>NC_059116.1:65757293-66357293 GCF_020740685.1 Jaculus jaculus
AATTGAAGGATCCTGCTGTTAACCCAGTCTGCAAACATGTCTTTTGGTTGGGGATTGAGGCTGTTGATATTAAGAGATATTATTGAAAGGTGTGTATTTATTTTTACAATTTTTTGTAGTCCTGCTTTTACCTTTGCTCTCTTGTATTAACTAGTATTTAAGTATGGTTTGTTTTTTCCAAGTTCCTTGTATGTGTGCTTTTCTTTCTCTTCAGCATGGTGCGATTCTGTCAAGTATTTTCTGTAGATGATTTTGTCTTCAAATATTCCTTTAGCTTGCTTTTGTTGTGGAATGTCTTTATTTCTCTGTCTATTTGAATGGATAGCTTTGTAGGACAAAGTAACCTTGGTTGACAGTTGTTATCTTTCAGAACTTGGAATACATCACTCCAAGATTTTCTGGCTTTTAGAGTTTGTGTTCAGTAATCTGCTGTGATCCTGATAGGCTTGCCTTTGTAGGTAACTTTGTTTTTCTCTCTAACTGCTTTCAATGTATTTTCTTTGGTTTGTATGTTTGGTAGTTTAATTACGATATGGTGAGGAGAGGTTCTTTCCAGGTTTTGTCTGGTTGGTGTTCTAAAGCATTCCTGTATCTGCATTGCCATCTCTTTCCAAATCCGGGGGAAGTTTTCTTCTATGATTTTGTTGAAAACACCTACTATGCCTTTGGAGTGAAATTCTTCTCCTTCTACTATGCCCTGAATTCTTATGTTTAATCTTTTCATGGTGTCCAGAATATCTTGAAATTCCCATTCATACTTTCCTATTAGTTTGTCTTTCTTTTTGTTGGACTGTATTAGATCTGCCACCTGGTCTTCTAGCTTAGATATTCTGTCCTCTCCTTAATCTATTCTACTGGTAAGATTGTCTACAGATTTTTATTTTAAATTATTTCATTGACTGTGTTCTTCATTGGTAGTAATTCTGACTGGTGTTTCTTTATTATTTCTATTTCCTTATTTATGTCTTGTATTGACCTCTTTATTTCATTAAACTGGTGTCCTGCATCTTCTTTGATTCCTTTGATTTCCTCTTTGGCTTCTTGGAGCATATTTATAATCATTCTTTTGAAATCTTTTTCAGGCATTTCCTCCAACTCATTCTCATGGAGATAATTTCTGATGCATTAATACTTTTTGGTGAATTTATATTATCTTAGTTTTTAGTATTTCTTGTGTTATAATGTATATATTTTTGCAACTTGGATTAATTTAATGGTTGCATTTTCTAGTTACCTGCAGCAGTATTATTAGATGTATCAATCAATCTGATGTTATATATCTTCAGGGTAGGAACTTAAGGATTTAGGTGTGGCTTATATGACTCTCAGAGTATCTACAAAAGTGACCCTTGATATTGGGTTTTCCTGCTATGAGAGTATTCAAGTAGGCTGAGTGGGACAAAATACAAGCAGATTTTAAAATTTAATTGAATAATGTACACATTCAATGAAAAACAGCACAGACTATTTATGCAAGAGTAGGTATTATGACAACAAGATCCTCTAACAAAGTTACAGTCCCTTAGGGCATGTGTTTCTCCATACCCTTGATCCTGTCAACTAGGAGGTTAAGATTTCTGGTCTGTTGAGGGTTCCAAGTCAGCTTGTGACCAAATGAGACCCTTCCCTAATGAGCAACAGAAGAGGAAACCAAGCCACTATATATCAGGAAGCAACAAATAACAAGCCCAAAATATATCTTATTTAAGAATGGCAAATCCAACCATCCATTGATTCAACATATAACTTATCCTGATACGGAAGGTGCAATTAGCACTTCCAATTCAAGCCTATATACCAGGCTTATTTGGTGGGTATTGACCTGGTGTAATCCCAGTTACCTTTTGGGATGATTTTGGTCTCAGTTATGCTGCGCTCCTTCTTGGGTTCCTCTTTGGTACACTGTGGGTTCAAGTAGGCTGGCTAGGTCACTGGATCACTGCTCTGGTCACCGTGCTGGGTGCTGTGAGCTCCCTTCCCCAGGCCTCTGGTACTTGCTCTGGCAGTGAGGGAGGGGAGGCTGTGGATGGTGGCTCTAGTTCTCCCACTGGTCCACATGATCCTCTACCTCGTGATCTGTTCCTCCGTTGTTGGCTGCCAATCTATCTTCATGTTTCTTGAGTTTGGGAAGAGCTTCGGTGTGAGTGGAAAATCCCCTCACCTGGCTTTTCCTGTGGCTCAAGCTGAGCCTGGCAGCTGTGGCCCTGTGGGCCTGGTGCCGCTGCAGCTGGAGCCGCTTCTGCCTGCTCTGGGGGCTCTGGATGCTCTTGATCTCTCCTACTTCTCTGCTGCCATTGGAAACTTCTTATATACTTCACTTTTTCAGTAGAAGAGTGTATTTTGCTGGGTTTTTCTTGGCTTTTTCTCCCCTAGGCTGCTTTGGCATGATTCCTACACTGCCATCTTAACCAGAAGTCAGTTTTTCTTTTTGGCCAAATAATGAAAATTTGAGTATTTTTCTTTTGCTTATTGATTATCAGGAAGTCTTTCAAAAATATTTTATATTTATTTATTTAATAGAGAGAGAGAAAGCAGCAGATAGATAAGGCTATATCAAGGAATGCATGTGTCAGGGCATCTATCCACTGCAAACAGATTCCAGATGCATGTGCCACCTTGTGCATCTGGTTTATGTGGGTCCTGGGGAAATGAACCTTGGTCCTTTGGCTTTACTTAACATGTAGCACCTTAACATCTAGCCAATCTATCTGGCCCATGATTTGCAGTAATTCTTAACAGATAGTAGAAATGTGCCCTTTGGCAGATATAGCTGTGAAAATATTTCCTTCCATTCTGTGAGTTGCCTTTCATTAAATGGTGACTTTTGATTAACATAATTTCTTAATTTTTATATAGTCTAATTCATGACTTTTTCTTTTAAGTTCAGTATTTTTGTGTCCTGTTTAAAACCAGTGCCCAGTACAAAGATATTCTCATGTCACTAGATATATGAGGCTCTTTCTGGACCTGATATTCTATTCCACTGGTCAGTTTGTCCATTCTTCAGTCTATTCTGTTCTTATATTGGCAAAAATGACACATGTTACCATAACTCTGCTATAGATCTTCAATCTAGAGATGGATGCTTGCCAGCTTTGCTCATCTGAAGGTCACTGCTATGGTTGGGTATAAAGTGCCCTTCACAGGCTTGTGTACTGAAGCTTGGCATCCCAGCTGGTGCTGCGTGGGGAGGTGGTGAAAGCTTTAGGAGTTTGGGCCTAGCTGGAGGAGGTAGGTCACTGGGGCACATACTCAAGGCTCTGTTTTCACCTGGCACCCTCCTGTATCTCTTTTCCTGGCCACCACAAGATGACCAGATTTGCACCTAAATGCCTCCCCCACCCTGATGTTCAACCTCAGCATGGGCCCAGAAACAGGGAGCCAGCACCAGTGGATTGACACCTCTGGGATCATGAGCCAAAGTCAATCCTCTCTCCCTTAAATTGTGCATATGGTATGTTTCCCACAGCAACAAGTCTGGCTAAGCAATTAGCTTTGCATGGCTCTTGGCCTTTTCACTTCCATGTGGCTTTTAGAATTTTCTTATCAACTTCCAAAGGGAAAATGCTAGGATTTTGACTGGATTCACAATAAATGTTTATTATGTTCTATGGTCCAAGAATTTGGAATAATTGCAAATAGTTCAGTTTTCACTCACTAGTATATACCCCTCAAATGATCCTTTTGTTGCCCTTGAAATAACCAACTGAACTATTTGTAACCATCAAACTGTCTAGCTGTAGCCATAGCAGGACTCCAGAGGAAACTTTGGTTCTTTCTCCCAAAGGAAAAAGGAATACTGTGGAGTGAATTATGTTCTCCCAAAAAGACAAGGAGAAGTTCCATTATCATTAGGCTCTGGATGTGAGCTTTGTAGATGAAATCAAGATAAGGTTTCACTAGACTTGAGAGGACTCTAATTCAACATCACTGTACCTTTGTAAGAAGAGAAGTGATGCAGACCTTCCCACAGAGAGAATGCCAGGTAACCAAGGAGGAAGAGCTTGCAGTTGCATTGTCCAGCTTGCTGGCCTCCACAGGTGTTAGGAGAGACACCTGAGATGGCCTCTATTTTTATTTTAGAGTCTTCAGTACAAGCCACCTCAGCCAACCCTTCAATTTTGGACTTTTAGCTTCTTGAGCTGCAAAGAGAATACATTTATATTGTTCTAAGGTGTTCTGTAGTATTGTGACATGCATAGAAAAAAGACACAAGATTCAAGGACCATGTGCCATAATCTTGGGATTTTTTTTTAACCTCATCTTCTGGTTTTATGCTGATTCCCTTGCTGTGCAATAAGAATGCTTGATCTCATGACTCAAGAACATATCCCAAGTGAATATAACTCTCAATTTGTTTGTTTTTAATTTGCTGAGGGAGTCTTAAAGTATGTACATTTTCATCTCCAAGATTTTTGCATTTCCTGAGTAGATGAGCACATTTTCTTTTTGATTGAGGAAATGTAGTAGTATAAAAAAAGCGCAAAAATCATTTTGGCTCGTTCCTCATCTGGCCACTTCATTACCTTTTGCTGCCAACACAACTCCATGTGATGAGGGAATATAAGGATCTTCCTCTTGCCTAATGCCGGCTCTTCACACATCTCAAGAATACTCTTTCTCTCCTCCCCTCCTCTACCCTTTCTACTTCCCACTCTCCCTCCTCTCTCTCTTTCAGAAAACGTGGTAATGGGCTAGAGAGAAGACCTCTTGGTAGAGTGCTGGCCTTGTAACCTCAGTTCAATCCCCAGCACCCACATAAATGTTGGCCATGGGAAAGTGCACCCCTGTAATCTCAGAGCTGGGAAGATGGAGAATCCGGGTCCCGGGTGCTTGCTAGCTAGCCCGTCTAACTTGCTCAGTGAACTTCAGGCCAATAAGAGACCCCTGTATCACAAAGCGCTGAATAGCATGCCTGCCTATAACACCTAAGGGTGTCCTCTAGCCTCCACATACACGGACTCACACACATGCTTACACATCCACACACATATGAACATGCATACACACACTCAAAAATGGAAGAGCAGACTGAATATGAAAACATAGCAACCATTCTAACTAGCTAAAGCAGAAAGGTTTGCTGTTAGGTTGTATTATCTCATAAAATTATTCACCAGGGTTCGAGTCACTCTAGACAAAGCCCCAGAATCATACTGCCTCTGCGGAGTCTGGGTAGGGGGTGGCTTATGCCAGAGGACACATCTGAAGCTCCTGTTGGCACAGCCATCCTGCTTTGCCATGATCTGTGCTAACAAGAAGGAGGCCCGCCGTGCCTCCCTCTCTCCTGGCAACTCGTTCTGCATGCATCACTTGCATGGACTGGTTGGATCTGAGTCACCCTCAGAACCCCAGATATGAGAGTCTGAAAAATGATGTCAGTTTTGACAGCTGAACCTCTACACAGGTCCCCGCCCATGAGGAAATTGGAATGGATGTTGAGTAAGCCAGCCTGTAACCCTTACCAAAGGCGGAGGACATTGCTTTCCTGTCATGGTCTTTGGTCAAGGGACCAATTTATGGGACTGGCTGGGAAAATACACCTTAAGTTAGGAGAGTGCTAACCTAATGGGCACGAAGCTGTATGCTCTTCAGCAATGCAAAAAAGTGGGTGTGGTGGCATGCACCTATAATCCCAGCCCTTGGGAGGAGGAGCAGAAGTTCAAGGTCATCCTCAGCTACAGGGCAAATTCAAGGTCATCCTGGGCTGAATGAGACTGTTTTCCTTCCTTTCTTTTGTTCCCTAACATACAAGACAGATCAAAAAAGCTATCTCCAGCTTGTAAAACTTCTGCAGTTTCTTTCTTTCTTTCTCCTTCTTCTTCTTCTTCTTTTTTTTTTTTTTTGTAGCATATTATAACATTCCCTGTGACTCTCCATGTTGTCTAGCAGCTTGGAATTTTGAGAGTTAACTCTTTCATTCACTTTTCTTTATGATGTTAATATTGGCACCATGGCTTTTAAAGCTCCAGCCAGTCAGAGAAGCCATTTCCCAGTCTATAGGAAGCATTACCAGACAGCTAGCTGGTTGGGCTGCCTTCCCAACATGGGACAGGCAAAGGCAATTCCCTACCCCTCTAAGCTCTAGTTCCCTCTACCACTGGTTTCGTTCTTGCAGTTCTATTCCTGGAATAGGCTGCAGTACCATATGACACTCTGCCTTTCAATTTCTTTGGATAGGCTCTGCATCCTTTTCTCTCCTGCTGCAGCCAACTGTCGGGTACTTGTGAAACAGAATCAACAACACATGCCGCTATTTGGCACCAGCACACGATCACACATATGTAATGTGTGTGGTCTAGCCACCCTCTTCCACGGCACCTCACACCTTGCAAGAAATCCCTAGCACAGGCCCCCGGTGGCCAATGGAATGAGGATGGGCTTTGGGAATGGCTCCATGTAACCTGGTGGTGGAGGAGAACAGGAGAATGCTAGCTTCTTTTAGGTAGTTTCACTTAGAAATTAGGGCCCAGAGAGAACCAGGAGAAGCCACAAGAACGGAACTGTTGGCAGAAATGAAACTCATGTCTGAGGGAGATTGTTGCACACTTCCTCTTGCTGGCCACAGTCTGGCATGCTACCTAGATGCCAGGTGGGCCGGCCCTGAGTCTGCCCTCCAAATCTACAAACCAATCAGGTCTTGCATACCTGAATCTGTCAAAAGAATGTATTTCCTTTTAAGTATAAAGGTTATTCCGGCTCCTCCTTTGCTCTCTCTAGATTCTCTCTCTGCCTGCCTCTTGCTCTGGCCACAGGGAAACACATGAGTCTGGCCTCTACCCACCGCCCCCTCCCCCACCAGCCTGGCTGGGTTGTGGGGAGAATAAAATACTATGTCTTGGTCGTGAGGAACTCTTATGCTTGACCCCGCTTTATAGTTTGGGGTAACTTCTCACTTTAATTACATATATGATTTTTCTCTGGTGTCTAAATCTACCACGTGTGTATTTCCCTTCCACTCCAGATCTACCATGTAGATATGTCACTAAGTCTAGGCCTGTGACCTGTGTCTCCAAACTCAGAGTAACCATGGGTACAACTCTCCTTTCTCCTTAAGATTTCTCATCTGGACTTCTTGGCCTTGCTTTGATATTTTCCCTCTGGTATTCTTCCTTAAGCTCCCGCCATTTACCCTTTTACCTTCCTCCCATGGGGAAACGTAAGGCAGACATGATTGTGTGTTTCTTCTAAGTCTCCCTACACAAGCTCCTAGATTCTGTCCTCCATACGCTTGTGGCTCTACTCCAGTATTTCCCTAAAATCCTCAATTTTTCTTAAATGATAAAGTATGCAGTGTTTTCCACATGAAAGTGTCTCCTGTTTCCCATATTTAATAATTCATAGTTTACCCTTCTTGAGTTTCATGTTATCATTTTTGTTGTTAAAAATAGAACATGACCCAAAATTGGGGCTCATGAGCTCAAGGGTTTCCTCCTGAACCTCCAAATCCTGCATCAGTGGGAAATAGCATGAAGTTACAGCAGTGCCCAAGCCAGCAGCCATCTTGCCCTTTCTCTTCCCCTGTGAGAGCGGCAGGGGCGCTGAGCTAGCCTGCGTTTTTGTGGCTGTGGTGTGAGGTAAGGTAAGGAGTTGGGGTTTTGGCACTGTTGGCTCCAGGACTTGCGAAAGCGCAGCCTGGCAGCTGGCTCCCTGGCCTTCCTGGGTGGATGACACTCAGATTCACAGCTGCAAGAGCTCAACTTCTATTTAATATTGGAAGAAGGAACAATGAGCTCAAACATCACAGTGTAATGAGTTGACTCAGTCTGGCTATTCAGTTCCTTGGTTCCTCAACCTGAATGTGTTTTTACTGTGAGTTTCCATCAGGGGCCTGACAGGAAACAGATGGAATACTGAAACAGTATTTGCAGAGAGTTAATTAAGGGAACTTTATTTATTTTTAAGATGGTAAGGCAGAAATTCATGTCAAATTTAAATGCTAAAATTGTGGTTTTGTAGGAGCAGATAAAAATTAAATTCAACTCCCAAATACAAGGACAAGTGGAAATTTGCAGTCAAGAATCAGGTGGGGTCAGTGGATGGAAAATCACTGTGAGGAAAGAACAAGCCTAGGAACTCTCTTCCCTCATTTCCCATCCAGCTCTCTATCAATAGGACATCTTGATTGGTCTCTTATATTAGCTATAGTCTTTTTAAAACTTACTCTTGGGCTGGAGAGATGGCTTAGTGGTTAAGTGCTTGCCTGTGAAGCCTAAGGACCCCAGTTCAGGGCTCAATTCCCCAGGACCCACATTAGCTAGATGCACAAGGGGGCGCATGCATTGGGAGTTTGCATGGCTGGAGGCCCTGGCACGTTCATTCTCTCTCTCTCTTTCTCTCTCTCTCTGTCGCTCTCAAATAAATAAATAAAAATAAACAAAAAATTAACAAAATACTCTCTAGTAAGCATGCAAAATAATTGATGCCTTTATGATGTTTTTACACATGCACATACACATTGTACTTGCACATATTTGCTCCTTATCCCCTGGCCCTTAGGAAGCAGTTACCAAACCAAACCTTCAGACCTGCAAGGCTGCTCGACTGATAAACATTTCAATGATTGGTACAGGTCTACTGCCAAATCATGCTGGGCTATCTTAGCTCCTGTCAGGCCATGATCAGTTATTCCCATGTCTGACCTAACACTATGTGGCAATGAAATAAATTTGCATTAAATGTAGGAACAGACCCCTGACCTCCCACCAGCCTAAAAGCTAAGAATGTAACTGCATAGCACTGGAGATATATACCAGAGATTTTTGTGCTTTGCTGTAACCCACCTAGCTGGTGTTTCCACCAATATATTTAATGAGTGCCTTAATTTATGAATTTTTATTCTGTTACTGTAAAAACTTCATGAAATTGTTACCCAGCTGAAACACAGAATTTGAGGTACCCTGAATCTGTGTTCCAGGGCCGTGTTCACTTATATTAGGTTCTGGAATAAACTACCTCTTATTCCCTTTGAGGAAGGAGTGGGTTCTGTTCTGTTAACACCCTCCTCATTAGTGCCCTTACTCATTTCAAACACCCCCTTTTGTGATTCCACAGTGCATGCACGCATGCCCACACACGCACACACTTAAGCTGAGGTTCCACATACAAGAGAGAAAATGTAGTATTTAAAATAAATTTGAATACAATTTTTTCTCATCCATTATGTAAGTAGATCATAAATACCTATTGTCAGGATGGTAGATTATATAAATTATTCTATTAGAATATCATATAAAAATTAATCCAAAAACATATGAAAACAATGGAAATGGCTCTCTAGACTTTTAGCACACAGTCACTACCTATATGGTTACTGTGTTTCTGCCAGCATGCACAGCCCTGGTTACTTGGGAAGGACTTCTTCTCAGTTGAGGGATTGTCAATTGCATCTTCTGCTCTCCCTGGGCCAGTAGATGAGCACTCAACTCAGCCAAGCCAATCACGTCCACCTTGGCACAAGTTTGAACTGGAGCTGAGCACTTGATGCCTATACAGAAATGAGGTAGATCAGATGCGCCTCCCAGAGAGAATGGATTTTCCAAATGCTCTGAACTGCTCACTTCGCACCTTTCTGAGACCTGCTTGTCAAATTTCTCACTGAGTTTGCGAGGTGCCTCCTCTCCTGTTTTAAAATAATTAATTTGCATATGGATGTGGGTGGGGGGTAGGTGGATGCCCCACAGCAAACACATGCCTGTCCAGCTTTACATAGGTGGCTGGAATTGAACCAGGGCCAGCAGTAAGTGTATTTAACTGCTAAACCATCTCCCCAGCCCCTTCTCCTCCTCCTCCTCCTCCTCCTCCTCCTCCTCCTCCTCCTCCTCCTCCTCCTCCTCCTCCTCCTTCTTCTTCTCTCTCTCTCTCTCTCTCTCTCTCTCTCTCTCTCTCTCTCTCTCTCTTTCTTTTCCAAGGTAAGGTCTCACTCTAGCTCAGGCTGACCTGGAATTCACTATGTAGTCTCAGGGTGGCCTCGAACTCATGGTGATCCTCCTACCTCTGCCCCCTCTCCCCCCACCAGTGCTGGGATTAAAGGCATTGGCCACCATGCCCAGCCCTTCTTCTCTTTTTATAAAACATATTTTATTTATTTATTTATGTATGTATGTATTTATGAGAGAGAGAAAGAGGCAAACAGAGGGGGAGAATGATCTCACTAGAGCCTCTAGCCACTACAAATGAATTCTAAATGCATGTTCATCTGGATTTACATGGGTACCAGGGAAATGAACCTGGATCCTTAGTCTTTGCAGATAAGTGAATTAATCTCTGAGCCATTTTTCTAGCCCTTTTATTTTTAAAATAATTTTTCGAGGTAGGGTCTCACTCTAGCTCAGGCTGACCTCGAATTCACTATGTAATCTCAGGGTGGCCTTCAACTCACTGTGATCCTCCTACCTCTACCTCCTGAGTGCTGGGATTAAAGGTGTATGCCACCATGCCTGGCTTAAAATAAATTTTTATTTATTTATTTATGAGCAATAAAGAGAGGGAGAAAGTGAGAAAGACTTTCCTCTCCTTTTTGATGGCAAGGGCTGTGGGGTGTGTGTGTGTGTGTGTGTGTGTGTGTGTGTGTGTGTGTGTGTGTGTGTCTGGTTTTTCTTCTCTACTCAAAATACTTGAAGAAGCACATAGTTATGACTATGCTGATGTCTGTCCACTGAGCCACTGTGGTCATGATTTCCTGGTTGTTGCCGTAGTCTCAGTGAACCCCTCATGGCGATCTTGTCCTGACCCCAGGCATGGTCAGAGAGGCCATGCCCAATGCTGCCACTCTGAGCATCCAGCATTCCAGCCTATGTCTAGGAAGCCACATGGGGTCAGAGCACACACCCCACCACTTGGGGAAGACGCTGTCCCTTCTGTCTTGAGGAATTCCAATGGTCTTTGGGAACGGCCATCAACTTCTCTTCCAAACCCGAGAGCTTCCTCTTTTCTAGACAAATCACCTCTCTTCCCTTTTTGAAGACTTTGTTATGTCCTTTAAGCAAGGGAAGTCGTAATGTCTAGAGTTCAAAGGCCTTGAACTGTTTTCTTAAAAATGGTGGAGATCTGAGAAAATACATCTGTAGGAAACTTTAGTATGAGAAGAAAATCAAACCAAATTCAGATGCAGTTAATTTCTTAAATTTTCCTGTGACATGACTTTCTGTGTTATGATCTACACTTAGGAGGATATACAGGGTTCTTCCTTCTCTCCCCCTGCCCCACTTCCCTCCCTCTTTCCTTCCCTCTCTGTGATATTTGCTATATCTACATTTGTATGTCTACTTCCTGAATATGATTTGCTAGGCTCTAAAGAGTTTCTGTGTATGCAAATAAATTTTATTCATCTATAATTGAATATATGTCATTATATATGCAGTGTTTCTTTTGGAAGTACTGGCAAAATGAGTCGAATCATGTTTATAATAAAAATGAATCCCTGGTGTAACTCTCTGACATTGATCTTTAATAGTCTTAATCAGTATAATGGAGTCAAAATAATTAAGCCTCTTGCACTTGTCGCCCCTGCTCTGTGCCCATCTGTCGTCTCCCGCCTGGCTGTTGGGTGCAGCCCTGTTCTTCCATTCACGGGGGCGCTCTCCTGCCTTGGTAGGCTCCGTCTGCTCAGCCTTTGCCCTTCATTTCCTTTACTGCTCAGGTGTATCTCACCAGTGGCATGATAGTTTTCACGACTGGAAACCCATGCTCACTCCTCCCCTCACCTACTTGCATTGCCCTGTCTGCCTACATATATATGCAGCCTCAGTTGTTTGTATCTGTCTGTCATTCTATACATCTTTCCTTTCTGTAATAACTCCTGCAGAGAACTTGCTCATATTCTGAAAAGTAATCATGTATAAGATCCCATGTATATAGAAGCAGAAGAGCTTCCTCAAAGGGAGACACGACTTCTTTGCTTTCCACATGCCAATACACATTTATAAAGAGAAAATCTAATTTGTTGCTTATGAACAAGGCCTAGAGACCACCTATGATAACATAACAGTAACAGGTCAGAACTCTGTATTGACACAGGAATCATGAGAATACAAAACAGACATGATACCAAAGACAAGTCAGGCTGACCTAGGAAGAACTTATTGCCAGGAAAAGTTAATAGCAATTGTAGTAGGTTGGAAGGTTGGAATTTCTTTAATTGCTCACAATTCAAGTTAGTTTTAGAAGTAAACAATAATAATGTGCTATGATTTATGATTATTAATCATAAAATGTCAATTTCAATATAAAAACTGAGAAGTGAGTTATATTTATGTTTTATGTCCCAGCAAACAAATAGTGATTTGTTTCTTTGTGGCTTATCCTTGCAATTCCCTTCAAAGAATGCTTATAAATTTATACTTAAGCAGAAGCTGAGAAGACCCCAAGTAAAATACTTTTAGGTACAAACAGAACATCTTTCTTTACTGTAGTCAGGTACTATGGAAATGGGATTCCACTGTGCATTTCTCATGTTTATTACTTTAGCAAACCTGTAAGGAGCTCTGACATAGTCAGGGTACTAGAGAAGAACATAGACTGAAGGGCTGTGCATTGATGGGCTGTGGCAAGTAGTTATGCATGGACAGCTGAGGGTGCTCTCTATGGGGAGGTGAGCCCAGTGGTGAAGGGGCGGAGCCCGGGCAAGAGCGCTTCTGTTCTAAGGGGTGAACGTGTACGGGTCCACAGAGCTGATCACCTGGACAGAGATCTAGGGAGCACTGGATACCGAGGGCAGGAGAATCACTAGAACACTGAACATGCCTTGCCCCGAACTTAACTTTGCTTAGGATTATCTTATATATTAGTCAGTGTTCTAGAAAAAAGAACTAATAGGATGCACGGGTAAAGATGGATCATAGATATATAGATGATAAGCATATATACATATATGCACACAGACATATAAACATGCATGCATACAGTAAATGCAATTACCTTTGAATAACTTGGAATGAATAATTTGGAATGCCCAGGTCCACTTATATGTGGATTTTCTTGGAAAATTGTGCAACAAATTAACAAGTTCAGATGAATGACATTGAAAAAATAAATCAAAGGGTACAGTATAAAGGCATAATATATGTAGATAATAGTCTATTATTTACTAACAAAAAAGCAAAAGTTATTTGAAAAACACACTTAGCTCTTTGTAGGCTAATAAAAGAAGCATAAATGGATTAAATATATATTCTAAAAGTATACTCATTTATTATCCACAAGTGCTACGGTTCCAATTTTAGCATATGTGCTGCCGAAGTGAGCACTGTCCACAAGTCCCGTGTGTGAGCCATACTTCATAAGGCTGGTGGCACTGTGGGCTTATTTACACCTCAGCTTCTTAAACTGGGGGTCATGACTCAATGTGGAGTTGTGTGAATGGCTGTGGGGGTCACAAAATTTTTGGCAACAGTAAAAGGTTTCTGAAAGTGCAACCACCTTAAAATTAACTTACATTAGCTGCCTGAGGGCCGTGAGGTGTTTCATGTTGCATCATGTGATGTCACTGATGCCTTGGTTCTGAACACACCCAAGAGCACCATGCCTTGCACGCACCATTTTGCCACAGCAACTCCAACCAAGGCTGCCTGAAACACTTTGGCTCAGATTAGAGACTATCATGTGAAATGAATTATAGTGTTTTTACTGGGGACACAAAAAAATTTCTACTTTTATAGAAACATAATGACTTAGAGGTTGGGGTGGTAGCTCAGTCAGTCGTGTGTTTGCATCGCAAGCATGAAGACTTGAATCCGATGTCCAGAAAAGGCTGGGCATTGTGATAGATGCTTGTAACCCCAGTGCTGAGGACACGAATCTCCGGCGCTTGCTCACCAGCCAGTCTAGCCTATTTGGCACGTGCATTCCAGGCCAGTGGGAGACCCTACTTCAAAGAAGGAGCGTTGTGCTCTGTGCCTGAGGAACAAACCTGAGGCTGTCCACTAGTCTCCACATGCATGCACACACAGAAACGCCCAAACACATCCAATACACACAAGGAGCAATAGTGGTTTAATTGTGGAAAACAGAAACTCTATTTCTACTATTATCATTCTCAATCATGAATTATATTAAGGTAAGATTGGATATCTCATTAGTATACAGATTTGCTTTTGTCTTTAATAAATGTAAAAATTGTATGTATGCCAGAGGCTTATTTTAAAATCAAGTTCTGGGGCTGGAGAGATGGCTTAGCAGTTAAGGCACTTGCCTATGAAGCCAAAGGACCCAGGTTCAATTCCTCAGGACTCATATAAGCCAGATGTACAAGGTGGCACATGTGTCTGGAGTTGGTTTGCAATGGCAAGAGGCCCTGGTACACCCATTCTCTCTCTCTCTCTCACTCTCTGTCTCCTTTTCCCCCTCTAATAAATAAAATTTAAAAATTAAAATCAAGATCTTTGATTTATTACTAGTAAATATTTTATTTCCATACTTGTTTTATACACCTTTATATCAAGAGTTCCATAAAATTTTCTCAAACAAAGTAGGTACATGAGTGGAAAAGGTCTGAAGTATCCCTGGTTTGCAGCAGCATTGCCACAAACACATTGTGATGTGATGTGATGCGATGCGATGTGATGTGATGTGATGTGATGTGATGTGATGTGATGTGATGTGATGTTATGATTGCTGGGAAGTCACTACATGATAGGACTCTTTCAGCTCCATTCTAACCTGATGGGACCATCGTGACATATGCAGTTCATTATTTCCAAAGAAGTTTTATGCAGCACATAGCTGTGTGTGCATGGAGAGAGAGAGAGAGAGAGAGAGAGGGTCAGGTGAAGGAGAGAAGAGAGAGGTTTATTGTGGTAATCGTCTCAGGCAATTGCAGAGGTCAAAAGTCCCACACATGCTATCAGGAGCGCAAATCCAGATGTCATTCAGTCTAAGCCTTCAGGCCTAAGAACTCGGATTTCCAAAGACAAAATGGGTGTTCTAGCCAGAAGGGGGGGAGTTGCACTTGTTCCAGTCTTTGCCTTTACTAGGGCTCCCTGCAGAGTTGAAGATACCCCCTCCCAGTACTGGCGAGGGGCCTTCTTTACTCAGCTGACTTCTCCAAGAGCCAATCTCTTCTGAATTCACCCTCCTAGACACATCCGGAAACAAAATTCTCCAGACTACCCGGGCATCTCAATCAAGTTGTCAGATAAAGTTCACCCTCCTTCTGTGTACAAAATCGCACAGGGAATGTGAGCTCACTGGGAAGATATGCTCTGACATTTTAAGACAGGCCTTCTAGGATGAATTTGTGTAGTACCCCCTTTGGCTTTTGAGCTTTGGAAGCCAGAGGTGGGCATGCTAGGTGGCTCCAGTGCTTCTCCTTTAGCACCTGTTTCTGTAGTGTTGGTATTGGAAACTAGGGCCTCATGCATGCTAGGAAAGTGGTCTGCCAGGGAACCGCATCCTCATCCCTCGAAACCTTTTAAAAAAACTAATTAATTAATTTGAGAGAGAAAAGGAGGGAGGGGAGAGAGAGAAAAAAAAAATAGGTGCCTTAGGACATCTATCCACAGCAAGCAAATTCAGGATGTATGTGTCAGCTAGTGCATCTGGCTTAAATGTGTCTGGGGAATTGAACCTGGGTCCTTAGGCTTTGCAGGCAAACACTTTAACAACTGAGCAATCTCTCCAGCCCTATAAACCCTTTGAAAATTCAACTTAAAGGAAACTTCTTTCTCCTCCTACCTATCAAATTTATTCTCTCTATTCTAAAATATCAGCTAAAACCTCAGTAAAGTTAAGCTGTTTTACAGATTCCGTTCAGGCCACTGGACACACTCTCAGCTCTTCCTAACAACTTAACTTTTGTTCCTTTGCATGCTCTTGTAATTTTCCTGCAGGAGTCCATACCAGAAATGAAGAGCTAATCACAAAGCAAAACCAACCCTGTTACACTGTGAATAAGCCCATTGCCATGCATCCGCAGAGGCACCGGTGGCTTTTAAGCTGTTAGCCTTTAGTTTAGTGTTTCTTTCTATAGTTGGTGAAGGAGCTGGATTTGGATTCTGGGATTAGGAAGAGGCCAGACGCATGTTGCTATGGCAGTGAAAGTGATGCTGCCTGGGTGTCCACACACAGCTGACCAGGACGGATGACTCAGCGCCCCTCACCCATCCCAGGTGCAGTTGATCCTCTGCCTCTTCAAAGTAAAGTACAGGGCCCCCAGTAGCTCATTCCTCCTCTCCCTGTGAATGGGGAGACTTGTTCAGAGCGGTGAGCTGGCACTCTCAGGCTGCCTGGAGCAGGCTGTGGCTGTCGCAGTTCTGGCTCCACACAAGCAGCCGTGGTGTTCCTGGGAAGAAGCACTGGCTTACCCAGTGTGTCGAGGCCCTGGAATGGACCTTTGAGACCTGGTAATTTATCAGTTGCTTTCTAGTTGCTGGGACAAAATACCCCGTGAGAAACAGCTTAGGAAGGGAAAGTTTGCTTTTGGCTTGTGGTTTTGAGAAGTCCATCACAGTGAGGGAAGCGTAACAAGAGCTGACAGCCAACGTCACATCTTCATGGCAGCAGGGAGTGATGAATGCCGATGCTCTGCTACCTTTTATTTATTTATTTGTTTATTTTGAGGTAAGGTCTCACTCTAGCCCAGGCTGACTTGGAATATATATAGATACCTTTCAATAATAATAACTCTTAATATCAATGGCTTCAATGCCCAACCAGAAGGCATAGGTTTGCAGACTGGCTTAAAATGCAGGATCTTCAATTTATTGCCTCCAAGAAATTTACCTTTATACAAAGGATGGACACTATCTTAGGGTGAAAAGTTGAGAAACAGTGAGGGAAATTTATAGGTTTAAGTGCCTATATTAAGAATTTAGAAAGGACGCAAGTAAACAACTTCTTGCTTTACACCTGAAGGCCTGGTTAAAAAAAAAAAGAACAAGGCTAACTAAAAACCAGTAGAAGGGAAGAAATAATAAAGATTAGGGCAGAAATTAATGAAATAGGAACAACAACAACAACAACAAAAACCCAAAGAATCAATGAAACAAAGAATTGGTTCTTTGAAAGGATAAACAAGATTGATAAACCCTTAGCAAATCTGACCAAAAGAAAGAGAGAAGAGACACAAATTAATAGAATTAGAGATGAAAAAGGCAGCATGACAACAGGAACCAGAGAAATTCAAAAAAATCACAGGGACATACTATAAAACCATATACTCCACTAAGTATGAAAACCTGAAAGAAATGGATGATTTCCTTGATTTATATAACCTACCTAAATTAAATGAAGATGAGATTAACCACTTAAATAGACCTATAACAAGTACGAAGATCCAAGCAGTTTTCAAAAGTCTCCCAACTAAAACAGGTCCAGGCCCAGATGGATTCACTAGTTAATTTTACCAGACCTTTATGGAAGAACTAACACCATGCTTCTTAAACTTTTCCATAAAATAGAAAAAGAAGGAATCTTACCACATTCCTTCTACAAAGCAAGCATTACCCTGATACCAAAACCAGGCAAAGATAGAACAAAAACGGAAAATTACAGACCAGTCTCCCTCACAAACATAGATGTAAAAATTCTCAACAAAATATTGGCAAACAGAATACAAGAATATATCAGAAAGATCATTCACCCTGACCAAATAGGCTTTATCCAGGAGATGCAGGTGTAGTTCACTGTATACAAATTGATTAATGTAATACATTATATAAATGGACTGAAGGACAAAAAAACATGATCATCTCATTAGATGCAGAAAAGCATTTGACAAAATCCAACATCCCTTCAGGATAAAAGTTCTACAGAGACTGGAATAGAAAGAACATATCTCAACATGATAAAGGCTATTTATGACAAGCCTACAGCCAACATACTACTGAAGGGATAAAAACTTGAAGATTTCCCACAAAAATAAGGAAGAAGACAAGGGTGTCCACTGTTCCCACTTTCATTTAATATAGTACTGGAAGTCTTAGCCATAGCAATAAGGCAAGAGACACACATAAAAGGGATATAAATTGGAAAGGAAGAGATCAAGTTATCATTATTTTCAGATGACATGATTCTATAGCACCCTAAAGACTCTACTAGCAAGCTGTTAGAGCTGGTAAACCCCTATAGCATATAGCAGGATCCAAAATAAACACACAGAAATCAATAGCCTTCATATATGCTAACAACAAACACACAGAGGATGAAATCAGAGAATCATTCCCATTCACAATTGCATCAAATAAATAAATAAATAAATAAATAAATAAAGTACCTTGGAATAAAACTAACTAAGGAACTGTGGCAGTTTGATTCAGATGTCCCCCATAAACTTAGGTGTTCTGAATGCTAGGTTCACAGCTGATGGAGATTTGGGAATTAATGCCTCCTGGAGGGAGTGTATTGTTGGGGGTGGGCTTATTCCCCATGCCAGTGTTTGGCACACTCTCCTGTTGCTACTGTCTACTTTATGTGGGCCTGGGGCTGATGTCCACCCTCTGCTCATGCCATTGTTTTCCCCTGCCATTGTGGAGCTTCCCTTTGAGCCTGTAAGCCAAAATAAACCTCTTTATCCCACAAGCTGCTCTTGGTTGGGTGATTTTTACCAGCAATGTGAACCTGACTGCAACAGTAAAGTGGTACTGAGGAGTGGGATTGCTGCTAGACTGCTGACTGTGTGGATTTGGCCTATTGGAGCTGATTTTCAAGAGGAATGTGGAAGGACTTGAAACCTTGGCCTAAGAGATGCCTTGCAGTGCTGTAAGCACAGCTTGATGGACTATTTCGGTCAGAGTTGAAAGACTTGAATGCAGTAAGAACTATGAACTGTGAGGTTTGGCTTATGAGGGTGAGAAAGAGCTTTGTTTGTACAGGGCTAGCAGTTTGTGTGGGAAGCTTGCTATTTTGCCTGGGGCCTGAGAAGTTGTGCAGGATTGCTTTGTGTAGAAATGAACTGGAGTTAGCAGAGGTATATAGCACAGAAAAAATGAAATCTTTGGGCCTAAACTGCTGCCCAGTCACCTGCAAATTGAGAGATAACAGCTATTGAGATTGGGCCAGCTGACCTGCACTGGGGCAACAGGAAGATTATAGACTCTTTTGAAGGGGCCTGAGTGCTCAAGAAGTGTCTTGTTTTTCAAAGTTTGCTTTATTCCCCCATGGATTAACAAATTAGCACCCTACCTTGTATTGTGGAGTATAAAAAATGCTGTAAAGAGGGTCATTGAGTTTTCAACACAGTCTTGTTTTTTGGAAATGGCCATGGGCAGTGTGAAGCAGGTTTTCTGGTTGCCTGCATGGAGACCCCACAGAGCCATAAGGATGAACCATAGATTGCAGTAGAAATACAGATGAGATGGCTGCTAAGGAAAGCTGCCAGCCCCGATAAAGTTATCCAGGATTGTAAGTAGCCTAGCTGGAGGGGTAGAATTGGAATGCCAGAGACTTGTTGCCAGTTAGAATTATTGGACTTGGAGATTTTTCACTGGCTAGAGTTAGTGGACTTGAATCTAAGAGTTTGATGTTTGCCCTGGTTATTTTAAATCTTGTATTGGTTGAATTTTTTTTGCTATGTCTAATGTCATCTTTTGCAGTATAAGTGTTTATTCTGTGCCATTGTGGGTTTTTTGAGGTCATTTGTTTGGCATTATGGCTCAGTTACAAGATCTTGGACTATGGGGATGTTTGAACATCACCGGAATTGATAAAAACTATGTGGACTTTTAAGGTTGGACTGAATACCTTGCCTTTTAAATTATGTATGGTTATCAGTTTATGGGGGCCACGGGTGGGATGTGGTTGTTTTATTCAGGTGTCCCTCATAAACTTAGGTATTCTGAATGCTGGTCTCCCCAGGTAATGTCAATTGTAAATTAAAGCCCCCTGGAGGCAGTGTATTGTTGGGGGTGGTCTTATGGGTATTATAGCCAGTTTTCCCTTGCCAGTGTTTGGCACACTTTCCTTTTGCTATTGTCCACCTTATGTGGGCCAGGGGGTGATGTCCACCCTCTTCTAATGCCACCATTTTCCCCTTCCATCATGGAGCTTCCCCTTGAGCCTGTAAGCCAAAATAAGCCTCTTTTTATTCCCACAAGCTGCTCTTGGTTGAGTGATTTCTACGAGCAATGCGAATGTGATTGCAACAGGAAGTGAAGGATCTCTATAATGAAAACTTTAAAACACTAAAACAAGAAATTGCATAAGACACTAGAATATGGAGAGACATCTCTTGTTCTTGGATTGGAAGAATCAATATTGTGAAAATGGTAATCTTACAAAAGCAATCTCCACATTTAATGCAATCCTCATCAGTATTCCAATGGCATTCTTCACAGAAATAGAAAAAAAATCCAAAAATTCATTTGGAAGCACAAAGTATCTCTAATATATAAAGCAATTATAAGCAACAAACATAAGCCTGATGGTATCACCATACTTGATTTTAACCTATACCACAGAGCCATAGTAACATAAACACCGTGGTACTGGCACAAAAGCAGACAAGTAGATCAATAGAACAGAATGGAGGACCCAGATGTAAACTGGGGTAGCTATAGCCACCTGATATTTGACAAAAATGCCAAAAATACTCATTGGAGAAAAGACAGACTCTTCAGCACATGGTGCTGGGAAAACTGGATATGTATCTGTAAAAGGATGAAAATAGATTCTTCTCTTTCTCCTTGCACAAGAATTAAGTCCCAATGGATCAGACCTGAAACTCTGAAACTGCTAGAGGAAAAAGTAGGAGAAAACCTTCAACATATTGGTCTTGGCAAAGACTTTCTGAATATAACCCCAATTGCTTAGGCAATAAAACCACAGATTAACCACTGGGACCTCATGAAATTACAAAGCTTTTGTATGGCAAAGGACACTGTGAAATGTGCAAACAGGCAACATATGGAATGGGAGTAAATCTTTGCCAGCTATACATCTAATAGAGGATTAATATCTAGGATATACAAACAACTCAAAAACTTAAATAATAAGAAATCAAAAACCCAGTTAAAAAATGGGCTATGGAACTAAATAGAGAATTCTCAAAAGAAGAAATACAGATGGCATATAAACATCTAAAAAAATGCTCTCCATCTCTATTCATCAGGGAAATGTCAGTGTATAACTGGTGAAGCTTTTCTCCCATTCAGTGAGTAATCTATTGGCTCTGTTTGTGTAGCAGTTGGGTTCACATGGATGGCAGGAATCATCTGACCAAGAGCAGCTTGGGGGGAAAAGGGGTTTATTTGTCTTACAGACTTGGGGAGAAATGATGCAGAAGGTGGATATCACCCCCTTGCCATCATAAGGTGGACTACAGGATTAGGAGAATGTGCCAAATACCAGCAAGGGGAGAATGGCCATAACACCCATAAGCTGCCCTCAACAATACACTGACTCCAGGAGGCGTTAATTCCCAAATCTCCATTAGCTGGGAACCTAGCATTCAGAACACCTAAGTTTATGGGTGACACCTGTATCAAACCACCACATTCCCCCAGACCCCCATAAACTGAACACCACCCGTGATGTGAAATGCAATGCATTCAATCCAACTTTGAAGTCCCCATATTTTATATAAATCCTAATGCTGTTCAACATCCCCATAATCCAATTTCTTTTAACTGAGGCATAATACCAAAAAAAATTTCCCCAGACCCATAATTGCACAGAATATACACTCATTCTGCAAAAGATGGCACTGGGCATAGCAAAGAAATATTCAACCAGTACAAGATTTAAAACAATCAGGGCAAACATCAAATTCTGTAGCTCCAAATACAACTCTAGGCAGTAACAAATCTCTAAGTCTGATAATTCTAACCAGCAACAGGTCTCTGGAGTTCTAATCCCACCCCACCAGCTAGGCTACTCACAGTCTTGGAAAACTTCATCTAGGCCTGCAGCTCTCCTTAGCAGCCGTCTTTTGGTTCTGACATCTTCACTGGATCTCCACTGTAACCCATGGTTAGTCCTAATAGCTCCATCAGGTTTCCATGCAGGCATCTAACAAACCTGCTTCACACTGCCTATGGTCATTTCCAAAACACAAGACTGTGTTACAAATTCAATGATTCTCCGTTTCCTGCATTTCTTATACTCCACAATACCAGGTAGGGTGCCATTTTGTTAATACGGGGTGGGGGGGGTAATAAATCAGAATTTGAAGAACAGGACACTCCTGAATATTCAGGCCCTACAAAAAAGTCTCCATTCTTCTCAGGCCCTATAAGAAAGTCTACATTCTTCCTGTTGCCCCAGTACAGGTCATCGGGCCCAATCTCAAAGGTTGTAATCTCTCATATAATTGCAGCTGAAAGGGCAGAAGTTTCATCCTAAAGATTTTACTTCTGTGCCATATCCCTCTGCTCACACCAGTCCATTTCTACTCAATGCAACTCTGCACAATTTCTCAGGACAGGGGCAAAGCAGCAAGCCTCTCACACAAACTGCTTCTAGCCAAGTCCAGGCAAACCTTTTTCTCATTCTCATAAGCCAAATCTCACAGTCCATAGTTCTTACTGCATTCAGGTCTTTCACCTCTGGCCAGAATACTCCATCAAGCTGTGTTTACAGCACTGAGGGGATCTCTTAGGCCAATGTTTCAAGTTTTTATATATTCATCTTGAAAATCAGCTCTGAAAGGGCAAAGCCACACAGTCAGTTGTCTAGCAGGAAATGACACCACTCCTAAACACCAATATTACTGTTGCAGTCAGGTTCTAATTGCTGGCAGAAATCACCCAGCACCTTCTGAGGAAAAGGGGTTTCTTTTGGCTTACAGAGTTGAGGGGAAGATCCATCATATCAGGGAAAATGATGGTATGAGCAAAGGGTGAAATTATGCCCTGGCCAACATCAGGTGGACAATAAGAACAGGAGAGTGTGCCAAACACTGGCAAGGAGACATTGTCTATAATACCCATAAGCCTGCCTCAAGAGTACACTGCCTCCAGGAGGCATTAATTCCAAAATCTCCATCAGCTTGGAACCTAGCATTTGGAACACGTAAGTTTATGTGGGACACCTGAATCAAACCACCACAGTTTGTCTGTGCAAAAGCTTTTTAACTTCATTAAATGTCATTGGTTGAGTGCTTATTTAATTTCCTGGACTACTGGGGTTTTGTTCAGGAAGTCTTTTCCTAGTCCTATATCTTGGAGTGTGTCTCCTATTTTTAGTTCTAGTAGTTAAAGAATTTCAGGTCTTATATTGAGATCTTAATCCATGTGGACTTGACTTCTGTATATGGAGAAATGAGTGGGTCTTATTTCATTTTTCTAAAAATGGTCATCCAATTTGTCCAACACCATTTGTGGAAGATGTTGAATTTCTCCGGTCTACACTATTGGCACCTTTGTCACAGATCAGGTAGTGGTAGTTACTTGACCTAAGGTCTGGGTCTTCAATTCTGTTCCACTGGTCTGTGTTTCTGTTCTTATATCAGAACCATGCCGTTTTTGTTACTATGGCTTTTTAATATAGCTTTAGGTCAGGTATGGTGATATGTCCAGAGGTGTTATTTATTTATTTTTTTCTGAGGATATGTTTGGATATCTAAGGCCTGTTGCTGTTCCATATGAATTTTGAGATCTTTTTTTTTTCAATCTTTGTGAAGAATGCTGCTGGTTTTTTTTATTGGTATTGCATTAAATCAGTATATTGATTTTGGTAGAGTTGCCATTTTTACAATATTAATTCTACCTATCCAGGAGCATGGGAGGTCTTTCCATCTTCTCAAGTCCTTCTCAATTTCTTTCTTGAGTTTTTTTTTCATGTTTGCATTATATATGTCTTTCACATTCTTGGTTATTGTTAGTCTAAGGTATCTACTTTTTTGTTGCTATTGAAAATGGGACAGTCTCACCAATTTCTTTCTCTGTATATTTGTCCTTTGTGTATAGAAAAGCTACTGATTTTTGTGCACTGATTTTGTATCCTGCCACTTTACTGAAGGAATTGATCACTTATAGAAGTTTTACAATAGAGACTTTTGGGTCAATTATGTATAGGATTATGTGATCTGCAAATAGGGCAATTTGACTTCATCCTTTCCAATTTGAATCCCCTTTATTACTTTATCCTGTCTTATTGTTTGGTCCAGTACTTCTACTACTATGTTGAAGAGCAGTGGTGAGAGTGGGAACCCCTTTTTGTTCCAAATCTCAGTGGGAACTTCTGGAGTCTTTCACCAATATGCATTGTTTGGGCTTTAGGTGTTTTATATATCACCTTTATTGTGTTGAGACATAAATGTTCCATGCCTATTCTTTCCAGCATTTTGATCATGAAGTGGTTTTGGATTTTGTCAATGGCCTTCTCTGCATCAAGGAAACAATCATGTGGATCTTATGATTAAATTTATTTATGTGGTATATTCTATTGTATTATATGGTTTCCATATGTTGAACCATCCTTGCATTTCCAGAATGAAGCCTACTTGGTCAAGGTGGATAATGCTTTTGATGTGTTGTTGAATTCAGTTTGCCAGGATTTTGTTCAGGATCTTTGCATCTACGTTCATCAGGGATATATGCCTATAGTTCTATTTTCTTGTTGCACCTCTGTCTGGTTTTGGCATTAGGGTGATGCTAGATTCATAAAATGCGTTGAGGTGGATTCCTTGTTCTCCCATTATGCAAAACAATTTCAGAAAATTGGTTTCAGTTCTTCAATGAATGTTTGAAAGATTTGGCTGAGAAGCCATCTGATCCTGGACTTTTCTTTTTTGGGAGGTTTTTGATTACCTTTTCAATCTCCATGGATATGAAAGGTTTGTTTAGTAGATTAGTCTGCTCTGGGTTTAGTTTTGCAAGGTGGTATGTATCTAAGAATTCATACATTTCTTCCAGATTATCCCATTTTGTGGAGTAGAGGTATGATGATTTTTCCAATTTAATTAATATCTGTTGTGATCTCTCCTTTTTCATTTCTGCTTTCATTAATTTGAGACCTCTCTCTCTCTCTCTTTCCTTTTGCTTGATCAAATTAGCCAGGGGTTTGTCAATCTTCTTTATTTTTTCAAAGAATCAGCTGTTTGTTTCATTGATTTAAAAAATTGTTTTCTTAGTTTCCAGTTCATTAATTTCTGCTCTAATCTTGACTATTTCCATCTGGAGCTCTCTGGCTTGGATTCTTCTTGTTTTTCCAGTGCCTTTAGGTGGACAGTCATGTTACTGATTTGTGATCTCTCTGTCTTTATAATGAAGGCATTTAGTGGTAGGAATTTTCCCCTTAGGACTGCCTTCATTGTGTCTTATAAGGTTTGGTAGGTTGCGTTTTCATTATCATTCAATTCTAGGAAAATTTCAATTTCTTCCACCACCCATTCACTGTTTAAAGGTATGTTATTTAGTCTCCAGGAGCTGGTGGAGTTCTTGATGTGTCCCTTATTGTTAATTTCAAGCTTTAAAACATTGTGATCTGACATGGTACAGGAAGTTGCTTCAATTTTCCTGAATTTATGGAGGTATGCTTTATGGCCTAATAAATGGTCAATTTTGGAGAAGGTTCTATGGGTTGCTGAGAAGAATGTGTATTCTGTAGAGTGGGGGTGGAAAGTTCTGTAGATGTCCACTAGGTCTAGTTGATCTATAATGTTAATGAGCTCCATTATTTCCTTGTTGATTTTCTGCTTGAATGATCAGTCTATTGATGATAGTGGAGTATTGAAGTCTCTGAAGATGATGGCATTGGTGTTTATTTTTGTTTTATTGTTGAGTAGATTTTGCTTTATAAACTGTGGTGAACCTGTGTCTGGTTCATATATATTTATGATTATGATGTGCTTATGTTGTATCATTCCCTTGATGATTAAGAAGTGGTCTTCTTTATCCTTTTTGATTACTTTTGGTTTGAAGTCTTTTTTATCAGATATTAATATAGCAACACCCACTTATTATTTTTTTTAATTTCCATTTGCTTGGAATATCATTTTCCATCCTCTTATAATGAAGAGGTGTCTACCTTTAGTGGTAAGATGAGTTGTTTTTTTTTTTTTTTAAGACAGCACATAGAAGCGTTCAGATTTTTTATCCACCCTGATGCCCTCTCTCTTTTGATGGGTAAGTTAAGACTATTATTACTTAAGGTTATTACTGTGAGGTTTACATTAATCCCTGCTAGGATGAGGTGGTTTTAGGGGTTTGGTGCTCTCTTGTGCTTTGTACTATGCAAAGCCTGATTTATTTTTGGTTATTGTGATCTTCTTCTTGGTGGCTCTTGAGATTGGTTGCTTGGCTGTTCTGTGTGGACTATTCCCTCAAGTATTCTCTGTAGGTTTGGCTTTGTGTTCATACAATCATAGAATTGACTTGTTTCATGGAACGTTTCCCTTTCACCATCTACTTTGGGGGATACTTCTGCTGGGTAGAGTAGCTTAGGCTGGAAGACACAGTTTTTTAGTCTTTGAAGTATTCTATTCCAGGCCCTTCTGGTGTTCAGGGTTTCTATTGAGAAATCTCATGTAATTCTTATGGGATTGCCTTCATATGTTGTGAGTTGTTTCTCTCTTGCTGCTTTGAACACTTTCTTTTTGTTTTCATTGTTAAGAGTTTTAAAAATGATGTGTCTTGGAGAGTTTCTTCTTTGGTCCTATCTGTTTGGTATTCTGCGGGCTTCTTATATCTAGATATCTTTACAGAGATTGGTAAAATTTTCTTGAATAATTTTGTGTAATATGTTCTCTATGCTTCTGGCCTGGATTACCTCTCCTCCTGGTATACCCATGATCTGGATGTTTGGTCATTTTAGGGTATCCCACAGTTCCCTCATAGTCTGTTCACTTGATGTTTTGAACTTAGCAATGTTTTTGGCCTCCCAACCAATTTCTTATGTCTTGTCTCCCAGGTCAGAGGTTTTGTCTTCCACATGAGTAACTCTCTTGGTGAGGGGTTTAAGAGAGGCTTTTATAATTTCTATTTGATTTTTGTTTTCTGTTGTGTTATTTTTCATTGTGTCTATCTCTTGTTTGAGGTACAATTTCAGTTCAAGTTCTGATTTTCTTAATGTTTCCTGGAATTCATTCTTGCATTTGATCATTTCTTGTTTTTTTTATTAAATTTATTTATTTGCAAGCAGAGAGAGCTAGAAGAGAGACAGACAGAGAGAGAAAATGGGCACACCAGGGCCTCTAGCAACTGCAAATGAACTCCAGATGCATGTGTTCCTGGGGAATTGAACCGGGGTCTTTTGGCTTTGCAGGCAAATGATTTAACCACTAAGCTATCTCTCCAGCCCATATTTGATCATTTCTTCATTGAGCTTAATCAACCAGCTGTTGAGATCTTCCATTTCTTGACTCACCTTCAATTTGCTCATATCTCTTTTGGGGGTTCTAATGTTTTCTTCAATCAAGTTAAGCCTACTGTCAGAAGCTGAGATGATTCTGTTCAACAGTTGTTGCTTCTCTGATTGTTTGCTTCCAGTTCAGTAATTCTTTTGATTAGGGTATCATTGGTTGTTTTGTTTTAATTTTGGGAATGAATTCCTGTTGATTTCTCTATGATTTTATTGGAGGCTTTCATTGTTGAACTAGGCATCCTTGGTGAAAATCTCTCAGTTTTCTGACTTTTGTTGGCTTTGTTTGTACTGTTGTCTATCTATTTTAGGCAGACTCCTTATTTTTTTTGAGGAGGAAACAAGTTTTTGTTCTTTGCCCATGCACCCTCTTACTCAGGTGAACAAGGATGTTGGAACCCAGTGGCCAGTACAGATACCAGAGCAACAGGCCTGATTCCACAGCTCACACAGGGATAGGCCTCCCCAAGTAAGGCGTAATGGAACCTACCAGGACCAGGGAGCTAGGAGGAGCAGGGAAACAGGGGACTGGCATACTCATTTCTCACCATGCCTGCCATTACACCCTCCTGCACAGGAAACCTGAATCATGGAGTTTGGAGGAGCAGGGTAGCAGGGTTCTGGCCTACTCACTCCGTGCAGCCACACCTTCCCGCACACCATCCCACTGACAGGCATAGGGAACCTGGGCAAGGGAGCTGGGAGGAGCAGGGAAACAGTCCCAAGAATATGTTTTAAAACATTATTTAAAACATACAATATAGAACCTAAATGAGAAACTAACCTGAAATATAGATAATCTAAGAAGAGACATATGTGATGAAACTTCTCCATTCTTTTCCAAATATTTTTATGCCACCTCATGGAAGAGTGGTCTTAAATGTCTTATTTCCCTGTTTAAAACTTGTACATTTATCTATGAATTCTCATCTTAACAATAATTTCTCCCAGTGCTTCTTATGGTCTCTTAAGTGTTAACATGGAATTTAAATAATGTTTCTAAAAAAACCATTTATTATATAATAATATTAGATTTAGAGAAAAATTGAGAAGACTCTACAGAGCACTCTCATGCACTCTGCACACAATCTGTTTACATCTTATCACACCTCTGTTTTTTTTTTCTTACAGTTTGAGGAGCAGCTGTACAATCCATTAATTGATATGAATGAATCAATACGAGTGAGAATCATGATCTAAAGTCCATACTTCCTTCAGATTTTCTTAATTTCCTCTTCTTGTTCTCATGTCTCTCCAGGTTTTGCATTATATTTAATTGTCTTGCCTCTGCTAGATCTTCTTGGGCTTAAAGACTGACATTTTTAAGGACTTGGATATTCTGTAGACTAGCCTTCCATTGGAGTTGGCCTGATGCTTGGTTTTAGAAAGGAAGGCCAAGTAAAATACCATTTTCATCATAGCAAATAAAGGTTGCAATCTACCGACCTGACTCTTCACTGCTACTTTTGACCTTGATACTCTGCCTAAGGCAGTCTATCAAGCATCTTTGCGCATGTGTGTGTATATGTATGTGTGTGTGTGAATGTGCATGATGTATGTGTTTGATGATGTGTATTGTGTTCATGTGTATGAATGTAGGCATACATATGTGGAGGTGAAAGGGCTGCCTTGGGCGTGGGTCCTTGCCTTCTACCTTGTTTCAGGAAGTGTTTCTTGTTATTTACTGCTGCTTGTGACGGACTAGCTAGAAAGGGACTAGTGAAGAAGAAGGGGTTCCGTGGAGGAGGGTAAGGTGGAGGTGACGAGAAAAGGTGATTATAATCAAAATGTATCATGTGCATGTCTAAGATGTGTCAGTAAATATAAAATAAAATTTAAGCAGTAGTTGCTCATAATGAAACTTCTACCAACTACTCAAGGCGCATTCATGTAGTCACTAAATATTGTTATCTACGGAAAGAAACAAGGTAAAGTCACAAGGGTCAACTTGAAAATGGCAGCACAGCATTTTTTGTTCTTTTCCTGTTGGCTAAACTGGCACCACTTCCTCACTTTCTCGTGCATCAAGAAGGTTAACATGTTTCCCCTGAATAATTACTCCGTTGGATGATTAAGTAAGGTTAATTAATCAACAAGCATAGCCCTAAAAATATCACATATATTGATCAACTAGGCTTACTGCCTCCTCCTGGATAGACCTTACTTAATCATCCAACAGAGTAATTATTCAGGGGAAACATGTTAACCTCCTGGATGACCCAGCACCTGAAATTATGTCCATCTGATGAAGTGTTTAAAAGAATTTAGCCCCTAACCAAATTCATGAATGTTAGGAATAAAAATATTCTCCCATAATATGATAAAAGCTTCATTTAATATTATAGATGAAATTAATACTGCATTGAAGATATTTCCAAATAACTTGCCCACATTGTGGCACAGAAAGTAGTTGTGCTTCTATCCAATGCAATTATTTATTGAGTATGGATATTCTAATGCTAGAGATAGTCAGAAAAGTGGGAATACATCCTTGATCTCTAAGCTTCTGTTTTAGTTTGGTGGCAGTGGTGGTGTGTGTAAAGAAGATACCTGATAATACAACTGCAGGACAGCTTATGGTTCAATTGTACAGTGAGGCAAGATAAAATAGAAGAGACTCAGGGGGCGTCAAGAAGGAGGGTGAAGGTTTAAGCAGGGGACGACGGGAGGGGAAGGCCTCCATGAGGATCTCACATGAGCAGCACCTGCGGGAAGTGAAGGTGTGAATGGTGAGCTACTTAGGAAAGGTTTTCCTGGCTAAGAAAACAGCCAGTGTAAAAGCTCTGAGAAGGAGCATGTCTTGTATGTTCAGGGCATAGCAAGGGTGGGGGAGAGGGGGCTGTCCTATAAGTAAGAAAGTGAATGAGGGGCAGAGCAAGAAGTGACAAAGTTACACGGGTGGCAGAGCCAGACCACTGAGGACTTTGTAAAGGACAGTAAGGACTTTGGAGGTTTTCAGACAGAATCTGACCTCAGTTCTCAAAGGTCTCTTCTGCCACCTTGGAGGTGGTGATAATAATCCATGTGGGAGGGGATGCGGGCACAGTAGAGATGGGGGTAAGGATAGGGTTCTGGAGGTGCTGTGAATTGTGAGCTTCTGGAGGAACTGTTCTCACATCAAAAGTTTGTTGTTTCATTTTTACATGAACAGCAGGGAATGTATTAGATTTTTATTGCTGTTACAAGATACCTGGGAAAGAGAAACAAGAAAGATCTATTTGGCTCACAACTATGGATGAGTGAATGCATGCTTGGTTGGTTCCATTGCTCTGTGCCCATGTAGGACTTCATGGGGGGAGGGCTGGGGGGAACAGTGAAGCAAAATTGCTCACTTCATGGTGGCCAGAAAGGAGAGAGAAGGAAGACAGGGAATTAGGGAGGGGGAGAGAGGAAAAAGTAAAGAAGGAAAGGAAAAGTGGAGGAGCATGGATGAATGGAAGGGAGGAGACAAGATACAGTATTCATAGACAGACTCCCAAGATCTTATTTCTTTCAAGAAGGTCTCACTTCCTAAATTCCATTACCTTCCAACAGCTAATCAGATTATGAAGGAATGAGCAAATTCCTTATGAGATTAGAGACCTCATGGTCCCATCACTTCCCAAAATCACCACTTCTGAACATTGTATTGAAGACCAAACCTTCAACACCCCAGCCCGAGACACTTCAGTTCTAAATCATTACAGGGAAGAGGGAAGACTTTTACATAACTATTTTATGGAGATTTCTATTGTCGTGTCTGCATAATAAAGTATAGAAGAGAAATGAGCTCCAAAAGGATCAGTATTAGAACACTGTTATTACATACCTAGAAGATCTAACAGCCAATCCCAAAGGTACTACAGGTCAAAGCCCAGTGAGGAGAACTGCTGCTCAGGAGATACAGCAGCATAAATCAGTCAGATACTCAATCATCTTTAGTAGGTAGCTAAAATCATAATAAAACTTCTAATTTATTATAGCCACATAATTGAATTATGCATTAATTAACCCTGTGCAAATGTATGTAATGCATATCTGCAAAACTCCACAAAATTTTCATGTAAAATGGCTAGAAGACATACAGAAATATGTCCTACTTCAGGACAGGAAGATGAAATTGAAGAGGCAACCTATTTGGGGTTTAATATGTTACTTTACTATAGCTTCATTTAAAAAAACCAGTGATATCATTGGCATTTTATAGATTTTGAAATCTTTAATTCTATGATATGCATGGAAAGATAGACAAAGATCTTAGAGAGCTAATGAAGGGATGATAATTACTTCACAAAATGGACTTTTAAAAGCCAACAGTAATTGAACTAGTGAATCCCTGAAATGGGAGAAATATAGACAATTGAAATAAGACAGGCCATGCATTGATCATTTTAAGTGCATAAGAAAAACATTATTTTATACATGCTACTGGTGATAACTTTATTTTGATGTGATAAAAAATGTACCTCAAGAAGCTATAATAAAAAATTAAATAATATATACCAAGGCAGTTTAACAAAATAGGAAAACATGGAAATTTTTTAAGAGAATATGAAGAAAAGCTTGGCAAAGATGTTGTAATAGTTAATCTTGATGGTTCCTTAACTGAATTTAGGATTACCTAAGAGGTGCACTTCTGGGTGTGTCTGTGAGAGCATTTCCTGAGAGGGAATTCCTATCAGTGATACAGGTGACATCAGTCCCTGGGCTGGGCTCCTGGACTGAATAAAAAGGAGAAATTGAGCTGAGCACCCACAGTCATCTCTGCTGGCTTTCTAACTGCAAATGTGAGAACCTTCCTTGCCTTAAGGCCTTCTCTGCCTTAATGGGACCTTGTCTCTTCTCACAAACCTTTTTTTTTCCGTTTTTTTTTTTTTTTAAATTTTATGAGGTGGGGGGAGAGAGGGAGAGAATGGGCATGCCAGGGTCTCTAGCCACTGCAAATAAATTCCAGACACATGCATCACCTTGAGTATTTGGCTTATGCTCATACTAGGGTATTGAACCTGGGTCCTTAGGCTTCACAGGCAAGCGCCTTAACCACTAAGCCATCTCTGCAGCCTTTCTTGTTTATTTTATTGGCTTCTTGTGATGCACCTGTGATGGAAGCTCAAGGGAGCTCCTGGAGCTCTTCAGCTCCCAGTAACCAGAATAAATTCTTCTCTTAAGTCGTTTTTGTCAGGTGTATTGTCACAGTAATGATAAAATTAATTTAGATGCTTAAATAAATTTGAAACAGCTGTACAGTAACAACAAAAGATAAAATAATAGAAAAAATAAGTATATATCTTAATTTCATGAAGTTTAAGTATCATACTGACAGTGTGCCTTGAATTTCTGATAGTTTTCAGATCTATTTATATAGGAGGTAGAGAGAGATTTAATATAAACATGGCATAATGATCTTATAAAATCTCTAAGATTTTATACAAAATTACACACATACACATACATATATGGCACATAAAAGAAACAATATTTAGCATTATTTATAAAGAAAAGCATAGAAAGTAAATTGGTTCTCCAGTATGACACCTGTAAGTAAGCTCAAATTCAAAAGATGTTAATAAATCTTAAAACAAAGGTGGTTCGGGGTGGGGAGATAGCTTGGTGAGGAAAATGCTTGCTTTGCATGCATTAGGACCTCAGCTGGCTCCTCAGTAAACATGCAAATGCCAGGCATGGGGGCTCATGCCTGTAATCTCAGCAAATACATGCATACATGAATAGTACATTTATTGAGATGCCTCGGAATTGTGCAGCCACCCTCATAGTGCAACTTTAGAACACTTTGTTCTCCCAGTCATAACTTATGCCCATTTACCTTCACTCCTATTTTCCCTCCAAGTATCGGCAGTCATCACCCGTTTCTACAGGTTTGTTCTTTTTGACTTTCTTTGTGTATAAAGTCATAAATATTTTATTTTATTATTTTTTAGTTTGTTTGCTTTTGTTTTTTGTTTTTGAGGCAGGGACTCGCTGTAGCTCCGGCTGACCTGGAATTCCCTCTGTATTCTCAGGGTGGCCTTGAACTAACGGTGATCCTCTTACCTCTGCCTCCCAGGTGCTAAGATTAAAGGCATGCACCACCACACCTGGCTTATTTTATTTTTAACTTAATTTTATTGTTTCAAAGGTTATACTGTTATCGCCTCTCTCTAGAACCCTTTCCACAGAAAGCCCTCATCAGTGGTGTTATTGGTATTCATCATGGGGTACGGAAGGCCTTAGTCCACCCCAGAATAAGCAAAGTGCAGCTTCTTTCATTTAGTATAATGGTCTTGAGTTCATCCATGTGGATGACCATTTAATTATAGCCATCATTAATATGTGCATTATGGCTCCTATTGTGATTCTAATGTACATTTTTCCAAAAGCTAATGATGTGGACACCTTCTTCATGTGTCATAAGCATATTTCTCTGGAGAGGTATTTATTCAAACCAGTTTCAATCTATATATATGTATATTTTTTGGTGTGATGTTTTTATCAGAGTTTGGAATTCTTTTTCCTTTAATGCTCTCAAAGAATGTAAACTTAGTCCACCACTGGTGTCATTTGACTTAGAATTTTCTTTTCTTTGTTTTTTTTAAGGTAGGGTTTCACTCTGGCCCAGGCTGACCTGGAATTAACTGTGTAGTCTCAGGGTGGCCTCGAACTCACGGTGATCCTCCTTCCTCTGCCTCCCCAGTGCTGGGATTAAAGGCGTGTGCCACCACTCCTGGCTTGACTTAGCATTTTCTTTGTGGGACAGTTTACTTCTTTTCTGATCTTTTTGCCTTTTGTTAACTGTGCATATCTGGAAAAAATAAAACTCTTTATTTGCTTGAAATACATGTCGATAGCTTTTCTTTAGCTGTTTTGTAAGGAATATTCTTCACCATGCTTTTGTGGGCATTGCTTTCAACAAGAAATCTGCAGGAACCTATGGCCATCCTTATTTTGTTACTCTAGTTGGTGATATGTGTTTGCACTTCTTTGGTTACTAACACCCTTATTGATAAACTTATTATGAAGTAGCTTTGTGTAGTTTTCTTCATGTTCATTATGCATAAATTTTGTTTGATATACACCTTAGGGAGATTTTGGTCACTGGTTCCACAACTATATTTTCTGTGTCTCCCTTTCTTCAGGTATACAAATTACACATTGAGTAGTCTTTGACATTTCCCATAGCTCACTGATCCTAATTTTGTATAATTCCTAATATTTTTATTTTTTGAATTCTTTGTGCGTGTGTAATATGTGTGGTGTGGTGTGTGTGTGTACGTGTAGATTCTGTGCCCTGTGTGTGCATGTGTGAAAGCTGGAGAGTATCAGCTATCCTCCTCTATCACCCTTCTGTGTGCTTCCTTACTGGTCCCAGATCTTTCCTTTTTTGTGAACCCAGTGAATTTCCCATCTGTATTCCCCACACAGATGAAGTTACAGATGTGCAGGGTCATGGTCTGCTATTTACCTGCGTGCTGGGGAATTGTAGTCAGGTAGTCTCAGCACCTCATGCTCCCATGGCAAGTGCTCTTTCCTGATGAGACATCTCCCCAGGTCAGGTTTTATGTTTTTTTAAATTCTTTTCATTTGTATACTTGGTGAACATATTGAATGCAGTCACAAATGTTTTAACATTATTTTCTTCTCACTTTAACTCTTGCTTAGTTATGGGTAATTTTGATTATTTTCTGTTTGCGTGATTATGTATCCTCACTCCTTTTCATGCCTGGTAATATTTATTAGATGTGAAACATAAACTCCATCTTGTTAGGTTCTGTATATTCTTGGGTGTTGGTAACAATTATTCAGGATGTAGTTGGGTTCTGTAGAGATTGCTTATTCCTCAGAAGTGTTAAGATTCAGGTTAGTGATCAATCTATATAGCTGAGTATTCTTCACTGATGAAGTAAGAGCCTCGTGAGTATTCTGCTAATGTGTCAGGATTTATGAGGTGCTCCAGCCTAGCTTCTATGAACACTCACTATTCTGGCCCTTTGGAAGTACTGGTCCATCACTCCTTCTACCTCTTTTACATAGTTTTTTTTCCCCTTCCCTAGCTGTGTTAAGTCAGTTTCCCACCATTATAGTGAAGTACCTGGCACAAGCTATGTTATGGAGGAAACAAAAGTAGATTTAGCACAGAGATTTGATTTGATTGGTCCAAGCTCATGATGGGGAAGCCTCCTTTGCTTGGCCTCTTGAGAGTGATGGATATCATAGCAGAAGTGCATGGATAAACAGTTATACCCTAAGCTGCAGCAGAGAAAGACAAAACACACCTCCAGTTGTCTAAGCAACTCCCAGGATGCCCCATCTTTTAAAGGTGTACAGTTCTTCCCAATTTTGCCTGGGGACGCTGGAGAACAAGCCTTCACATACAGATCCATGGGGGACATTTGGCATCCAAATATAGCACTAGCCATGAGTAAGGTCTTCCTCACATTCACACGGACGCTGGGCTCTCAGCTGAAGGCTCATAGGGATGCTCTACAGGTCTCTGAAGTCCCCTCTCAGTAGTTTTCTCTTTGGCGCTCTGTCTTGTGAACTCTGTCCATCTTGGTCATCCTCAACTATCAGCTCTGAATGCTTGATTTGCTTTCTCTATTCTGTGGCCTAAGAACACTGTTACTTTGAATCTGTGACAATTGTACAGCCTAGTCTAGTCTAGTCTAGTCTAGTCTATTCTAGTCTATTCTAGTCTATTCTAGTCTATTCTTTCTATTCTATTCTAGTCTATTCTAGTCTATTCTATTCTATTCTAGTCTATTCTAGTCTATTCTAGTCTATTCTAGTCTATTCTATTCTTCTATTCTATTCTATTCTTTCTATTCTATTCTATTCTATTCTATTCTATTCTATTCTTTCTATTCTATTCTATTCTATTCTTTCTATTCTATTCTATTCTATTCTATTCTATTCTATTCTATTCTATTCTTTCTATTCTATTCTATTCTATTCTATTCTATTCTATTCTATTCTATTCTATTCTATTCTATTCTATTCTATTCTATTCTATTCTATTCTATTCTATTCTAGTGTATTCTAGTCTATTCTATTCTATTCTATTCTATTCTATTCTATTCTATTCTATTCTATTCTATTCTATTCTATTCTTCTATTCTATTCTATTCTATTCTATTCTATTCTATTCTATTCTATTCTATTCTATTCTATTCTATTCTATTCTATTCTATTCTATTCTATTCTATTCTATTCTATTCTATTCTATTCTATTCGTTTCTTGTCTCATAGTCCATGGTGGTCTTATGTCCTTTATCTTACAAAGCATTACTCCATGTATTTTGTACATTTTTGGTGTGTGTGTTGAATATGTATGTGTGTGGGTGTGTGTGTGTATGTGTGTGGAGGTCAGAAGATGTGGTGGTTTGAATGTAAAATATTCCCATAGACTCATGTATTTGAATACTTAATACCCAGTTGATGGTGTTCAGAAAGGTTGAACCTTTGGGAGGTGAATCCTTGCTGGAGGAAATGTGCCACTGGGGGCCGACCTGGAGACTTCATAACCCAGCTCCACTTTCTGATTTTTCTCTGCTGATCTGGTGCTATGATGCCAGCTTCCTGCTCCTGCCATAATTTCACCACCTCAATGAAAACCAGTTCTCATAACTGCCAGCCAAAATAAACCCTTTTCTTCCAAAAGCTGCTTCTGATCGCATATTTTGTCCCAGCCACGAGAAAGTAATTGACACAGTATACAACTTTCAGGTGTGGGTCTTCTTCCACCTCCTTTGAGGCAGGGTCTCATGTGCCAGGCTAGCTGGCATGTGACCTTCCAGCAGATCCATTTGGTTCTGCCTCCCTTTTCACCCATAGGTAGGCATGACTAGGGTTTCAAAGGCTGCCACAATGTCTGTTTTTTCTTTTTGTAGCTGCTGGGTTTCCAAACTCAGGCACTCATGCTACCACAAGGACTGCATCCACTGAACCACCTCCCCAACCCACTTCTAAAAACTATCTTGTTAAAATACAAATATTTCCAAAGCTGAAGTTGGAGCATATGCATAATTTTATGGTTAAAGTATATCACATTTCAGACATTGTCCATATTTTAAAATAGTATTATAATTCATTTTTTAAATAATTTAACAGCATTGCACAGTATGTATGCCAAATTTATTAGCATGCAGGTCATTAAACACATATGCCCTTATATCTTTCCAAGACAGAATTTTAAATGGTTTACATATCACCAAGGTCTACTAAATAATAGTAATACAGTATAGACTAAAAGAAAAGTAAGGTCAAGGAAAATGAAGGAAGAAATAATGCCAACCATGTTATCTGCTGTAATTAAAAGTCAAATTAGACTTTGGGCATTCTGGCCAAACATCATTAGTTATGCTATTTTTAATATCAGAATGAAAAGGGGACCAATGGAACAATAATGCCATTGAATGTCTACTATGCACAACTGAACAAAAGATTATACACACACACACACGTGTGTGTGTGTGTGTGTGTGTGTTTGAAGGGAGGGTCTCACTTTAGTTCATTGTTGACCTGGAATTCACTATGTAGTCTCAGAGTGGCCTTGAATTCACGGCAATCCTCTTACCTCTGCCTCCCAAGTGCTGGGATTAAAGGTGTGCGCCACCACGCCCAGCTTAACATTGAGTTTTAACTCAGCTTTGTGATACTTGCCTTGAGTCATGTAACAGATGACAGCATAGGGATTCTGACTGTCAAGGGTAAAGTGGTACAATGGAAGTTTACAGGTGAAAATCATCATTACATGAGTTACTTTGGGAGGATTGATATTTTTACTGTAATACATTACAAGAATTTATACAGGCAAGGTTAGTGATCCTGTGACCCATGTCAAGCAGCAGCCTCATACTCAACACAAAAGAGGTATTTTTTTTTTAAATTTTATATTTATTTATTTGAGAGTGACAGAGAGAGAGAGAGAGAGAGAGAGAGAGAGAATGGGCACACCAGGACTTCCAGCCACTGCAAACGATCTCCAGATGCGTGTGCCCCCTTGTGCATCTGGCTAACATGGGTCCTGGGGAATTGAGCCTCGAACCGGGATCCTTAGGCTTCACAGGCAAGCGTTTAACCACTAAGCCATCTCTCCAGCCCACAAAAGAGGTTTTTAAGTGTTAATTTTTTAATGGGTTTTGATAGACTTGGCATTGAACCTTCCTTCAAGAAGCTTTTCAGAGATACACTGAACTGTCTGATGTATGTCTCTTCCTTGTGATACTTGGATACTTAGAGGAAAGGATGGCCGGCTCACAAGCCTTCTGCAGTGCTATAGATGAGTGAGACTATGTGGTGATTATCTTTCTGTGATTTCTGTGATTCTGTGAGTTCACTGAGAATGATCTGTTCCAGGTTCGACATTTTTCTTCAGGTTTCATTGTGTCATTTTTTTCTTACTGCTGTGTAGAATTCCATTGTGTAGATATACCACATCTGAGTTATCCATTCTTCTAGTGATGGGCATCTGGGTTGATTTCCACCTCTTAGCTATAATGAATTGAGCCACTATAAACGTGGTTGAGCAAATATCTCTGGACTGAGGCTTGAAGGTTTTAAGGTACATGCCTAGTAAGGGAATAACTGAGTATGTTGGTGTCTCTATAGTCAGATTTTTCAGGAGTCTCCATATTGCTTTCCAAAGTGGTTGTGCCATCCTACATTCCCACCAACAGTGGATGAGCAGTCCTAATTCTCCACATCCTCTCTAGCATTTATTTTCATTTGATTTTTTGATGTTTGCTATCCTTACTGGGGTAAGGTGGAATCTCACACTTGTTTTAATTTGCATTTCCCTGATGATTAGGGCTGATGAACATTTTCTTAACTGTATGTTTGCCATTTGTATTTCTTCCTCTGTGAACTGCCTGTCCAGCTCTTTGCCCCATTTTATAAGTGGGTTGTTTTAAAACACTCAAAAAAAAAAAAAAAAGAAAGAAAAGAAATTGAGGAGAACTTGAGAAAATGGAAAGACCTCCCATGCTCCTGAATAGGCAGAATTAACATTGTGAAGATGGCAATCCTACCAAAGGCAATATACAGATGTAAAGCAATTCCAATTAAAATACCAACATTGTTCTTCATAGAGATAGAAAAAATGATATCAAAGTTCATACAGAAAGGCAGAAGGCCTAGGATATCCAAGCATATCCTCAGCAAAAGAAATACCTTTGCAGGTATCACTATACCTGATCTAAAGCTATATTACAAAGCCATAGTAATTAAAAAAAGCATGGTACTGGCATAAAAACAGGAGTATAGACCAATGGAATAGAATTGAGGACCCAGACATTGGGTCAAGCAACTATAGCTACTTGATATTTGACAAAGGCCATAACAATATAGGCTGGAAAAAAGACAGCATCTTCAACAAATGGTGATGAACAAACTGGATAACCATATGCAAACAATTGAAACTTGATCCACACATCTCACCATGCACAATACTCAAGTCCAAATGGATCAAAGACCTCAATATAAGACCAGAAACTCAGCTACTACTGGAAGAAAATATAGGAGGAACTTCCCATGATATAGGAATGGAAAAAGACTTCCTGAACAAAACCCCAGTAGCACAGGATCCTATATTGTCACTCAACCAATGGGATCACATGAAGCTTAAGTTTCTTCACAGACAACCATACAATAAGCAAAGCCAATAGATTACCCACAGAATGGGAGAAAATATTTGCTGAATATCCAACTGACAGAGGCCTAATCTCTAGAATTTACAAAGAACTCATATATTTTATTTTTTTTTAAGTCAAGGGCTAGAGAGATGGCTTAGCAGTTAAGGTGCTTGTCTGCAAAGCCAAAGGACTCAGGTTCAATTCCCTAGGACCCACATAAGTCAGATGCACAAGGTGGCACATGCATCTGGAGTTCATTTGCAATGGTTGGAGGCCTTGGTGTGTCCATTCTCTTTCTCTCATTCTATATGATTCTCTCTCTCTCTCCCTGTCTCAAATAAATAAATGAAATATATATATTTTTTTTTTACAAAAGAGTCAAGAAACACGTGAGAAAAAAAACATAACAATTATCTTTGTGAGTTTGCTTATTCACTTAACATGATCTGGAGTTCTATTTCCTGCAAATGACAATGCCTCATTCTTCTTTATGGCTGAGTAACACTGCATTATATGTTATACTACATTTTCTTTATCCATTATCTGTTGATTACTGCTTTTAAATAAGGACCTATTTAGTACTGATTAATTATTTTTTCCAAAAATGTTTCATAATCCCCTGAAGTTTGCTTTATATGTCCATAACTCTACTTGGACTCCAGATGCTCTACCTTCTCTAGCTACTCTCCTCTATCAGCTTTTCACTTGTCCTCACTCAGTTCCCACATTCTACCTTCACATGGGGTGTTGTTATTGCCTGTCTCTTTATACTTCCGTTACTAGCATACGAAGAATTAGGTTTCTTTTAAAAAATGTTCTGTTTTTACTTATTTATTATGAGAAAGAGAGTGGAGGAAAGAGAGCAAGAATGGGCATGCCAGGTCTAACCACTGTAAAAAAACTCCAGACACATGTGTCATGTGCATCTGGCTTAAGTGGATTCGAGGGGACTGAACCTGGGTCCGTAGGCTTCACAGGCGAGTGCTTTAACCACTAAGCTATCTCTCTAGCCCACGAATTAGGTTTCTTTATGGCACTTTTCAAACTATTTTATTTTACTTCCCCCCTCTTTCCCTCCATCCCTTTTCTGTTACTGGTAGTTTCTGGGGACTTCTGGGTTCTTGGAATATTATGCAAAGAATTAAAGAAAGGAGCACAGAAATAGTTATTCAGAAAAACAATTTCATTAAGACACAGTGAGTTTGCATGTAGTGTCAGAGAGGAGAGTGCTTGAGGACACCGGAAAGTGTCATAAAAACAGGAGCATAGACCAATGGAATAGAATTGAGGACCCAGACATTGGGTCAAGCAACTTATCTTTATAGGATTGTATGGAGAGACTGCTAGGGGTGTAGTTTGATTGATTTGATTGACAGGTTGGGGTTCTACTGCACATGTTCCCTCACATGATACAACTGATTTTAATCATCTATCCATGTAATTATACATAGATATAACAAAATAGGGGTTTCTTCCTAAAATTTCACTTTGAGCATTTAATTTGCTTTACTGTGCATCTGGTCCAGGCAGGATGGCCTCCTGTTAGATCTCAGATCTTCCTAAGAACATATTTCAATGGGTACTGATCATGCAGCACAGTTTCTAAGAGGAGGAGAAAACTAGTTCATTATGTGGAGTGGGGTGTACGTGTGCTTTAGTTCAGGAAGGTGTCCCAAGTTCCCAACAGGTTGCTCGGTGCATTGTCTAGACATGTGTGCTTACTGCTCAAGCCAAGCAGGGACATGGCCGGCTAGACAATTCCTTCCGCTTGCCTGCCTCACTTGCCCCCATCTCCTCTCCTTGCCTCAGCCTCCCTCCCATTTTCACCTCATCTCAGTACCTCTTGCTCTCCTTAGTGATACTTTGCATCCATTCAGAGCACAGTGGAATAAAACAAGAAGTAATTGGCAAGAGAATCCTTAGAAAACACACAAATTTCTGGACACAGCACTTCATTTTTAAATGGACAGTGGGACATTGAAAAAAAATCAAGGAGGAAATTTTCCAAAAAGTCTAGAAACAAATGGAAATTATAGTGCAATCTACCAAATCCTCTGGAATCCAGTCAACGCTTCTTTGTACTTAATGTTTTAACATCTTCATTGTTTTTCAACTTAGTATCATTGGTCAATACTGCTATTCATGCTTAATGTTTAGAGCTTCAAGAGTAAATGAAGATAAAAGATATTTAGTTCTGATGTTGTGCTTTTTTTTTTGTTTCCAATTAGAGATGATGTGGAAAAGGGAAGAACTCTAACTTAGGGGCCACAGGGATGGCTCAGCGCTTAAGGTGATTGCCTGCAAAACCTCAGTCTGGGTTCAATTCAGCAGTGCCCATGTACAGCCAGACGCACAAAGTGGCACATTCATCTGGAGTTTATCTGCAGTGACTGGGGGCCCTGCTATACCCATTCTCTCTGTCTCTCTCTGCTTGCAAATAAGTTAAAACATTTAAAATATAGTAATAAAATGTAGGAGCTGGGGGGATTGCTCAGTGGTTAAAAGTGCTTGCTTGCAAAGCCTGCTAGGCTAGGTTCAGTTCTCCACTACCCACATAAAGTCAGATGCACAAAGTGAACTATGTATCTGGAGTTCATTCATAGCAGCAAGAGGCCCTGCAAAGTCCGTTTTCTCTTCTCTCTCTCTCTCCTCAAAAATAAATTAAAAAAATTTTTTTTTAAGCTTTAAGGGGCTGGAGAGATTTCTCAGTGGTCAAGGCACTTGCATACAAAGTCTAAGGACCTGAGTTTGACTCTCCAGTACCCACAAAAAGCCAGATGCACAAACTGGTGCATGCAGCAGGAGTTTATGTGAAGTGGCTAGAGGCCCCGACACACCCATTCTCCTCTCTCTCTCTCTCTCTCTCTAAATAATAATAGTAATAAAAACCAACTATGAATGTCAAAATAAAATGATCTCATTACCATGAATTTAACTTTTTCCATTTTAAAACATTTTTGACAATTTTTATTCATGTACACTTAGCTGTCTCTTCCTCTCAACGCTTTGATGAGTCTTGAGTCTCCTGAATAGTTACTGCCCTCTATGTAAAGAATCTTCTCTGACCAAAAGTGAGCAGCACAAATATAGTGGCAGAATCATGAGTACTTAGAGGGCATTTTGATGGGCACAATGTTTCCATTAAACTAAGCAATGGTAGTTGCTTCCTGCACCCCAAAGCTTATGGTCTCCCCAGAATCGGCCTTTGACTAGGTTTTTGTTACCAGACATGAATTCCTTTCTGTGGAGTGGGCCTCAAATCCAATCAAAGAGCAGTTGGTTACCCCCATAACAGATTCTCCATTGTTGCTGCAATGGGCACATCTTGCTGACTGGCTAGTTGTACAGCTTGCAAGATCCTCTGTGAGTTAAGATTGTTGATGACTTTCTCCCCAGCAAGGTACTAGCACTTTCTAGTACTCTGGTGCTAGCCAGCAAGGGGAAGCTTCCAGCTCCTTACCGGCTTTCTCATAATTTGTACACAGTGCCCTACAGCCAAAGCATGTGGGGTCTTCAGCATTAGGGTCTGACCACCTAGTTCTGGTGGACAACCATGAGCACTGACGATGGCCTGTATTGTTTGAGGGACCTCAGAAGCCTCGTTAACAACCCCCTAGGAAGTACCCCACCCTGAGCTCTAGGATTTTCCTACAACAAGCTATGGCTACTGGACAGAGCATTCTCTGCTCCCATGTATTTCCGCCCCAATTCATCCACCCGCTCTGTCTTTTAAAATACATTTTTAATTGGTTAACAAAGAAGTGGTTTCCATGTGGCTTATTCATATAGTCTTAAGTTTTAGTTAACCTTATCCTTACCATGTGCTCTCTTCTAGTCCCTCTCTGACCCCTCCCTTAGGCCTTCCCTCCTTTAGTGTTCCATCCTACTGCTTAGGTATCTACTACGCCCTTGCCTTAAGCCCTGTCTCCTCATGGCCCCTTTCTAGCTTCCTGGCCTCCACTACTAACTGTTACTCCAATAACTTTTGACATTGAAAGCTATATAAACACACATACTTCTTTTTAAATATTATTTATTTATTTGACAGAGAAAGAGGAAGAGAGAGAGAGAGAATGGGTGCACCAGGGCCTCCAGCTACTGCAAACAAACTCCAGACGCATGTGCCCCCTTGTGCATCTGGCTAACATGGGTCCTGGGGAATCAAACCTGGGTCCTTTGGCTTTGCAAGCAAATTCCTTAACCACTAAGCCATCCCTCCAGCCCAAACGCACATACTGCTTTTACCCTTTGTGTCTCCTGGGCTCCAGCCACTTGATGACTGGGGAGCTTAGCTATCGTCATTGTTGGCTCAACGCCATATGCTGCCAGCTGGGCCTCACCGTCCCTGCTGTGGTGTGGCTGGGCTTTGAGGCAGGTTCCATCACATACAGTGGGGAAGGGGCCTCCCCGCTCCACTTCCCAGGTCCTGTCTGTCTCACTCACAAGGCCCGCAGTGTCCTTCCTGCTCTGTGCCCATATTCAGTTCCTTTTTGGCTTCATGGAGGAAGCCACACACCCCTGAGCTGCTGAGAATTACTGACCTGTGTTGCTGGTTTGTCCCTCAAGAGTGGGCAGCTCTAGACCGCTGACTTCCTTCCTCTCCTTAGTGCACTATCCTAGGCATGAGGTTCCACACATGTGTGAAGTCCATCCTCATGACTGGGACAGAGCACTTTGGTTGCCTCAATGGACATTATATTGTGTCCACTTTCATTCCAGCCCTGCCTCACTCTGCCCACTCCCTCACCCCGGCAGCCCTGAGCTTACAGCTTTCAATTAAGTCCTCACACACAGGCTTGATGCACACCTCTATTCATTGAGGGAATATGGGTGATAATGTAAGTGGACATGGGATGAGGGTTTACAAGCAAAAAGAAACCATAAGCAAAGGTGGATGTGCCAAGGGCCTTGTCATGATTGACATCTGCTGGCCCCACCTCTCAGATCTGCACTTGGAGCCACTTCTGTCCATCTCTGTGGGCTCTGCCCTCTCTCTAGCCACATGTGCCACTTGAAGTTGCTCCAATCCTACCTTCATTCCATACTTTCCATCTACAACAGAAGTCATGAAAAAGTATGCCTTACTATTTCTCAAATTGCAGGTTAGAAACTTGCCCAATATCTCCATGCCTCCCAAATGACTTGTTGACAAGTCTTCTCACAGCATTCATTGCACCCTGAGCTGTACGTAATTCTTGTATACTGCTTACCTCATCTAAGATTAAAAGTTCCTTGAAGGCAGCCACTGAGCCAGTAGTAGTTGAGCACATCCAGAAATCTACAGGCTAGGGTTAGGTAGGGTCCTTAAACCAGGACTACAGATGAGTTTCTTAAGTGATTAGTTTTTTTTAATATTAACACATATGTTGTTTTGGAATATTATTATGAAATTTTCTAACATGCCAGAATGTTCTCATAGCTCTGTGCATGGCCATACCCATGTGTCTTTGCTTTGAATCTCTAGGCACCTGATGTCAGAAAGCAATCCTATCAAGGCCCTCAGAGGTCAATGACATAATTCAATATCACAACATGGAATAAAGGTTCACGGTCATTGGGTTGTCAAAGGAGAAGCAAAAAAGGAGGATCTGTTCATTCATTCAGTAAACATCTTTGTGTTCATTTTTTTTTTTTTGCTTATTTTCAATTATTTTTAATGTTTTTATTTATTTTCTAGGAGAAAGAGAAAGAAAAAGAAAAAGGCTCACCAGGGCCTATTGTCACTGCCAACAACCAGACACCTGTGCCACTTTGTGCATCTGGCTTTACAGGGATACTGGGGAATCAAACTGGGACCAGCAAGCTTTGACAGTAAAGCACCTTAAACCACTGAGCCCTCTCCCAAGACCAAGTTTTAAAATTTATTTTTATTTATTTATTTGAGAGAGGCAGATAGACATAGAGAAAGAGGGAGAGAGAGAGGGAGAGAGAGAGAGGAATAGAGAGAGAATGGGAACACCAGGGCCTCCAGCCACTGCAAACAAACACCAGATACCTGCACCACCTTGTGCATCTGGCTTACTTGGGTACTGGGGAATTGAGCCCTGAACTGGGCTCCTTAGGCTTTGCAGGCAAGCATTTAATCAATAAGCAATCTCACCAAACTTTTTCTTCCTCCAAATTTTTAATTTATTTTAAATATTTTTTATTTGTTATCAAGGAGAAAAAGAGAAAGAGAGAGAGAGAGAGATTATCAGGTGGTGTTCTTCAGGCTCTTTTTGTTTGTTTGTTTTTTGTTTTTGAGGTAAGGTCTCATTCTAGCCCAGGCTGACCTGGAATTCACTATGTAGTCTCAGGGTGGCCTTGAACTCACGGAGATCCTCCTACCTCTGCCTCTAGAGTGGTGGGACTAAAGGAATGCACCACCACGCCCGGCTCTGTCTTTCATTTTCTGATGTAGAATATTTCACTGGCCTGGAAATCCAAAAGATCCTCCTATATCTACCTCTCCAGCAGTAGGATTACAAATCCACACGGCTACACCCAGCTTCTGTATGAGGATTTGGGGCATCAAACTTCGGTCCTCATACTTGTATTTTTTTTTTTTTTTTTTGATTTTTCGAGGTAGGGTCTCACTCTAGCCCAGGCTGACCTGGAATTCACTATGGAGTCTCAGGGTGGCCTCGAACTCATGGCGATCCTCCTACCTCTGCCTCCCGAGTGCTGGGATTAAAGGCGTGCACCACCACGCCCGGCTGGTCCTCATACTTGTAAGACAAACACTTTTCTAACTGAGCTATTTCCCCATCCCTCAATGAACATCTTTTAGCAATCACTATGTATGACGCATTGTGATGATGAAATAAATCCCATTAAAATATAAAATACCTAGGGATGACAGCTGCACTTCTGCATAGGAAAATGAAAAGGCTGTTCATCCCTTTGCCCCACTTCTTCATGCATGATGCCAATTTCTGTGTATCTGTCAACTTCACACTGTCCAACTAATGTCAAAGAATTTTTGAGTTATTATATCAGGTGTATGAAAGAAGAAAAAAATGACATAAAGGGCTATTGCCAGAAGTATCAGGAATCATCACTCCTAACTGAATACCTGAATGCCATGGGTGGGCAAAAGTTCCATAATGCCCGTAAAAAAAATTCTTGATTTCTTAAAAATTGGAGGAAGACTTTTTTTTTTTCCCATGGATATCTTCTAGGGAAAATGTTGCAAGATACGATTTTTTTCAAGGCTAATTTGCCTTTTTGTCTTAAGCTCTGTCCTTTTCTACAAATGAGTCTCCTATGCCCTCCCTCTTCATAGCTAGGGAGGATCCTTCAAAATTCCTAGCAGGCAGCCCAGCCTGGTGGAGCGATGGGAGGGGAGGGGAGGGAGGGAGGGAGAGAGGGAGGAAGGCAGAGAGGTAGAGGATGTCTACATGTGGTGCCGGCTGGGAGATCAGAGTGCTAACAGAAGAGGAGGCTTAATTCCACGTCGCTCCTAAGTATTAACTCCACGGGGAGCCGAGCGTGCAGCGCACTTGGAGAGGAAAAGTAGATCTGGGGAAGGTCTAAGGGTCAGTTCCTAAGTGACTTCCGAGGGCATCTGCTGATCTCCAGTGACAGCCTGGGCAGACTCGACTCTCTCCCTCCCAGACACTTGCTTTGGCAGGAGGGACACACCTTTCTGCAGGAAGAAAATCACCGACCAAATTGCAGGCAAGCGGTAGGTTGTGACATTCAGCATGTTTATGCAGCAGAATTCCTGAGAGATGCAGGGGGTGGGGTGTTGGTCGGGCTGGCTGATTTATCTGCAGTAGGGAATGTTTTATTTTAATTGTCAGTTCCAAGAATTGTTGCCTAGGCTGAGGTAGCTGTGAAAAACGCTGTGTTCCGAGCTTGGGCATTTGTACTGGATGTGGATTGTGTGTCTGTGCGGCTTAGAGATGCCAAGGAGAGCTCACCTTTAAATAACCTGCAGCTTCCTATGTTCCTCCTCCTGTCTTGTATTTTCCCCTTCCTAACACAGTTCCCACCTCATCTTCTCAGCCTCCCTCTGCTCTCCTCCCCACCCCCGTGGGAAATGGGGCCTAGCTTCACCTTGAGCCTTTTGCCCCCTAAGTCTGGATTTCCGGCTGATTTGCTGTAGGTGCCGGTGGGTGCCCTGGGCCCTGGCAGACTGATTCAGCAGCAACAACCTTGCATGGGAGTCGCAACCGGAGACCATGGCAGTGCAGCTGGTGCCGGACTCCGCTCTCAGCCTGCTGATGGTGAGTGAGCCGCTCCGGGAAGGAGGTGGGGCCGAGCGGCGTCCACTCCAGCCTCTGCGCCGGGGCTGCCGCGAACCGCTGCGTCCGCTGCAGGACTGCAGACATGTTCAGCGAACGTGGGCTGGCTCGTGCCTCATTTGCGAGCTGCGGTGCAAGGATTTCTTGGGTCAGAGGATTAGCATGACTAAGCATTCACCGCGAAAAGAGGCCGATTCGCCTCGCCGTTTAGAAACTTGTTGCTGAACGCTATGTGCAGAGATGTGCTTGCAAACAGGTGCTAAGGGATCCTCAGAATAGATTGCGGAGATGCCTGTCTTTCTGGGTGCTGGGCAGCCTTTGCCTCTGGTCTTTAGGGTTTAAATTCAAAGAATCATGCTTGTTGGTTTGTTTTATTTCTTTTCATGGCAAGTGCTTTTTTTTTTTTTTTTTTTTTTTTTTTTCCCCCTAGAGACTGATTGAGTAGTATGGTCCTCCCAGAGGCCCACGTGCCTGTTCAGATTTCCCTAGAGAACGTAGGGAGGTTTGCCGTGGCTACTGACTGAACTGGAGCAAACTCCTCTCCACCCATGCTGATGGGGAGACCCTGGCAGGCTTTGCTTAGGCATGTACCATTTCTAAGTGTGAGCTGCTGGCCTACTTTAGAACTTTGATTTTATTTTGTCTCCCTGCTAAAACGAACACGCTGCTCTTTGTGCTTTCAAGCCAACAAGGGCAGTGGACAGTGACGTCGTCTTGTAACCCCATTGGCTTTTGGCTTGACCCTGAATTCAGCTGCTTCTGTTGTTCAGGATCCCTCTCCCTTCTCCTCTGCCTCCCCAGTCGCTCCTGGGCCAGACAACGCTGCCCCCGGAAGTAGCTTGCATCAGCTTGGCGTGGGAATGTTCCTGACCCCGACACAGGAGAGTTTGAGCAGGGCCTAAGTGCTTCTGCTGTATTGATCTGTGTTTGCCCACTGAGACGGGGAAGGGCAGCTTGGGTGTGTGTGTGGAGGGGGTTGTTTGGGAGGAGTGGCCAATGGGAACCTGCCTCTGCGGTGGAGAGCCACGTCCCATTAAGATGTTAACAGGTATCCTGCTGCTTTGTTAGTCAAAACGACACTTCTCTACAGAGTCACTTGAACCACCTGAAATTGCCTGGACATCTGACTCCACGAAGGGAGAGGGAGTCAAAAGAATGCAAGTCTTTTCTATAGAAATTACACTTTTCCCAACTTCCCTCCTCACTAGTGTTACTGTGTGTTCTGCTGTGCCCCTTTGGTCAGATAAGTGCATGGGCAGGACTCTGACTGTGTGGCATTGCCATGCAGTTCCTGCGAGGAGTGGACAGCTGCCAAGGACATTGGGGTCTGGGTTATGTGTACAACAACACAAGCACGTACACTCATATGTGTGCATGCCCCCATATACCATCTAATGTAGCTTAATAGATATAAATCCTGCAGTATGTTTATATACAGAAAAAAAATTTTGCTGGGAAATAGCTTTGCAGGGAGAATTGGACCTGCCCCTCTTTGTTTTTGTACTGAACATCCCTTGGTGCTTAGAGATGTATGTTTTCACACCAAGGACCCTTGGCACCCAAGCAGAATACATCTCAGCATCCCTGATAGGCTGTCCTTACCATGGGCACACACTCAGCCTCCCAAGTACTATGATTGTTGTCCCAGGTGTCTCTTTAGCTCAGCTTATTCTTCTTTCCTTCCGCCCAGATTAGAGGATTGAGAACTCCTCTCTCGGAAGCCAAGAAAGTAGCTCTTGACACTATGATAGACCATTCGATTAGAGCCCCCTGGAGCACCGTGTGGACTCAGAGTCCCTGCACATTTTCTGGTTCATGTTTGGTTCAAGGAAATTTCCCTCTGTGGACTTCAGTGCTTTTTGCTTTTGTAAGAGTAAATCCCAAAGTAATTGCTTCCCTGACATGTTACATGATGAGTCTCAAAGTTTATAGCAAGTGGGAGAGAAAAGACTGGAGGAAAAGAGGCATGGAGCTTCTTTGGCTGTGAGTTCAGACAGGAAGCTGTAAGCATCATTACATAGTAGCTCATTAATCATCCAATCAACTCTCAATGTTTATCCAGTGTCTGCGCACTGGGGAGGGCAGAATGGTGGAATAACAAGAGCCAGAGTTCATAAATTCACAGTTTGTGAGGAGGGCAATACCAACTTGCCTGAGTGCCGTTCTGATTCGGGCTAAAGGGTAACTGGGGAGGGCATCTGCCATGGTCCTTGTGTTTGACTAAGGTGGCAGTCATGGGTATATTCAGTTTAGATGCAAATGATACTGAACAGAATATGTTTATTTGGCTCTGGAAGCAGCTAGAATCTGGAGGATTGAAGCACTTGAATTCTGTCTCCAGCTTTGCCACTTATGAGGTAATCTGGGGCACGCTACTTCCTCTCTGTGGCTCCCAATTATGACATTGGCTTAGAGGGTCGTACTAATCTCTAGGGTCTTTTTCAGCTCTACCAGATGCAGTCTCCAGGGATGCAGTCCAGGACAGGGCCCCTAGGCAGCTAACTTGAATGCTTTATTTAGCGTTATGTCCTCATTTCCAACCAAGCCCACGAATAGCGTTGCTTTTAGAATAGTGAGATTTGTTCCCACCCATGTGACTTTTCTGCCAGAACAAGTATGTTTTGTATGATGAAGTGAAATAGATGACCATTGGATTTGTTCACATCATGCTGTCAAGAATTTTAACCTATGATTTACTTTGTTAAATCACAGCCAGCGATCTTGGGGCAGTGTCTAAAGTACCTTTCCGAAATTGGTATAGGTCATTTTGGAGGGATCCCGAGTTGTGTGAGCTTGATTCTTTCAATGAAGTTAGCAGGTGGGAGTGACAGGTGCCCGTGAAAATTGGAGCCCCAGAAATGGCAGTGGAAAAGTAGAATTAGAGAGGAGATAGGCTGTGCTGGTGGAGATTCCCTCATGTGCATGAAAAGCCCACCTCCCCATCTTTGCAGGAATCCTCATGAGCAAAACAAGACACTGTTCTGTTCTCTCTCCCACGCAAGTGGAAGCCTTCAGCTGCATATGACTAATTGTAGAGCAGGCCGTGTGTCATTTGTTAAAGTCACAGGGATTTAGAAACGCTGCAAAGGCTGAAACATGCCAGAGACAGGGATTTTTTATTTTGTCACCGCATTCATTTATATTCTTACTGACTGACTTGCTTAGAGTGTTTTTTTAATATATATTTATTGACAACTTCTATACTTACAGACAAAATCCATGGCATTTCCCTCCTCTCCCCTGATTTCCCCTTCATAACTCTGCTCTCTGTCATATCCCCTCCCTCTCTCCATTAGTCTATCTTTTAATTTAATGTCATAATCTTTTATTTCCTATTATGAGGGTCTTGTGTGGACATTGCTAGGCACTGTGAGGTCTTGGATATCGAGGCCAATTTCTGTCTGGACAGTTGTATATAAGGAGTGGTGCCCTTCCTTTGGCTCTTACATTCTTTCTGCCACCTCTTCCACAATGGACCCTGAGCCTTGGAGGATGTGAGATGTTTCAGTGCTGGACACTCCTCCATCCCTTCTTCTCAGCACTATGTTGCCTTTTGGGTCATCTCAGTGGTCATCACCCTCTGAAAGGAGAAGCTTCTCTAACCAGCAGTGAGATTAGTATTAATATATGAATATGAACATTAAGTTTAGTGCTTTCAGGGCAATTTGGTGAGAGTGATATATGCATTTATGCAGAGAGCAGGCTTTATACTCCTAAGGCTCATGACCTCCCCTGCCATAGGCTTTTGATTAGGTTTTCAGTACCAGGCATGTATTCCCTCCCATAGAGCAGGCCTTTAGCCCAATTAGAGAGCAGTTGGTTTCCCCCAGAGCAGTCATGCCACTATTGCACTTGTTCAGTCATTTGACCTGTGTGGCCAAACTTGAGGCTTCTAGTGTCCACTGTTTTCACTGCTGATGACTTCTGTCTCCCATAAGGCTGCATACAGTGCAACTTTTTCCAGGTTTCAGTTGGCTGGGATACAGGGAGAAGGTTTTTCTGCTCAGCCCCAACTTGATTTCTCAGTGACTTTGCAGCTCAGGCATGTGAAGTCTTCAGCAATAGGGTCTTACTATCTCTTTGTCATAGGAAACCAAGGGCCTGGGCCTCTGATACTGATTTTTGGTTCTAGCTCTCACACAAGTCTACACTAAAATAGATGGTATTTCTATATAGCCCAGGCTGGCCTGGAAGGTTTTTTAAAAATATATTTTATTTATTTAAGAGAAAGAGAGAGACAAAGAGATGAGAGAGAGAGAGAGAGAGAGAGAGAGAGAGAGAGAGGGAGGGAGGGAGGGAGGGAGAGAGGGAGAGAGGGAAAGGGAGAGAAAGTAGAGAGAGAGAGAATGAGCATGCCAGGTCCTCCAGCCACTTCAAACAAACTCCAGATGATGCAACCCCTTGTGCGTCTGGCTTACATAGATCCTGGAGAATAGAACTGGGATCCTTTGGCTTTATAGGCAAACACCTTAACTGCTAAGCCATCTCTTGGCCTGGGAGTTTTTATCCTCCTGCCTCTACTTCCAAAGTGATGGGATTACAGGTATTCTCCCATTATACCTCATTTGTAAGACATTATATAATTTTAAAATATATTTGTTTATTTGAGAGAGAGAATGAGAGAGAGAGAGAGAGAGAGAGAGAGAGAATGGGTACACCAGTGCCTCTTGCCCATGCACATGAACTCCAGATGCATGTGTCACATTGTACATTACATGTGTACTAAGGAATCAATCCCAGGCTGGCAGGTTTTGCAAGCCAGCACCTGTAGCCTCTGAGTCATCTCTCCTGCTCCTCAATCACTAATTTTGTTCACCTAGAATAGAGATGTATCATCAAGGAACCATTAAAGTAGTATCATGCTGTTTTGTATTTTAGATTCTAAAAGCTCATTACTTTGTGACAGGCAGATTAAAATAGTTTTTAGGGTAAGAATGGTGATTTGATATGTAACAAATAATGCAAAATGTGCTTTTCTATGAAAATTTTTTACATACATCACCTCATTTAATCTTTTCTTTTTTAAAACTTTATTTATTTATTTATTTATTTGTAAGTGGAGGAGGGAACAAGAGAGAGGGGGGATGGGCACACCAGGGCCTTTTGCCACTGCAAAATGTGGCACTATGCAACAGGCTTTATGTGGGTACTTGGGAATTAAAGTGGGGCTGATAGGCTTTGCAAACAAGCGCCTTTAGCCACTGAGCTATCTCTTATCTCTCGTCTCTCCAGCCCACATTTAGTCCATGACTCTCTATTTGAGACATAAAATATGTTTACATCAGTAAAGGACTCATATTTTCAATGTTTCATTCTCTTAGATTGTATTTCTAGGTTACTGTCTGGAGTCGAGTTTAACAATAGAGAAATTTAATGTCTAAATAGTCCACAAGTCAGAGAAATGGTGGGTGATTCTTTCATAAGTGGAGGATGTGAATTAGATGATCCAGAAGGATCTTTCCATTCTAAAAAATTGATTTGCAGATGCCTGTACTTCTTTCGAATACACTAGTTCCCTGGACTGTTTCGGATAGACAGATAAATTCTAACTGATAATATAGTATTTTAACTCTCTCAATTCATTTCATTACATATTCTTTCCTCAGCCATTTTCCTAGTTGGATATTTTTATTTTAAAATATATATTTATTTATTTAAGAAAGACAAATAGGCAGGGAGAGAGAGAGAAAGAGAATAGGTGCTCCAGGGCCTCCAGCCACTGCAAACAGGCTCCAGATGTATGCGACCCTTGTGCATCTAGATGGCTTATGTGAGTCCTGAAGAATTGAACCTGGGTCCTGTGGCTTTACAGACAAACACCTTAACTGCTAAGCTATCTCTCCAGCCCGTATATTTTTCTTTTTGAATAAACAATAGATATTTCATGCGAGTCAGTAACTGGCCTTGTTAAACTATTAGTTGAAATGAACAAATAGGATGGTAGTCCCTGGGGACTAGAATGCAGTGTCCCTAGATGAGAAATGTCCAGGGCAATACCAGAGCATCCCGTGAGAATTAAAATGAGGCAGCACATAACTCATCACCAAGGGAACCCAGGATGGGGCTCAGGGTTCAGAGGTTCTGGATGCACTCAGAGTAGACGGACCAGTTCTTGAAGCTTAGGTAAAATATCAAGTGATCAAGGCTTTCAAAGTGATTGTTATACAATTGAAAAAATGACATTGATGATCTTTATAGAAATTGAGAGGATAATAATGATATGGTAATATTAAAAGTCTTTGACTATGGAGGTGGCTCAATGGGTAAAGACCTCTTGCTGTGTAAGCATGAGGACCCGAGTTGGATCACTACCACCCACATAACAAGCAGCCATTGCCATGCATGCCTGAACCCCCATTGCTGGCCGTGGGCAGAGTCAGGAGGATCATTGGAGCTCACCGCTCGGCCAGCCTAACCACAAAACAGTTAAAGCTCCGGGTTCAGTGTGAGCCCGCCTCAAGGAAACAAGAGGGAAAAGTGAGGGGCCTGTACACATGTGGGCACATGGTGTGCACACACATGCATGCACACCACAGACTGACATGAAGTAAAAATTAAAGTCTGGCCATCTAAACACAGGGTTCTGAAAGTTTTAGTATAAGATAGAGCTGATTATTTTTGTTTTTTTGGTTTATTTTTATTTACTTATTTGAGAGTGACAGACAGAGAAAGAGGGAGAGAGAGAGAGAGAGAGAGAGAAAGAGAGAGAGAGAGGGAGAGAGGGAGAGAGAGAGAATGGGCACGCCAGGGCCTCCAGCCACTGCAGACGAATTCCAGATGCGTGTGCCCCCTTGTCCATCTGGCTAACGTGGGATCTGGGGAATGGAACCTCAAACTGGGGTCCTTAGTCTTCACAGGCAAGTGCTTAACCGTTAAGCCATCTCTCCAGCCCTATAGAGCTGATTAGTAATGTCACTTATCTTTCTGCTGTATTTAAAGTAGGATAATTGTCAAACTGTCTTTGGAAATTATGATGTCATTTTTAGGTCTACATCAGCAGCTAAAATTCTCCTTAATTTCAGTTATCCACTTTCTGTGGTAGAGCATGCATCTAAATTCATGATATTAATGAATTAATTTTTTTCTAGTTAATGTACAAAGGGATTTCAGATTTTAGTTTTCTTTTTATTTTATTTATCCATTTTGAGAGAGAAAAGAGAGGAGAGAGAGAGAGAGAGACAGAGAGAGAGAATGGGTGTACCAGGGCATCCAACCTCTGCAAATGACCTCCAGATGCATGCACCCCCTTGTGCATCTGGCTTACATGGGTCCTGGAGAACTGAACCTAGGCTTCATAGGCAAGTATCTTAACCACTAAGCCATCTCTCCAGCCCAGATTTTCTATAAAATTTGAGTTTATAAGTTTAAACAACTGAGAGTAGCTCAAAGTAGCAACATTTGCAAAAGCAAACTTTTTTACTTATATAACTGGGAAGGGGGTGTCCCAGGGATGAAATGGCACCAGGAGAGGTTGGATGGAGGAGTTGGAGTAATGGCACTGAATCCTGCATTTTTGTGACTGTCAAGTCTTAACTCTGCTTCTGTCTGAGATGACCTGGGTGTCTGGCAGGGTGTATCACAGAAGTAGCTCTAGGGTTACTTGTTCTAAGGGTTTTAATGAACATAGTGAAGCAGGATTCTCCTTACCCGGTCATAGCTCTTATGCTTTCTTTGGCCCTCTTGGATAATAGGCTTGTCCTAGATCAATTACTGGGTCCAGAGATGGGAATATCTGGTCAGGCAAGTTGGTTTCTATGACTAAACCAATTGAAAGGAGGAAGAACATCAGTTGGTTGGTAACTACTCAAATCACATGGGTTGGGAAGATAAGCTTCCAAAAGGAGAAGGATTATTTTATCACAAGTGGGGAGTTGGCAAAGCAAGGACAAAAAATACTCATTAAAGAGGTCTTTGCACCTCAGACACCATAACAGGGCTTGTATAAAACTAGAGAGATGAACTGGAGGGATTGCTTGGTGGTTAAGGCATTTGCCTGCAAAGCCAAAGGACCCAGGTTCTGTTCCCCAGGACCCATGTTAACCAGATGCACAAAGGGGTGCACATGTCTGGAGTTCATCTGCAGTGGCTGGAGGCCCTGGTGCACCCATTCTCTCTCCCCCCGCTCTTTCTCTGTCAAATAAATAATAAAATAAAAAATAAAAACTAGAGAGAAAGCATCAGTGAATCCTAACCGTGGGTCCAGTTTCCATGCAAATAAATATATTTGAAAAAACCCAATTGCCTGAATGGTTTTGCTAGGTGGAATGAGTCTAACAGTCTGTAAAATGAGACAGTAATTACCACTGAAGATTTGAGACAATTCAATGAGCTATGTACATAAAGTGTTCTTGGCCCAAAGCAAATGCAAAATAAGTATTAGTAAGTCCTGGCTGTATCTTAATCTGACATGAAATGGCTGTATGTCTACTCATTTGAACCTACCTCAGTGGGTTCCTATATGAGCCAAATTCAATTCCATTTTTTTTCAAAAAGGAAGAAAATGTCCAATTATCTCTTGGCACCCCAGTCTCCCAACGAGTGGCCAATGATTTTTGAAAAATTGATGTTCCCAGGGCCACGCATGCCATTAAGTTCATGCACAGATTCAAATTTACATCCCTGTCTTAAATAGCTAACAAAATTTCCTTCCCCTCTGAAGGAAGATGACTAAAATATGGACACCAATATGTTCTCTCTGGCAAATGTAAAATGCATGCCTCTTGGCCTGCTACACATGATGTGGTGGTTATAAGTGCATCTTCGTTAAAAATTAATTGCACAGCCTCTTTACAAAGCTTAAAAGTGGCTTGGAGAGCATATGTTGTGAGCACAGGTAGCAAATTCTCATTGAAATCTGTGCCAGACAAAGAAGTCTAATGGAACATATGGTATTTAGTCTGCTTGTAATCAAAGGTCCTGGAAGCACGTTTAACTAAGACCATGTGGTACATACCAAGTGAGGAAGACTGAATTCCAATGTCAAGGTAACATTGGCTTGCAACTCATGGTGAATTGTAATGAATGTTCTTTATAACCCTGGATATTGAAATCTTAGTCTCACAGTCTAGACCCAGAGAAGCAATTTCCTGAATGGGAGGTTCAATTCATCTCCCCAAGCAACGTCATATACACTGTGATATCAAGTATTATCTGTGCATTAATGATTTCCAAATCATAACTTTGCACAGGCCTGGCCTCCAAGGTCCTGAGGACTACAGAGCCAAATATTTATTGATCTATCATTTTGCTTACCCACAAGGAACTCAAATTCAGCTCATGCCCCCTGGCCCCTAAAGGAGATTTCCCATCACCCTGTTCTCTGTATTTTTGCTGGGTTAGTGGTGGTTGACAAGGACCCACCTTTGGCTCCTTGCCATCTCTTATCCATGGGGTCCCATTGGTCTCAGGCTTTGCGGCTTCTTCTTTCTCAAGTTCTCTCTATTCAGGCCCCCCCTCCCACTCTCCTCCCTCTCCTATAGTGCCTGCACTGCCTTACACCTGTCTTCCTGCTTCTACTTTCTTTGCACTAGTATCAGTTCAAAGAGCCTTTTTTCCCCCAAAGGCATACTTACAACATGAAGGTCTCTGATGTCCACCTGAAATTTTCCAACAATACCTCTTTGTACCTGAGAATGGACCTCAAGTTTCTAATATTTCACCTCAGCCACTTAATGATATTGTTTCTTTCGACTTTGTGCAGCTTTGTTGCTTCTCATATTGATCCCTCAGAATTCATCTTTTAACAGGGGTGACTTTGGTCATGCAGTGCTTTGTGATGGGGAGATGGTCTGATGAATGGTCAGGCAATTGGTCATTGTGTGAGCATCATGTGCATAATGCAGTGATGGAAGTTCACATGGGCTACAGCAGGCAGCCACCACGTAACCCAGATCACTGTGTTACAGTCATTTAAAAACGTATGTAGGAATGTACTCTAAAATAAAGATGAAATGTATAGTGTAGTAAATGCACAAACCAGTAACATAGCTGTTGCTATTGTTATCAAGAAGAAGGGATAGTACCTCATTGCATGTGCTATATTTGTGTGTGCATGTGTGTATGTGTGCACATGTGTGTGTGTGTGTGTGTGTATTATGTGTGGTATGGAGTGCATTTGGATAACATATGCATATGTGTGTGCAGATGCCAATGCCCTATGTGCACATGAGCACTGGTTAGAGGAGCTGTCAGGTGTCTTCCTCTATTGCTGTTCTTGAGTCTCTTAATTGACTGGAACTAGCATTGTTTTCACTCAGGCTGGCTGATCAGCAAGCCCCAGTGATTCTCTGACCTCTCCCCCCCATAGATCTTCAGTTACAGGTATACATGGTCACCCAAAGATTTTTTAAAACTTTTTTTATTGAAAACATCCATACATATGCAAACTATACCCTTCACACTACCTTCCATTTTTTTCCCTCTGCTATGCCTCCTCTGCTGAATCCTTTCTTCCCAGCTAGACCTTCTTCTATTTTTTTAAACAATTTTTATGATCTAAATACATTCTACGTTTTATGTGGGTGCTGGAAAGAACGTAGTTGGCCTCAGGCTCTTTTAAGCCTCATGCTTGCATGGCAAGCACTGTTACCCACTGGGCCATTTCCCCAGTCCCACACTATATACATTTGTACAGCTGCTCTTACAGTAGATTTGATTATGTGGCATCATTACAAACATTAAGTAATACATCATACTGAATTAGAGGGCCCGTAATGTCATTGGCAACAAGAATTTTTCATCTCTTCTATAATCTTATAGAATCATTGTTATTTAAGTACTCCTTTGTTGATCAAAATGTTACATGGCACACGATTGTATATATCCTACGAAGGGCAGGCTAGCTCAAAACTGTCAACTTAGTAATAGATGCATTTTTATTATTTCTATTATTGTTACATAATACTTAATGTGTATCTGGAATTAGAACTGGAATTAGAGAAAATGCTTAGATAGCACCATACAGTAGGAGAAGTAACCCCATATCAAAGACTAGGGTAACTGGTTGCTGGTAGGAAAATGTCCAGAAAGTAAGATCTAGAGATCTAGTCTCTCTAACTTGTGGAGGAGGAAAATGACACAGCCATTTTAAAGAGTATACAGAGTTAAGATTGGGGAGGGAAGAGAAAGAGCATCTTCCCACAGGAAAGCTGAGGGCAGACATGAGCTGAGGGCAGAGTCCTGTGTGAGGGAGGGATCAGCAGAGGGACTACTGGGATGAATGAACATGAGGGTCTGTACTGGGGGATGGAAGTTCCTGGGATCAGTGAGTTGGAACCAGGTGAACGGCCACATGGTGAGGACCTGAACTGGATCCATGGGGAACGAGGAGACTATGGATTCTTGGGAGAGACTGATTTCATTGATGAAGGGCTCATGAAGTTTGTTCTGAAAGTGAAATGCACTTGGAGAGAAGTAGAAGAAGGAGAAGGTACAGTCAATGGCTGGGACTTGTGGGTGGGGAAAAGGAGTGATATGAGAGGAAAGGGGATAAATTCCAGAATATTCCATGGGGCAACTGCCCTATAATGCATTCATGCCAGTGGACCTTGCACAGGTAGGAACTGGCTGAGACTTCTGCGTACTAGTGATGGTTCTGGAGGGAGCGTGTCAGGCCGTGCACGAAGGTGACACGGAAAAGTGCGAGTCAGCAAAGAACAGGTTGGGATTGGTTTAGCATCGCCAAGTTGAAGATGCTAAGTTCCTCAGGGGATTTTCTGGCAGAGATTGGTGGTAGGCAAGTGCTAGTATGTGCTTCAGCAGGCCAGTGATTAGCTTTGCGATGCAGACAGGTCTATGGTGACAACTGGGGCACGGAAATCCAAATGAAGTGTCCTGGAGAGGGACAGGCAAGCCAAGCCTGGATGGGGAGCATGGAAATGGTATGCTCAGGAGAGATTATTTTTTAATTTTTATTTATTTATTTGAGAGAGAGAGAAAGAGAGAGAGAGAGAGAGAATGGGTGTGTGCCAGGGCCTCCAGCCACTGCAAACAAACTCCAGACACACATGAGACCTTGTGGGCTTATATTGGTCCTGGGGAATTGATCCTTGAGCCAGGGTCCTTAGGCTTCATAGGCAAGCACTTTACCACTAAGCCATCTCTCTAGCCCTCAGAGAGAGATTTTATCACCTCACAATGTAAGTAGCATCTGAGGGACATCAGATGTGGACTTGACATTGCAAATGATGCTCCTTACATCAAATGTACAGCTTGGCCTCTGAAGTAGTTTTTGAGATTTTTCTGCCAGATGTAAGGCTAATGTAGTTCCATTAGATGATAGTACTTTCCTCCAGATGTCTGCAGGGCACAGCTGTTAGTAAGTTTCCCAAGCCAGCTGTGGGTATTTGTCATGTGTGTGCATATGTGTGTATGTGACCTGTGTGTGTGTATGAGAGAGAAAGAGTGAGAGATCAAGAATCAACGTTCTTACTACCTCTAGCATGGCTACTTCTAAGAAGCTGGGAACATATAGTGACCCAGGGCCCCAGGCCAACTGTCTGAGCTGGCAAGGAAGTGATGCCTCACCTTCTGTGATGTCGCTTCAGAACATCACACAGACTTGCTGAGACTGTATTTTCTTGACCGCTTAGGACATGTTTCAAACCACCACAGCATGTGCTTCTTCTGTGTAACTTGATTTCATGTTCTCTAAAGTTCTTTTAATTTTTGGATCATCCCTATTCATGTTGCTAAACTCAAAGGCAATGTTCCAAAAAGATTGGTTGATGAAATAATAGGCCAATATCCAGAGAAGCCAATTTTTTTTTTCTATTAGCAAAGATTTGCTTTTGAGTTTTCAGATTTGCCTCTAAACTAAACATCTGGGAGTCACATGTGCACTTCAGAGTGTGCATAAATAAAGAGGAGGGGCCTGCTCGGCCTTCCCTGACCTCTGTGATCCTTCAGTTGTTCTTATTGATAGATGGAAAAAGCACTCAAGGCACTTCTTTCACATGCTGGGTATTTAGACCAATACTTGTTTTGTGTCTTTATTGCTCTTGTGTCAAGGTAAAAGAAAGGACATAGCTTGGTATTAGAACGAAAATGCTCTTTTTTTTTTTCTTGTGAGAACTGTGAGTATAATTGAGCTGTAATGAACATGACTGAGGTCATTTCCCAAGAATTAATGAACAAGCGAATGTGTTTATGGCCTGAGGCTGAGTCTTTGGTCATTAACCTAGTTGGTCATTAATATTGTCCAGGAATGTTTTACGCCTGGCCATTACAAGTAGTGCCATATGCTGTTACAACAGGGAAACAGGAACATTACCTGTGTCAATAACTATTTGTTTTCTTTCTGGTCTCATGACTGAGGAAGGCAGCCTTTTTAATGCTCATTCCAAAGACATGAAGAGCCAAGGGCAGAAAGGGAAGGGGCAAGGGGGGCAAGCTGAAAGGTAAGGGGCAGGAAGGAAGGGGTGAGAAGAAAAGAGGAGGAGAGAGAAGGGGAGGCATGCACAAGAAGAGAAGAGAACGGCAGCTGATAGAAGGAGAATGGAATGGAGGGAAAAGAAAGGGAGAGGAGAAAAGGAGGAAAGGGAAGGATGTCGAAGGAAACGAGTAAAGACGGGGAAATCATGAGCAGTATGGTCTCCAGAAAAGAGGCTCATAAAGGTAGGAAGATGGATAATATGAATGGAGGTGTTGACAGTGCGTGGCTCTAAGATGGAAGTAGTTCTAAGAATCGTGTCCACTGTGCCTGTGTCCAGAAAGAAAGAACAGTGATACAAACTCTCCTCATGCCTCTGTATTATCAAGCAAAAAAAAAAAAAAATTCTCTCCTTTCTTTCTTATCCTCTCTTCTCTCCAAACCATTTACAGATGATGTCGATCAGAGAATTTGATTGACACTGAGGTTGTGTGTAAGCACCTCCTAGCCTCTGTTTTCAAGATTTTTGTTGGAAAGTCCAATATACAGTTTCCATACAGTGAAGTAAATGTTATAGCAGAGAAGTTGTAAAGTGCCATAGAGAATAAAAGGCACAAGTACCTCTGAAGGTTCTTTGAGAATTTTGTTTTGTCTTGTTTTGTGAAAAGGTTTCACTGTCTTTGTAGCTGAGGATGGCCTCAAAGTCATCATCCTTCTGTCTCTACCAGAAGATTGCTTAGATTTTAAGCTGAACCACCATGCCTAACTTGTGGCGGGTTTTGAAAGCATTTGGTGAGTTTAGAGGTAGGTAGTGGGTACTGTCAGGTGTAGGAATAGCATATAGTAGGCAGGGTAGCATCAAATTCATGATAATTCTCATATCTCAGCCTCCCAAGTGTTGGAATTACAGATGTAGGCCACTATGTCTTGCTTGGATAATGAATTTCTTATCAACAAGTATTATGTCTCTTTCTACACTGATTTCTCAGCTTAGCTCAATGTGTAGCACACAGTTGATATTCAAAAATATTTGTCAAGAGGAAAACATGGAAACACCTAGGAAGACATGCCATTAAAATTAGATATTATGGATCAACCATAGGAGGAGAAATTTAAGGCACGATTAAAAGAGCTGTGGGAACAAAACCTGAGGCAGGGAGAGGCAAGGGATATGATAGAGAGGTGAGGAAGGTAAATCCCTACTGACACCACAAATAGGGGAAACATTAAAATATTATAGGCAAAAGAATGGAATAGTCATATTGGTATATTGGCTAGGTCAGTACTGCAGTGGTTTGTAGAAAGCTGAAGAAACACAGATGAATATCTATCTCAGTGAAGTCAGCTGTGGGTTCAGGTTTGGTTCCTGTGAGAGGAACACAGATGAATGTCTGAAGTCTGCAGTGGGTTCAGTGGAAGAAGAGGCAGGGATGGGTTCCCATCCTAATGTTGGGTGAGGAGTCAGGTGGATATCCCACTAGGAACTACTTTAAAGTACCAGTGATGCATTTCTTTCTGATAAGTTCATTTCAGAGTCTTATGAAACTTAGTCAAACTGTTCAGCTATAGTTGTATGCAAATATGGGGAGTTGGGGTAAGATTTCTGGAGTAGAATATACTTTCAGAGCCTTTGGTACTCAGGTAATTGTTAGAGAAACAAGGGGGGCCATGATAACAGACTGGGGAGTGTAGACTTGAAGCAGCTGTGAGCCATGGATGGCATACGGAAGGTAGGGTGTGGAGAAGGGGCACACAAGAAGAACAAAGAAAGTTAGAGGTAGAAAGAGAGGAGAGTATATTATTTTAGATGAAAAGATAGTGAAGGCTTTCAATAAAAACAAAGACAGAGCAATTAAGGCTTAAATTCAGCAGAAGGATTAAGGTCATTAAAGACTGAAAACCACTTACCAGAATTTTCCAGTTAGTACCACAGTTGTGACGTGTTGGTGAGATGCCTTGTGAGTGTGATAGACTTAAGAACCACATTGCAAGTTAATATGGCAGAGAAAATAAGATGTGAGTTGGTAACATATAGGGAATTCCATTCTAGTTCATAAAGAGAAAGATATTAGATACTATCCTGAGGAATGGGAGAAAATAAGGAAGGGATCTTAGGGATTGGGGAATTGTGAACATTATAGATTCAATAGAACAGTTGATAGAGGTCAAAAGATGAACACTATGAATGGAGGTTGTTGACCATGCATGGGTCTAAGAAGACAGAAGCAGCCCCGAGCATCCTGTCCATCATACCTGTATCTAAAAGCAGAAAGAACAGCAGGGAGGACAATTCCTGTGCCCCTGTGTTTTCATCAAAGAGAAATATCTCTCTTAGAAGCTTCCCAGAATGCCCCGTATTCCTCTTTGGCCAGAACGGAACAAATGTGTGCACCATGTTCTCATTCAGTCGCAGGTCAGAGCAGTCTTTCCAGGATTCTGTTCTAAGTTATAGAGGCCAACGATCTAAAAATGTATTTCTCAGACTTCTTTGCAGCTGCAGTTCCATATGTGATCAGGCGTCCACCATGCCAACTCACAAATGCCAGACTTGGAGGAAGTGGGCAACTTGAAGTGGCAGCTGCAGGTTGGATTTTCTTGGAAGCAAGTTGGTAAAAATAGTTGTTAGAGTGTGTGTCTTTATTTCAAATCAGCTGTTATGAAAGTGACAATTGCTGGTATTAGCATCTTAGGCTATTGGTAACTGCGGCAATATTCAGGACTGTTCTAACAGTCCTGAAATGAGGTTGAACATTTATCTCGACTATCTGGTTTCTCACAGAGTCTTGTCTTTTTAATACCTGGCCATAAATCCCTTTCTACGTCCACTCATTAGATTAAGCTTTGTTTTCTGCAGCGAAGAAGTCTAAACAATACACAGAGTCCTGCTGCTGCTGCCGTGGAGGGAAGGAACAGTGGACAGCTTTAGGCTGTTGAGGTCAGGGAGAAAGAACAGGGTAACCAAAAGTGTCTTTTTAAAAAAATGAAAAATATTTTATGTGTGTGTGGTTTGCATACGTGTGTTAGTTTGTTGGCACGTGTGTTGGGGGACGGGTGTGTTGCATGTATGTGCGCATGCATGTGGAGGCCAGAGGTCAACATTGGATATCTTCCTCAATCAATCCCTACATGCTTTTTTTTTTTTTTTAATAGAGTCCCTCTTTTAACAAACAGTTCACTAAATCAGCTGGAGTAGCTACCTAGTAGGCCCCAGAGGTTCTCAATCTCTGCCTCCTCAGCTCTGGGATGAAAGGCATGTGTGCATCACTAAGTGTAGCAGTTTATATGGGCACTGGGAATTTGAACTCATGCTTGCCCAGCAAGGACTTTATCCACTGATCAGCTTGCCAACCGCCAGATCATCTTCTATGGGAAGGTGTGCATATATGGGTATGCATTTAAACAAAACAGACTACTTGAGAGCATTTTCTTTCACTTGGTGCATGAATGTTTTAGAAAAAGCATAAAATGCTTAAAATATAAACATCATCCTATGAAATTTTATTGATCCTAGATAAGAGCTTCTAGTACAAAACATAATCTACTTGGTATCTTGTCATTGAGAACATTTGCCTCTGAATAAGGCAGATCAACTGCCCAAATCTGAGAGGTGACAGTCACAGAATGGTGGGAATCTGATGCAGAAATTATCCAAAATCACCTTCTTAATGAGCATTATAATTTAATTTATGATTCCTTAAAAAAACAAGCAATATGACAAGGATATATTCAAACTCTTCCCAGATATGCACCCATTTGAATCTTGGATCAAGAGTTTTCAACAACTAATGTTATTTTTTTATATTATTACTTTTGTAATTTTTAAAATTAATACACTAATGACTCATTTTTCAATGCAAAGAAATATATAATTAACTAGGTCTGCCTCCTCACCTAATTTCTTGGTTTCTCATGCATACTTCCAGATTTTCTCTGCATATTTGTAATATCTTTCCTTGTTGGTTCCTGGAGCACTTCCTCATTCTTTCTGCAAATTGCGCAGGGCTTGCTGTATGAATGACTCATCATGTATATAATCAGTCCTTCATTGATGGACATGTAGGCTACTTTTAACGTTTGATAATTACATACTCTCCTACAGTGAACATTCATGTATACACATCTTTGTGCAAAGAGCTGGAGTGCAATGTAGACAAAATCCTAGTTAGAGCATGAATGCTGGATGAAGACTGTATCATCTTAAACATTTATAGACATTGTCCAATTACTATCTTCAAAAAAGTTACCATGCCAATTTGATTTTTCTTTAATTGTACTTCCAGAGCTCTAGTCAAGTATGAACAAGTTCTTTTGTGCTTATAGGGAAGATAGGGAAAAAGGGAAAGCTAGCGACTCTCCAAAGGGTCTTTACAATTTTACTGTATAAACAATTACAGCATTTAATGCCTGCAAAATTCAAGTGGCAAATGAGCAGTGAATATCAATTACACATCTGCTGTATCTCCAAGGCAGATGGCCTTTTAATTTTATACTCTAAGAAATTATACCCAAATTTCATTCCCTTCTCAGATTGCTACTCTTTCTTTCTTTTTTTTTTTTACTTTTGCTGAGAACATGTATTATTATACTTTAAAAATATCAAATTAATTTTAACCTAACATGAATAAGTTCTCTTTCATAGCTAACTAAGCAAATATGAAGTACTGATATTTACTGCATGAATACATATTGAATAATAATCATTATAAAGCACAAAGGAAACATTATAAGGCATGGTCCCTGCCTTCAGTGACCTTACAGTCTAGGCTGAGAAATCAGTACATAAAGTTGAATGGTGACATGCCAGTTGAAGAAGAAGTGCCACACTGTATAATTTAGCAGCACACTTGTCAAGTCAAAGAAGGAAGCAATTGCTTTTCATAGGAGTTGCTGTCAGGGACTTTTAGGAGACAGATGGATGCTGGTTTGGTTTTTTTGGGGCAGGAAAAAGATAGACAAGTACTAGGAAGCAAGGGATGAGCAAATGAAACTGAGCAGGGCATGGGCTAGAGAGAGGGTGACATGTTGGAGGGAGAGAGAGTTTGGAGATGAAGTAAATTTGGGTTGGCTGGGTGGAACCACATAGCCAAAGACCCTGCTTTGTAGGAATAATATGAGAAATAATGTCAAATGAGTATGCTAAATTACAAAGGGTATTTGGAGGAAATAAAGTATGCAGTAGATACAGGATGGTCATGCAGAATCAAAATGGCTCATGCCTCATCTCTCACTCCCAGCAACTAAAATTATAATTGAAAGTTCTGTGTCAAATACCTATACGTGTCCATACTTTGTAAATTTAGTTAACTGTGTGGAGTTTGTAAAGGAACTGGATGCCTGCTCAATAAGCATTTCTTCAAGGAAGACTGGAGTGGTGGTGGTAGGAGGAAGCCCAAGGGACGAAGATGTGTGAGAAGGCTGGCTCAGAGCTCCAGGCATGTAGCCACAAAGGGCTATACCTGTGCACCAGTAGAGAGGGACGCTGCAGGCAGAGCCCCAGAGAACAAGTTCTCAAGCCAGAAACCACAGGCTTGGAGACATGTGAAGAGGAGTAGGCAAAGTCTGCACAGGAATCTGATGTGAGGATGATGTGATGAGAGTCCACTGTGCCTTAGTCCCCATGCTAAGTGCTAACGGAGGGTGAAATACTGTCCAAGAAACTCCTCCCTTCAGACTGTTGGGATGTGGCCAAGTTCAGTACATAAAGAAGGGAAGTGTCAAGGGAAATAAAAGGGAAAGCCAAGGAGAGACAGAAGGGACTTGCTGCAGAGGTTCAAGGAGACAGCACCCAGCTAACTACAGAGTCATCAAGGTGACATGTGAGGCAGTCAGCTTAGAAGATGTACTGGATGGAGCTCAACTTGTCCCGTTAGATGGGAGGGGCTGGAAGAGTGACATCCCAGGACAGAATGAAGGATGCCACAGGTACTTTGTAATAATGGCCATTTGTTCTGGGCATTTAGACAGATGATGTAAGAGAAAGATAGAGGAAGGGTTCAGGCAACAGGGCAGAAGAGATTTTTTTCAGTGCTGAATTTCTGTGTGTAAGAGTGCGCATTGAATTAGGAAATAAACAGCATTGCAGTACAGACTATTGAGCAGGAAGATAAAGAAGAAAGGGCTTTATTGGCAAGGAGGATGGTGAGCCAACCAATTAACAAATACTGTAGAGTTTGGACACTGTAAAGAAACAAGAGTGCTGGAAACATTGTACCCTCTACCAGATGTGGAGACAGAGAGACTCAGAGCTGGAGTCTCAAATGCCTGCTCAGTGAAGCCTTAGTGGCAACGGACTTAAAGATCTTGGATGGTTTGGGTACTTAGATGACATAAAAAACAAAACAGGAAATTTGCATAAAATCCAAGTTTCAGGTGCTTGCTCTGGGATCTTAATTTTCTGAGTTTGCAATAGTAGTTCCTCAATGATGTGACTGACAAACAAGAAGAAGAAGAAACCATTTCAGGTGCTTCCATGACCCAACATGGTGTGGGGAGAAAGTCACTGCTCCTGGAATCTTTATTTGTGAAATGGCTGCCATCTAACTCTTCACTTGCATAAAGTGCTCCCCCTTTTTTTTTCTTTAGGAAGAAGGGCATGCTTCAAAGGAAAGGCATGTGTCTGAGAGGAGATGCAGCTGAATCCTTGAATAACTTTTCAGGAACATACAAAAGGCAAGCCTGACAACCATGTGGATTTCCACGGTGCTCCCTAGTAGTTGCCGTGGCCCATAGGGAGATGATGCCATGAAGGATGGTTAGTCAATGGGTTGTTTAATAAATCATCTTTTCAATCTGTGTGAAAACAATTTAACTAATTGCCTTTCTTTCAACCTGATTTTGTTAATACCCTGATTTTGAGGTGGTGGTTTTGGCCAAGGGAGAGTATCAGAACACTCTGCCTTAAAAAACCATGGCAACAGCCAGGAGCACACTTCTTATCAATGCTGAAACCTTTTTGAAGAAGTCGCCAGTTTTTAAAGCTGAAACTTAAAAGAAGTGTAGTAACTACTCTGAGATGAAAGACATGTGCAGGAGAGAAGCATCTTTGAATTTAAGAAAGCGTTAGCTATTTCAAATGAAAGCAGGGCTGTCTTTCCCCCTCAATCTGCTTCTGCATAATTTTAGTCTATTTTTCTAATTATGGCAACAGAGTAAGAAAAGACCCAACTGCTGTTCACATTCTCACTGCTTTCCTCAAGAAAGAAAAAAGTAATAATAAATTGGTAGTCTGTGTCTATGCCAGAGAAAATGTAACAAAGAAAGGGTGTTAATTTTCTTTGTGCAAGTTGTCTTTGGCACTTTTCTTTCCTTTCTCTTCCCAAAGTCATTTAAAAGAGTGTCATTCAAGACCAATTAGAGGGATTTGGATGGAAGCTCTGAGTTTGCAGTTGGTATCAATCAATAGCACAATTTGGCCCTCAGTAGACTTTGAAAGGCTCTTCCAGAATGGCTGCATTTAACTGTAGCTGAAGGATTAGAGATGTAACTTCAATGAGCCAGTCTTCCTTTGTTTGAAAGACTTAGTTCAGAGCACTGAAAATAAGGGTTCCCCTTCATTGTTTGAACCAAAGCTTGTTGATTTGGCAAGAAGAAATTTTGCCTGATGTGCCTTGGATGCTTGGCCACCAAAGTTTCTCCACCTACTCAACAGACTCATAATAAATCTAATGGAGAAGAAGGAAGGATAGCAGGGCAAGAACTGGAGAATGGAGTCAGGATTCAATAAAGAACTAACTGAGGACAGCCAAAACCTATCAACAAGGCAAGAAAAGATAGCTGATTCCCTGTCAGGAAATGAACCACCCCTTGCACATCAGCTAGGGCCCAGGTGAAACCACAGAGTAATTGGTGAAATGATCAAGAGTGCTGCTTCCATGGTGAGCCTGACAACCAGAGGGGGAGTGATGGAGACAGACACTGAGGATACTCCAAACGGACCACAGCAGAAATCGAGAAGCTGCTGAAAGCTCAACACTAAAGTGGTCATGAAACACACCCACCAAGGCTCAGGGAATTTTGCCAAAGAGGATACAGAAAGATTAGGGCATAGGGAAATAGCCAGTGGTATTGCCCTCCACCCCCAGTGACTGACTGCTGCTCCATAATCAGGAAGCAGAAAGCAATGAATGCTGATGCTCAGCTAGCTTTATCCTTTTTATTCCCTTTGGGACCCCAGCCTATGCAAATGGTGCCATCCACAGGTAAGGTGTGTCTTCCTACCTCAGTTAACCTAACCTAGAAATTCCCCCACAGACATGCCCAGAGATTTGTCTCTTAGATTATTATAGATCTCATCAAGTTGAAAAGATGAATGATCATATTCCTCAATAGACCCTAAGTATTCCTATCTCCCAAATTGTCACCCTGGAAAGGGACCAAATTGGGATTTTCCCTGTGGTTTCCTGTTGCGGTAAGCAAGCAAGAGACATTCCAAATGGGAGAGATGAGTTTAAGTTTATCATAGTCTTGCTCTGGCAGACAGATGTAGGATAAAAAGGAGAAAACACAGAAGTCTGGCATGTGCTTCTAAAGATAGATTTCAAAAGTACTATGTAAATATCCCAGGGACATGCAGGATGTGTCGTGTGCTCATACCCTTTCCTTTCTAGGCTCATTTTTGGGGACCATGATCTCCTTCTTTGTGGCAGGCTCTTGGAGTAGCTGGCAGGTCTTTCTGCAAGGCCCCACCCCTTTCTGATGAGTTGCTTTTATTCTGTTTGCCATTTTCTCTTGTTCATCCATAAGTTCTAAATTAGGAGCTCTGTTACTGAGTACTACATTTTCCTATTGGCAACTGAATGTAAATTGCAGTAAAGAGAAGTGTGAGAAGTCAGAAACCAAGAATCAAAGAAAAGTGTCATTCAAGCCCAGTTAAAGGGATTTGGATGGAAGCTCTGAGCTTGCAGTTCGTACCAATCAATAGCACAATTTGGCCATCCATAGACTTTGAGAGGTTCTTCCAGAATGGCTGCATTTAACTATAGCTAAAGAATTAGAGATGAAACTTCAATGAGCCAGTCTTTGTTTGAAAGACTTAGTTCAGAGCACTGAAAATCAGGGTTTCCCTTCTATTGTTTGAATCAAAGACTCCATTTGGCAGTATACACCATTTGTGGTCAGTGAATTTGAAAACAGCAAAAACATTTGCTTCTTATCAACATGGCTAAATTTCAAATTTTTTTTTTTCATTTTCTTGTATCCCATGTCAGACATAGGAGGAATATCTTACTGAAAAACTAAAAATTTCTTTATGCAGTTATGAATTTGCTGAATTCTGTTCTAGGTCATCCTCCTGTGCTTTCCTTCCTGCATGCCCCCCACCACAACATATATATTGAATTTTCTCTATAGGTTTACAGTTTTCAGATGGATAAACTGAGCTGTAGCTTTTGAATACTGAAGAAATCATCTCACATTTTCAAGAGCTAGAGAAATTGAAGGTAAAAAATTAATCATGGTGCCTTAAAATGAAGAGACTCATTGAATGTTTCCTAAGTCATTACACTCTACATTCCTTCTCTATTGTAGCACATGAATTTTCCTCTCAGGGCTATTTATTGAAATGATAAACTTAAGATATCAGACCAAGCTCCTTCTACTTATTGCCATGGAGAAGACCCCTATCCTGTGGACCTGAAGGTCATGGCTGCTTAGGCATGACTATTAACTATCCTGAGACTGTCCACAGACCTAAAACCAGCACCAGACATTTTGACCTGGTGTCATCTTGGCTTGGTCAGCTGTTTGTGACATTACAAGTCTTTACTTGGTTACTCCTTCTTGCTCCTGTTTGTGTCAGCCTACGGGCTTCCCATGGGTAAACTTACTTTACCATAAGGAAGGTCTGATGACCTCTGAATATTGGGAAAAGACATTTCTCTACTCCTTGCTTTCCTATCCATTTAAACTTAGCTAATTTTCACTCTCCTATTTGAAATTGTAGCAATTCCCTTCAGGAAGAACTTTAATGTCCCTGCTACAAACAGTTTGTACACACACACACACACACACACACACACACACACACGAGCAGTCAAGAATTAGGTATTGATGAAGGCACAGCTTCCCACCAAGAGTAGCCCAGCAGACAGAAAGTCTGGTATTGTGATACATGATCAGCAAATGCATTCGTATGAACCTTCATGCTTGCAAGAGCAGTTAAAGCCCCAGGAAATCTGTGTAGAGAAAAGAGGCAGGAGGGCAAGAAGCCAAGCAAAGAGGCCTTCTCAAACCATAGCATCGACCTCGCCTGGAGGAGACAGGGAGGGCGCTCCTCAGAGTTACCCAAGCTGGGAGACACACAAGAGTTCCCCAACGACACTGGCTAAGGCTCCTCTTGGACTGTTCATTCTCGGGCAGTTGTGTTTTGCCGTTTCTAATGTGCTTGTGGGGAAAGAGAATCCTCCCCCTGCTAGATAGCAGAGCCCTGAGAAGGAGATTTTAGTAAGCAGCATGGTTGGTGGTGGGGATGTGAAAGGACACAGTTAAGACTGGCCACAGCGCCCGTGAACAGAGCAGAACCCCTGAGCGTGGCTAGGCACGACGTGCTCTGAGTGCAGAGAAAAGGAAGGGAGTGTGTCCTGACTCAGCCATTCTCCAGTCTAGCTGGAAGCAAAGGTGAACACTCATGTTGGCCCTGAACGAACAACATGAGTAAATGTATAGTGTAGCTGCAAATCATGCATTGCTTTTTCTAAATCCCGACTGAGATTTCCTTTTATTTAATACTTTACTTATTTATTTATTTAAGAGAGAAAGTGAGAGAGAAAGAGAGAGAGAGAAAAAGAAGGAGGAGGAATGTGCGCACTAGGGCCTCCAGCCACTGCAAACAAACTGCAGACGCATGTGTCACCTTGTGCATCTGGATTATGTGGGTACTGGAACATTGAACCTGGGTTCTTAGGCTTGACAGACAAGCACCTTAGCTGCTAAGCCATTGCTTCAGCTCTAACATTTCTTGTTTTGGCAGCATGACTCATTAGGGAACTGGTAATCAAAACCAAAATGTCAGACCCCTGTTATAAGTGAAGAAGAAAAGCCTGGAGAATAGCAAGGAGGTGGTGAGAATGTGGAGAAGCTGAGCCCTGTAGGCCAATGGTGGAACGTGAGATAGTGTTCTTTCTTCCTCATTTGCATGCACATGTGTGCGTGTGCCCGTGTTTACGTGACCACTTGTGTGTGGGTGCATGTGCCATCCAGAGGACAATGCTAGCGGTCCTCTTCAGTCCCTCTCTGCCTTATTACTTGAGATCTGGACCTTGCTGAGCTTAGATGCATACAATTCAGCCAACCTTCATAGTCAGCGAGTCCCAGAGATTCCCATCTCTGTTCCTCAGCGCTCGGATGACAGACCCACGCTACCATGCCTGGCATCTTAGGCGGGCACTGTGGATCCAAACGCAGACACTTGGGTTTGGGTAGGAGGTGTCTTTCATACTGAGTCATCTTCCCAACCACAAATACTATAACTTCTGTGGAAAAAATCATGTTTCAGGCTATCAAAAATACTAAAATAGAATTACTATGATATCTATCAATTCTACTTCTGGAATTGAAAGTTGGTCTCATAACTATTTGTATTCCATCTTCATAGCACCATTATTAACAATAGTCTAAAGGTAGAAATAACCCAAGCTCTCAACCATAATCAACGGATAAACAAATGTGACACACACATATATATATATATATATATATATATATATATATATATATATATATATATATATGTATATGTATATGTATATGTATATGTATATGTATATGTATATGTATGTATATATAGACAATAGAACATTATTCAACCTTAAAAAAAGAAAGAAGCTTTAGACATGCCACAATATGGATAGACTTTGAGGACATTATGCTATGTAAAATAAACAAGCCACAAAAAGCAAATTCTATAGATTCTAATTAGATGAGGTAAGCATGATAATAAAACTCATAGACATAAAAAGTAGAAAGATGGCTGCTAAGAGCTAGAAGGTATAGAGAATGGGGAAGGGGAAAGTACTGGTGTGGAAATCTGATACCTCTGCTTCACATCTATAAGTCTTAGATCCCTTCATCCTGGCTATAGAGGCTGCCTTAGTTAGCCTGGTCTCTGCTGACCCAGCCCCACACAGCTGGATTCGCTGGCTGTAGAGTAAGGACACTGTTATGGCTTTCATTTGAAGTGCCATTGTCCCCAGGAGCTTGTATGCTCATGGCTTGGTCCCGTGTGAGCGGTACTGTTGAATGGGATGGGATTATGAGTTATGAGCTCCCAGTTGAATGTGCTGTTACCAGGTAGAGCCTGCTGGGGCCTCACTGTAGGAAGTGGGTCACTGAAGACATGGCGTTAAGGGCATGTTTTGTCCTCTGCCTTTTCTCTTTCTTCTTCCAAGCCAGCTATAAAAATGAGCAGCCTTGCTCTTCTGCCCTTCCACCATGATGTTCTGCCTCAGCTTAGGCCCCCAAAGCAGTGGAGTTAGCCAAGTGTGGATTCTCTCAAACTGTGAGCCAAAATAAATATTTACTCCCCTGTGGTTGTTTTGTCACAGTGATGGAATCTAAAACACAGACCATGGAGGAGCGTTTGCATGTGTCTAGGATTACAGGTATGACCCACCATGCTTAGATTTTACATGGGTACTTGGGATCCAGGTTCTCCTGCTTGTGAGGCAAGCCCTTTACTGTATGAGTGCCCACCTCAATGGATTTTATTTATACTTATTTTTCTCCACAGGAGTGGTTAAGATTGAGGGACAGTTCCCAGAGCAAAAACCTAGTTGCCAACTACAGTTATTGATCACCCACTTTGAGCTCTTCTTGAAAACCCACAGCCCACTAGTCAGCATGGTGGGATCCACTAGCTGTCGCCCTGAGCACGTTACTCAGAATTTGCGTTTCAGAAAGAATGTGTTGATTCCTGTGCCCTTGCACCTTGGAGAAACAGGTAGCCTCTGGCAAGTTGACTATGGTCCTGATTACTCATTAATATCAGGAGAATGAGGGGCTGTAAGAAGCTTTGGACAAATCACCCAAGTTACAGTCAGGTGTCCTGAGTTAGATCTCCAGTGGTTTCACTGGGATCAACTGCTATAGAGCAAGCTTGGGCAGCATGGGTTGTCCCATTTGAAGAATGGGATTCCAACATGGCACACTCTTTTTACTTATTTATTTATGAGAGAGAGTGAGTGAATGAGAGAGAGAGAGAGAGAGAGAGAGAGAGAGAGAGAGAGAGAGAGAGAGAAAGAAAGAATGGGTGAACCAGGGCCTTCAGTCACTGCACACAAACTCCAGAAGCATGTGCCATTATGTGCATCTGGCTTACATGGGTTCTGGGAAGTTGAACTTGGGTCCTTACAAGCAAGAGCCTGAACTGCTAAGCCATCTTTCCAGCCCACTCTTTGTAGACTGCGTAGTTTTCTTACCTCCTTTCCTCCATTTTTTCTTTGAAGGATTTTGTCCCTATGAGGATTTTGAGAGTCCATTTCTTTGGACTGGAAGCATTGGCATAGGGCTGGGAGGTCAACTGATACTCTATTAAAAAAAGCCAAACCCTTTTCTTTTTGATGAGGTCTCACCAATGTCTTGATTTGATACTTGATTTGATACCTGTTCACCAGTCAGGATTTATATTAAGAACTGCTTGGCTTTAGGAACTGAATGGCTAATAGTAGATTTAGTCCATTATTCTGTGTCATGATAAAAATTAATAACAATAATTTTCATGTGTATGTAGAGTATGTGTGTGGTGGATTCTATGTGATATGTGATGTAGGCACATGTGCATCACATGCATACGTGTGTACTGGGGCCAGAGGAGGATGTCAGATTTTTTCTTATTGCTCATTTATTTTTTCTTGAGATGGGCTCTCTCCTTCAACACAGAGCTGCTATATGGAAGTGGGCCTCAACCTCTGTGGACTGGGGTTAGAGATGTGTTTGACCACACTCAGCTTTTTGACATGTGTTCTAAGGAGGTGAACTTGGTCTCCAAACTGAAAGGCCCTCACATATAAGCAGCAAGCATTCTTACCTGCTGAGCCTGCCCTGCTTTTGTAGGTCCAGGCCTCACTCCAGAGAACACTTCAGCAACTCCAGGTGGAACTCCAGTATTTTGCATATCTTTAGTTGAATTCCAAATCTATCACCACAGCTTAGGGCTGGACCCTAAGATCTGCCCAGTGACACCTCCTCCAGCCAGGTGGCTGCAGATATAAATTACAAACTAATAAAACCCTGAATATATGGGGGGACTTGTTTTTACTGCTCATTACTTAAGGAAGCCTTTCTGCGCCCTTATATGAAATGGTCCTCTTGTTTTATAGCATTATAAACACCACATTCCTTTCTTTCATAATACTTTGCACCATATTATATTGATGACTTTTGGAGGTGGCACTTGACTTCAGATATTCATTTGTTGTATTATATACTCCATGAGGTCCCTTCATCTCTTGGTCACCACAAAGGTCAGTGGTTAGCCTAGTGCTTGACTTGTAGAATTACCTTCAGAAAAAATAAGTATACAGGGGGGAATTGAATAACAATAATAATTACTACTACTACTAATATTATTATTAATAATAGTATTAATAATAATAAAAACCACAAAGTACATAGTTAGTGTAAGCCCTTGAGCAGGATTATATGGGACAGTATGTTTACATGAAAGTGAAGGGCCTAGAAAGTCAGTGGTTATGTTTTCCCACTACTCTTCCTAGCTTTCTCGTGGTTAATTGACAGTCAAATCTATGTAGAATAAATCCATTCAGTTTCCAGTATGAGTCAGCTGGACAGACTTAGAGGCTAGAGAGATGTAAGAAGGAATTTGAGGTCACTACTCTCTGCTAAGAGATAGCTTGGTTGGTGAAACTCTTGTCTCATGAGCATGAGTATGTGAGTTTGATCCCAGGTACCCATAGGAAATCCTGGGCATAGTGCTGTGAGCCTGGAATCCCAGCACTGGGGAGGCAGAGAAAAGAAGACCTCTGGGATTTTCCAGCCATCCAGCCTAGCTTAATTGGTTTGCTATAGGCTTAAAAGAGATGCTGTCTTAAAAAATGAAAAGAAGGGGCTGGAGAGATGGCTTAGCGGTTAAGCGCTCGCCTGTGAAGCCTATGGACCCCGGTTCAAGGCTTGGTTCCCCAGGTCCCACGTTAGCCAGATGCACAAGGGGGCGCACGCATCTGGAGTTCGTTTGCAGTGGCTAGAAGCCCTGGCGCACCCATTCTCTCTCTCTCACTCTATCTGTCTTTCTCTCTGTGTCTGTCACTCTCAAATCAATAAATAAAAATTGAACAAAAATATAAAAAAAAAACGAAAAGAAGTATTTCTGAGGATGACAGCTAAGGATGCCCTGTGGCCACACACATGTACACATGCAACTTGAACTTATATGCACATGTTTATTAGAAAAAAATAAAAGGCAAAACGAGGCTGGAGAGATTGCTCAAGTGTTAAGTGCAATTTCTGCACCAGCATGAGTGTCTGCAGGGCCCTGGGACCACATACTGTTCAATTCTCCTTCCACCCATGTAGACAGTGGAGTGTGGCCATGCGCATTGCGACCCCAGTGCTGCTGGGAGCAGAGTCAGAGAATTGACGGGGCTTGTACAAAACAGAAAGCTCTAGAATCAGTCAGAGCCTCTGCCTCAATGAAAAACAGGTAGACAAGTGCTGGAGAGGAACATCTGATGTTTCCCTCTAGCCTCCAGAGGTATGGGGCACCCTATCATCACACACATGTGCATATACCACACACACACACACATACACACACACACACACACACACACACACACACACTCATTCACTGCACATCCTGCACACAACCAGAAGAAAATACCTTATGTTAAGGAAACGCCCAGTTAGGCTTTTACATATTCTTTTAGGAGCATAGGGTCTGGGACAAGTATGTTCCTTGCGAAGTCATCCTTCAGGTTTTCCTGCCCCTCCTCTCTCTCAGGTCTTGCTCTCGTCTTTGCTTCTTTGTGCTCCAATGCCAGCAGAAAGCTCCCCTATGTTACAGTAACTTTGTTCTCTTGATCCTTCCCCACCCCCGGCCTCCTCCCAGGGCTGCTCAGATTAGCCAAACTGTACATATTGAATTCTTTTAATCTTTTCTGACAGATCAATTCTCCTCGGCCCTTAATTATTCATGTGGCTCTCCCCTGAATTTCCTTCAGGCTACGGACTCCTTTGTGGCAGTTGATTGTCTTGTGTGAGGCAGCTAATTTATTTCCCAGGAGGTGGGCACCAGTGTGGTGCTGAAGGCTAGAAGCCTGAAGAGGGCAGATGGAGGATGATGGAGGAGTCAGGGGAAGCGTGAAGAGAAGTTGGAAGGACTTCATTTAAAAGATAGCTCCCACACTTACTAGCTGTATGACCCTAGTGAAGTTGTCCAACCTCATCAGTTTCCTTACTTGTGAAATAGGGTACAAAAATGCACTTCATAGATCATCACACAGTTTAATTGAAATACTAGGCTATCTCAAGCGTTCCCTCCTTTGGAACCTTTCAAGCAGCAAGTTTTCCCAACTCTACCATATGGCGTTCTACCCACCAGGCCCTCCACTGGCTGGCCATATGCCTACATTCATACTACTGAGTCAGTATGGTCCTTTGGGATAAGGCTTTGTAGTTACAAGATTACGGTTAAAATGTGCATGGAGCAAAACAAAAATGTTAGTAAGAAGTTTATTAGAACAGAATGGAGCAGAGATTCCTAAGCTTAAGAATCATGTCACTTTATACTGGGTTGAGAGAACTAGCCTTGTGGCCATCCTCATCTCTACAAAGCTGGTCAGATATCCCTGGTTCCATGACTGTCCCAACTCCAGGGTAGAGAGCCACAACCAATAGAAGCCAATGACAAAGACACAGCCATGTTTGCTCCAGCGCAACTGGCAGAGACGGGAGCGGGGCCCAGCCCCTCCTTAATCCCTGCTCTCGGATGCTCTGTATGGGCCTGACCTTGTGCGGAAGGGAGGACGCATGAAAAGACAGTCTGCAGTGGCCTCATTCCGACATCATCTGGCCTTGGCCCCATTCTCATGCTCTCACTGTCTTTGATTAAAAAAAAAAAATGTTAATCACAGAGGATCTGGGGAAATGAGCAAGAACTCTGTGCTCTCAGTAAAGCTTGTGTCAGCACAGGGTGATGGAGAAAGACACTGAGGACATCAACACCTACCAAACCAGAGATCCAGAGGCTCCTAAGTGCCCATCACTGAAGTAGACTTAAAATGCTCCCAGCATGGCCCAGGGAATTTTGCAGAAGAGGGGACGGAAAGATTGTTAGAGCCACAGGTTAGGACATTTTGCGCAGAGACATTGCCTTCTCCCCCATAACTGACTGCTGCCCCCATAATGCATGACCCAGAATCCCCATGGGGTTGACCTGCATCCTCAGTGAGGAAGGCCTCTTCAGAAAAGGGGCAGGGAGGAGGGAAAGGATGGTGCCAACATGTGATGTTTACATACAGAATATGTCCATATCTAATAATTTTTTTTAAAAATGAAAAGATGTTGTTGCCAAAGCTTTTCAACTTGTGTATAATTTAAACCAATGCTGGTTAGGCGATGCTACAGCGCCTCCAACAGAGCCTACAGAGGACCCAATCCCAACTTTCACTCGGCTACCAGTGTCTGTATTTCTTTCCTTCTAAAACTTGAGTTGCCCCTAGCAGGTCATAGCCTCACTGGTCATGACACCCCAGCACTTGTGACCAAGGACAAGGCTCAGTTCTGAGCGGTGAGGAACCTTTAGTCATCCTGCAATGAACTACCCTGGCCTCGAGCGCTTTATCTGGCTCCATCATGAACTTGAACTCCACACTCCATTTTATTCTCTGACAAACTGCACAGCTCCCCATTCAGCCTGACAGCTGTTGCCTTCCCAAGATGGCACCACTCTGCTTGCCCAGCTTCACCAACATGTCCTCACCCTCCCTTGCTGCTCCCACATGATCCCTGGTCTCTGACGATAGGTCTTTATTCTGCTGCGAACTGTCTGCCACCCCAGTCTTCTGACTACTTCCCCTTTCTGGAGTCCCCTAAAGGCAGATCCAGGGAATCAGTCGTTCATCTGCCTGTCCCTAAGAGGGGTTCCTATGCATCAGATTGAAAAGTTATTTTTAAATGATATTACATCAAGACATACACATATGTGGGGCTGCATGTATGTCTCAGTGATGGAATGTCTGCCCTAAGTTGTTCAGATTTCTAGGTTCTATCACCAATATTAGAAAAATAATCTATAAGAAAAAGTAGGCAAGAATGGACCTATATTCCATTGGGTTATGAAATAATACATAAATTGACAAGTTTTTTCTGTGAAGTGAGATAGTTATGTTTTAGGTTCTGCAGGAGACAGGGCTGTTGTTACAACTCCTCAACTTTACCTTCATACTATAAAAACTATCTTAAAAAACAGTGAGTTGAGCTGAGTTCCAATAAAACTTATAACAACAGATACTGAGCTGTATTTAGCCCCAGGCCACTTCATCTCCTGATCTAATTTTACCTCTCTTCATAGACCTCAGCTCTTCAAATCTCAAAAGGCCAACACAAATCCAAGCACTTCATGTCCCCATGCATTTCCATCCCAGTCTCCTTGAAGATCTTCTTCCTAGACACCCTGGAACTCCATCCTAACCATTCACCTGGGTGCTAGGCTTGAATTCTTGTCTGTACACTTGCAGAGCAAGCACCTGTAACCACTGAGCAATCAATCTCGGAACTTGTATATCTTAACTTTGTTGACAACTTACAGAAGTGCTTTGTCTTAAGTGTGTTTTGTTTTGTTTTTTTCCATTATCATACAACAGAACACAAAAAATGTTCATATAAAGTATATACTTATTAAATATGTGCAGATATTTAGAAATAGGTAGGGTAGGTGGAACCAGTATATAGACTCAGGATACCTGGAATCGGTAGGTTCTCGTGGGCGTGGGGAAAGAGGAGGCACCACCCAACTTCACTTTTCTAGACTAAGAAGGGCGAGTCAGCTGTAATTGCTCGTGTGGATACACCTCCATCTTTCTGCTTCCATTTGTCATGGTCCGACTTCATTATGGGGTCAGAGTTCCTCTGCAGCCATTACCTGTAATTGGCTGCACACAGCAATAGAAATAGTAGGAATCAAGACAGAGTGTCAAGGTGGCAGAAGTTGGCAGACTGTATGATAAGGTGTGTTGTAGTCAGGTCCACGTTGCTGGGATGAACATCCAAACCAGGCCCAGTTTAGAGGAGGAAAGGACTTATTTCAAGCTTATAGATCCAGGGGGAGCTCCATCAGTGGCAGAAGAAACTGGCTTCCATTCCTAAATCTAAGAGAGAGAGAGTGCCAGCACCACAAGCAATAACAAATGGGCAGCAAAACAGCAGGGACCCAGGTAGAGCTCAGACTGCTCTGCACACCTTTGGGCTGGGAATCAGATCTGCTCCCAAACACACCAGAGGGCTAGACTCCAGGATCCCCACAGTCACACCTCTTCCAGCCAGGCAGCTGGAAATCTAAGTTACAAGCTTTAATGAAACAATGAGTTAGCCAGGCGTGGTGGCACACACCTTTAATCCTAGCACTTGGGAGGCAGAGGTAGTAATATCACTGAGTTTGAGGCCACCCTGAGACTACATAGTGAATTCCAGGTCAGCCTGGACGACAGTGAAACCCTACCTCAAAAATCCAACCAACCAAACAAAAAAACCGAGTCTATTGTAGGGCATACATTCAAACTTTCCACTAAATAGTCATGTGCCTCCAAATATAATTATGAATAGTATATATATTATATTATATAACATTAATATATATAATATTATGATATATAATCCAAATATAATTTCCTAAAGGGGTAGTCTGGGTGATATGCATTTTCTTCTTTTATATATTGTTGTCCTTTCTAAGAAAAAAAACATATTTTTAGAAAACATCTGAAAAGATCCTATGGAGAGATGACATTCTCTTGTAGAACTAACTGGTAGAGGATACAACATTGGGTTCATCTTGTGGGTTATTTCTGTTCAGTTGTCCCTAGATGACTGAAGCTCTATGATCCAAAGTACACTGAAGCTGTATCCAGACCCAGAGAGCTCTGTGATTGGAAAGTGGTGTCATTCTTGGTACAAAAGGCAAGACAGAGCAAGTTTACCCACTCAGGTCTCTCTTCCTATTTTTGTAAGGCCACAAATACTATAGTGGGGGTGACACTTTTCTGACTGTCACTCTCTGATTACCTTCCAAAGACCCAACCTCCAAATGCCATCAACATATGTACTTGGAGATTAAGTTTCCAGCATGTGAACTTGGTGGAAGGAACGTTTAAACAGGAGGGATGAAGTGTAGGAGAATGGGAGAGTCCTTGTGTAGTGTTTGAGAGCCTGCCACTGGTTTTAATCCCCAGGGTGGGGGAAGAAGGAGGGCGAGAAAGAGAGAGACATCAAACATACTCTGGGGATCAAAAACCTCCACATGGGGAATGGGGAAATTGCTCAGTAGTTAAAGGCTTACTAAGTGTACTGGACCAGGATTCAATTTCCTGGCCACCCACATAAAGCTGGACAGACATTTGTTTGTAGCGGCAAGAGATCCTGATGTGCTTGGGGCCTGACAGAGCCAAGGACAAGATAGCCTGCCCAAAACGATGGCAAGGCTTGAGGGTGCCAGATAGTTCTTATTGTGAACCAGAGGACCAAATTCTAGAGCAAGAAGCCCCAAACTACCTTTACTTCTGAGTACCAGCCCTGAGTTTATGCTTTTGCCGGCATGTTCCTGCCTGTTGGGTCAGTCCAGGATTTTATTGCCTTGGCTAATGCAGTTACAGGAAATAGGCTCTCTGGACAACATGTTTATAGTGCTGTGCCCCTGGCTGTATTTCCCTACTGGAGGGAGTGGGACGTGAGCTATGATTGTAATGTTTCCCCTGCCAGGTCAGGAGATTCGCTTTGCATTTCTTCTTACAGCCATGAAGGCACTTCTGATTATGTAATTAAAAAGTTGTAAAGTCATGGGGAAAAAGTTTACTCTTTTGAAAAAGCCCTTAGATGAAGAGAGCTACAATATGCCACTGCCTTTCCCCAAGTGATGACTTCAATTGTTCATGTTGAGTCTGTAAAAATACATTCGATGCTCTGGTTATTTTCAAGATAATTAAGCTTAGGGAAGCTTACCATATGTGGTACTTTGAATGCATGTTGTCCATAGACTCAGATGTTTTATTAAAACTGAGTTTGCTGGTTCAGCCCCTAGCAGGCAGAATCTGGCTGCAGGGTTAGGGGTGTATCACTGGGGACAGATCTGGATTATGCAAAGAGGTATGAGGTCTGGCTTTGTTCTACCTGGGAATTGGGGAATGTTCAGATGCCAAGTCAGCAGACGCTGAAATGGAAGTTCCAGGAATCAAATGGTGATATGATGGTCTCAGTGCACCTCTTCTTAGAATCCACAAAAGTAAAGCAGAAAAAAAATCCTGTATTTTTTCTTGATTTACTATAGTTTCTTAATAACTTTTTGTTAATCTGAATAAATTGTAGCCTTAGTTTAAGCTGACTATTTTAGAATTCTAGAAAAAAGTTTCTGTATAAACTAAGGACATAGTGGTGGAACCATGGGGCAACTTGCCCACTTTCCCAAATGCCATCCAGTTTGCCAAGTGCTACGTCACATGGGTGTTGGAAACCCGTCACATGTCTTCCCTTTTGCTACTGGCTCATTCCAAAGCCTGAATTTTATAGACAGACCCTCCTTGGAATCTGCTTTAGGAAGGGAGAGAATCTCATTGCTAAAAATGTTTTATCTCTGTATCTAACGTCAGTTTCCACATTTGCCAGTAAAGCAAGGAATTCCAGTTTACCCCATCACAGACTTCTCCAGAAACACACTGAGGGACGCAGAGGGCAGATGCTAAGCAAATGAAAGACCGATCTCAGTCACGCTTGGCACACCTGAGCCCAGTGCATCACACGAGAGCTGATGTTTAGTAAAACTCGCACTTTGAGCCGATTGTGGTAGTGGATCTTGCCGAGTGGATCCGGGCTTCAGCGGCCTTTCTGTGCGGCTCGCGCACCGGGTCATGGGGTCAGCACAGCGCCAGAGCGTGCCCTCTGATGCTGACGAGGAAGCTTTCTGTCGTTATTGGGCATCTTTGTTACTGGTAAGGATCCTGTACGTGTTTGCTTTCGTGGCTTTGCTACTTTGGATCTACCCGAAAGGCAGCAAGCGCTCCATTCCACGTGAAGGCAGTAAGATCATGTTTCCAACGTGAAGGGTCAGTGAACTATGGATTGCAATACTCTGCAGAGATATTGCATTTACTGAAAGCCCCAGGCATGGCCTTATTATTTCATCTGCCTCCAGCCACATGGGGGATGCTTAATGTGGTTTATTAGTTCATGTGAAATCATGTGCACCTCTGGCCTACAAAGCCCCAACTTTTAGCATCACTGATGGTTAAAGGCAAAATATGCCTATTTCTTTTATCTAAAAATTGAAACTACATACTACCCACAGAAGAATCTATCAGGCATATATGTCTAGATTAAGGAAGAACAAAATATCCATCAATGTATTTGCCAGTCTCCTAGAGAACAATATTAGTAGCATCTATTGGGTGCCCCTGTCTGACATCCCTATTTTCAGACAGGATTGCTGTCTGAAGGTAGTATATCTTCATAAAAATGTGGTATCAGCTTGTATGGTTTGCCTGGTAATTGTACTGCATAGCCTTCCCCAAACAGTACATTTGAGTTGCCCACATTTGGATTTTATATAACTGGGATCATCTTTTATGTACTCCAGTTTTTTTCTTTATGTTATCTCTGCAGTTCCTTCATGTTGACCTAATATTCGGTTGGGACTAAGTCAAGTTTATTCATTTGTGGTGTCGATGAACATCTGGGCTGTTTGCAGAATGTTGCCTGTAGGACAGTGCTGTGTGGGCTTTCCTAGATCATGACTGCTGGCACATTGCCACAGGAGTTTCTGGGTTGCTGTCAGAGTGAGATTGCTGGATCTCCAGTCTAACTGAGGCACACCAGTGTTTGTAAGCAAGTGCAACAGTTGACAAGCACTATTGCTCTCTGTTTGTATTTTTCTAGATCATTACCAAAACTTAGAACTACCAACGTCAGAGTATTAAATGGCAATGTAACTCTAAGGGTAAGATGATTTTGTTAGTTGCCTAATTATCAGTACAGTAGGATATTTCCTGCATGGGGTGTGATGCCTGTGTATGTATGTGATGTACCCATGTGCCACAGCATGTGGGCGGAGATGATAAGAGAATCATAGGGTATCTGTCCTTGCCTTCCACCTTGTTTATTTTGCTGTTATTATTGTTTATACTACTATTAGTGTAGTACTGGGATTGAACCCCCAGGGCCTTACAAATGCTCTATTGCTGAGCTACGACTCTAGCCACCACATCGTTTGTGATGGCTCTTTCTCTTGTTATTCTCTGCTGCCAGTGCCAGATGAGCTGGTCCATGAACTCATGGGCACGTTTGGATTACAGGCACATGTCCCGCCACTTCTAGCTTTATGTGGGTCCTAGAGGCCCAAACCCTGGTTACCAGACTTGTGCAGAAAGTGTTTTTAACCATCTCCCAGCCAAATAGAGCTCTCGTTCGTTCAAAGGCATTTGTGACATTATTCATGGTCCTATCCTTTGTTATAAATATTTCTCAATAGCTTGTATATTCACTCTTCCTCAAATCTTGTGGTGGTCACAGATTCTGAATCCGAATGTAGTCAAACTTACCAGTCTTTTCTTCATGAATTATATGTACTGATGTGTGTAGTTAATGTATTCTGCCTGGAGGTCATAAAGATGAACTATTCCTTCTAAAAGTTGTCTCATTTTTACCCAAGTTTAATCAACTCTACTGGGGGCTTATTTTCGTGTATCATCTGAGGAAGGGAGGCAGTCTAATTTCTTTCATGTGAAACGAGGTTCCTGCATCATTGATTGAAAGGTCTGACCCGTTTCAATGATCTTCAGCAGGCTTCTGTGATCAATCAGCATTCTAGATAAGTGAGGGAAGATTTCCGAGCACTCTAGTCTATTTCACTGACCTGTGTCTTAAAGCTACGCCGATATGCACTGCCTTCACTGCTGAGGATGTGCAGAGGGTGAGCTGTCTGCAGGCATGGCCGCCCTCTACATTGTCCTTTGCAAAGCATCCTAATGATCCCTGACCTTCATGCTCCTGTGCCGCCATGCAGTCTGCTCCAGTCCCGTGAAATATTTGGCATTTTCAGTGGCACTGAAACATATGTTTGAGGAAATTCTCATTTTTATTATTTATTTATTTATTGGGAGAGAGGGAGAGAGAATGGGCATGCCAGGGATTCTAGGCACTGCAAATGAACTCCAGATGAGTGCATCATTTTGTGCATCTGGCTTTATGTGGGCACTGGGGAATAGAACCTCAGTCATTAGGTTATGCAGGGAAGTGCCTTAACTACAGAGGCATCTCTCCAGTGCTGCATTTTTACTATTTCAGTCTTAGCTATGAAGTATTTAGCTTCCCATTGAGCTTTCTCAGTTTTTCTTTATAAAGCACCTACATGTACTTAGGAGTATTCCTAGGAAATATGTGCACATCAGCAACTATGAATATGGTAACCTTAGTATAGAAAATTTAGTGTGTTAGTGGATCATTTTTTTGCATGTGAATATGTGGAAACATGTTTATATCTGTGTGGGCACATGAATGTGTGCATGTGTGTGTGCATGTGTGTGTGTGTGTGTGTGTGTGTGTATGTGTGTGCATGTGTGTAGGCCAGAGGTTGATGTCAGATGTATTCCTTGATTGATTTCCATTATTTTATAAATGTTTAATGTACAGATGTACTATTAATTTGTTATGGCAGTGAAGTTTCTTTCTATTCTTAATTTGCTAAGTTTTTTTTACTGTAAATAGATATTAGAATTTGATACATTATAATAATATTATTATTATGCATCTTCAAAAATAATCAGAGGATATTTGTATTTTAAGCTGTTCATAATGTAAATTAAATTGCTCCATTAATCCAACTTGAATTCCTGACATTAAACCAAGAAAACATGATGGATAACCACTTTAAAACATTGTGGTATGGTAGAAAGATCCAGAATCCAAGTAAATAAAACAAACAAACATAAATATATTTTAGGCCACCAGATTTGAAACAAATAAAGGCTAGGTTTTTTTTTTTGTATTTATTACCCTATTTTTTTCAATGTATTTATTTGTAAAATAAAGAGTCTGAAATTAATCAAAATATTTATATGTAATACAAACATGAGTTTGTAGCAATTTAATAGTTTCTATTATTCGAGACTGCGTCCAGGAAAAAGACCATGTCATGTTCTTCATCCTTCCTTTCTTGAAATAATTTTACAATAACAAGAAAACTACTGGCTTAACTTTAATGGTTCCTCTTCCCATACATAGTATTACTTTTAGGAAGTAATAGCTGAGTGGAAAAGATCACAGTTTGAAATTTCTTATTTTATAGAGGTCTCTAACTTTCTGTGTGTGGAAGGTTCCACATTTCTAAGGTGTCAATTAATTTCAAGAAATTGAAAAACCAATTTCAGTAATGACAATCCCACTTTACAAAGTTTGTATGTGGCCGGCATTGTGCTCATGCATTTTTCACATGCGTTACTTCTTGGAACAGGAGACCCTGTGAGACAATTACTATTGTTCACATTATATGGATGAGGAAATTGGGTTAAAAGAGGCAAGCATCCTTTGTGGTGTAGAAGCCTTTCAGTTACACGGTACCTCACTTGTGAATTTTACTTCGTAGCTCATGGGGTTGGTGTCACATGGACGTTCTCACTGGCCTGCCCCGAGCCATGGAACACCTTCTGTCTTCTTCTACATGTTTCATAGTCACAGTCTGTGAAATTTAAGTCTATATTCCATTTTGAGCTTTTTTGTTGTGTGCTATAAAATGAACGTCCAATTTCATTTGTGGTTTGCATGTATTTTCCCAACACCATTTATTCAAAACATGTATTTCCCTTGTTCTGTGTTTTTGATTCCCTGGTTAAAAGATTAGTTGGTGGAGTTGGATGGCTTCATTTCTAGGCTCTGTATTCTATTCCACTGGCCTTCCTTCCTTCCTTCCTTCTCTCCTTCCTTCCCTCCTTCCTTCCTTCCTTCCTTCCTTCTCTCCTTCCTTCCCTCCTTCCTTCCTTCCTTCTCTCCTTCCTTCCCTCCTTCCTTCCTTCCTTCTTTCCTTCCTTCCTTCCTTCCTTCCTTCCTTCCTTCCTTCCTTCCTTCCTTCCTTCCTTCCTTCCTTCCCTCCTTCTTCCTTCCTTCCTTCATGTCTCTCTCTCTCTTTCTTTCTCCTTCCTTTTTATCAGTGTTTTAATTATTGTTTATTTGTCATATATTTTGAAATCAGGAAGTACAATACCCTTACTTGCCCTTACTTTTGTCCTTTCTACATATTGCTTTGCAATTCAGCCTCCTTTGTAGTTCCATGTTACTTTTAAGATATAATTCTCGTTCAGTAAAATGTACCTCTGAGATTTTGCCTGGGATTTCACTGAATCTAATGATCAGTTAGGATAGTACTATCATTTTAGTAAATTTATTAACACAGTACACCTTTCCATTTATTTGTGTTTCTTTTATTTTTGTCATGTACCTATTATAACTTTCATCACACAAGTCCTTTTACCTTTGTAAAAAATATTTCTATTTTTATATTCTATTTTATATTTTGTTTTATTTATTTATATTTATTGAGAGAGAATGAGAAAGAAAGAGGCAGATAGAGAGAAAGAGAATGGGTGCACCAGAGCCTTCAGCCACTTCAAACAAACTCCAGACAAATGTGCCACCTTGTGCATCTGGCTTATGTGGGTCCTGGGGAATTGAGCAGAGGTCCTTTGGCTTTGCGTGCAAATGCCTTAACTGCTAAGCCATCTCTCCAGCCCAATCTTTTTTACCTTTATGTAGTCTTGTTTAAAATTTTTATTTATTTATTTTTACTAAGAACTTACTTTGTATGGATACATCATGTGTTTGTACCGTCTTTTCCCTCCTCCCTGCCCCCATTCCACTGGGGGTCCTCCTCAGTGGGGTTGCTAGTATTCCCCACCGGGATGTGGATTATGCATTGTGAGAGCAGAAGTTATTGGTGGAGGCAGTGCCTCCAGGCATGACATCCTAACCTGTGGTTCTTATAATTAATTATAATTAATTATCTACCCCCTCTTCTGCAAAATTACCTGAACCTTGGTGGGTATGTTTTGTTGTTGTTGTTTTTATTTACTTATTTGTTTATTTGAGAGAGAGAGAGAGAGAGAGATACAGAAATAAACAGGTAGAGAGAGAAAGAATGGGCATACCATGGTCTCCAGCCACTGCAAACAAACTCCAGATGCATGTGCCCCCTTGTGCATCTGGCTTACGTGGAACTGGGGAGTTGAACCTGGGTCCTTTGGCTTTGCAGGCAAGCACCTTAACCACTAAGCAATCTCTCCAGCCCCTTGGAGGGTGTGTTTTAAGTCCATTTCATTGACAAGCTCTTAGAAACCTCTGGATTTCTGCTTTGGTGTGTGTTGAGGATCTTCAACGTTTGTCTCCTTCACCTTGGCGCTGGTTTTCAGGTGCACCATGGACAAAGCACTGCTGCTCATCTCCTCGGTTCCTCTGGTCTCACCTGGGCCTTGACTGAGATGCAAGTGGTGGTTTATTCCCTCGGGTCTCACTACCTTCTGAAAAAGATTCTCCAGTGGAGAATGGAGTCATCATAGATTAAATTGGATAAGCATTATTAATTTAGGAAGATTTTGATAGATGTAGCTTCTCTTTTAGCCAGACTAGTGGGAGTTTGACAATGGAGAGCATAATCTTTGTCTCCATAGGATTCTGACCTGCTTCCCAGGCCCAGATATGGGTTCCTTCCCACTGAGCAGATCTCTTAGCTGATCAGAAAGCCAGAGGTTACCCACCAAGGCTGTGTGCCACCATTGTCCTGGTGTATACTTCTTGTAAGACTGGTGCTTCTGAATAGCATAGACCCCTGCTTTTTATACCATTGTCAGCCATGTTCCCCAGTAGCTCATGTAACACTTCCCAGCACTAGATGGAGTGTCTAGGGACTGGCTCTCTTCCAGATTCCAGCCAGGTCTCTCTGTGTCCTGTGTTGGCAGCATATGGTCTTTTCAACAATAAGGTCTTACCTTTTACCTCAGGTGGGTAATCCAGCACTTTAACAGAAATCTGTCTTGTTTGGGGAACCTTGTAGGTCTCTCAGTTCAACAGCTCAGTGTGGGTAGCACCTACTTCTGGTACTACAAGTTACATGTCAGAGCCAAAAATTTTTAAGGTCAGGGTTCATCCCACCCTCTCCAGTTCCCTTCTTTTTGAGTGTTCCCCCTATATTCCTGTTGAGGGTTAGATCTTTTAGTCTACCTTCAAGATGAAAGATTTTTACAGTACCAGTTCATTTTAGGTTTAGTTTTGTGTTTATTTCCCCCAACCTTCCCTTCCCCTCATCCCAAACCCTTCCATCCCTATTCTCTGGGCCTCAAGTTGCCTATCCAGTATGTCAGCAACACAAGCTGATCCAGGTTAGGAACTACAGAGGAGGAAGAACATGCAACGTTTGTCATTCTCTGTTGTGTGTTAGCTGAGTATGGTCTGCTCTATGTCCATCCATTTTCCTGCTAATTTCATTGTATCATTTTTTTCTTACTGCTAAGTAGAATTCATTTATGTATATGTACCACAACTTCATTATATGTTCATCCAATGATGGGCACCTGAGTTGATTCTTAGCTATTATGAATTGAGCAGCTATAAGCACGGTTGAAAAAATATCTCTGTAGTGAAGTGTGGAGCATTTATGGTAAATGCCCAATAAGGCAATAACTGGGTCCGTTGTTAGTTCTATATTCATCATTTCCAGGATTCTCCATATTGATTTCCATAGTGATTGTACAAGTTTGTATTCCCAGCAACAGTGAATGAAGGTTCCTCTTTCCCCACATCCTCACCAACATTTGTTGTCATTTGATTATTTTAATGATTGTCATCCTTACTGGAGTAAGGTGGGATATCATGGTTGTTTTAATTTGCATTTCCCTGATGGTAACAATGTTAAACATTATCTTAAATGTATGTTAGCTATTTGTATTTCTTCCTCTGAGAACTCTCTAATCAGTTCTCTACCCCATTTCTGAGTGGGTTGTTTGTGGCTTTCCTGCTTAGTTTTTTGAGTTCTTTGTAGATTTTAGATATTAGGCCTCTGTCAGTGGTAGAGCTGGCAATAGATTTCTCCAATGTTGTGGGTAATCTATTGGACATGCTTATGGCATGTTTGTACAAAAGGTTTTTAGCTTCATGAGATTCCACTGGTTGAGCAAATGGTTAATTTCCTGGGCTACTGGGGTATTGTTCAGGAAGTCCTTCCCACTCCTACATCATGTGGCATTCCTTCTATTCTTCTTCCAGTACTTGAAGAGTTTCAGTTCTTATACTGAGGTCTTTAGGCCATTTAGATTTGATTTCTGTGTATGGTGAGATGAGTGGGGCCTTCCTCCAGGGTCTTTGCACGCATGTTCATGGGGCCATAGGCCTGTAGCTTTCTTGTCGTATCTCTGTCTGGTTTTGGTATTATGGTGATGCTTCATAAAAACAGCTGGGGAGCATTTCCTGTTCTCCAATTATGTGAAACAGTTTGAGAAAAATTGGTTTCAGGGGCTGGAGAGATGGCTTAGCAGTTAAACGCTTGCCTGTGAAGCCTAAAGACCCCAGTTCGAGGCTCAATTCCCCAGGACCCACATGAGCTAGTTGCACAAGGGGGCACATGTATCTGCAGTTCGTTTGCAGTGGCTGGAGGCCCTGGCGCACCCATTCTCTCTCTCTCTCTCTCTCTCTCTCTCTCTCTCTCTCTCTCTCTCTCTCTCTCCCTCTTTCTCTCTCTGTCTGTCGCTCTCAAATAAATAAATAAAAATAACAACACAAAATGTGTAAAAACCATTTTAAAAAATTGGTTTCAGATCTTCAATGAAAGTTTGATAGAATTTGGCTGAGAAACCATCTGGTCCTGGACTTTTCTTTTGGGGAAGTTTCTAAAAACCTTTTCAATTTCAGTGGATGTGATAGGTTTGTTTAGGAGATTGCTCTTCTCTGAGTTTAGTTTTGGTAGGTGGTATGTGTCCAGAAATGTATCCATTTCTTCCAGGTTATACAATTTTCATGAAGTATAGGTTTTAGAAGTATGTCCTGATGATTCTTCCAGTTTCATTGATTTCTGTTGTGACCTCTCCTTTTTCTTTTCTCATTTTGTTAATTGGAGACTTCTTTTATTTTCATTTGGTCAAATTGACCAAGGGTTATTAAATTTGTTTACTTTTTTCAAAGAAGCAGCTCTTCATTTCATTGTTTTTCTTAATTGTTTTCTTACATTCCAATTCATTAATTTCTGCTCTGATCTCAATTACTTCTTTCCATGTGGAGCTCTCAGGGTTGGATCCTTCTTGTTACACAGATTCTCTGAAGACTCCTGTGGAGAAGTGGGGTGTTTAACTGTGAGATATTTTGATCTTGGGTAAGAGTCATGTTGTTGTTTGTGACATTATAGAACTAATGTCTTAATACCTAATGTCTCTTAAACAAAGAATTTATAATTCTTACTAGTTGCCAGGCCTTGGCAAAATGACATCAAGAACAGGCAGAGAAGCAAGTCTGTGTGTGTGTGTGTGTGTGTGTGTGTCTGTGTGTGTGTACACATATATGTATGAGTGCATGTACATTCATGTAGGGCCTAGAGGTCAATGTTAGGTGTCTTACTCAATTTCCATCACCCTCCACATAATTTTTGAGGTGGTGTCTCTCATTGAACCTGGAGTTCATCATTTTGGCAAGACAGTCATTCAGCAAGCTCCAGTGATCCTTTTGTCTCCCCAGTTCTGCTATGACAGATGAACACCACTGTGATCAACTCTTAGATGGATGTTGGGAGCCCAGACTCAGCTCCTTATGCTTGTACAGCAAGCACTTACTAACTGAGCTCTCTCCCCAGCCCAGAGATAAAGTGTCAAGAGGGTTGTATAAGGTGAGTGATGAGCAGTAAGAAACTGGTGTTGGGAAGAGGAGGAGAGGGCACTCATTCCCTCAGTAGCAAAGGACAAATATATTAATGAAAGGAACTATGGTATAAGAGTTAGTAGTTCATAAGACATAGAAGAAAGGAAGAGGAAGGTACAAGTGAGTGGAGTGGATGGAGAAGGAGAATCAACTAAAACAAACTGTTTGAAAATGCCATAATGACTCGTGAAACTCTGTATGTTTATTATAAAACATAATAGGGGGAAAGAGTTGATGGTTGCCACTGCTCTTTCTGGGTCTGAGGTTTTGGGTTTCTTACACCCCCTCCCTGATATCACTATCCTTGAATCCTAAAGTCTTCATGACACCTTGTCATCATCTTTTAGGTCTCTTAAGAAATATTCTGAAGGTGGTGTCAACCAATACGTTAACTGATTCGGTTGGTTTTGAAACATGTATTTCATCAAGGGCCATAAGTAGGAAAGAAATAGAATCTTCTCCTTTAAGGACTTTGCAAACTGCTACAATACATATTTCTTACGTATTTTCTAGCCATGCTACCCATGATAGGATCAGTGCACAGAGATTTGTGCATATGAGCATGCAGGGCATACACACATACCCCTTAGTGGGGCATCCCCATGTCCTATGCATAGTAGGTCTACAAATGAGAGCATGTGTTGGTCACAGGAAAGCCTGGCATGGAACAAGATGACATGGTAGCAAGAGGAAGGGTCAGGGTACTAACAGATAAACTCAGAAAATGAACATTGCCTACTTTGGGATTTTATTCAAGATAAACTCTAACAGTTCAGAGACCTAGAGAAACTTGAAATATATCCTGTGAGCATGAACATGCTGTTTCACATGTACCAGAAAGCCTTCAAGAATCCTTCCTCTGTGGATTCCTGTCCTTCAGTAGACCTTCCTTGCCAGGAAGCTTTCTGGTATGGCCTGGGTGGCCCTCCACCATGGGAGTGTGAAAGGGCTCTGGCCAGGGGTCAAGTGGCTTTGCTTGTGGGTATCTGGTTAATACTTGGGAACTGTGGGAATGGTCTTGCTGGTAACAGAGCCAGATTCCCTTGGAAGTGGGCCAAGAGGAGTGACAACCCAGACAATGTAGGGCTGGAAGGGAGGTGCCAGGCAGTGGTTCTCCTATGTCAGCTTTTGTGGAGGGGAGAGGGGTAGAAGGAGGGAATCCCTTGGTACAGAGTGAGGTCCCAGGTAACCAGCAACTACGACCTGAAGAGGATCTGGGGATTACAACCTGTGCTTTGCTCACAGTGGATTATTTTTTTTTTAAGTTTTTTTTTTTGTTGTTGTTTATTTTTAGTTATCTATTTGAAAGTGACAGAGAAAGAGGCAGATAGAGAGAAAGAGAAAAAGAGAGAATGGGTGCACCAGGGACTCCAGGCACTACATATGAACTCCAGACACGTGTGCCCTCTTGTGCATCTGGCTAACGTGGGTCCTGGGGAGTGGAGCCTTGAACCACGGTCCTTAGGCTTCATAGGCAAGTGCTTAACCATTAAGCCATCAATCCAGCCCATCACAGTGGATTATTTTTGAAGATTGAATTGTTTAGATTTAATTAATTAATGGGTTTTGCATAATCCCCACGTTAGCAAATATCCAGGTTTCCAAAGGACCTGTTTGCAACCACGGAGGTGACTTTGAGAATCAGAGACAGATGGGCTCCCAGCCTCTTTATGGGAAACAGGGCTGGCTGACTTCTACGGAGTCATTCGTTACGTGGCGTCACTCAGGAATGGGGAGTTGTTTCGTTTCTCTTCGTGTGGAGCTCTTGCCCCATCTGAAACATTTTGATTTTCCAAGCACAATGCTTTTCGGACCAATGGTTAAGCAAATATCCTGAATATGGATGAATGTAAGTTAACTGAAAACCTGTACAGGCCAGAGCGCAGCTGTTGAGGCCCTCTCAACGTGGGGCTGGGCAGCACTCCTGAGATCATGGGAGCGCTTGAGAGACAGCCTAAGAGAGGGTGGAGGGAGAACAGAATGGCAAGCTGGAACGTCCCTCCTCCCTCCTTTTGACTGAGCTGGTCAGTGTTGAGAGGCTGACAGAAGAAAATAAAACATTTCATGGGTATTTGTGATTTCTTTTTTTCAGCCAGCCAAACACAAATCCATTTGCTGAGTCGGAGAAGCACTGGCACTTTAATGAGAATGCCAGCTCTCTGTGAAGAATCAAAACATATAAGGGCAATTTCATATCTTAACTTAGCACATTAATGCCTGAGGAGAATGTTAATGGCCATCACGTCGTATTGCATGGCTCTTAGTATTTTAGGAACACATGTTCTCTCATGGATCTGCCATTCTGTTTCCTATTAGATGTGTGGACACTGAGTATGACTCAGCCCTGCCTATTCAGACCCAGACATCAAACTCCACAATTTGGTGGGTTCACTGGGCCTGAGGCAAATCCAAAATCAGATCTATTGATTCCCTGTCAGCTGCTCTTATCCATGATCTGGAACCATGAGGGAGATTGCCTCAGAAAGAAAGCTGGGGTGGAGGAAGGGGAAGAACAATGGAATGAATACATACTGAACATGCTCAGGGCTGGGTTCCCTAAGTGCTTAACACACAGAACTTTATGTAGACCCCACCCCAGCCCTGATGTGAATGATTAAGTCCTTTTTAAAGATGGTCAGGTTGACTTTCTTGCTAATGATCTCACAGATAGCATGTGGCACTCTACCAGGGCAGAGAAAGAGCTGGAAGTGTCTTACTCATGCAATCTTGCACGAGTCCATTTGGGTTGGGGGAGCCCAGTGCAAAGCCTTGAATGGTGCCACAGTTGAGTGTGGTTATTTCTGTTGACATTCCCCATGTGCTGGTGTGACCTTAAAATGGCCTCCATAGCCTCACATATTTGTGATTAAGCCTCCTTGATCCCCAGTGGGTGGAGCTTTTTGGAGGTGGAGCCTTGCTGCAGGAGGTGTGCCACTGGGGGTGGGCCTTAAGGTTTAGTAGTCCAGCCCTACTGTGTGTTCATAGTTCACTCTTGCTGCATCCTCCCTGCTGAGGTGACGAGATGTGACATCTGACTCTCTGCTCATGCCTTGCTTCCTCTGCCATGACAAACTGGCTCTCAAAACAGTAAGCTGGAAATAAATCCTTTCCTTAAAAAAAAAAAAATTCTATTTACTTGCAAGCAGAGAGTGAGAGAAGAGAGACAGACAGAGAGAATAGCCATGCCAGGGCCTCCAGCCGCTGCAAATGAACTCAAGCTGCATGTGGCACTTTGCCCATCTGGCTTTACATGGGTACCGGGGAATCAACCTCGGGTGGTTAGGCTCTGCAGGCAAATGCCTTAACCTCTGAGCCAGCTCTGCAGCCCAGTCCTTTCCATTTTTTAAGATAGTTCTGGTCTGGTGTTTTGTCCCATTTCTCATGGCTAAAACTGACATCTGCTGGCAGGTTTGCCTGGAGTTTCAGTGAGACACTGAACTTCAGGGAGAGCTTTGTGCAGACAAGAACCAGAATGGGTATAGGGCAATAAGACAAATAAGGCAAGGAGAAATGGGCAACCTTACTGAGGCACTCATCTCGGCTGAGGGTGGAGGCGGTCCTGTGAGGAGTAGTGTTTGTTGCTCTAGGACTGACCCTCACTGTAGCCACACTGAAAAGTGATGTCACTTACTCTAATATGGAAAGTCTAATGAAAGTTTGTGATACACGCATATTGCACCAGGCGTGTTCAACCTGTGGACTATAGGATGTATGGGTTCCAGAATAGCTTTGGACGCAGCACAACACGTTTGCAGCTCAGTGGGTCAGGTTGTAATATCAAAAGATTAGACACTTATATATGCATTTACCCCCTATCTAATCTAGTAAATTGGCTGCTCACGTATTCAAATGATTAGCAATCAGCACCAGCACAGGGAAAATGTTCCTTCCCTAAACAAAGAGTCACTGTGTCCCTTCTATATATCAGGCCCTGTGTTGGGCAAGGATGAGGCTGAGCAGGATGGGGTTCCTGCTCTTCACCACCACCTAGTGTTGTGCTGCAGTACTACAGAAGAGAGAGTTGTTTCTCTAGGTGTAAGGAAAGGATTTCTCTGGGGAAAGCACTTAGGGGTAGAGGAGGGCTTGTGGGGATGAATGGTTCTTCCAGGAAGGGAAGGCAAAAATGAGGACTGAAAATATGGTTCTTCTGCATCAGCATATAGCATAAACTCTGCTTTTAGCACCACACAAATATACCATTTCATCAGCTATAGTAGCTCACAGATGCCCTCCCAGCTCTTTGGAGGCTGAAGTAGGAGGATTTCTATGAATTCAAGGTGAGTACAAAACAAGCCTTGCATAGAGAAGGAGACTTTCTCTCAAAAACACCAAAAAATATGCTATCACTGCATTCATTCATATTTTATTGCTAAAAATCCTAATGTGTTTAACCCATAACAATCTATAAATTCCAGTTTTCACTACTATTATTAAAAGTGTTATTTGGTGTGCCTACATTTAGTTATTGTAGGAAGGATTAATTTAATGGTGATAATAACTAGGACATTATTGAACACTTTTCAAACTTCATATTTCTTGAGTGCATACAGTGTCCAGGCCTCTGTTGTATTGGTTAGATCAGTAATACCATTAAATTTTATAGTGGCTTTCTGAGTTAAATATTTTTGTCCATATTTTACAGTTGAGTTGGACTCCTTGGGTTTAGATATTAGCTCTTTGCTTACCAGTAATTTGTTTTCCAAAGGCAAGTCACATAACCAGTCCATGTATTAGTTTGCTCATCAGTGAAATGGCAGCAATTCTGTCCATATACTTACCAAAAAGTTGTCAAAGGATTAATGAAGATGCTCTGTGTTTATCCCTTGGCTCAGTGCTCAGCTCCATTGTAAGTCTGAAAGAATAGTTGTTTAGTTATGATTGTTATTCTAGAGGTTAACTTGACCAGGATTAGTCACTGTTTTATCTGGCTCCAAAATAAACTTGGATCTTTCAAAACTAAAACTCAGATTCAATGACCGGGCAAATATGCAACATAAGCCGAGATGTTGAAACATTATGCTATAAGTAAATAAGTGAAGGTCAACATCATATACAACCAGAGGAGATCTTGTAATTATGAGGTGGTAAGAAAATGGACTGGCGCACAAGAAAAAAAATAGTTTGGGGCCTGTGTACTCCAGGCAGAAAGCAGCAAAAACCTAGGACGACCAAAATTCTATCAACAAAACAGGGATAGCTGACTCCCTGGCAGAAGATGAACCACCCCTGGCACAGCAGTTAGGGCCCAGGTGAAACCACGGAGGATCTGTTGAGATGAGCAAGAGAGCTACTCCCACGGTGGGCCTGACAGCCTGAGCCAGGGTGATGGAGACAGACACTGAGGAGGCTCAAATGCACGAAAGCGGAAATCCAGAAGCTACTAGCGCTCAACAGCAAAGTAGACTTAAAGCCCACCTACCAGGGACCAGGGCATTTTGTGGAAGACAGGGTGGAAAGATTGTAAGAGCCATATGGTGGGAGAGACATTGCTGCCCCCTCCCCGCCAGACACAGTGACTGACTGCTGCTCTCACAACTAACTATAATCCACAACTCCATGGGGAATACCAGCAATCTCACTGAGGAGGGACCTTCAGTAAAGTGGGGACAGGGAGGAGAGAAATGATGGTACCAACACATGATGTGTCCATACAAAGTTTCTATCTACTTAATTTAAAAAAATTAAAAAGAGAAGAAGCAGGCCATGGTGGCACACACATTTAACCTCAGCACTCGGGAGGCAGAGATAGGAGGATCACTGTGAGTTCAAGGCCACCCTGAGACTATGTAGTGAATTATAGGTCAGCCTGGACCAAAGTGAGACCCTACCTCAAAAAAAAAAAAAAAAAAGAAAGACAAAATAAAAAAAAACAAAACACAAGAAATGAAGAAAAGACCTTTAAGACTAAAACTTCTGGGGTAGGAGAGAAATAATGTATCATTATAGTGATGCATTCTTCAGTATTTCAATGGACTTTCTAGTTGTAAGTGGAATACATTATTTAGGGCCAAGATATTTTATTTTGAGCACTAAGAACAAATATTTCTATTTTTTTTTCAGAAAAAAATGAGCTCATAAGCTTTTCAGCTCTGCTAAGGCACCCATTAGTCACAAATAAAAATATATTAAATTTAACAAATTAAAGAAAATACTCAAGAGTTTTGAATTCAAATACATGAAGCCAGTCCACAAATTTCTCTTTCCTTGATTTAATGGTTTGTTTTATCTTTGTTATTTTTCACCTCAGTCCTTTCATTGTTATGATATATATGATATATATATGATATTATGCGATACACACACACACACACACACACACACACACACACACATATGGTTGTAATTAGATCTGTTATGTGATTTCTTTTCTCTTTAGCCTCTATGTGTTCTCAGTGATCAACTTCTCTACCATTGACAATTTTGAGCTCTTCTGTTTAACAGTTTCGGTATTTGATAGCCATTTTGACTTGAAACCACTTGGAGCTTGAAATCTTGCTTAATTAAAGTTAGCTGTTAGTAAAAATCCAAACCTGAGGCTGAGAGACTTAGCCGAGGGTAAGCTTGAAGAAGACGGTGAGTGACATTTAACAAGTGCTGCCCCTTAGATATTGTCGCCTGGTGCTAATACCTTCTAGTGTATGCATTTGTACTTTGGGTTCAAACTGGATCTCGTGAAAGACACTGCTGTCAATTGAAGATACAGCTCTTATGTGTCCAGTGCTGATGATGTTTGGAATTTAGCATTCACAGCCCTTTCTGAAGAGATGTGCTTTGATGTTATGTCAAACGTCAAGAAACTACTTTTTCTGGTTGTAGGTCTGGCTTAGTGTTTCTAGGCAGTGCTCAATAATCTGAGGAAGAGGGCATGGGATGGTGAATCAGTAATAAGATGTCTGAGAGCAGCCAGTACAAGGAAGGAGGTTATTCATGGTAGTATTTGCTTAGATAGCAAGTCTTTCTGCAGCGAAATTATGGAGGACAAAACACATAGATTTCTTTTTCCACATGTCCCCATGAAGTAGATCTTTCTAGTCACAGGACTCATCTGTGCCCTGTAGGCTGATCTCGGTGGATTTCTTGGTTTATTTGCTTTTATTTGATTTGTTGAGGTAGGTTTATTATGTAGCCCAGGCTGGCATTGAACTTGTTATACAGACGAGGATGGATTTGAACTTGCTTCCATCTTTATTACTCAGTCTAGTTCTGGGAGGATAGTCAGAAGCCACCATGCATGGCTTTCTTAGTTTCCTTATTGCTGTTGGTTTTGATTTTCATCCTGGAAGGTTCCTGCAGTTTATTAGAGTAGGGTTTACTCCATGTGGATTTGGAATTGGTGAAAAGATACTCCTTGGCAGGGCTGCACTGGAATTCATTTCTTTCTCCATCTCTTCTACCTTTACTTAATCTGCAGTCTCCTCATGGGTAAAGAAGAGATAATTACTCATTTTATTAGAGGACTTGCTGGAGATTACTGAGTCTTCTGGAAGGAGGTATGAATCACAGTTGTAAGCCAGAGAGTTGACTGTGTAGGCAAGGAGCTAGAAGGGAACTTGTGAATGTCCTCAGGCACAGCTCCTGGAACTTCTGCGTTCACTTCCCTGCACAAACTAGTCCATCTGAGCTGGAATGGAGCTAGAAGAATAGGCAAACAATTAAGTTGCATAATAGTTAAGGTACAGTAGAATCGTTGTGAGTGTTGACTTGATAGAGTTTAATCTGGAGAGGGTAAAAAAGTTCTATAGATGGAGGGTGATGATGCTTACACAATAATGAATGCATTTAATACCACAGAAATGCATACTTAAAATGGTTGCTTAGTGGTTAAGATGCTTGTCTTCAAAGCCTAAGGATTCATGTTCAACTCTCCAGGTCCCACATCAGCCAGACACACAAAGTGACAGAAGTGTGCAAGGTCACACATGTGCACAAGGGGGTGCACGTGTCTAGAGTTTGATTGCAGTGGCTGGAGGCCCTGAAACACCAATTCTCTCTCTTTCTCTCATAAATTATGGTCACAGTGGAAAATCTTATATTATATATATTTTACCAAAATTGTGTTCATTTGCTCTGGCTGTCAAAATAAAGTTCCACAGGTCAAATAGTTTAATACTAAGTTTGGATACATCATGTGTTGGTACCATCCTTTCCCTCAGCCCTGCCCCCATTGTGGTAGGTGCCTCCTCAGTGGGGTTGCTGGTATTTCCCATGGGGTTGTGGGTTATGCGTTGTGGGAGCAACACTCAGTTATTGGGGAGAGGCAATGCCTCTTGGAAAGATGTCTCAACTTGTGGCTCTTACAATCTTCCTGCCCCCTCTTCTGCAAAATTCCCTGAACTATGGTGGGTGTGTTTTAAGTCTACTTCACTGATGAACTCCTAGGAGCTCTGGATCTCTGCTTTGGTAGGTATTGAGTGTCCTCAGCATCTGTCTCCTTCACCCTGGTGATGATTCTCAGGCTCACCATGGAAGCTGCATTCCTGCTCATCTCCCCACTTCCTCTGTAGATTCTGAAGGGCTTGGATGAAGTGCAAGGGGCGGTTTAGCTCCTTGGGTCTCACTCTGGTCTGAAAAAGAAAAGCAGATTCTCCAACAGAGAGTGAAGTCAGCACAGGTTAGAAGGGGTAAGCATTATTAATTTAGGCAGAACTTGATGGATGTAGCCCCTCTTTTAGTCCAAATTTAGTGGGAGCTTGACACTGGAGAGCATAATCTTTGTCTCCATAGGCTTCTGACCTGGTTCCCAGTTCCAGATATGGGTTCCTTTCCACTGAGTGGGTCTCTTAGCCAATCAGAAAGCTATTAGTTACCCACAAAGGCTGTGTGTCACTATTGCACCGGCATGTGCATCTTATCACAGTATTTGCTTTTGTGTAGCTTATACTCTTGGTCACTCAGACAGTAATTGGCCACTTTCACCCAGTAACTCATGTAGTGCTTTCCAGCACTAGATGGGCTAACTCTCTGGGGTCTGACTGTCTTCCAGATGCTGGCCAGCTCTCCTAGTGTTCTGTCCTGGCAGCATATGATATCCTCAGTAGTAGAGTCTTACCATTTACCTTGGGTTCGTAATCAAGTGCTTTGATGGAAGCCTATTTTGTTTTGGGACCTTGCAGGTCTCTCTGATCAACAGATCACTGTGGGTGGTAACTGCATTCTAGTACTAGAAGTTTCAGGCCTGAGCCAAAAATAAAGTAAAATAAAAAAATTGAAGGTTAGGCTTTATTCCACCTTCTCCAGGGCCCTTCTTTTCAGGTGCTTTCCCCATGCTTCTGTTGAGGGTTCTACCTGTTAGTCTGTCATCAAGGATAAAGTTTTCAATGATACCACTTCAATTTGGATTCAGTTTTGTATTTTCCCCCCATCTGCCCTTCCTCTCCCTGGCATGCATTTCTGTTCCTATTATCTGGGCCTTGAGTTACCTATTAGGTAAGCAACTCAAGCTGATCCAGGTTAGGAATCACAGATGAGTAAGATCATGTGGCGATTATCTTTCTGTAATTGTGTAATTTAATTCCATTTTGTAAATGTACCACAGCTTCATTATCCATTAATTCAATCATGGGTACTTGGGATGAGTTCAGTTCTTAGTTCTCATGAAGTGAGCAGCTATAAACATAGGTGAGCAAATATCTCTGTAGTGAAGTGTTGAGCATTTAGCATAAATGCCCAATAAGGGAATAAATGGGTCTGTTGGCAGCTCTGTATTAATCCTTTTCAGGAATCTCCATATTGATTTTCATAGTGGTTGTTCAAGGTTACCATGCCACCACAAGTGAATGAAGTTTGCTATTTCTCCACATCCTTGCAAACATTTGTTGTCATTTGATTTTTTTAAAAATTTTTTGTTCATTTTTATTTATTTATTTGAGAGTGACAGAAAGAGAGAGAGAGAGAGAGGCAGATAGAGAGAACGAGAGAATGGGCACGCCAGGGACTCCAGCCACTGCAAACGAACTCCAGACGCATGCGCCCCTCATGCATCTGGCTAACCTGGGTCCTGGGGAATTGAGCCTTGAACCGGGGTCCTCAGGCTTCACAGGCAAGCGCTTAACCGCTAAGCCATCTCTCCAGCCGGTCGTTTGATTTTTTAATGGTTGTCATCCTTACTGGAGTAAGGTAGAATCTCATAATTGTTTTAATTTGCATTTCTCTGATAGTCAGGGATGTTGGCACTTTCTTAAGTGTGTGTTAGCCATTTGTAATTCTTCCTCTGAGAACTCCCTGTTCAGTTCTCTGCCCCATCTTTGGAATGAGTGTTTTATTACTTATTGTTTAGATTTTGAGTTCTTTGTAGATTCTAGATATTAGGTCTTTGTCAGTGGTACACCTGGCAAAAATATTCTCCCACTCAGTGAATAATCTGTTGGCTCTACTTATGGTATGTTTGTCTGTGCAAAAGCTTTTTAGCTTCATGAGATCCTATTGGCTGAGTGATGGTTTAAGTTGCTGGGCTCCTGGGGTTTTGTTCAGGAAGTCTCGCCCCACTCCTATGTCAGGGAGAGTTATTCCTATTTTTTTCTTCTGGTAGGAGATGAGTTTCAGGTCTTATATTTAGGTCTTTAATTCATTTGGACTTGATAGTAGTACATGGTGAGATATATGGGTCTAGTTTCATTTTTCTGCATGTGGTTATCTGATTTGTCCCGCACCATTTGTTGAAGATGCTGTCTTTTTTTCCAGTGTAAGTTATTGGCACCTTTGTCAAAGATCAAGATTGACTTGACCTATAGTCCATGTCTTCAATTCTCTTCCATTGGTCTATTTCTGTTTTTATGTCAGTACCATACTATTTTTTGTTACTATGGCTTTGTAATATAGCTGTAGATCAGCATGGTGATACTGCCAGAGATGGTTTTTTTTGCTGAGAATATGTTTGGGTATCTGAGGCCTGCTACCATTCTATATGAATTTTGAGATCATTTTGTTTTCTATCTCTATAAAGAATGATGCTGGAATTTTTATTGTTGTTGCATTAAATCTGTATAAATTTTTGGTAGAATTGTCATTTTATCAATCTTAGTTGTGCATATCCAGGATTATAGGAGGCCTTTTTGTCTTCTGAAGTCCTCTTTAATTTCTTTCTTGAGTGTTTTATGTTTTCATAATATAGGTCTTTCACTTCCTATTTTAGTGTTATTCCAAGGTATTTAATTTTTTGTTGCTATTGAAAATGGAACAGCCTTGCTAATTTCTTTGTGTATATGTGTACTTTGCATATAGAAATCCTACTGATTTTTGTGTGTTGATTTTTTTATCCTGCCACTTTGCTGAAGAAATTAATCCCCTTTAGCAGTTTTGAGAAGGATACATTTGGGTCACTTATGTACAGGATCATGTCATCTGCAAATAGCACTAATTTGACTTCTTCCTTTCCAATTTTTATTACTCTTCTTCCTTTCTCCTGTATTATTGCTTGGTCTAGGACTTCTAAAACTGTGGTGAAGATCAATAGTGATAATGGACACCCCTGTCTTATTCCTGATCTCAGTGGGAACTCTGGAGTCTTTCTCAATTAAGTATTATTTGGACTTTACTGCATTATATATTGCCTTTATTATGTTCAGATATAAATTGTCCATACCTATTTTTTCCATGATTTTGATGATGAGGTGATGTTGTATTTTGTCAAAGGCCTTCTCTGCATCTGTTGAAATCATGTGGTGCTTATGATTAAGTTTATTTATGTAGTATATTATGTTTACTGATTTCTGTATCATTTTTTTTTTTTTTATTGAACTGGAGGTTGAAAGTCTGAGCTCAAAATGTCAGCCAGGTTGACTTCCTCCAATGCCTCTCTCCTTACTTGCAGAATGCTTTCTTCCTGCTGTGTCTTCATGTGTATCGCCCTCTGTAGTAGTGTCCATCCTAATCTCCCTTTGAAATGAAACCCATCAAGACTGGGTTGAGACCCATCTATAGGTGCCCAGTTTAACTTCATCACCTCCATCACCTCTTTGTGAAGCAGTAAAGTTAGGGCTTTAGGCTGTGCGTTCTGACCATATACAGTTCAGTCAACAATCACAAAGTTTAAATGGGTGGTTTATTGAAAGGAGCCTAAACTTCAAGCATGTAACTTAATGGTTCTCAGTGTATGAGAGTTACTTATAAGCTTCTTCAAAACTCATCTTTACTTAGAAACTTTTAGAATTTTGATTCAGAATCTTACATATTTTGAAATACCTCAATGATAACAAAGTGTGGCAAAACAGAAAGACAGAAGGGAACCAGTTACTTTTATAGTGAAAACAAGAGTTTTGAGTTAATGGAATCTATTTGGAAATGATGGTTGTATTTAACTTATGTAAAAATGATGTGTGTAAATGCAGAGTGTAATTTTTACACTCAAACATCTCTCAATGGTGATTTTGCCTTTGGTAGATTTTAGAGATAGAGTTTCATAATGTTTGAGGCCAGGATGTTAAATAGCCAACCTGTCTGGCATGATGATGAATGCTTTTAATCACAGCTCTCAGAAAGCAGAGGCAGGAGGATCACTGAGACTACATAATGAAGTCCAGGTCAGACTGAGCTAGAGCGACAGCCTACCTAAAAACACAAACAAACCAAAAAAGCCAATCAGGAGGAAGGGGAATTTCCAGGGTGCTTTATTTTATTAATTAATTAATTAATCAACAAAAGAGGGGAGAGACATAATGGGCACACCGGGGCCTCCAGCCACTGCGATTGAACTCTAGATATATTTTCCACCTTGTGCATCTGGCTTATGTGTGTTCTGGGGAATCAATCCTGCTTCCTTAGACTTTGCAGGCAAGCACCCTAACCACTAACCCATCTCTTCAGGCTCCCATGATGCTTTTTGATGTTGAGATTCCAATATGGTGAGCTGCTCTTCTCACCTGTCATTTGTCTCAGTGACACATGGACCCTCTCTTTCCTAGCCAGTATTGTCATTAAAAAAAAACTAATGGCTAGTTATTTCTTGAGGGAGCCAAATGTAGCTCAATATAAATAATGAGTTGGTGTTGCCTCAACTGCTCCCCACATCATATCCTGCAAATGTGGTATAGTATAATGAGAGTGCAGATAGAACTCAGGAGCCCTGGGTTGGCCAACGTACTCTACCTGCAATTACCATGTGACATCGAACCATCTTTCCTCTCTTAGCTTCAGTTTCTTCTTGTGCAAGGCATGTGATGGGCACATAATTGCAATAGTGTGCAGAGGTGTGAACATGGGATTTGACCAGACTAGAAGCCTGCAGAAAGTTGTTTTTGACCCTTGGTTTCTTCAAAATGAGACAAATAATAGACCCTCATACAATTGTTGTGAGGATTAAATGGAAACTCTAGTGTGCAGTAATGACCCATCACCAGTATTCCACCAAATTCCAAATCGTGCGACCCTGGTTATTTGACTGACAAATAAGCCAATCTGGTTAGATGAGTAATTAACTTCCTTGGTTAAGCTATGAGGAAAGAATATTATGAGTAGTAAATATAGACTCTGCCTGTGTTTTGTGAAAGCTGGGATGTCCCATGAGTGCACTTTGGCTTGGGAGTGTCCTCTGGATTCATGTATCGAGGAGAAGTCTCAGTGCAGCTGTGCTGAGAGGCGGAGTCATGAGGACGGAAGCCTTCCTGGTGCGTTCTTGCCATTGCTGCCAGAGTGAGTGAGTTATAGAGACAGTGGGCTGTTATAAAAGTCATCTGCTCTCACCTCCACCTTCTCCTGCTGACTCTCTTGCCCCCTTCCACTGCTCTTGGATTTCCCAGCCTGCAAACAGTGAGTGAAATAAACATCATTTTCTTTATAAAGCAGCCAGTCTGTGTTATTATGTTACAGTAACAGAAAACAGACTGTGACAGGGGGATTGGGCTAAATCTTTCTCATGGTTTTTAAATGCTCACAGACCAGTGTCAGCAGGCTAGGCCAAGTGGTTATCACAACCTGAAGTGGCTGTGGCCCTATTAGATGTGTTAGAGAAAAGAAATGCCCACATCTTCCTTAAGTGGTAAGCAAGAAAACCCAATGCTACCGAGAAAGGAGAGAATGACAGTGTCACAGCCGTGATTAACTAGGGAAAGAAATCCATACATTTCTTCTGGAGGATACAAAATTAAAAGCAAAACAGCAGAAAATAAAAAAGCTAGCACCACTGCTCTCCTGGCTTCTGGTCTCCATGTACCATTTGTCAGACAGGAAGAAATCAACTGCTTCATTAAACCAGGTCCAAAGCCCTAGGAGAAAAAGCATGAGCAGCCTGTGTCATGCGATCAACTGCAAAGCACGTGACCCCATTCAAACTCCAGGTAGGGGCTAGCAGCACATGCCCTCTCATGCCCAGAGCCACTCAATCCATGCCATATTTTGGGCTTTGGTTTCTGTTCTTGAAAAAATCATCAAACTTTATTTATTTACATACTTATTCATTTATTTCAATAAAGGACTCTGAGAAAAAACTGTTTTCAAGTTTTAGAGGAAAGATTAAAACATAGACTTCTGGAAAGTAGAGGAGATCACAGAATTTTTATGATGAATTTAAAGGTGTTTTCAAAATACAAGAAAATAATTTTTTTTTAAAAAAGACTATTTTCTTGTAAAGCTATTCAGAGCCTTAGCCTCAACAGCCCAGCTGAAAAACTTGGAGACCCATCAGGATTGTGGAGATGGTGGTGTGGTAAAAAAGTTTATTCTTGATTTTGCAACTTACAAATAAGTTAGAAGAATAGGATTGTAGTGGAAAAGATAATGTAGAACTGAGTTATTAGCCTTGGTTATGGTTTGAACGTGAAATGTTCCTTACTAGCCCATGTGTGCAAGCTACTGATCCCTAACTGGCAGTGGTGTTTTGGGGGGTATGGAAACTTGGATTTGAAGCCTATCTGTAGGGATATAGGAAGGGATGGGGCTTGAGGGTCAGAGTCCAGCTCCAGCTCTGCTTCCAGCCCAAGCTCTCTGTTTGCTGATCTGACCAGAAACTGCAGTCATGTCACAAGCTCTTGCTGCCACAGCCCCCCACCCCACCATGGCGGCCTGTATTCCCCCAAGCATCTTGCCAAAATAGACCCTCCCTCCCTCAAGCTGCTTCTGTTGAGCATTCTATCACTGCAATGAGAAGAGAAACTTGCACAGCCTTCAATTACTAAGTCCACACAAAAGCAGTGTCTGGGCTACTCCTTAGATTTAGTTACTGAGTAACCTGAGAATTGAGACCCAATAAGGCAGATCTCTGAGGCCTTAGTCCTTGGGTTCAACCTCCTAGAGCCTCTCCATTGATCTGAAATGTACAGCCTTGATTTGTTACAGGTCTAGAATGTCAAATGAAGTACCCAACATTGTGCAGTGGATCGTGCTGCTGGAAGTCAGGTTCCAAGGCCAGGTCAGGAGTTAGCAAACTATGAACCGGAGCAATTGGGCACCATTTAAAAAGTGGCAAGTCATGGTGTTCTGCCTCAGGGTTGAACTCCAACTGCTGTATTTACAGCCAAAGCACAGTGTTCATAGAGGGAGCCCAGATGAGATGGACGTAACCTTGAGAAAGCAGAGCATACTTGAGCCCCTCTATTCTTGATCCCCTTTCCCAGCAAGTGGAGATTAATGTGCTCAGTTAGTGCCAGTTGGCATGACGGAGAAAGAGCTGGAAGGAACACATAGAAGAGGGTGGAAAGCCAAGGAAAGGGCTTGCCTCCTCACTGGCTGAGGCCTTTCCTCTCACTCTCAGGACCTTTCTTATCTGTGTGTGCAGGCTTGGACTATATAGTCATCATAATTTCTCAATGAACAGAGCCAATGGAACATAAAAAGTAAGAGAGATGTATTAGCCCGATTTATGCAGTTAGAGGTTGGGTAATCCCAAATGACTACCTGTATGCTGGAGAGCCAGAGAGCCTGGCAGTTGCTCAGACCAAGAAGCAGAAAACCTTAGAACAAGAGGGCCCAAGGATGTCAGCCTGGTTGCAGGCGGAAGGTCTGAGGACTACCTAGAGTCACCGGGTGTGAGCTGAAAGGCTGCAGAACGCGGCGTCTGCTCCACGCTCGATGGAAGCAACAAGGCGCATGCAGTTGGGAAGAGTGGAGCTCACAGCTTCTTCCTTCCACCAACTGGTTCTCCCCAGGCCTGCAGCCTACTGCACATTGCCACGCACACCCAGCACGGCTCTTCTGCCCTTAGTTGCTCTCTTGCTTAGCCGTCTTCTCTGGCACTGCCCTCACAAAAGCACCCAGAAGTGCGCTTCGCTGATTTCCTGGGCATCTCTCAGTCCTCTCAAGTTGACAATGAGAGTTAACCATTACAGGCTGTTTTAATAACCATAGGAGGGGTAGTTTAAAGAACAAGTATTTATCCTTATAGTTTTGGTGGCTGGGAAGTCCAAGAGCAAGGCGCTGGAAGATTCCATGTCTGATTGGAGCTCACTCTTACATGGCCATAATCCTACATGCATGATTTAGTCACTTCCTCAAGGCCTCACCGCCTCATAAAAGCATCTTGGGAATTAGGATTTTTTTTTAAATATTTTTTTTTGTTTATTTTTTATTTATTTATTTGAGAGCGACAGACACAGGGAGAAAGACAGATAGAGGGAAGAGAGAGAGAATGGGTGCGCCAGGGCTTCCAGCCACTGCAAACGAATTCCAGACGCATGCGCCCCCTTGTGCATCTGGCTAACGTGGGATCTGGGGAACCGAGCCTCAAACTGGGGTCCTTAGGCTTCACCGGCAAGTGTTTAACTGCTAAGCCATCTCTCCAGCCCGGAATTAGGATTTTTAACATGGATTTGCGAGTGGAGGAAACACACATTTAATCCAAAGACTCTTTTTATTTTCTCCAGGGCTCAGATTCAGAGCTTCCTCCCAAACTACCATAAGGGCTTCTGAGAATGTCACATCCTGCCAAGTGTATCAGGAAGGTCCAGGATTAATGCCTTAGGGAAGCAAGGCGCTCACTGGCTCTGGAGATTTTCTTTGGCCTTGGTGGGGAGGGCGGCTCATGACCTCAGGCCAGCTCTTTTTCACATACTTTACTCCCTCTTCAGTCTTCCCAGAGCAAAAACCAGAAGTTAGAAGCAGAGGACCAAAGTGGCAAGTTTGTATCCTGAAATGGGGACACAGAGTTCCCTAGCTGAAAGGCCATGTGACCGGGGACTTCTCATTAAGAGATTCTGAAGGGATCCCTCCTTCTGAATAGGGTTCCCAAGAGGTGGGAGGAAAGCAAACGTTGGGTGGCAGAGTTTGCGCCAAGTGGCCTTTGTGACAGTCTTGGGGGAAGGGAGGCATCTTAGAGGAAGTTTACAGTTGAGTCAGAACTGTGCCTGATTGTCAAACTGATCACATTCGCTTCTCCACTGTTCTGTAGTTAGAATAAGTTCCCGGAATTCTGGGACCGCCAAAGCTAAGAGTCTTGACCTTTGGCAGTTCTAGAATGAATTTCATAACTAAAAGGGGCCTTACATACTTACTAACGTAGAACACAGTTCTCTAATGGGGAAAAAACATCCCCTACAAGCTACGTGATTTGGCCAATGTCAAAAGACAGGGCCAGTGCTTGGAGGAATGGCTTAATGGTTAAAGTGCTTGCCTACAAAGCCTAAAAACTGAAGTTTGATTCTCCAGTACCTACGTACAGCCAGAGGCACGAAGTGTTGCATGCTTCTGCAGTTTGTTTGCAGTGGCTAGAGGTACTGGCATGCCCATTCTGGCTCTCTTCTCTCTGTCTCTCATTCTGCTTGTAAATAAATAAACAATTTTTAAATTTTTATTTATTTATTTATTTGAGAGTGACAGAGAGAGAGAGAGAGGAAGAGACAGAGAGAAAGACTGAGAATGGGCGCACCAGGGCTTCCAGCTATTGTAAACGAACTCCAGATGCGTGCGCCCCCTTGTGCATCTGGCTAACGTGGGTCCTGGGGAACCAAGCCTCAAACCGAGGTCCTTAGGCTTCACAGGCAAGCACTTAACCACTAAGGCATCTCTCCAGCCCTAAATAAACATTTTTTTGTAAAGACAGGGCCAAAACAAGAGAACTAGATTTCCTAATTCCCTCTAGTTTGCAATTTTTTAGACCAGGAGTGGCATATAGCTTAGTGGTGGAGTGTTTGCCTAGCATGTGTAAAGCCCTGGGTTCAATTCCCAGAACCACATAATAATACTTAATGATAATAACAACAGCAGTAGTACTAGTGAAAAGGGTGGGAAGATAGCTCAGCAGGAAAAGTGCTTGCCTTGCAAGTGTGAGGACCCGAGTCTGGTCCCTAGAACCTTCGTAAAATGCCAGGTGTGATGACGTGGTGGGAAACAACAGTATACGCAAAATAGACACATAGAACCTTGCGCCTCTCTGGACAGCCTCAGTGGAGAATTCCAGGACAATGAGACACTCTGCCTAAAAAGGAATGGACTTACTGCACCCACACTCACACTAACACACACACACACATAAAAACTAATATTAATATATCAAAGACAAGAAGTGGGTAACTGGTGAAAGAAGTTTGACGTTTTACCTGAGTTCAGAGATCCAGTTACTGTCTGGCTCTGCACAGGGAAAAACATAAACCTCAAAACACGCTGAAGCAGCCTTAGAAACGTCACCTGAAATGTAACTGGGCTTATTCTCTGCTCTTGACACTTTTTGCTCTTTCTCTGTTCCCTTTCTTAATATTGCCTGACATATTTCTGAGGCTCAAAATCTTCACCTGACCCCTGTAAGAGTCTGGAGGCTAGTGTGTTTGAACTTGTTTCCCAGCTGGTGGCAGTACTGTTTTGGTAGGTTGTGGAAATGTTAGGAGCTGGGGCTGAGATGAAGGCAGTGGGTTTCTGGGGGAGTGTGGGATCATGGTTGCAGCCTAATTCCAGTTCCAGGCCAAAGCCTCTGTTTCCTGCTTTACTGAGATGAGAACCTGTCCCTCTCACTACCATGATGCCTGGCCACAATGGGCTCACCCTCTGAAACCCTGAGCCAAAAAAAACCTCTTCTCTCTTAAAGTTGGTTCTTGTTGTGTGTCAAGAAAAGCAACTAGTACAGATACCAACTACATGGTAACTTACAGAAATACATTATACATATAAGCATTTGGATTACAAAACAATATCACAGTGCAGTACACATTCTGTGCTATGTTTTGCTACAATGGCATGAGGTGGAACTGGAGAGGATCCTGTGGACAAGAGTATACACTAGTTATTATGTCCCTAAAATGTGGGAGAATGTCTTCCTCTGGCCCTTCCTTTCTTGAAGCCCTTTCCCACCCCACCTTGCTGGATTCAGGCATTGTTTTTCTGGTCATGGAGAAAAAAAGTCAGGAGTCCTGGTTCCTTCAGAATGTTTTGGCTGAAGTCACATCATGCTGGTAGCTCCAGGAGCTTCCCAAGGTAATGGCTGGCTACTCCTTCTCCACACCTCAGGGTCTCCCCTAAGCCTCTCTGCTCCTCAGAGGAAACCACATGTCTTTTAAAGTGAAGTAACAGAGTGGGTGAGAGCATGAGGCATGAAATCTGAAAGCCTGAGTGAGACATAGATCTGATATTGCATGACTTGAGAGACAAGTGTCACTGCTTTTCTGGTCTTCAAATATGTAAGTATATATAAAATTTTAAAAGTTTCTTCATGCATGTTAAATGCTTAGAGCTAGAATCAGTCTTCAGGAAAAGTTATGAATGACCATAATCTTCCCAGAGATTGGCAGAGAGGAGGTCATCAAGCTGTCCGCATCAGGGACACGCTCATAAGTATGGCTGTCCAGGCCTGAGCCAGTGGCTCACAGTTTCAGTAATGATCAGGCCAGACTGCGGTGGCTTGTCCCTTGTCTCTGTCACTTCTCTAGGAGCATTTCTTGTCCTATATACTTCTGATGTGAGCTAACCTTTCATCTGCTGTGACTAAAATAGCCGACAGAAGCAACTTCAATGAGGACAGAGTTATTTTGGATCACAGTTTCACAGGACTCTGCCTATGGCCATCTGGCTCCACACTCCAGAGCCTGTTGTGACGCGTAACATCATGGTGATGCGGGTGTTATGTCAAAGATGCTTCTTTGTGGAGGACGGAAGGCAGAGAAACAGGACAATAGCCAGGGAAAACAGCCCCCAGGAGCATGCTCCCAGTGACGAGGCCCACCTGCTGAAGTTTTCACCACCTCCCAAATAGTCAGGAACTAAGCATGCTTAAACTTGAATCTGTGAAAGTATTTCACATCCAAACGGTTATCATTTCCCTTAAGTATTCATTATATTAACATGTACTTTATTTTTTAGTGGCTTTATCATTATTGAAACTAATTTTATTAGAGCTCATTTTTTTTTTCTCCTGGCATTTCATTCAGCCTCATCTTTCTCACTGGGCTCTATTAATCAAAGCTTAAATATGATTTTTTTTTGTTCATTGTTGAATTATAGATTCTAGAACAATGCCTGGCATGAGTAATTGCTCCAAAGTATTTGTTTAAGGACTAAGTAGAGAACAATTTCTCTATCACACAGTGTGAATCCTGAAAGCCATCTATCCCATTAAGGAAGCAAAGACTCCATCCTGTGTCTTCCCAGAGGTACTGTTGTCCGGATGCAAGCTAGAGTGCTGGAGCCTGCTTTGATCACTCAGAGCTCCAGCTGCAAATATAAGATTAGGTTCCATTATGGCTCATGTCACATCTGTACATAATGACTGAGTCTGGAAGCATCTGGAAGAGTCTATGAAAAGGGTGGAATCCAACTCTACTGTAACTCAGACTCTAACTTGAAAAGATGAGCAGAGTTTACCAGTAATTTTATTGAATATACATATATATATAATACACACACACACACACACACACACACACACACACACACACACACATATATATATATATATTCTCCAGTTTATGTGAAAGTTGGTAGGAAGCAAGTGAAATTACTAATAAACAAAATTTGGGTCTGGAGAGATGGACTGGCAGTTACAGTGCTTGCCTGCAAAACCTAAAGACCCAGGTTTGATTCCCCAGGACTCATGTAAGCCAGATGCAGAAGGTAGAGCATGTGTCTGGAGTTCGTTTCAGTGGCTGGAGGCCCTGGTGTGCCCATTCTTTCTCTTTCTCTCTCTCTCCTTCTCAAATAAATTTAAAAAATGAAATAAAGGAAGAAAAGTTGAATATTTGAACAGAGGTGAATGAATAATGGGGCATTTTAAAAACTTTTTATTTATTTTATTTGAGAGAGAAAGAGGCAGATAGGAGAGAGAGGGAGAGAGAAAGAGATAGATAGATAGATAGATAGATAGATAGATAGATAGATAGGAGAGAGAGAATGGGCACACCAGGGCCTTCAGCTGCTGCAAATTAACTCCAGAAGCATGTGCCAACATGTAAATCTGGCTGATGTGGGTCCTGGGGAATTGAACCTGGGTCTTTTGACTTTTCAGGCAAGTGCCTTAACTGCTAAGACATCCCTCCAGCCCAATTTTCAAAACTGTTTATTTATTTATTTTATTTACTTCAGTGAGAGAAAGAGGCAGACAGATAGAGGGAGGGAATGGGGTATCTTTAATCTAGCAAATGGGCATGTGTTAACATAGCATTGTGACTGCAAACCACTATATCTTCCTAAGGTGGCAGAATCAGTTATTTTACTCTTCCCAGGAAAGACATGTCTTTTAGACATGTTTTTAAAAAGCAGCAGTAAGGTGTTTCAAAGATCAAAGTGTCTTTTGGTAAAATATTGTGAAATTGAGCTGATTCACATACTAACATCATAATATCTGAGAGAGTAGAATTTGAGGCCCTTTGAAGTATAAGCTCGGAGCATGTCAACACTGCCGGCCACCATAACGGAAGAGCAGCTCTAGAAAGGCATGTAATACGGCTGCAAAGTGCCAGGCATTGAAATTGCTATGACTTTCGGTAGTCGTTCTGGATATCCTCAAGAGACTTAGAGAAAATGATCTGGTTTTCAGTAAATTCCAGAGCAGAGACATTGGGGGAGGTGTGAGCATGGGCTATCTTGGTTGGTCTAGCTATAGACCACTTTAAAAATAAACTTTTTATTGACAACATTCATGAATATAAGTAATATACCATGATCATAATTCCCTCCCACAATCTTCACCCAAACACCCCTCCACTGAATCCCTTCTTCTCTCCAGTTAGTCTCTCTTCTATTTTGATGACATCATTTTTCCCCTCCTATTACGCAGGTCTTGTGTAGCACCCGCCTCTTTGTGTCTACAAGATCGTGTTGTAAGCACTCCTTCCGTCCTTTGGATTTTACATTATTCTGCTTTCTTTTTCCCAGTGGTCCCAGAGCCTTGAAGGGTGTAATAGATACGCTTCAGTACTGAATACTCCACTACCATGTCTGCTCAGCACTGTGGTCACATCCACTAAAAAGAGAATCTTTCTCTAACCAAAAGTGAGGGTATCATTAATATCTTGCATAAACGTAAGTATTTAGAGGGCAGTTTGGTGGGCATAATATATCCATTTATCCAGTCAACAGTAGTAGCTTCCCCCTGGAGCTTATGACCTCCCAATCATAGGGTTTTCATGCCTTTCATTAAATTTTCAGTACCAGGCAGGAATTCCCTTCTGTGAAGCAGGCCTCAGAGAGCAGTTGGTACCCCTCCATAACATACACGCCACCACTATCATTTGCTGCATTTGGCCTGGCTGGTCAGCAGTGAAGCTTGCAGGGTCCACGGCTGGTCAAGATCATTGATGATTGTTTTCCTCCAACAAGCTGCATAGGTCTTTCCAGTATCCTGTAGTCAACGGGGATAGGATTCCAGCTCAGCCCCAGACTAATTTCTCAGTGACCTGTAGCCCAAGCATGTAGAGTCTTCAGCAATAGGGTCTTGCCATCTAGTTCTGGTGGGCAACCAAGAGCCTTGGCAATACCCTGTAATGTTTTGGGGCAGCAGGGACTTCCCTGGCCAACAACTCACTGGAAGGCATCCCACTCCTGGCACTTAAATGTTTCTAATATCAATCTGTGGCTTCTGGGCATAACATTCTCCACCTCCACAAGATACTTCTGCTCAAACTCTCTTGTGTTGTTTATTTTTATTTATTTATTTGAGAGTGACAGACAGAGAAAGAGGCAGATAGATAGAGAAGGAATGGGTGCACCAGGGGATCCAGCCACTGCAAACGAAGACCAGATGCATGTGCCCCCTTGTACATCTGGCTTACGTGGGTCCTTGGGAATCGAGACTTGAACCAGGGTCCTTTGGCTTCACAGGCAAGCACTTAATCATAAAGCCATCTCTCCAGCCCATCAAACTCTTTTTTAACATATATATTATTAGCTAGTGAGGAAGTAGGTTTCCACATGACTTATTCATAATCTTAACTTCTGATTAACCCTGTTCTTACCCCTTGCTATCCTGTACTCTCTCCTCCTAAATCATTAAACCGTTCCCTTCCAGTATTCTGCCCCTCACATATCTACTATCCTCTCCCCTTAAGCCCTTCCCTTTCACCCATTCCTCATGGCTATATAGCACTTTTGAGTCTACCTCTGCTCATTTTTCACACTATGATGAAGGAAATCAGTGACATGAATGTAGGTGGCACTATCAAAACTGAATGATCCTCATCAAATGACCCATGTGTGCCTCTGTTTTACCCAGCCTCCTCTGAAGTCATGCGGGAGTCATGTCACTGCCTCTTGTCATTGTCTGTAAGGAGCAGTGCTGTGTGATTTTCTGGCTGAGGAAGAGAAACCCTTGCATGGCATCTCATTTCAATCATGCTCTCCTGACGGCCCAGCTACAAGATGTGCTGCACCAGGTTTTGCATGAGAAAAAAAAATGACTAGTGCTTGTTTACTTTTTGGTGTGTGTGTGTGGGGGGGGGTGCCATGGCATGTATGCGGAGGTGACGGACGAAGCTCGGGGTGTCAACCTTCTCTTTCCACCTTGACACGGGGTCCTTCATGCTGTTTGCCACTGTGTACGCACACCAGATGAGGTGGCTCGTGAGCTTCCAGGAGTTTGGCTAATCCCTACTCCCATGTTGCCGAAAGGCCTTGCAGAAGTGTGTACTGTGGCCTCTGTCCTGACATGCGTTCTGAGGATCTCAATTCTGGTCTGCAGACTTGCAGCACAAGTGCCTTTAAACCTCTGAGCCGTCTCCCCATCTCCCCCTCAAAATTATTAATCTTTTGAGGTAGTAGGATTTATTTGTTGTCACAATATAGCTGATCTTAACCTAATTAATATATGTTTCTGAGTTTCTCACCTAGTATTCAGGTAAAAGATTTATAAAAATAGATAATATCTATTAAGTGTGGCTATAAATTTTTAAGCCTATTATAATCTTTCCACTGATAAGACTGTAAATGGCTACATTGCCTACTCTGCAATTACAAGAACACTACATATTAATCTCACCCAACTACTTACAATGTGCAATTTTTTAAATGCCTCACTGTCTTCTCAGTTACATTTGAATTTTTATAGATGTTGTTCATTAAATAAGAAAATTATCGAGCTGGAGAGATGGCTTAGTGGTTAAGTGCGTGCCTGAAAAGCCTAAGGACCCTAGTTCAAGGCTCGATTCCCCAGGACCCACGTTAGCCAGATGTACCCGGGGGTGCATGCATCTGGAGTTCGTTTGCAGTGGCTGGAGGCCCTGGCGCACCCATTCTCTCTGTCTACCTGCCTATTTCTGTATCTCTCTCTCTCTCTCTCAAATAAATAAATAAAAATAAAATATGTATAAAAAAAGAAAATTATGCCAGATGTAGAGGCTCATGCCTTTAATTGCAGCACTTAGAAGGTTGAGATAGGAGGATCATTATGAGTTTGAGACCACTCTGGGCTACAGAGTGAGTTCTAGATCAACCTGGGATGCAGTGACTAAATAAAAGAATAAATAAATAAAATTACCTAATGCAAATTTATTTTAAACCCATTATGAGATAATGTCCTTAGGAATGAAGAAGAAGGTGGACACAAAATGTAAATACATTCTAGCTACCAGTTGTCCTCATAGGAGGGCCTTGGAGAGTATACTACATAAATGATTAAAACAATAATGGACTTTCAGAGTTAATATGCAAAAAGCAAAGTTGCTTCTGCTGTTATGACTCTCGAGAGCTTTCTCAGTAGCTAAGGATGGGAGAGGAATTTATCTATTAATGTGTGTTCAGGAATATAGGATGTGGGAATCTTCAAATCATAGATTGTCATAGTAGATAGGCTAATGACCTCCCTAAAATATCCTTGTCTTAATCTTAGACCCTGTGAGTATGTCACCTTACATTGGAAAGGGGACAGTTTGGTCAGAAATGTCCTGAGAGACAGACCAGTGAGGTACAGATTAAATAGAAGAAGAAATTCAGGAAACTGACTCATATAGGTATAAAGGCTGAGAAGTCCCACATCCAGGCATCTCGAACTGGAGAATCAAGGAATCCAGTAACATATCTAAGTACAAGGCCAGAGGCCCCGTGGTCAGCACAGTTAATAGCATGTCTTTCAACCCGCCAGTAGGCCCAGGAGATGGTATGGCTCAGTTACAGATATAGAAAGAACATGAAAAGTGTTGCCTATGGTAGATGTAAAAATACATATTTCAGCTGCCACAAAGGGGCTTATTGATAAGAAGAGGACCTTGGGATTGGATGGATCTGAGCTCAAGTCATGATATCCTTAGTTCCTCACTGGACAACGAACAAGTTAATCACTGGGCCGCTAGTTTCCACATATACTCAAAATGAGGGCAATGACACTGTTTACCCAGGGTTACCGTAGGGGACACATACAATGATATATGAAGCTTTATCTTTGAGCTGCCTCTGTTTTTCTTTTCTGCTACACTTCTTTCTTTTTTTTTCTATTTATTTTATTTTTAATTTATTTTTTATCAATTATGAACTCTATGGCATGAACAAATCACCTTTTAGTCTCATTCCCCCTGTGGTATCCTCTTCTCTTCCACTGTCATTCTACTGAGGGTCCTTGTCAGTAGAGTTGTTGGCATTCATCCCCACAGAGATGGACTGATGCATTCACTCCTTTCTTTAGAACCTGCAGACACACTCATAACAACCACCTGCACAACACATACCTTCATTTCCTGACATATGGAACAGATGTATAAAAGAGGTTAGGCACAGAAATATAAATGCTGGATAGTCTCATCCATATGTCAAGACTGAAAAGGCCAATCTCATAGAAGTAGATTAGAATAGTGGCTGCTTGAGGCTTTGGACGTTGGGGGCAGGGAGCACGGAGGAAGATGTATTAATAAACACTGCAAAACATTAAATATGTGGACTAATTTCTAGAAGTATGCAGTAGATTGGAGTGATTATAGTTTGCAACAATTTATTACGTACTTTAAAATAATTTTATGAGAAGAGTCTGAAAGCTTTGAACACATACAAATGATAAGTATTTGAAGAGATAAAAATGCTAATTTCTCTAAACTGATCATTACATATTATAAGTATGTGTTGAATTATTATGCATACACATACATGCACGCTATGTGTCAATTGAAATAACACAATAATCCAGGCGTAGTGACTCATGTCTCTAACCATAGCACTCAGAAGGCTGAGAAAAGAGGATTGTGAGTTTAAGGGCAGCCTGGTCACCAGAGCAAGTTTCAAAACAGCCTAAATCTACATAGCAAGATCCTGTCTGAAAAACCTTAATTAATATCAAATTATTAAAATAACGTGTAAATCCCAAAGTCTTGCTATTTTTTGGAATATCTGTGGAAGTGGGTATGTGTGTATGTTCATGTCTGGATGTGGGGGTTTCAGTGTGTCCATGGAGGGGGCTTTCACCTTCCGTTGTACTGATAAAGAATCTCTGCTTCTCAGCACTGTGTGCACCAAGCTAGCTGTTCCATGAGTTTCCAGGGATCGTCCTTTCTTTTCTTGTTTGTTTTTTCGAAGTACAGTCTCACTGTAGTCCAGGATGACCTGAAACTCACTAGGTAGTCTCAGGGTGGCCTCGAACTCACGGTGATCCTCCTACCTCTGCCTCCCAAGTGCTGGGATTAAAGGCATGTGCCACCACGCCCGGCTCGATTCGCCTTTCTTCACTTCCCATCTCACTCTAGGAGAGCTGAGGTTGCAGATGCACACTACCACACCCAGCCTTTTCCCATGCATTCGGGGTATCTATTTTGGGTCCTCATGCTTGTGCCACAAATGAGAGCTGTCTCCAGTCCCTGCGGTTTAATCTTGTACAGTTGTTAGCCTCCCTTTTCTCTCTTCAGACATGGGCTCAATCATCAGAATTCAAGTTCATTGCATCATTTTTGTATGCTTTGCCTCTGTGAACTGCATCTGCCTGCCCACTCAGGCACTGATCTCACAACACTAGCAACACTACAGCTTAAATACTTCATAAGAATTCCAAAGAAGAAATAATTCTGCTCTTGATTTATCCTAACACAGTATGGGAATTCATTATATTTATGCAAACATGATGATATAAATCATACATTAACTGTAAGATGTACTTCATGCACATCTATTCACCCTAAAATTCCTAGTGTTCTCCTGAGAGTTGTAAAAGGATATAATTTATAATAGTATAATTAACTTTTAACCATATTTGCAATTATATTTCTTGAAGTCTTTTTATGATAAGAAAAAAATAAAAAGCAGTTAAATGAATGAGTACTCTGAAAGTATGAAAATATGAATTTTTCCTCCTTCATTTATTTTCTTTTATGAATGAATCTGATTTATATCATTAATCTTTTGCAGAACATTTTCAGACAGGTTTTTCTGCTCTCTGTCTTTCTGAGCATTAGGGCACACACAGCACAACACATACCAGAAGTTTTTAGCATCAAATAAAACAAATATGATTCTTTAACTTGACATGTTAATCATTTTTTTCAAAAATATTATTAATAACCTTCAGGTTACCTCCCCAATGCTTTTTGACTTTGGTAAAAAGTATTTGAGGACCAGACAGTGATTCCCAGAGGCTGAGACAACCCTTCTCCCCAATCCAGAATCTTTGTTCCTATTTGGAAGAGAATGTTGATTATTAAAAGTGGAGAGGCATTGCTGTTGGCCTCCAGTCAGTAGAGATCATGCAAGGATACTACTCAACATCCAACAGTGCGCTGGACAGCTTCCCAGACAAAGAATTCACCATCTAGAATTTCCATGTGCTGAGGCTGGGGCGCCCACTCAAAGCCAGTTCCTTTCAGTGGCTCCAGTGACCACACAGTAATTACACTGGATGTTTTAAGTTATTTCTTTCCCTTCCAAGTCCTCACACCTGTGCTGAGGTGTGGGGTGTCAAATTTGGCAAGTTATCTTTCCAAAAAATCCTATGGAAACTCTAAGTTGAATAAAACAAAGCCAAAGGAAAAGTTATTGCTATGCTCCTATACATATACCATCTATTAATTCTAATTTGCATTTGAAAGTGAGTCCAAAAATAAAAGGCATTAATGATAAAAATAATACATTTTTATAATTATGTAGCACTTTAACAATTTCAAATCGTAGAAGTATGCATCTATTGTCATATGAAAATTATGAATCTGATATAGCAAACATATTGCGTGGATTATTTCATTTACTTCTCACCACCATCTCAGGAAGGAAGCACTACTGCCATGAATCTAGCTAGAGAAGAAGACACTGAGGGGATGGAGTTGATAAGTGTCTCATCCAAAGAATAACGGGTAGAGCAGCATTGGAGTCGAACCCAGCTGATCCAAAGCTGACTTAGGGACTAAGTGCCTGCTTGTCACACTGGACCAGACAGGCATGACATCAGGAACAGCCGCTCCATTCTACCAAACATACCTTGGTGGAATTCTTCCATTTTCTTACTGGCACATGTACATCTGGCCTCTGCTACCTGTAAACTTGACGTCCAAGCATGGTGCTACAGGACAGAGATGTCAGTGCTAGGAAACACCTTTCGATCAAGACTAACCCTGAAACTTCAAGAGAGTGCTTCTCGATGTCCCTCAAGTCAGAGATATGATTTGATAGCACAGACTCATAATATGGCCCAAGGTGCTACCCCTAAGGTCCTCATGAAAATGTGCCAGCTGAAGGAGTGGAAGGTGCCAGCCATTTCTTTAAGGTCTTGTGCTTGAGTTTACACCATCACGTGGCCCTGCTGATTTTAATAGAAAATTAACATTTTAACTTGTCAGGTAACTTACTTAACTTCTACCTCCCAAGTCTTTGCCCAAAGCAGACACCTAGAAAGTTACATTATGTTCCTTCTACCAGCAAGGCACAAGGAATGACTTTCCTCAGTAGATATTGCGGGCTGGAGAGATGGCTAAGCCGTTAAGGCACTTGCCTGCAAAGCCTAAGGATCCAGGTTCGATTCTCCAGGTCCCATGTAAGCCAGATGCTCATGGAGGCGCATACATCTGGCGTTCGTTTGCAGTGGCTAGAGGCCCTGGTATGTCCATTCTCTGGCATGTGTCCTTCTGTCTCTAATAAATAAATAATAAATCAGAAAAATTTTAAAAGATATTTGCATAACTTTGGATACCAAGAGGAGAAATAGATACTTGTTCCAACAGTCAATAGGAGTGGCTGTAACAAAAGTTCAGAGCCAATAATTGGCAGGAAACTTCTTTATCTTCCAATATTTTGAATAATGTTGATGAATTACAGTGTTAAATAATCACTTCTTTATTGAGTTGGTGAAATCTAGAGGGAACCAAAGTTGGGGTTATAAGGAATATAGAATGATATGTATTTTAGTATTTTTTAAATGGAATCCCTGAGTTGAGTAAAATAACTATAATAAAATTAAAGGCATAGCCACAGTTGCTAAAGCCAAGCTGATCAGGAGAATTTTCTAGAAGTTCAAGGGCCAGCTAAGTGGAGCCCTGAATAACAAGAGACCCTGCCTCCAAGTAGGTGGAAGGCCAGGACTGACCTGAACGTTGTCCTCTGAGCTCAACATACGTGCCGCGCTCACACATGTGAACGCAGACACACAAACATGAAATCAACCAGCTGTTAGTGGAATATTCAGCCACCCGTTTCCTTCAGGGCAGCAGCATCGTGGGAGGTGGGGGAAAATAAAGATGGGCAGAAATCATGCTACTCAGAGACTTGTGAGCTGCGGTGTGGAACAGGAGGGGAATCCTATCAGTCGCTTCCTCACTGCTCAGTCGCTCCATCTCTGAACTGGGCATAATCACCATCCCCAGCGTCCCGGGCGGGCAGGGGGGATTAATGAGCTCACCCTGGGGCGCGCTCGGCAGGTGGCAGGTGAGACGTCCTGAGCGGGGCTGTGATTGCGCTCATTAGTTTTCCTCGGCTCTCCGGGAGGAGTCTGGTAATTAAAGCCAGCCGTGGCTCTTTGGGGTTAGCCTGACGCTCGCTCGCAGAGCAGAAGAGCTCGGTGCTGCTTCGGCCCATCGCTTTCCTTTGAGGCCCTCCAAGTGGGGTTTTTCAGCCCCAGAGTACCCAGAATGCCTTTCTCTGGGTTACCTTTACTAACAATGGACCTGGCTGCTAAAATCTCTTAATTAGGTTTGCACTGGCTTTATCAAGGATGCCTGTGGGTTACAATGAAAATAAAGTGCCTCATTAGCTCTTCTGAGGGCCTCCTGGAACACTGTCCCTTCTCCCTCACAGCTTAATTGCCCAGAGCCAGGAAGCTTGCAGAACCCAGCCCGAAGTCCTCCTCCTGTGACTGTCCCCCCAGCATCTTCCTGGGGCGACGAGTTAACAGTTCACGAGGGGAGAAGATGCTCAAGAAACACATCTGACCGTTGGCGAGGGTGGCGATGGGTGAAGGTGATTGGCAGTAAAGAGCCTTGATCTGTTGAGTTTTCAAGGCACATGGAGTGGATGCACCTCGTAAAATCGAAAAAGAACAAAACTAGTTCATGCAACAAAGGCCACTGATGAAAATGTGGGACAAATCTTAGCAGCAACCCGACCAGCAGCACCCTTCAAGGGATTCCAGAGGCTCCCCAGCTCCCTCTTGCCCTGGCTGAAGGGGCCTCCGATTTGCCCAGCAGGGTTCACTGAAACAGGGTAGGAATGAATTCCCATCATTGGTGTGTTGTGCCAGCTCATGAAAGTAGACGTTAGTTTTCTGTTTTCAAGAAGTAAGTCAGGGGGCTGGAGAGATGGCTTAGCGGTTAAGCGCTTGCCTGTGAAGCCTAAGGACCCCGGTTCTAGGCTCGGTTCCCCAGGTCCCACGTTAGCCAGATGCACAAGGGGGCGCACGCGTCTGGAGTTCGTTTGCAGAGGCTGGAAGCCCTGGCGCGCCCATTCTCTCTCTCTCCCTCTATCTGTCTTTCTCTCTGTGTCTGTCGCTCTCAAATAAATAAATAAATAAAGATATTAAAAAAAAAAAGAAGTAAGTCAGGGGCTGGAGAGTTGGCTTAGTGGTTAACTCACTTGCCTGTGAAGCCCGAGGACCCAGGTTCGATTTCCCAGGACCCACATAAGCCAGATGCACAAGGTGGTGCATGTGTCTGGAGTTCCTTGGCAGTGGCTGGAGGCCTTGACTTGTCTTCTTTTTCTCTTTCCCTCTCTCTCTCTTCCTCTTGCCTCTTTCTCAAATAAATAAATACATAAAAATATTTGAAATAATAATAAAGAAGCAAGTCAGACTCAAATTTACATCCTTATTTTCTTTACTCCTATCACTGCAAAGTAGCACACAGGTCTCTCCATAGATTACTTGTCCTGAAGGAACATTTCTGAGCAAGGACGGCAAAGGCACCGGGCCAGGGAACTCTGGTTTATTTACACCCCTTGCCCATCCTGACAGACAGAATGAGAGCAGCATGGTCTGGGATTGCTGTGTTCTGCTTTCATAGCTTGACCTCGGGTTTCTCTGATGAATTGGAGAGCTATTCAGTATGCTTGCTTGTTTAATTTACTTGTACAAGAAAATGTTCTCTGAGACAAACGTGCTTCTCACAATGCCAGTGCACCTGAAGGTTTATTAACCACACCATGTGCAGAGGCTCCCAATAGCCACACTGAGGTCAGAGATGTTCTTTCCATATTTTTCCCCATCGCTGAAACATTAGCACTTGTCTCCCAAACTCTTCCAGAAAGTGAACAGGCTCATTTCAAATTCCTCTTGCACATCACCACCCAGGAGCCTTTTGTGTGTCTTTAAGTCCTGAGCCATGGCTAGAATCTGAATGGGGGAGAATGAGGTGAGATTGTGGTGGCCCCATGAGGAAGGACATTCAGTTTTTGGATCTGTTTGTCTGTCTGATTATGCTGTTGGATGCATATATTCAACATCATGGAGCCTTCTAGAAAAGCCTCTACACAAAATATGATCTTGTTACCATTACTGTTATTTTCACAAATAATCACAAAACATGCATGTTATAACAAATGCTGAAATTTTAACGCAGTTCATGATCTCATGAAATAGATATTTGAAACCAATTTTATAGAACCAGGATTCAGAGACTTACTGGTAGAAGGTCAGGTTGTTAGTCTAAGTAAGTCAGAGAAAACCAGCTTAGGTTTCAGGTAGAAGTTTGGAGAAAGCCATAGACTAGCATATTACATTGTGTACATTTTGTGCTTTGGCCACTTAAACATGAACTTTCCCCCAAAATCTTCAGACTTATGAACCAACCAATCTTCACATGCTAGAATTGGGAAGAGGGGTAGGAATTATGTTGAAGAAAGATAAAAGAGAGAGAGGCAGAAAGAAGGTGAAAGCGTGTAATTGGGACAATGAGGAATGGTGGAAAGAGGATGACCATCTGCTTCCCAGAAACCTCTGAGTGCTTAACCACACAGCCTGAGGCCAGAGATGGGATGAAGGAGATCTCACTGGGCATGTTTTAATATGCCCCCAAACTCCAGACCTTTGCATAAGTCTATGTTTCTGCTGCAGAGCTAAATAAATAAGTAAATCACTGTCAATTCCTCTTGGCTATCTCTATTGGGTTTTGCATGAAGACACACATGTCCTGAGGAGTCAAGTGCCTTCCCCAAGACTACCTGGCCAACCACTGGCAGAGATGAAATAGGTCAGCACTGTGAAGCCCTGAAGGGCCCGGTCTTCGGGGCTAATCAATTCTCCTTGCAGAGCTCTGGGGGACTGACAGCAAAGCAGGATGGGGCACCAGTGTGATGGCTTTCTCCTTGGAAAGACGTTCTCTTGGAAACGGCAGCTGGAGGAACAAATGCTAGCTTCCCCGATAGCTGTCTTGATGGCAGCTTTGCGTTGAGCAACTGGAAGGGAAGAGGTGGTGTGGGAATTGTAGGTGGGCAGGTCAGTTCCATTTTAGGACATGAGAGAAACATAAAAGGAACATAGCCTGAGAATTAGTTTTAAAGAAAAATCTACTCTGGACCCATACCATTTTAGCATTGTTTAATTACTTCCCAGGCCAGTGATAGGGAAAAATAATCACTGAAAATTGATTTGCTCTAATGGCTGCAGAAGTTTCAAATGTCAGACATGTACTTCATAGTACCTTGGGATGACTGTTCTCTTTGTGGTTAAAGTTCCTTTTTTGTTTTTAATTTTCCATCTAAAAATAAGGTTTATAGGGACTTGGGGAACATCAAGAAGGAGGGAAGGAGAAGGGAATAAAGAGGGACAGAAGGAAAAGGAGAAAAGAAGACTTACTGGATGAAGACAAATGCACAGAAAGAAATAAAATTCTGGGCTGGATGGATTGCTTAGTGGTTAAGGCATTTGCCTTCAAAGCCAAAGGACCCAAGTTCGATTCCCCAGGACCCAAGTTAGCCAAATGTACAAGGGGGCACTCACGTCTGAAGTCCATTTTCAATAGCTGGAGGCCCTGGCATGCACATTCTCTCTCTCTCTCTCTCTCTCTCTCTCTCTCTCTCTCTCTCTGTTAAATAAATAAATAAATATTTTACAAAAGACATAAAATCCCAAAGAAGACCCCAGTATCATGGTTAAAGACTGGCAAGTCAAAGTGCCTGGTTTGAATCCCTGCAGTAATTACATGTAACCTACCTTTATTCTTGACTTCTTTACCTCACTTTCTTCATATATAAAGTGGAGTTTACCATAGGATCTTCCATATGACTGTTGTGGTGGTTTGATTCAGGTGTCCCCCACAAACTCATGTGCCCTGAATTCTAGGTCCCCAGCTGGTGGCAATTTGGGAATTGGAGCCTCCTGAAGGCAGTGTATTGTTGGGGTGGGCTTATGAGTTTTATAGGCAGCTTCCCCTTGCCAGTGTTTGGCACACTCTCCTGCTGCTGTTGTCCACCTGATGTTGGCCAGGAGGTGATGTCCAGCCTCTGCTAATGCCATGTTTTCCCCTGCCATCATGGAGCTTCTCTTCAAGTCTCTGAGACAAAATAAACCCTTTCCTCCCATAAGATGCTTTTGGTTGGGTGATTTCTGCCAGCAACACGAAGCTAACTGCAACGATTGCTAACAAAGATTACATAGGTTGATGCTTATGAGACATTTAAAACAGTACTTGATACATAGCACTAGAATTGTATATTTAGTTTCTAGGGGGGGGGGTTGTTGTTATAAATTAAGACTACAAAAAAATCAACTACAGAGGTGATTAATGTTAAGAGTCAAATGTGAGTAGAAGGACTTTCCATAGTTGTTAACAGAACCTTTGCTTCACTTGGAGAAATTGAACATGGTCCATGTGTGTGCCCAATGTGACAGCCATGATAGTTCACTCTTTTGTAAATTATAATAGGTGATCTCAATGTCATGGACTTTTATTTTTCTATCTTGCCCACCAGTATCCAAATTCCTTCTTTACTCCTAAGTTCCAACAGGAGCCTGCCCCCATGTCTCAATTTCATGTAAGTATTTATTGGGATGGGCTGGAGTACAGAATTTGGTTGCCCACTCAGCTAACAAATAATTCATCCACTTAAAAGGGCTGATATTAAATGAACAGTTAATTTGAGTGCCAAAGTTCTTATTCCCAGGACCCAGAATGGTTTGAACACCAAGAAGTTCCTGGGTTGTCCTTAAAGACTTTGTTCATTCCCCCATGGAGTCTACTGCGTTTGTTCAGTAATGGTGCTACAATGATTTCTGGGTGATCATTAACAGATTTATCAATGATACTTACTAAAGATCTGTCTGTCACTTTTATGCAACTGTTCTTCCATTTGGTGCTGGGAGCTGCTTTTCAAGCAGACAAGGGCAATCAGGTGAGCTACATTAAGACATGGCCCAGAGTTTTTCACACTTCATTCCTTCTCTTCACTCAATCACCCAGTGTGTGTTGATAAGAAATCCACATCACCCAAGTGTAATGATAATAATATTTGCACATGTTAAATGAGTATGATTGGAAGTCCTCTGTGTAGCCTTTTCCTCCAAGGCTGAGGCTTCAGTTTTCTATGTCTTACTAGGGCTTGGCAGCTTTTTAGTTATTTTGAAAATAGCCATCTGACTCTAGGAAGAGGATGACTTCATTGTAGTTGTGATTAATGAAATAATTACCTTTACCAAAATGCATGCTTCATCTTTTGGGAGCAAAGATAATGAGCATGGCTGTAAACATTTTCATCTCTTCTACCTTTTTTCTTGAGTTCAAGAATAAAGGATTTGAGGAAGTGGTGGGCAGTTGAGGTGGTTGAGATGATGATGTGCTTTGAATGGTGAACATGGTGGCTTCAGCTCTAATCTTAGACATGATTCAACTAAACCTTTGGGGTGTCTGGCCATGAAAGAAAACACCTTTGGCTTGTGAATAACGGAGTATTTAAGACAACTGATGACCCTCTGATTGGATCAGCATGTGGCCTCTGAGCCTGGAAGGACATAGCCTTCCCCGTGTTATTACAGCTGGTATGTGGCTTTAACCTGTTGTCATTATCACCATTTGATGTCAACGTTTGAAAACTGGATGGCCTCCTTCTGCTAAAAGGTTTGCTTATGAGAACAAAAACTTCTTTATTAGTCTAGTCAAAGAGAAATGGGTCCCTATGCAAAATACGGAAGGTATTTACTGAAAGTAAAGGAGAATCCACATGGTATAGGAAAGAGGGGCATGGGCGGGTGTTGGATCGCAGGGGGCTGTGGTCTTGGGCCGTCTTTAACTTGCTGAGGGCCCTCAAGCCTCCGCACCTTTTCCCTTTTGTTCTACATTTTCTCTTCTGCATGATGCCAAGTAATAGCCTCCCCGAACAGTCGCTCAACTGCTGAAGAGGGCACAGGTGATAGACTTTTGTGACTTTTTTTTTTTCTGTGTCTGAACCTTGTCAGAGACACAAGATTATTTTTCTTAAAATTTTAGGATCACTTTCCCCAAAATTTTGAGACTTCTGTCAGGAGTGTCATGATATTAGTAGGACATAGAAGCATACACGAGAGAGTAAACTGGATCATTTGGCTGGGAAGTGCTCTTAGCTCATTCTAGAGGTCCTGATGTCCTCCTGCAGGCCAGCTCCGTACTCCTCCCCCACTGTGGGAAGCACAGTGCACCACAGTCTTTGCTCGTGGAAATTTGTAAAATGAAGCCAATCCAAACATTTCCCTTTTAAGAATATTTTGTCTGCTTAAAACTATATGGATGTGGGCTAGAGATATGGCTAAATGGTTAAGGCATTTGCTTGCAAAGTCTAAGGACCCAGGTTTGATTCCCCAGTATCCAAGTAAGTAAGATGCACAAAGAAATACATGCATCTGGAGTTCATTTGCAGTGGCTAGAGGCCCTGACATGCCCATTCTCTCTCTCTCTCTCTCTCAAATAAATAAATAAAAATACAATTACAAATGTATGGATGTACTGGGTGTAGTGGTACATGCCTTTAATCCCAGCATTTTTGACAGGCAGAGGTAGGAGGATCGCTGTGAGTTCAAGGCCAGCCAGTAACTACATAGTGAATCCCAGGTCAGCCTGGGCTAGAGTGTGATTCTACCTGAAAAAAATCAAGATAGATAGATAGATAGGCAGACCAACAGACAGATGATAGATATTTCGGAGCTGGGGAGATGGCCTCATGGGAAAGAACATTGCTTGAACAAGTATGAGGACCACAGTGCAGATCTTTGGAGCCCATGTAAAATGGCAGGTGTGGCTGCGGATTCCTGCAAACTCCAGTACTGAGGAGGCAGAGAGGAGAGAAGGCATTTGATTTCCTCCTCTGTCCTCACGTGCATGTGCACACCTACACACACACCTACACACACACACACACACACACACACTGATAATAATATTAATTAATAATAATAATAATATTTATTTATTTATTTATGGAGAGAGAGAGAATGAATATGAATGGGCACACTGCCACTGCAAAGAAACTTGAGATGCATGTGCTACTTTGCGAATCTGCCTTTATGTGGCTTCTAGAGAATTGAACCTGGGCCACTAGGCTTTTCAAGCCAGCTCTTTAACCACTGAGCAATATCCCCAACCCTAACAATAATTCTAAAATATATGGTTAGTGCTAAAAGAGGAAATTATAAAGGAAAAACTACAATGACTCCAGGCCTTAGGACTTCGATGCATAAAGACTTTAAGGCAGCAGCAAATGACTTCCCCAAAGGTTTTCCCAAGTACATTAATCAGCCTCTCTAGAGCATGCTGCATCTTCTCCAACCTCACAGCATTAGTTCCAGAAGTAACTATCAAACTTGAAGAAGATGGGCCCTTCCTATAAATGAGAACTGGCAGACAATCTGGTCTCCAGTTATTTGATTTATTAATATGGATATTGCCAATTTGTATGTTTTCAATTGTGAAATCTGTTTACACTCTTGGTTTTTTTGAGAAGTGTGTGTGCTGTCTTGTGCATGTTCATGTGTGTGTGCAAATGCATGTATATGTATGTGGAAGCCAGCAGGCAGCCTCACGTGCCATTCCTCTCAGGTGCTGCCCATTTTCTTCATTTTTGAATTTTTTATAGTTTTTAGAAAGAGAGAGAGGGGAAATTGGCACATGAGGGCTGCAGCCCCTGAAATCAAACTCCAGATGCTCGTGCCATCTAGTGGGCATGTGCAACCTTGTGTTTGCCTCACCTTTGTGCAATTGGCTTGCATGGGATCTGGAAAGTCGAACATGGGTGAACCTGGTCCAGACCCAAGCTACTCAGGCTAAGGCAAGAGGTTTATAAGTTCAAAGCTTGCTTGGGCTATAGAGTGAATTCAACACCAGACTGGGCAGTTTAATGAGACTCTAAAAATAAAAAGGTTTTAAAAAAAGACTAAGTATGTAGCTCAGTGGTAGAAAACCTGCCTATCATATCCAAGACCTTGGGTATTGCAAAAATATATATTTATGACTTTACATAAATGTACATATGATTACAAATACTTTTAAAAACTGGCCGTTTTCTGTTTGTGGAATACTTCATTTTTTGGCCTGTGTGTGACTTCCTTTACACCAGTAAGTTCTTAGCAACATATGTGTTAAGGCTGATTTGGTGTCCACTTCTTTCTATTGGTTGAGATTTGAACCAGTGCCACTCTCATGTCCATTATAACTTTATAATTGCTTTAATAATAATTTAGAAAAAAAAATCTAACTTTGTTCATTTTTTTAATATATTTTTTGTTCATTTTTTTATTTATTTACTTGAGAGTGACAGAGAGAGGGAGAGAAAGAGACATATATGGAGAGAATGGGTGTGCCAGGGCTTCCAGCCACAGCAAATGAACTCCAGACGCGTGCGCCCCCTAGTGCCCCTGGCTAACATGGGTCCTGGGGAATCGAGCCTCGAGCTGTGGTCCTTAGGCTTCACAGGCAAGTGCTTAACCGCTAAGCCATCTCTCCAGCCCTAACTTTGTTCATTTTTTTCATCCATACTTATTCTTCAAGATAATCCACAAAATAATGATGTCATAATAATAATATAATAATAATAATGACCATTGTAATTTCTGGTTGGATAGTTTTGCTGCAATACATGATTTAGGGGAGAACCATAGTTTTATTTTTTTTTATTTTAGCCATACAATGAAAACAGTCTCTATGTGCTGTCTTTGACATAAATCTTCTCTGTCCTTCATGAAAGCTTTATAGTTTTCCTCATGACTCTAGTGCACAGTTCTTTTGCCCAGTACACCCTAGACACTTTCTGCTTATTACTCTCCAGCATATTTTTAAAATTAGTTTCTGCTGACAGGACTGGAAATGCTTTGGATGTACTTATGTTTTATCTGGCCACTCAGTGAAATCACTTTCTAAATCTATAATTTTTTAAACGGGTTTGATCTCTTTTGGCATCCAACACTTAAACTCCATTTCTTTCTATTCTGGTCTCTTGGCTGAGTTGTTTCTGGTGGTTGAACTTGTCTCCTCATCCAGATCTGCAATTTAAAGGCAGGTTGACATCTTTGGCTCACAGCTTACATCCCTGGAGTCTGGCAAGCGTCTTGCTGGGCTGATTATCTCCTGCCCTCATTGCTTTAAGGCAAGCTCCAAGCTCCATGGGACACTAAGGACAAATGGAAGTGTGCGGTGTTTCCAGGGTCTTACACACCATTGAGCTCCTTCCTCTTGGAGACCACATTTTGATGCAACGTGGTGCATTTTGATGCTTCCCCTTGAAGCCTAGTCTGCAATTTGTAGAATTTAACTATACATAAAAAGTGGCATGCCCACAAAATATTTCTTTTATAAGTATTGGACAACATGCTTCCTGCCTTGAAGTTAAGAACCCTATATTCTAATGAAAGATGCAAAGCAAGAGCATATAACAGCAGGTGACCAGAAACACAGAAACCTGTTTAGGTCCAGTGTTCTATGAGGAGCCTCTGGGTTCTAAACATCACTGCGGTGAGAGCCATGCCCTTCCTGCTGGTCAGGTCTATGTCTTCATCAGCAAACTTCTGTTGGACTCAGGGACGCCCTGAGGACAGAGAATGTATTATATTTTTCTAAATCTGAGACTTCCCACCTAGCACAAACCTGAAGCCAGAAGCTAGGTTAAAGAGAACTGGCAAATTCCCTGGGAAAGCTTGCTTGTGTTTTGGCCCTAGCAGAGGTCTGACATACGGCGGAGCGGCTTACACACTTAGCTGGTTCTAAGGCCGACAGTTAGACCTGGGCAGTTGTAATAGGCACAGCAGACAGATTATGGACTTGATAACTTCCAAGAATTATAACCTTAATCTTTCCTCCTTAACTGGAAAATCCTTTCACAGGGCAACACCTTTGTAAAAGGTAAGGAGGTAACAGCTTATAAAACAAGACATCATTTTTCTCCAGGCAATGCTTTTGTCAGTCTCAGCTTCTTTCTTTGATTCTGTATGCTCACTGCTAGTTATTCCTTGACCATAGGAGTGCTTTCTTGAGCAGGGCAAATAGAACAGTAAAAATAAGAAAGCAAAAATATCATTTAGTTCTATCAGAAATTTACATGTTACTCTACTTCATATATATATATAATTTTTATAAAAATTAAATAAAATTAGAATCATAACGCACAACTTCTAATTTTCTTTCTAATTTTTATTAGGTGAATGTTAAACATGGCTGCTTAGTGTACTGTTACATGAAGATAGGTTCCTTTGATGCCAAGCACCCAGTGAAGGTACCCAGTGTGCTTTCAAGGCTTTACCCTGACAAGAGGTCATCATGACTATCAGCATGCTCTCGCGGCTGTCATCATTTTGCACACCTCTCAGAATTTTCTTTAGAGATAGCTTCCCTGTAAGTGAACTTTCTGGGTCAGAGATGGGGGCATCGGAACAGATGCTTAGAAAAGCTAGGATGTTCTGAGGGAGACTTGGTGACACCGTGGATGTCACTTGAGGGCCACACCACAACACAAGGGCAGTACAGCCTGTGGTTCCATGCTGAGAAACTCCTGGCCACCAGTCCCAATCTATCTTTTTTCAAGCACTCGCTCTTCGATCTTGCAAGTTCTGAGCTTTGGCTTCACAACGTGTAAAATGATGGGGCCAATGATCTCACAGAAGTTGAAACCTTAGGTCTCAAGGACTTTGCCAAAATCATCCCTTAGAAAGCGAGTCACCGGCAAGTACTACAAGCTGCACTGGATGTCTCAATATTTGAGATACTGTCTTATTTTCCCTAACTTGGAAAGCATGGCATTGTTTCCAGAAAGCACACTGACCTGAATGGGACTCAGCCAGTGCTTGTTTATGGCTTTTCTCAAGGTATCCTCACAGCATCAGGAAGCAGGAAGAGATAAATGACTCAAACACATGTTCTAGCTATTATTTCTTGGAATATGCCACTGTGAATTACAAGTATTAGATTGCATGGTTAATAAGCTTTCTAAAGGTTCCTTTAAAAAGCAATGAGATAGCCAGGAATAGTGGCATATTCCAGTCACCCTAGCCCTGGGGAGGCTGAGGCAAAAGGATCACAAGTTGTTTGAGGAAATCTGGGCTATATAGTGAGACCTCAAAATGCCACCCTAATAAATAATGATAGGAATGAGAGATAGATAGATGATAGATAGATAGACAGATAGATAGACCAACAGACAGCAGTAACAGAACAGTAAATTATTATATTGCAGAGCTCATAAATATGTACCTGTGACTTGAAAAATAAAACAACTATCCTAATGTTATATTAATGCATATTCACTAAGGGCTCAGGATAAAGTTTCGATTGACAGAGTGCTATATCTCAGATAATTGAGATGGAAATAAAGATGATGTGTTCTGGAAAAAGGGGAATTAAATGGCTGAGCAATTGGCATTAGAGATAAATAACACTTTTATGAATAAAATTATGCAATGACATATAAGTCTAAAAAACAGCAATGGTTGTACGTTAGCCTATTCTTTAGAGAGTACAGATTTAAGTATGCATGTGCAACTGGGTTGATGGATTGAACTTTTCTAAGTCATTTTATCTATATCTCTAAGAATCTATGACTGAACCAAAGTGTTGTTGGGGGATTTCCTCATTGAAGATGAGGGATCTCCTCATGTCTGAGCAGATTTGCTCTCGTACCTAACTCATCTCATTGCATGAGAATAAAAATGAGATGTTTTGCCCTCTGTATAACACATAGCAATTTCTCAATTAATGCTAGATCCTTGTAGGAAGAAAGCTTGACAACAGGTAGCATTGGAAAGCAAAAGTGACACAGGATGAGAACAGTGTGAAGATTTGGGGACAGATGGAAAGGAAAGAAAACTACTGATTTTAACACTTGACTTAGAACAGGCTTGGGCTGGATGGAGCCATTTGTTTTCTTTTTTTAACAGGAAAAATTGCTGTTTCATGTGAAGATCCAAGAGCACTTCTAAGTTTTGTTTTGCTTTGTTTTGTTTTTTTTTGATGTAGAGTCTGTCTCTATCCCAGGGTAACCTGGAAGTCACTATTTCAAACCATCAAAAATTATGGCCAGGGATAGAGAGAGATGGCTTAGTGGTTAAAGCACTTGCCTGTGAAGCCTAAGGACCCTGATTCGAGGCTCAATTCCCCAGGACCCACATAATCAATCCAGATGCACAAGGTGACACATGCATCTGGAGTTTGTTTGCAGTGGCTGGAGGCCCTGGAGTGCCCATTTTTTTTTCTCTCTCTCTCCTTCTTTCTTTCTCTCTCTCCTTCTCTCTCTGTCACTCTCAAATAATTAAATAAATAAAATAAAAACAAAAATTTTGAAAAAATTATAACCAAAGACAGAAGAGATGACTCCGTGGTTAAAAATGCTTGCTTGCAAAGCCTGATGGCCAGATTCAAATCCCCAGGACCACATAAAGCCACACGCACAGCATGACACATGTGCTTGGAGTTCATTTGCAGTGGCAAGAGGCCCTGGTATGCCCATCATTCTCTCTCTTTCTCTGCTTAAAAATAAAATAATTTTTAAAAAAAAGCCTAAAAAGGCTGGGGATGTAGCTAAGTTGGTAAAGGATTTGTTTAGCATGCACGAAGCCCTGAGTTGACGCACCAATCATGTGTGAAGTGGACATGATGACCCACGTCTGTAATCCCAGTACTCAGGAGGTAGAAGCAGGATAATCAGAAGTTCAAGGTCATCTTTAGCTCCATAGAGACTTAAGGCAAGCTTGGGCTACATGAACCCCTGTCTCAAAAAAAATTATAACCAAGATATTTTATTTCTGAAGAACAAGATATGAGTATGGAATAAAAGCTTGGATTCTAAAGCTGAAACATCCAATACTCCAAAGAGTCCTTCTAATCTCTGCTTCTTAACTAGAACTTTACTAAATGGATCTGTTATCCTAAGCTACTTTGAAAGGAGGAAAATAAATGTGTTGTAACATATTGATCTTTGGGCCACAGTCCAAAAACCTGATGAGAAAGAGTGCGTGAGGAAGTGCGATGGCGGGGGGAGACTTAGTTCCATGCGAACCCCCCTACTTTAGCAGAAAAAGGAAATGGCAAGAATGTGATGTGATCCAATTTCCTTTGACAGGCTCTTGGAGCTGCATTTGCAGTTTGCTATAGTTCTGGGCTCTGTGTAAATGTCTGCATTCTACAGACTGAGACCTGAATACAGTTGTTCGGGTGCAGAGTTTAACAGAGGAGACCATTTGGGACATAACTAGTTGTACTGAGCAGCTCTCAGAAGTTCCCTCTAGCCATGTAAATGGCAAACCGCCTCCCTTAAGAAGGCAGGGGTGACTGGTTCTACCCTTCTCTGCTCCCGGGCCTTTGGGTCACTGGCCCCGCTTTTGGCCAGCAGTTTGTATCCATGACTAGTATCAGGGCAGGGGTGGGCAGAACCCGCTGCAAAACACACAGCCTGGTCCTTTGGGTGCACACGCTCAGCGAGCTCATGCATCCCATCTGCACTCGACAGGGAGAGAAACGCACGTGTTTTCAAACACCCTCCTTTGAAGAACAATGTAGCGCACAGTAGCCCTGAGGCCGACCCCATCTCTGTAGCAGCTGCACTTGCTCTCTGGAAGTTTCCATACAACCACAGCCTCCTTCTTCTTTCTCTAGCCATGTATTTCTTACATCGACATTTGGAACAAACCCTTTATCCTCTTCGGTTTTATCCCGCCCTCCCTGTATTTTCTCGTGTCTGTTTCCCTTCAGGAGGGTCCTTGCCTCCCTCTCTGACTTGGGGTTCCTCCATCTCAAATAGAAGTCATGTCCAACACTTGGTGTTTTGTCAGAGCAGCTTAATTTCAGCTCATTGCATTCAGAAGCAGAAAGGCTGTATGTGAATGCATATTTTTGTGTCTGCGTGTCTGTGTGTGAGTGTGCGTACATATATTGGCATTTGGGTATGCATAGGTGTTTTTACTTAATTGTGTGTCTTGATGTGTGGAGTGTGTTTGTGTGTGTGCTCACTTGTGTGAGTGCAGGCACCCCATGGTGCATGTGGAGGTGAGAGGACAACTTTCAGGTGTCTTTTCTCACCTCCCACGTCCTTCAACGCAGGGTCTCATGTTTTCCATGGCTTTCTTCTTTACACCAGGCTGTGGGCCCCCAAACTTCCAACAGATTCCCCTTCTCTACCTCCCTTCTTGCTCATGAGCATGGCTGGAATTCACAGACCTGCCACAGCCACAGTATCTGCTTTTGACATAGGCACTAGGGTTCCAAACATGGATTCTCATGCCTGCACAGCCAGAACTCTCCCCACTGACCCACCCCTATCCCCACTGAGAAGTTTTTGAGCCAGCACTTTGGGGGCATGTATAGACACTCAAAATGGACTCTCCTGTTGCTATTAATATTCAGTGTTCTGTTTAGGTGCCATATAATGTTTTATTCTGAAAAATTTGCCTCTGTCTCTATAACACTCCTACTTATTGAAGACTTAGTTCTTTCATTAGACCTGAGAAATCTCAACCAGACACCAAGAGCTGGCCAGGAGTTTGTGTAGGAAGTGATGGTCAGACCTGAAACCATGCCATCCATGTATAAGGTGTTATAGCTAAGGCACAGCATGGAGGGAGTTTCTCTTTGCCCTACCATGTCTTATTCTAGGACACCTATGTTCTCTGGCTTCCTTATTTAATGAAGGTCATCAAATTTGCTCCAGCCATTGGCAATCATGGGAGCTTGGATTAGTTTGCTCAGGCTACTATAACAAAACACCTTAGACTTGGTGGCTTACACAGCAGAAATTTACTTCCTCAAAGTGCTGACAACTCAGAAGTGCAAGTTCAAGGCACTGGCAAGATTGGCTCCTTCTAAGAGTTCTTTATTTGGTTTACTGATAGCTATCTTTTCATGATCCCCCATATACGTCTGGTTTAGATTTTCTCCTCTTATGCAGACTCTAGTCATGTTGGTTCAAAGCCCGTCTCATAACCTCATTTTACTTAATTACTCTTTCAAGGCCCTTTCTCCAAAGATAATCATTCTCTGAGTGTCGGGAGTTCAGCCTTTAGCATGTAAATTTTCATAATATACTTCAGCCCATCTCAGGATGTAAGCAACTGCGGAAAGTTCTGCTAATGTGTGTAATACCTGAGTTTATGTGTTCCTGTCTGACCTAATATGCTGGTTCCATTGAGATGGCCCCCATAAACTCATGCATTCTGAATGTTGGGTCCTCAGCTGATGGCAGTTTGGGAGGAGGAGTCTTGCATTAACTAGGAGGTCTGTTGGTGGGGGCAGGCTTATGGGTGCTAGAGCCAGCAACCCCTTGCCAAAGCTGGGTTCACTGTCCTGATGCTGTTTACTACCTACTGAGGCGGAGTGATGTCTAGCCTCTGCTCATGCCATGCTTTCCTCACCATTATGAAGTTTTCCCTCAAGACTGTAAGTCAAAATAAACAGCTTTCCTCCAACCAGCTGCTTTTGGCCAGGTGCTGTGTCCCAGCAACAGGAGGTACCTACAACATGTATGGATTATATAGGCATGCACTCATGTCTTCCATACACACATTCCTCAGGAGGAAGTTACTATCATCCCCATGTTACTTAAGAGGAAACTGAAGTCGGTGGCAGATAACCTAACTATGCCTTGGTGCTGGCCTTTGCTGACATTGTCAGGGACCCGCCACCAGCACCTGCACATTTCTTTGTGTTGGCCCACCCTGTGCCCACCTCCCTCCACCACTAGTGTGGACCCTGGGAGCCTAAGAAAAGCTCATGAACTTCACTTCTCCTCAGTGCTTGTGATGGCTGATCTTGGTTCTACAGTCACCTAGGAGACATCTCTGTGAGAAAATTTCTAGATTAGGTTAATTGAAGTAGGAAGACTCATCCTAACTGTGAGTGGCTTCACTTTAGGAACTTGGGTCTCAAAAAAGAGAAAATTAGAAAGTGAAGTGAGTTCTAGCTTCCTCCCCTCTGACTACAGATTGAATGTGACGCTGCTTTGTGCTTCTGTTGCCGTGTATTTTCCTGCCATGATGAAGTAGACCCCGAAACTTAGGAGCCAACTAAACCTCTCCTCAGACAAACTGTTTCTTGTCAGGTATTTGCTAACAGCAACAAGGAAAATAACCAATGCAGTGGTCAAGTCCCAGTTCTGGTGGTGTGGGGTCTGTGCTCAGGCTCGAGATGAGCGTGAGCATTAGGGTGATGGCTTTGCTATCTCAATGACTATGTGACCAGGAGGGTGAACCTTTTGTATAAGTCCTGTGTTGAAGGGACATAAGAGCCCAGAAGGCCTCTGCTTACCAAACAGAACTATTCTTCTGGAAAGATTGTGCCTTTCTAGAATCCATCTTCTCTCTTAGGGGAACAAGCATAACCATTAGGAGAGGGTAAAAAATGACTCATAATAACCCTTCTTGGACTCAGAAGACACAAATATTAAAGGAGATACTTTATTATAGTAGAAAGAATACATGTTTTAAAGTCTGACACCTTTTGTTTAATTTTTAAGGCTGTCTTCCTATGTGTGATGTTCTGGCTGCAGTTGCTCCATCTTAAAAAAAATAGCTCTTGGGCTGGAGAAATGGCTTAGCGGTTTAGCGCTTGCCTGTGAAGCCTAAGGACCCTGGCTCATGGCTCAGTTCCCCAGGACCCACATAAGCCAGATGCACAAGGGAGCACATGCATCTGGAGTTTGTTTGCAGTGGCTGAAGGCCCTGGCGTGCCATTCTCTCTCTCTGCCTCTTTCTCTCTCTGTCTGTCACTCTCAAATAAATAAACAAAAAAAGGATTAAAACAATAGGTCTATAAGATCACTTGGCAGAGTCATTGTAGGATTACTAATTATATGGGAAATTCCTAGTTGAGTGTATGGTTGGGTTTTGTTTTATTTTGTAAAAAAATAATCTGCATTTTATAATATTAGCAGTATACTACCAATATTTACATCTCATGACATAGGTCTACTCATGATTCCTTACTCTGAAAGAAGAGTCAAGAGCTGTCAATCACCAGCCACCATCTTACATTGGGAATGGAATTCTTCACTTTGCAAGGGGCATGTGTCACTCCTGCTTGCAGTTCTCACTCACAGGGCTCCATGTAGTCACAAAGGAACTATGGAGTGGATCTAGCCTAGCGCTTGGCAGATGGAGGTTCTGAGCCCTTGGTGGTCAGCAGGGATGACCTAGTGGCAAGTAACTGTTCAGAAAACAGTGGCATTATTATTACAGCTCATCCTATTTAAATTTTTTTTCTTCTCTTAGTTTTTTGAGACAGAGTCTTTACTGAACTTGAAACTCACCAGTTTAGCTGGACTAACTAGCCCACAGTCCCAAGGATCTGCCTGTCTCTGCATCTCTAACACAGGGATTACAGGCACGTCCCACTATGCCCAGCATTTTTATGTGCATACTTGGGATTTGAACTCAGGTCCTCACGCTTGCATGGCAAGCACTTCATCTCCATTCTCTCATCCTACTTTTTTGTTGTCTTCAATCCACTTTGTCTTCTTTAAACCAGGATATAATCATACTCATTAGGTTAATGAATTTATTTTCATATTCTCTTGTTCACTCACTGTCGAGGAAAATGATCACCAAATGTCTCCAGGTCATTGTTATTCTCTGAGCTCTCTGGGTGGAGCTGTGTAGACTCATTGACAAAAGGAAACCGATGACAACAGGTTGGAAAAAGTCAGTGCATGGATGACATTGTATCTCGCACAGGGAATGGAGCTTAGAGAGGGTCCCTTTCGTTTCAGGGGCACAACTGAGTGATACATTGTGTTTTAGAACTTACCAGAGTGTAACTAGACTACTAGACTGCACTTCAGTGTCAATTTCTTTCATGTACCTTTCATAGTATGAATATATATATATATATATATTTGGTATACACATATATATTACCACTTCAGCCATGGTGAAATGTTCAGCTTTGTGAAATTAAGTTCATTCACACTATTGTTCAAACATCATCATGGCCATCCTCTACAAAATGTTTGTTTGTGTCTTCCCAGATGAAAACTGTGCCCATTCAACAGTAACTCTCAATTCCTCCTTGCCTCAGACTCTGGCAACTACTATTCTACTGCCTGTCTCTATACATTTGACCATTCTAGCAACCTCCTATACATGGATTCGAACAGTATTTGTATTGTTATGAGTGGCTTATTTCACTTAGCGTAATGTCTGCAAAGCCCGTCATTGTCATAGCATGTATGTGTCTGAATAACCTTCCTTTCTAGGCTATGTATGTGTATGCCACATTTTGTTTCCTTATCCACTCATGAATAGGCATGTAGTTGTCTCTACCTTTTCGCTATTGTGAACAATGATCCTACGAGTACGTCCTGTCTTCAAATAGCTGTTCAAGTCCTTGTTTTTATTTTTTATGGTTTTGGACACATTCTGAGAAGTAGAATTGTAAGGTCCTATAGTCCTTCTGCCTCTAACCCTGTGAAGGACTGCCATACTGACTTCCATGGTGGCTTCACCATTTCCCATTTTCTGGGAGCAAGCCTGGGCCTTTTAACTCCTTGTCTGTCCTCTCTCCACAGAACCGGGGAGTGTCAGTGGCTTTGCTTCATGTCATTTGTGCAAAGGACAGAGTCTCTTGTGCATCCCATCGGTCATGGCTTAATTTGACATTTATTACTTCTTTATCCCTGCTTTGCTTTGTAATTTTCCTCAGAGGTCATGGCTAGAGGCATAGGTTATCCTTTAAATGCTTACCCAGAAACATACATGTACAAGTTATCCCCGTATGTCTTTATTGGGCTCGTATCATCTTTTATTACCACTAATATACTACCTGTACCTATGGGCTATTCATCACTGAATTTCTCCAAGATCCTTAGCAACAACATGTAAGAAATGTCTACAAAATCTAATAGAGAAATGTAGTCCCATGGAGAATTGCAAGAATAAAATTAATTCTTTTGATTTCAGTTAGTGTCACTTGGCAATGTGCTTGATGCTACCGTGGGAAAGAAAGAACACTTGGAAAAGATCTTGCTTGCCTCTCCCTAGCTTTCGTGTGAAACTTGATGGCAATAAATATCCTATCTTTGGAATTTGTCTCTATTTCCTCACCGTTATCCATCCCCTTTATTCTTGAAGTGGCGGTGCATTCCACCTCTTCTGTGTCCTTAGCCTGAGGAGCTTCAGCTCTCCGTGATTGCGTGCTTAACCTGTGGCTCCCTGTGCGCATGTTCTGAGGGCTGGCGTGGAGTGGAGTTGACAGCAGTGAGTTCTGCTAGCTACTAATGCAGACAGACTGCTCGTAGCTCCCAGCATTATTGGAACAAACAGCAACTGCCATCGGGTCCCTCCTACCCACGTGCTTCTCATTCCCGGTAAGGCAGCCTGGTGTGACGCACACTTAGGAAAATGAAAGATCTCCAAGGATGGCCACCTCGCCCTACATGGCCAGAGGATCTTGACCAACAAAGAAACACCTCCATTGAGAAGTGACATGTGTCACCTGCTCACAGAAATCCCTGCCACCTCTCCTGCTTTAGCTACTTTCCTTATTGCTAAACATCACAAAAGTTTCTTCTTGGTGCTGAACAAGAAAGAAAGCAAGGGAGGAAGGATCTCTTTGGCTCATGGATCAGGAGGTTTGAGTCCATCCCATAGGAAGAGAAATCACGACTGAGGGCTCAGGCATGCCAGTGGGTGAGCGTGGTAGCTTTTGCTTCTTCTATGGTGGCCGCAGAGGGCAGAGAACCAGGGCAGGATGTGAGTCAACTGGCCCAGAACCTCCAGCCCCAGCCCTGCGGCCTGCTATCTGGCATCTTTATGTCCTTCCAACACAGTGACACCAGCTGGGGACCAAGTGTTCAAACTCATGTGCTTATGGAAGACATTTTGCATTCATACCCTGCCCCCCCACCTACCCCCCCCAACACTGGATAGTCTGTTTGTCTGAAAGCTATTTGTCTGTCCTTCCAGGCACTGGTGAGCATTCACATGCCACATGCAGACAATTCTGTGCTTTTCACTTTACTGTAGCCATTTTTGTTCCTGATCATAACTCTGTTTAATTCTCATTTGCCTGTTTTTTTTTTTTTTTAATTTCTTTAAAGAAAGGAAAATTTATTCCCCTTCAATACTTGGTAGGAAAGGAATCAAATTCTTATAAAATTCTGTGTAGGCTAATAAAGTAATTTCAAAGTAAAATTATATAAAAGTTGAAGACACTAGTTGAAACTTACACGTGTTTTCAATTCATCACGCTTGTGTTTTTTTTAAGAATAAACAATGACATTTTGGTTTTATTTGTTTATCTGTTGCTCTTTTGTCACTTGGGCTTTCTTGTGGCTACCTAGTCCTTCTGATCTCCATTGAAATAACTTAGACTAAGAAGAGTGCAGTGCAGAAGATAAATAGAATTTATTACAGAGTTAGGTGGGGTGCTCTCAAGGCTGAGAATTAGCCATGGTGAAAGGTACCATTGCAAAGAAAAATGCGTTCAGTGGTGAGAGTGGGCAATGGCCTAAGAGACCATTTTTTAATGTTTATTTATTTACTTGGGAGAGAGAGAAAGATGGAAAGAGAGAGAGAGAGAGAGAAATAATGTGCATGCCAGGGCCTTCAGCTGCTGCAAATGAACTCCAGACACATGTGCCACTTTTACATCTGTCCTGCATGGGTCCTGGGGAATTGAATTTGAGTCCTTTGGCCTTGCAGACAAACACCTTAATTGCTAAGCCATCTCGGGGCCCTCAACATCCATTTTTAGAGAGGCTTTGTACTGGTACTTCAACTTCCTAAAAAAGACAGCTTTTTGAGGGGTGTGTTCCTGCCCAAGTGATTGACAGGCTCATTAAGAGTAACTTTTGACTTCCAGGTAAGATGGCAGCATAGTAGCCACACCAAAGCAGCCTAGGGGGAAATAAGCAGAAAAACAGCAAAATGTACTCTTCTACTGAAAAGTGAAGGTATATGAGGAAATATCAACCACAGCAGAGAGGTAGGAGAGACCCACATCTTCTAGTGACCACAGAAGCAGGCAGAATTGGGTTCCACAGCAGTGCTGGTCCACACAGCCACCAGGCTCTGCCTGAGCCACAGAAGAAGCCAGGTGAAACGACTTTCCACTCACAGCAGCCTCCTCGCAAAGCCAAGAAACCTAAAAAGGAAAGGACAGCAGGGACCAGCTGAGTGGACGGTGAGGAAGAGGATCTCGGGGATTGGCTATGCAGCTCCAGTACAACTTCAGGCACCCTCCGCAGCGTGCCCCCCCCCATCTGCCAGTGCCTGCCGCTGCTGGAGACCTGGGGAAGGGAGATCAGCCTCGTAGCATCAAGCACAGGTGATGAAAACAGTGGGCCCACTGGCCAAGGCTGCCTAGCTGAGCCCACAGCACAGTAAAGAGGGACCCAAGCATGCACACAGCATAGCTGAGACCAAAGCCCTCTAAAAGGTAACAGGCCCTATTTACACCGGGTCAGTATCTACCACAAGGCCTGGTATATAGGCCTTCACTGGAAGTATTAATTGTACTTTCAGGGCAGGTTATGTGTTAGATTTGATTGATGGCCAGCTTTACCATTCTTAAATAAGCTATATTGTTCAGTTGAATTTTAGAATTTGCCTGAATTTTGCTCTACTAGGCCTACTAAGAATACCTGCATAGCAGGCAAACCCCACACCTATAGCCACTTCTGCTGTTACTCTAGGAGTCACTTAAGAACCACACCTGGCACTTTAAGCACCTACCCTGAAGATGTGTAGTGTCAGATTTAAACATCTAAGAATAATGCAGATAATTAGAAAACCCAAGCATCAAATTAACCAAAGATGCAAAAATCTCTACACTTTAATCAAGTTACATAAAAATCCAGATACTATAATTCCACCAAAAATAATAAATCCATCAGAAATGACCACCAGTGAGACTTATTTAGATGAAATGGCTGACAAAGATTTCTAAAAAAAAAAAAAATGATTGTAACTTTGTTCAAAGCAATCAAAGAAGAAATCAAAGGAATCAAAGAAGAAAGCAAACTCCTAAAGGATAACACAGGAAACCAACTTAATGAAATAAGGAGATCAACACAAAACATGAGTAAGGACATAGGAATACTGAAGGAAAACCAATCAGAAATACTAGAAATGAAAAACACAGTAAGTCAAAAAAAGAACTGAAGTAAGAATCACCAATAGAATGGGTGAAGGAGAGAACAAAATATCTAACGTAGAAGACCAGGTAGCAGATCTAACACAGTTCAATAAAGAGAAAGACAAAATAATAGGGTGGTAAGAATGGGAATTTAAATATATTCAAGACACTATGAAAAGATCGAGCCTAAGAATTCAGGGTATAGTAGAAGGAGAAGGATTTTACTCCAAAACTATAATAGGTGTTTACAATAAAATCATAGAAGAAAATTTCTTCCAGATTGGGAAAGAGATGCCAATGCATATATAGGAAGCTTTTAGAACACGAAACAGACAAAACCTGGAAAGAACCTCTCCTTGCCATATTATAATTAAACTACTAAACATGAAGACCAAGGAAATATATTGAAAGCAGTTAGAGAGAAAAAGTAATTTACTTATAAAGGCAAGCCCATTAAGATAACAGCAGGTTACTCAACACAAACTTTAAAGCCAGAAGGGCTTGGGATGATGTATTCCAAGTAGTGAAAGATACCAACTGTCAACCAAGATTAATTTATCCAGCAATGCTATCCATCCAAATGATGGACAAACAAAGCCATTCCACAACAAGAAATAGCCTAAAGGAATTTATGACCACTAAGCCAGATCTATAGAAAATCCGTGAAGGAATCCTCCATGCTAAAGAGAAAGGAAAGCACACACATGAGGAAACAGGAAAAAGTAAACCATACTCAAATAATAGTTAATACAAGAGAGTAAAGGGGAAATGGGAACACTACCAAACAAGAAGAATGGTAAGAATAAACACATACCTTTCAATAGTAACACTTAATATCAATGGCCTCAATGCCCCAACCAAAAGACACATGCTTGCACACTGGATTAAAAGGCAGGCGCCTGCTGTTGTTGCCTCCAAGAAACTCACCTCTCTATAAAAGACAGACACTATCTTAGGGTGAAGGGATAGAAAATGGTATTTCAAGCAAATGGGCCTAGGAAACAAGCAGGTTTTGCTATCTTAAATCTGACAGGATAGAGTTCAAACCAGCATTAGGGAAAAAAGATAAAGAAGGTCACTTTATATTGAATAAAGGAACAATTCAACAGGAAGAGGTTACAATTCTAAACATATATGCACCTAACATGGGTACTTCTGATTTCATTAAACAAACACTATTAAACTTAAGATCACAGATAACACTAAGCACCTTTGTAATTGGTGACTCAATACCTCCCTATCATCAATTGAAAGGTCATCCCAGCAAAAATAACCAGAGAGACATCTGGATTAAGTGATATCATAGAAGAAATGGACCTGACAGATATCTATAGAACATTCCACCCAAATGCTACAGAATATACATTCTTTTCCAAAATAGACCATATATTAGGACACAAAGCAAATAGAAGAAAATTAAAATAATCCTTGTACTCTATGTGATCATAATGGTATAAAGCCTAAGCAAATCTGACCAAAAGAAAGAGATGAGAGACATAAATTAATAAAATTAGACAGGAAATAGGAACAATTACAATGGATACCAAAAAAAAATTTTCAGCAAATCATAAGAACATGCTTTAAGAGCATTTACTCCACTAAGTTTGAAAATATGAAATGAGGGATTTGCTAGATTTATATATAACCTACCAAAATTAAATCAAGATGAGATAAACCATTTAAATAGTCCTATAACAAGTATGGAGAGCCACGCACTTATATATTAAAAAAAAAAATTCTCCCAGCTGAAAAAAATGCCAGATGGATTCACTGGTGAATTTTACCAGACCTTCATGGAAAAACTAACACCAGTGCTTCTCAAATTTTTTCACAAAATGGAAAAGGAAGGAATATAACCACAAAAGAAAAAAAATCTTCAAAGAGCCAAATCAATTTCGAATAGCAAAAATAGGGCAGGTAATATGGCATACCTGATTTTAAGATATATTACAAGCCATAGTAAAAAAACAAACAAACATAGCATGGTACCAGCACAAATATAGACAGATAACTCTGTGGAATAGGATAGAGGACCCATATATAAATCTAGGCAGCTACAGCCATCCAATTTTCGACGAAAATGCCAAAAATATTAATTGGAGAAAAAGCAGCTTTTTAAACAAATGGTGCAAGGATAACAGGATATCTATATGTAGAAGGATGAAAATAGATTCTTATCTCTCTCCATGCATAAAAATCAAGTCCAAATGGATCAGATATCTTAATGTCAGACCTGAAACTCTGAAAATGCTACAGAAAAAATTAGGGGAAACACTTCAACATATTGCCATAGGCAACAACTTCCTGAATATCACCCCAGTTTTTCAGGAAATAAATACAACTTATCAATCACTGAGACATCAGGAAATTAAAAATGCTTTGTACAGCAAAGGACATTGTGGATAGAGCAAAGAGGCAACCTACAGATTGGGAGAAAATCTCTGCCAGCTAAAAGATTAATATCCAGGATATACAAATAACTCAAAAAACTAAATGATGAAAAATTAAACAACCCAATTAAAATGGGCTATGGAACTAAATAGCGAGTTCTCAAAAGAAGAAATACAGATGGCCTATAAACATCTAAAAACATGTTTTACATCCTTAGCAAAGATGGAAATGCAAATTAAAACTATTTTGAGATTCTATCTCACTTCAAAATGACTATCTTCAAGAAAACAAATCACAATAACTGCTGGCAAGGATGTGGAAAAAGGGGAACCCTTCTACATTGTTGGTAGGAATGTAATCTGGGACAGCCATTGTGGAAACCAGTGTGGAGGTTCCTGAGAAAGATAAAAATAGATTTATCATTTATCATACACAGCCCTACCACTCTTAGGGATATATCCTAAGGACTTTTCTCACTACCTTAGAAACACTTGCTCAACCATGTTTATTGCCATTCTATTCATAGTAATTAACAAATGCAACCTGCCCACATGTCCCTCAACTAATGGATGGATAGGGAAGGTATGGTACATGTATACAGTAGATTCCATTCAGCAGTAAAGAAAACAAAATTATGAAATTTGCAGGGAAATGAATGGATCTGGAAAAGATTCTACTAAGTGAGGTAACCCAGGCCCAGAAAGCCAAAGTGTTGTATGTTCTTTCTCATAAGTAGATCCTAGCTACAAATGTTTAGACTTGTGAGTTGAAGTAAAAATCAGTAGCAGTGGCCAGTAAACTAGAAAAGCGTTATAAGGGAGGGAGGATGGGGAGGACTTAAGGTGATGGTATTGTATATATGTAAGTAGATGGACAGATTACTGTGGATGGAATGGCTTAAATGAGGTCAGGGGAAGAGATTGAGTGAAAGAACGGTGGGGGAGGGTTAATCAAAACTCAGGATATTGTGAATAAGCCATATGGAAACCTATTTTGTGCCTATTTTGGATAATGGCACACTCAGACACTACAGACTGTTACTAGAAAAATTTCAGTGCCAGGGATGGGATACCTTCCAGTAAGTTGTTGGCCAGGGAGGCCCTTGATAACCCCAAAACATTATAGGCTATTACCAAGGCTCTTGGTTTACCACCAGAAATATGTGGTAAGACCCTATTGCTAAAGATTCCACATACCTGGGCTGCAAGGTCACTGAGAAATCAAGCTGGAGCTGAGCTGAAAACCTCCTCCATGTAGACCAGCAGACAGAAAGTTGGAAAAAGCTGCACTGCATGCAGCCCTATTGGAGACAGAAGCCATCAGCAGTGGAAACAGTGGCTATTGCAAGCCTTAAGTTTGTCCAGCCAGGCCAAATAACCAAATAGGTGCAATAGTGGCATGTCTGTTCTGGGGGAAACCAACTGCTCTCTAATTGGACTGGAGGCCTGTTCCATGGAAGGGAATACAGGCCTGGTACTGAAAACCTAATCAAAGGCATATGGTGGGGCGGTCATGAGCCCTACGAATGTAATATCTGCTCTTGTCCTCATAGGCGTATATTACGCTCACCAAACTGCCCTATAAGCACTTAATGTTCATGCCTGTGTATTAATGATACTCTCACTTTTGGTTAGAGAAGCTTCTCTTTGCAGATGGTGGTGACCACTGGGATGACCCAAAAGAGAGGAAGTGACATAGGAGTGATCAACAGTGAAGTATCTCTAGCACACCTTCCAAGGCTCAGGGTCCATTGCAGAAGAGGTGCTGGAAAGAACGTGAGCGCCAAGGGAAGGGTAGGACTGCTTACAGTGCAATCATTCAGAAAGAAATTGGCCTCGATATCCATGACCATGCAGTGCCTAACACTACCTTGACAAAACCCTCATAATAGGAGGAAAAGAAAGATGATGACATCAAAATAAGAGAGAGACTAATGAAGAGAGGAAGGGGATATGATGGAGAGTGGATTTTTGAAGGGAAAGTGGGGAAGGGAAGTTATCATAGTTTATTGTCTGTAATTATGGAAGTTGTCAATAAAAAAGTTAGAAAGAACAGTATTTCTTATTTGTTTATTTATTTATTTCTTTAAGAGAGAGAAAGATACAGGGTGCACGAGAGAGACAAAAAGAATGGGCACACCAAGGCCTTCTTCAGCCACTACAAATGAACTCCAGATGCATGTGCCACTTTGTGCATCTGGCTTATGTGGGTCCTGGAGAATTGAACAGCGGCCATTTGACTTTGCAGGCAAACGCCCTAACTGCTAAGCCATCTCTCCAGGCCAAGAAAGTATTTCTTAAGGGAAGGTATAATAGTATTCTTTACCAGAAGTTTCTAAGTTATTATCTGGTAACTTTATGGTGTTTTTGGCCTGTTCAAAACATTATATTTCCACCTAAGGCCAGAGGTACAACTCAGAAACTGTCTTTTTAGCAGTAGTCAGAGCCTTTCAGTTTCAGTTCCTGCTTTTATAAGCTGCCGACGATGAGGAAGTCATCTGTATCAAAACAGGACCCATAGAATGAGTTCGTGTTAAAAAGGGAAAATACTGGGCTGGAGAGATGGCTCAGCAGTTAATCCCTTGCCTCTGAAGCCTAAGGACCCCATTTTGAGACTCAATTCCCCAGGACCCACGTTAGCCAAATGCACAAGAGGGCGCACGCACCTGGAGTTTATTTGCAGTGGCTGGAGGCCCTTGCATGCCCATTCTCTCTATCTCTCTGTCTTGCTCTGTGTGTCTGTCGTTCTCAAATAAATAAATAAAAATAAACAAAAAAAAATTTAAAGAAGGGGAAATACTGCATTAGCTTACATCAGTCCAATAATAGCAGCATGTAGTCTTGAAAGTCAAGTAGCCACTCAGTCCACTTGGCTGAATGCCTCAGCAGTCCCAATCCAGTACTGGAAACCTAAAGGCTTCCTGGAGAGCTGCTGGTCTTCAGTCCACACTGGAAGGCTGAGGAAACTTAGTTCCAGTGCCTACCAAGGGTAGTCAAACAGGACAGCTGCATCTACAAGTAAGGGTGCTCACCAGTGCATAGTACAGGCATCCAGGTGGGCGCTCAGTGCATATATATTATATATTATATGTCCCACTACAGGGAAGGCCACCCACTCTGGAGGAAGGACTTCCTCCTGTAGTTAATTCTTCCTGAAAACAACCTCTGAATCCCATCCAAGAGGAAATGTGTGTGGATTCCTAATCTGATCAAGTTGACCACAGAACTTAACCATCCCAGAGTCCATTCTCAGCAATTTTCAAGCTTGCTTATATCTGACTAGCTACCCAGTCAGTTTGGGACAGAGTCTCCCTATATTGTCTAAACTGGCCTTCAATTCCTGGGCTTAAGCAATCCTCTCCTCAGACTCCCAAGTAGCCTTCTGTGTGACACCACCCCATGCAGCCAGAACACTGTGTTTTTATACTAAGAATTAGAAACAAACTCATAGTGGAATCTGCTAAATAGAAATCTTAATTATTGTTGAATAATTAGCCTCTCCTGAATGCAAGGTTGTTCTAAGAAAAAAGAAAAGCCAATGACAGGAAAAAAAGTCCAGTGGCTTCTTAAATATCAGGTTCAGACAGCTCTGCAGCCACACAAAGGTGTACCCTGGCAGACTTTCTCCTGTTTGACGCTCACAAACTTTTAGCATATTTAGTAAACATGTGGACTTGGAGCTTGAAGCTGAACTCAAAAGAAGAAATACAAAGTTTTCCACTCTCCTGTCAAAGGAATAGTTCTAGAGAGGAAGAATTCTGCCAGGCCACATTGCACATAACTTGAGACCCTTCTCTTTAAAAATGGACACATGGGGCTGGAGAGATGGCCCACCAGTTACGGCACTTGGCTGCAAAGCCTAAAGACCCCTTACCCACATAAGCCATAAGCCAGATGCACATGCATCTGGAATTCATGCAGTGGCTAGAGGCTGTGGTGTGCCCATTCTCTCTCTCTCTCTCTCTTTCTCTCTCTCTCCCTCTCTCAATGCCTCTTTCTCAAATAAATAAATAAACTATTTTTTTTTTAAATGGGGGATACTTAAGATGCCATTTTTCTCACCAGGACTTGAATAAACATCTGTCTGTGTAAGAGAGAACAGAGACAACCTGGAACTGGCCTGCTTCCTCCTAGAAAGGGACAGCTTAGCCTGTCTCAGTTCTCTTTGCCCATGTTCTAGCTTTGTATCGTGGCTTTCTACAAATTCTTCCTTGGCACATACTCATATAGTCTTTTCTTCTCTGAAAAAAGAGTAAGTGGCTATTTTATAAATACAGTGAAATGACATGGAAGTGTACATTAATGGGACAATTTTATTACATTGTTTCATAGACTATTTTTAACATAGGTTTTTTTATACAACTATTTTACCATTAAGCTTGAAAGCACTGTATTTTGGGGGAAGATACTCTGCTCTCATGACACCAGCAGAAATGTGTAGGGCTGAATTAGTAGCTAAGAAACAGAGCTAACTGATGCCTTTGCAAAACATAGAGCCATTAAGAGGATCGATCAGCAGGGGGTGGTGTAATCCACCACCACAGGCATTTTCCACACAGATCTGTTGATGCATCTGAATGTAAAATGGTCCAGATTTTTTTTTTTTCATGTGCATCGAAGAGGAAAGTATCCCAGCAGGGGCTTAATAAAGGATTTTCTTCCTTTTTTTGACTTTTTATTCTTGTACCAAGCTTCAGAGTTTGGAAATCATTTTTGAAGTCAGTGTCGTGAATACTAAGTAGGGAAGGGGAAGAGGCCAAGCTGTTTTAAAAATGTGATACTAACTCTTTCCCAGAGCCTGTGTGGAAAGTGTGATAGCTGCAAGAATGGCTATTTTGATCTTGTTAAGTGAGCAGATTGGATGCCATTGGTTAAGTCTCATTCAGGCCATGGTGCAGTGATGGCCAGTGTGGGCTTGTGAGGAACTCCTGGTCTCTAAGGTAGGAACTGTTCTGAAACTCCTTCAGGAGACGGAAGATGTCCTGTTGCCACAGACTTAAACCAAACAGCTAGTGTTGCCCATAACAACAGTTGCTAGGAGACCTTGCCAGCATGTGAAGGGGCAGGAAGCCCTGCAGATCATGGCACTCTTCATCATCTACTAGCAGTGTTGTGGGAGAAGGCCTGACACATGTGTGGAGTTGTCTCACGACAGGCAGTCACGCACACTCTTAGAAAAGCAACGCATTCGGAGGACGCCAGAGAAGTCATGAGTCATTGTCACATCATGGCCTCTGTGATTTCTGACAGAAACTTTCACCATGGCCCTTTACTTGTACCATAGCAGTTTACTGTGTGACCATCTTGCCTCTTGCAGAAGAGGGGAAGGGACCAGGATACGGGGAGCAATGAAGACGACATTGCTGTGTCTGTAGTGGGCTTGTGACTGGCAATAATCAACATAGCACCACAGATTATCAGTGCTACAACCCAAGTGAGTGCCAACTATGAACATCAATGAATACACTTCAGATTGATTTCATGATGTAACTGACTTGTTAAGTACAAAGGATGTCACCCGGGAGCTGCTTGTATAAAAGACATTACAATAGGGTTGGAGAGATATCTCCAGTTAGTAAAGTGCTTGCCTCACAAAGCTGGAGCACCTGTGTTTGATGCCCAGAACCCACATGAAAACGCCAGGAGTGGTGGCATGCACATGTAATCCCAGTACTGAGGCAGAGATATGTGAGTCCCTGGGGTTTACTGGCCAACCAGTCTAGCCTAATCCAGGCCAGTGAAAGACCTCACCTCAAAAAGAAGTGGATGATGTTTCTGGGGATGACAGACAAGGTCATCCTCTGGCTTCCACAAACATATACAAACTTGCACACATGCATCTGCGCACACACATGTGACCACACACATCTGACCATGCACATAGACCACACATACACATGCGAGAGAGAGAGAGAAGCTATTACATCACTTAAGTAAAATGTCTCCACTGTTCATTGAGCAGATTGGCTAAACACAATTGAAACCTGAGTGGCTATTTCCAAGTCACATTGACTGAGAGGAACATATGCTCAGTCTTTTCTCCTTTTTATGTCATTTTAAAAAACTATTTTGTTTTTATTTATTTATTTATTTGTTTGACAGAGAAAGAGGGAGAGCGAGGTAGAGAACGGACGCGCCAGGGCCTGTAGCCACTGCAAACTCCAGACGCGTGTGCCCCCTTGTACATCTGGCTTATGTGGGTCCTGGGTCCTTTGGCTTTGCAGGCAAATGCCTTAACCACTAAGCAATCCCTCCAGTCCTCTTTCTTTGTTTCCCCTCCTCTGCTCTTTTCTACTTGTCCAGTCAAGGCAGTCTCAGCAGTGGGGCTGGGATCCATGTGATGGGAGAATTTAGATTGGACATCAATTGAAACCTGCCTGACTCCACCCTGTCTTTTCCTGGCCTAAAGAAGCAGTTGCCAAAAGACTATCTATTTACTCATTCATTCATTCATTCATTCATCCATTCAGCCAACTATGAAGCCTCTTTTATTGGAGCAAATTAAGGTTGATCCCTGGAGTGTCCCACAATGTGAGCGGCTCTTTTGTTTCAGACATACAGCTCCTGAGTGGCCCACCTATCTCACCAGAAAAGAAGAAAAAGGGGAGATGTCACCCAGCTTGTTCTGTAAGAGCACGCTAAATAATCAAGACAACAACAGCCTCGAGGTGAAATGCCAGACTGCCTTTCCATGTCCTCAATGCTAAAGTCACATTTATATGACACTTTTACAGGATACAAGGGGAATGGCAGGAAGAGTAGAGATAAATCAGTGGAGGAGTACATCTTGCTATAAAAAGAAATGGGGAAAGGAGAAACAAATATTTACAGGGTTCTTTGGAGAAATGATGGGGCAGAGCATGGAATTATTCTCCGAAGGAAGAAAGAAAGCGAGTGATGATCTCACTTCTTGGTTGTCTGGCACACAGTGGTTAAGTCCCTGGCTCTGGGATCAGATCTGAGCACACGTGTTGCGTCCACTGTTTATTGCTGAGATCCATCAGGCTTTTGTTTAATAAAAAAGCCTCCAATTTTCTCATAACTCTGGGATATCATTTTTACGACGCCTTCAGAGTGTGAGAATCAGCTGACATGGTATACAAGGGGCCCTGTGGTCGTGCTTGGCTTACGACCACCTGGCAACAGATGCTCCTGCAGCACACTTGATGTCTTGTTACTATTCAGTGGAAAGGACAAATTCTTGGGCTCAACATGGGGGAAGTACTATGCACAGAGGCAGGTTCCTAGAGCCCTGCCAATAGGCCAGATCTATTCGGGCACCCTGGAGCGACGCAGACAGAGCTGAGCGCCAATGCTAATGCAAACACAGGTGGAACCACCGCTGTGTGTGCTCTGCTGCTAGAAGCTGTCAAGGGAGCACCTCGGCCAGCAACTTCGGAGGCTGTGATACTTGCAGACCCAGAGTAAATAACGGATTCCCAGAAGGGACATAAAGTGGTCAATATAATGAATAGCACTTGACTACCACTTGGGAGTTCCACACATTATCCTATTAGGTCCTGGCAACAACCACAGAGCATACGTAGGACTGAGGTTCTCTCTTCCTCTCTCTTGCTTTTTCTTTTATCTGTCTCTGTCATTTTCCCATGTGTGCCCGTGATGAGCACGTATGTATGCATGCATGCTCATATGTATGTGGGTACCTGTGGGTGTGCATGCCCGTGTGCATGTGAGGGCCAGAGAACAATTTTAGGTGTCATTCTTCAGGCACCACCAACCTCTTTTTAAAATTTTTTTGATATTTATTTATTAGAGAGAGAGACTGAGAATGGGCATGCCAGGGCCTCTAGCCACTGCAAAGCAGATGAACTCCAGATGCAGATGCCACCTTGTGCATCGGGCTTACATGGGTTCTGGGTAGTTGAGCCTAGGTCCTTAGGCTTTGCAGGCAAGTGTCTTAACTGATAAGCCATCTCTCCATCCCCATCCACCTCTTTTTGAGGCAATGTCTCTCACCAGTTAGGCTGGAATGACTGGCCAGCGATCCCTAGGGAACTGTCTGTTTTCACCTCCCCACCAGCTCTGGGACTACAGGTGCATGGCGCCCAGCTCGCTTTGTGTGTGTGTGTGTGTGTATGTGTGTGTGTGTGTGTAGGGGGGTAGTAGGGATTGAACTCAAGTCCTCACATGCTTGCAAAACAAGCACTCTTCCTAACTGAACTATCTCCCCAGCCATCTCTGTCTTCTATTTTCTCTTCTCTTTGCATTCCTAAGAAAGAAGAAAATTAATGCTCAACATATGTGACTTACCCCTAATGAAATGGGGAATATAAGGAACATGACCGAATGAATGACTCCTGCTCCTGAATTCCACATTCTGGAAATGTGGCTAACAGTGATGGTGCTGGCTGTGCCCCTGGTCATTTCTCCTGCAGGGACCTTTAGTGCAGCTTGAGGACAGCACCGCATTTGTTCCAGGGGCCCCACTTTGAGAACCACACCTTGTTTCTGTTTTCTTCCTTCAGAGTTCTCCCCAGAAGCTTGCCTGCCATGTACTTGGAGCACAGACTCTTGGTGACAGTTCTCAGCCAAAAAGATGGGGACCAGGAGGAAATGGGTCAGCTCTTCATCCCAGAAAAAGCTTTGTTTTTCTTCAAGGTAGTTGTCTCACTGTACCCCAGGCTGACCTGGAACTCACTCTGTAGTCTCAGGCTGGCCTCAAACTCACAGCACTCCTCCTACCTCTGCCTCCTGAGTGCTGAGATTAAAGGCGTGCACCACAATGCCTGGCAGCGAAGCAACTTTAACATACATTCTGGAGGGTTCTCCAGTGAGCATGACTATCACCTACCCCACTCAGAGATCGTGCCTGACCATGACCTTGAGTGGCTTTCAGTCTTTCCCAGGCTCACTTCCCTGCTCTTCATCTGCCAAGCCCTGGAATTCCCTCACAGATCCAATACTTAGGTCCTGAACTCAGGGGATCCCAAACTAAGACAGTTTTGTAAACCTTTAACAAAGGCAGGCTTATTATCTTCTCTTTATGGAGAAGTAGGGTGAGACCCTCAAACCCAAGGTCACAACCAGAAGCAGGTGCATTTCTTCTCAAAGTCTTCATTGTCCTCACACTTAATTTCCTCAGTTCAGATGCTTGCTGACTGTTTGCCCACTGTTTGGTTGGCTGGCCATCCTTTGAACCCCTTGCTGACTTAAGGGGAAATCTGTCACCCACTGTGAACAGCAGAGTCTCATTGTACAGGCTGGATACAAGGAGAGCCAGTGTTCCCGATCTCACCATCCTCAGATGAATACAGCCTTGGGACTGAGACCCAGACAATTGTTCACCCCAGTGTGGTCCTCAGCATTTCCAGGGACAACACATTCCATGGGGCGGATGGAGATTAGTAGGGACAGGCTACATTTCAGTGATAGCATCAACTATTCAATACTGTGGGGGCAGCTGTAGTACCCTGACTGTGGTCATCCCTGTTGCCACCTGGACCCCACTTCTTTTTTTTTGTTTTGTTTTGTTTTGTTTTTTGAGGTAGGGTCTCACTCTAGCTCAGGCTGACCTGGAATTCACTATGTAGTCTCAGGGTGGCCTCGAAATCACGGCGATCCTCCTACCTCTGCCTCCCGAGTGCTGTGATTAAAGGAGTGCGCCACCACGCCCGGCTTAGACCCCACTTCTATTCATCCCGTTATTCTGACCATTGTGTCTCTATCTCATTTCAGGGAGTGCTCCAAATCTTTCCAGCAATATCTCTTTTGCTTGAATCATCCAGAATCACTTTCTTGGAGTCCAGTCATGAGCCTTTTATCTGTGCTGCTGAGAAATCAAACCAACAGTCCATGGATAGGGTGCTGTACCTGGGAAAAGATATTTCTCTTAAATATCTGTGGTTAGGCTGAGGTGAGATGGGATTGAGAAAAAGACTTTACCTTTGTTCTTCCAGTTAGAATGTCCTCAAGAATATAAAGGACTAAGAAAGAGACAGGGGGATGTCCAATGACATGAGAACAGATTCCCCACACCTATGCCAAAGCTGGGCATGGCAGTAAGCCAGCGCCACGCAGACAGGTCTGACTAATGGAGCTGCGTCAGTGCTGCACGTTCAATGAGAGACCCTGCCTCAAAGAACAAGGTGAAGGGCAAATGAGAAGCCTGATGGTGACCTGTGGCTTCTGTGTGCATGTATACACACATGCACAGGCACCTGCACACAACACACACACTCACACATAGACAAATACACATTCACACCCGTGCATGCACAAAACAACCACATGGAGGGTAATCATGCAGATGGTCAGATGGTGTTCTTCCTGTTTTCCACTGCTCCCAACCCCACCAAATTCTGGTTGTAGGATTTGGTGAGACCCAGTTCTTAACTTTTAGTCTAGGTATTTCTCTGTTTGCTTGCATATGTATGTATGTATGAATATATATGTGCATGTATGAATATATGTGTTCATGCATGAATATATGTATGCATGTATGAATATATGTGTGTATGTATGAATGTATGTACGTATATATGAATATATGTATGCATTATGAATATATGTATGTATGAATGAATATGCATATATGAATATATGTGTGCATGTATGAATATGTGTGTGCAAGTGTGGATATATGTATGTATGAATATATGTATGTGTGCATGAATATATGTGTGTATGAATATATGTATGTGTGTATTAATATATGTATGTATGTATGAATATATAAGTGTGTGTGTATGTGAATATATATATATTTCACTGCTAGGGTTGAACCTGAGCCTCATGCATGCTGAGGAAATACTCTACCACTTAGCTATATCTTCAGTCCTTAATGAGATTTTTGTTGGTATTTGCGTATGGTGCTAGGGGTCCATACATTCTAGGTAGACATTCTACCACTAAGTCATATTCTCACCCTCCCTGCCCTGTTGTATCTTTAAATGTTGAAGGTTGAATTTTTAGAGAGACTGTGGGTGAATATTGTTTGGAATGAGGATTGTGGTGCATTCTGATTCTATGTGGCATGTAGAAAACCATGGCAGACTATTTCTAATGACTTTCTTTGCATACCAGATAGAAAACCAGCCAGTATTCCCAAGGACAGAAGATGTCCTGCTCTACTCCGGGAGCCTCTCATTATTTCTTTGAGCGCTAGCAGCACAGCTGTCTCAGGCAACTGGAGAGTCCTTCCTTGGTAAGGAGCTTGACTACCAAACAGCTACTGCTCCTTAAGACCTCTGTGAGTGAATAAGCATCACCAATGTTCAGCAAATTCACCCACCAAAGCAAAAACAGAAAAAGAAAAAATGAAGCATTATAGACATTGGCCTAGAAATTGCATTGCAGATTATAAACACAAGAGTAACCATAAAACATTTCCCTAGCAGTTCATGGGTAGGTGATGTGGGGAGGTAGTAAGAGGCGCCACCCATAACCCTCCCCACTGACGCATCACAGACTAAGAAATACCAAGTGCTCTCAAGAAAAGTGTAGGTGGAGTAATTACAAATCCAGAAGTGAGTCAGACGTGCTGCCGCACACCTGTAAGCCAGGCACTCGGGCCATGCTGGACCATGTCACTGCTGTTTCTAGAAGACAAGCATCCTGTCTGCTGCTGCATGTGTCTATTCAGCAGCAAAATTTTTAAAAATTCATAAAAGGAGAGTTGATGAAGACAAACACTTTAAAATTGCTCGGAGCAATTTCTGTGCAATGCTGACATTTCTCTGTATTCCATGGATCCCAGATGAGATGCAAAAATGATTGGTCGAGCAAAGAGCCAGGGGGCTGCTGGTGGGTGTAGGGCCATGAAGGGCAATACATCCAATGACGAAAGGAGGGTGGAATGCCCAGTGTGAACGCTCCTCAGTGGATCTTAGCCCAGATCCCCAGGTACCGTAACAAGCGAGGACTGGCCTTTTGCACTTAGCTCTCACTGGAATTATCAAGTTCTCTTTCCATAACAAGACCAAGCCTCTGCCTTGGTACTGGATGTGCATCTAGAATGCCCTCCCAGTGCCAACTCCCTGGGAGCTCACGTTAGGGCATGAACTCAGAATACCCCTGCATATGATGGGTTGATGGTGGCGTAGAGGAATTTATTACCTCATGCCCAATTTTCATGTCAAATTAGGGATCCTTTTGATGGGCCCATCAGAGCATTGGAGAAGAGGAAGTTGCAGGTAATAAGAGTTTAGGTGGACTAAAGGTGGACAGTCAGCCTCGGCTGCTTCAATCCATGTGATGGGCTAGCTCAGACCTCACAGATAATGTGACCAGCATTGCACACCCACTGATCCAGAAGCTCAAGGTTAAACTGGACATTTTCTCTCATCCCAGAAGTCCTAGTGAGCAGGGCATCAGTCTCTTTAGAGATGTAATATCAAGAGTTCAAAATAAAGCCAGATTCACAAGAGAAGTTCACCCAAGAAAGGTGCATTTCATTTACCTGTTTGCCCTCTACAAAGCACAGCAAGAGTATGGCATGTCCTAAGCAAGTCTAGGGAGAGAGTTTCCTGTACTGTCATCCTGGGAGTTCTTTCTTATTCCTCTGTCTCAGTCCAGCAGCAGAGGAAAGATGTCTGCATTTTTAGCAGTGGCAAAATGTTGCCTCCTTAGACTTTTTCTCTGCATCACTTTGCTTTATGATATTAGAATTAGTTTTCCAAACATCTCTGTGGCCTTTCAGAAAATATTTTGTCATTTATTAATTTGAGAGAGAGGGAAGAGGTAGGTTCAGAGAGAGAGAGAGAGAGAGAGAGACATAGACAGAGAGAATGTGTACGCCAGGGCCTCCAACCCCCGCAAATGAACTCCAGATGTGGGCACCATCTTGTGCCTCTGGCTTACATAGGTCCTGGGGAATTGAACATGGGTCCTTTGGCTTTGCAGGCAAGTACCTTAACCACTAAGACATCACTCCAGCTCACTCTATGGCCTTTTAAGTGGTGGATGCGAACCTAAAACAGTGTCTGAGTGTGATATCAGTTCTCTTAAGTCACATATGCCTGGTTGTGCAGTCGAAGGGCAGCTGTGGGGGCTTTCCCTGTCTCCTAGCAAACAAAGTTTGCCTTTCTGATTACATGTTTTTATTGTTTCCTACCCTTCTTATTTGTGAGGCTTTACAGAGTGTTTCCATACTGACTAGGGTCACAAAGATGGCCAAGGTGATTGTGCTTTGTGTGAGGAGCATTCCATGGAATCACTTGGTTCTGGGGTTGTACATTTTTGCTGCTCAATGGACATAGATAGAGGACTGAAGGATATCAATTATAACCATTTAATGAATGCTCGTTCTGCCCCAGGCACTCATAATTCTGTGAAGCATTCTCATGTGACAGATACAAAAGCTGAGTCTCACAGGGGTTTAGAAAGTAACAGTCATGCAACTAGCACATTTCAGGACTGAAGTAGGATGCAGTCATGTCTGCTCATGCAGTCTGTATTTAGAGCTGGGAATATAGGTCGGTGGTAGAGTACTTGCCCAGCATGTTCAAGAACCTGGCTTCAATCCCCAACACTGTGGGGAAAATAATAAAGTCTATATTTTACCATGAAACAACTCTGTCTGTGCCACTAAATTTATATCCAGGCTTGAAAGAATCAATGACAGTTCTTATTAGCAGCAGTAATAATATCTTCAGCCAAATGTCATGATGGGGGATGGCTGGATGACTCAGTGGGTAAAGTGCTTGCCATGCATGTGTAAGAATCTGAGTTCAGATCACCAGCATCTATACAGAGTCAATGTGTAGTGACACTTACCTATAACCCCAACACTGGGGAGGTAGAGATAGGAGCGTCCCTGGGACCTGCTGGATGGCCAACTGATCTAGCCCAGTTGTTAAGCTCCAACTTCAGTAATAGACCCTTTCTCATCAAAGAAGGTGGATAGTGACTGAGGAAGATACTCCATGTTGACCTGTGGTCACCACACACATATGCACCTGCACCTACATGTGTGCATACACACAAGTACACACGCACATACGCACACAAAATCAATCCACAAATGATGATAGCAGTTAGTCCTGATTCGATCGCAAGAACTAGCGTGCGGTACCTCTGTAGTCCCACAGCAGCTTTGTGATTTACCGTTTTCCTATTCTACAAGTGAGGAGGTTAAGATCCTAAGCAGCTAAGGAAATTTCCTCAGAACACACAAGCAGGAGTGGGTGGAGCTGAGCTTTAGACCAAGTTCTGCAGTATCTAAATGCCACATCATCCTCACCATTCTTCAGTAGTGGCCACTGACAGATGTGACCCTGAATTCAGTGGCTTTGATCCATAATGCTATGCAACAAAGGTACCATATTTCTGGCCTGGGAAGTGAGGCTCAGTAGTGGACGTCTCTGGACTGAGAGGAAGAGGCACAATGTGTCGGATTGTGCAAGATGCTGAGATGTGTGTAAAGTGTCGTACGAGTGGAGGCCAGGGACTGTATTTGTAAGAAGCTCTGAGTCGTTGGGACTGAAAACCTTTCTCACAATTAGATCAGCTTGCCTCTATTGGCAGGGATGAATGAAGTAAATTGGATTTTCCACCAATTCTTAGAGGTCATGAACTCAACTTTTATAGTTCAGAAGACAATTCAAGTTTTGATTTGGGCAGAATGACCCCATGCAGAGAGGACAGGCTGGCTAGATTGTAAGAGCTTTCAGTTTTGTTTTCAATGTGATAGCTGGGATAGTTTGAGATTCATTTCATGTTTCATATAGGGCTTGTTGACATTAAATTGCTTGGTATTTGAACTAAAACTGTGCGTGTGTGTGTGAGTGTGAGAGAGAGACAGAAGGGGAGGGGAAGGAGAGAGGAAAAGGAGAGAAGGGGAGAAATTCATTAGGCAATTCATGTGTAATTGACCTCGAGATGTAGCTCCTTAGTAGAGTGCTTGCTTGGTATGCATGAAGCTGTAAGTCCAGCCCCAAAATGTCAAGAAAAGGTATTCAAATGCATTTTATAGTATTTATCAGTTTCATTGTTATATTTCCCAACCTGATTTTAGCTTTATAAATCAGGGCCACTTAAATAAGTATGTACAAAGGCAAGGGAAATTTACATTAACAGGAAATCCCAGAAGCACTTATATTCCACTGTTTGATATAGTTTCATGCTTATATAATATACTGGTAAAAATGGTACTGTGGAAATACTTAGCACTTGAAACTAACAAAGCAACCATGAGCAAGCTGATGGAGAGTGTCTAGATACTAAATTGACCCACATCCACCTCCCACTCTGCTCTTTACAGTGATGGCTTACTCCTAATTTTTCTTAATATAAAAAATTAATTGGATATATTTTTCAATTACCCAAAAAATAAACAGATGGAAATTGGTAATTTGTTTTAAGCCAGAGCTTAATCTACTTTAACTCAATTACTTCATGTACGTGGATTCCCTTTTGTGTTGACTACAAGTTTACTCAAATTTATTTCTTTTACTACTTGGTCTATGTGAAAAACCTATTTATTATAAACTTCCACTATAGTCACTCTTTCTTCAAACTCAAGTTTATCAAACTGAATTCTGCAGTTTGGACTATAGCTCTTTACTTTTTCTCAGAAATAAAGGCTAGCCAAGCACTACTTCATTTATAAAACTAAACATTTGTTAACCATTTTATGAGTAGGTAAATGCATAATTAATAACACAAACTAGCACACTTGTGAGAGTCAGTGGGACCATTACTAATCGTTATGATCAGACAACCAGCTTCAAGTGGATGGTCCCAATCACAAAGAGCATATGTTCACTGTTCCTCTGTGAAAATATCATCATTATATACTACTGTCTGTGAGTCCATTAATAGGACTTGAATTCCTAGCCCACTAGTTTTACAACAAACAAAAATAGTTTTCCAACATTATCCTCAACTTTGATTACACATTGGTTTGATACAAATGTGATGTGAAAGCTATATAGATTACTCAGTGAGTAAAGTACCTGCTATGTAACCATAAGGTTTTGAATTTAGAGCCCCAGAACCCACATACAGCTGGATGTAGTAGCTTATGTCTATTCTCCTGTGCTCCTACAGGAAAAGGGGGCAGAGATGGGGACAATCCCTTGAAGCTCAAAGGTCAGGTAGCCTGGAATACGTAGCAATGGGCACCAGAGACACTGTTGCAGTCAGGTTCACGTTGTTGGCAGAAATCACTCCACCAATAGCAGCTTGTTTGATAAAAGAGGTTTATTTTGGCTTACAGGCTCAAGGGAAAGCTCTATGATGGCAGGGGAAAATGATGACATGAGCAGAGGGTGGACATCACCTCCTGGCCAACATCAGGTGGACAACAGGAACAGGAGAGTGTGCCACACACTGGCAAGACGAAACTGGCTATAATACCCATAAACCAGGCCCTAACAATACTCTGTCTCCAGGAGGCATTAATTCCCAAATCCCCATCATCTGAGAACCTAGTATTCAGAACACCTAAGTTTATGGGGTACACCTGAATCAAACCACCACATACTGAGGGGGCAGTGCTTTTTCCAGGAGGCATAAAGGACATTCCACTGAATTGGAACCTAAGCCCTCCCCCTGGCCACTTTGGGCTCCTAATGCCCTTGCGTGAACAGGCTGAGAAAGGAGTTACAGTAGTATCAGGGGTGATTGATCCAGATTACCAGGGGGAAATTGGACTGCTGCTCCACAATGGAGGTAAGAAAGAGTATGTCTGGAGTGCAGGAGATCCTTTTGGGCATCTCTTGGTGGTAAACATGCCCTGTTATCAGTCAATGGACAGCTGCAACAACCCAATCAAGGCAATGTGATAAATGGCCCAGAACCTTCAGGAATGAAGGTGTGGGTCACTCTTCAAGGTAAAGAACCAAGACTTGCTGAGGTGCTTGTTGAAAGTGGAGCAAATACAGATTGGGTAGTAGAAGGCAGTTACAAATACCAGTTAAGCCACGTGACCAGTTATAGAAACGAGAACTGTAATTGCAATGTTTCTGTCCTACCTGGATACAGAGTGTTTATACATGTCTACACTAGCTATCTGTTGAATTTATATTAGACCTACTATATTAGAGACTGAGCCTTCCTCAAGGAACCTTCCTTTGTGTTGGGATTGGAGATTGTGGATTTCCAGTTGTATGTGGGATAGTTATACCATGCTAGGCAGAATTATGAGCTTGTTACTGTTTTCGTTTGGAAATTAAGTATGATATAAGGGAGATATAGTTTGGTGTCAAGTTGACAGAGGTGAACTTGTGATGGTGAAGCTGGTGTCAACTTGATCTGTTCAGAAATCCCTTTCGGGTGGGTCTCTAAGGTTGCTTCCAGGAATGAGTAACTGAAGGAGGAAGCCCTTCGCCCAGAGCGAGCCCTTCCCCCAGAGTGGGTGGCCCATCTCAGAGGGGGACTTTATTTATATAACAAAGCTCTGGGTGTGGTAAAGAGCCCCTTCCTTCTCCCACTTGGTTGCTGGAGCTGCTTGCTGCCTTCCAGCGTGGATTGAAGACCAGCGCGGACTGAAAACCAGTGTCCACTTAAGACCCATGTGGACTGAAACCCAGCAGCTCCTCAGGAAGCCTCCAGGCCTTCAGTGCTGGATCGGGACTGCTGAGGCATCTGGCCACGTGGACTGAGCAGCTACCGGGTTCTTTGATTCTCGGGCCTACAACTGCTATTGGAATACCTTAAGCTAATCCAACAGATCCCCTTTTTAAAATAATTTATTCTAGCGGTTCTGTTCCTCTAGAGACCTCTGACTAGTACAGAGACCCTGCCTCAAACAAGGTGGGAAGCAGGAACCAACATCAGAGGCTGTCCTCTGACCTCCACACATGTGCACCTGAACTTGCACACACACACATACACACACACACACGTACATACATACACCTATGATGATTTAAAAGATGATTGAATAAGCACTTCTGGTCAGAAAGTTTGGCTAGAAAGGTCTGCAGTCATCATTTTGAACAAGCACCCTGCAATGCTGTGTAACACCTTCTGTGAATCGGGAATCTACGCAGTATCAGGGGTGAGTCACGTGGCAAATCAACATAGTCCAAACCACTCCAGAGCATTAAGTCCAGTGAAGAGTGTAGGTGAGTAAATGGACCAGTTGGCATTTTTGATAAGGATTCAGAGTCCCATGAGGGTAAGAAGAGGCCTCTTCACACAGCTTTGGTGTGACACCCAACCCGAGGGCTTCCTAATGGCAGAGCGAGCCGGGAGAGCCATGTAGCAGGAGGAGCCGGTTCAAAGACTCGATGCAGCGGAACACTTGGCTTCTTTGGAAGCATCTACGTCTTCCTGGGATTTGCAGCGATGGCGGGGTGAATAAGCACTGGATCTTAAAAGACTTAGAAACGGTAAGAAGGCCTTTTTACTTGCTACTGAAGGTCGCGGTCACCATGGCAAGTATTTTTGAGGCAGTGCTCCATGTCTGTACATGAAGAGAAAATTAGGCCTTGACATGGGGCGGGGGGCATCCAGCAGGAGGGCAGGAAAGCCAGCCAGGAGATAAGGAACAGGAGATGGGAGGAGCCTAAACAAAGGGAGCAGCGGAAACTTGAGGTGTTCTGCTGTCAATCGGCTTCCCAATGGTGTGAGTGTGGAGGCAGGGAATTAAGAGCAGTTCCATTCCGTGGATTCAATTGCATTCCCCCAATGTTCACATGTTGAAATCCAAGTCCCTGGTACCTTTTCAACAAGGGGAAATTTGAATAGAGATATGTAGAGAAGGAAAATGTGAAGTCACAGGTGATGGATGGCCTTCTAGTAGAGTTTTCACCGACTCTTCTATGCGGCCTGTAGGAGGAATCAGTGCTTCTGATGACTTGAGCTTGGACACCTACCCTCCTCTGCATCGGTGAGGTGGTGGAAGCCTCCAAAATTATAGGACAGGAGCAGGGGTCCACTGAGACAGGTCCTGACGACTCCAGCTTTCAGCCTGTTGCTGAAATCGTCAGCTCTTGGATGCTTAGGGCTCAGGAGAGAGGGCTGGCTGGGTAATGACTAATGTGGGAGTCCCTGGCATGTAAGCTGTACCCAATGCCAGGAAGATGTGCAAGTGGGAGGGGATGTGAAAAAAGAGCCCTCTGCTAACTTTATGTCTGGCTTCTCTGCCATAGAGCAAATAGATGAAAAAGGCTTTAAGTTGGTTTGGAATAATTGCTATAGGAATTAGCAAGACCACCCAGAGGCCAGCCTTGGTGACATTGGTTTAAGAACTTGACTTTTCAGGGCTGGAGTGATGGCTTAGCGGTTAAGCACTTGCCTGTGAAGCCTAACGTTCCCAGTTTGAGGCTTGATTCCCCAGGACCCACGTTAGCCAGATGCACAAAGAGACACACATGTCTGGAGTTCATTTGCAGTGGCTGGCAGCCCTGGCAAGCCCATTTCCTCTCTCTCTCCCTCCCCCTCTTTCTCTGTCTGTCACTCTCAAATAAATAAATAATAAACAAAAAGAATTTTAAAAAAAGGAAATTGACTTTTGGGCTGGAGGGATGGCTTTGCAGTTAAGACATTTGCCTGCAAAGCCGAAGGGCTCAGGTTCTATTCCCCAGGGCCCACGTTAGCCAGTTGCACAAGGGGGCGCACGCGTCTGGAGTTTGTTTGCAGTGGCTGGAGGCCCTGGCTCACCCCATTCATTCTCTCTCTCCCTCTTTCTCTGTTAAATAAATACATACATAAATAAATAAAAATAAATTTTTAAAAAAATTACTTTTGAAATGGGTTCAGGAACCCTCAGAGATTAACTCACATAAACTTAGGAAAGAATATCTAGAACCAGGGCTGGAGGGATGGCACTTGCCTGTGAAACCTGTGGACCCAGGTTCAAGTCCCCAGGACCCACTCCATCACACTGGCTGTCTCGCTTGAAATTCAGACTCTCATTCCATGTGCGTCAAACAACCACCTGATGATGACAACTTGTTTCCCTCTGTATGTGACAAAAGAAGCTGGTTAGACAGACCTGTGTACTGTTCCACCTGCCGATTTTATTTCTCATCAGAAGTGAATAATTCAGTGTTTGAGTTCTCTATATTCTTTTTAAAAATATTTTTATTTATTTATTTGAGAGAGTGAGAAAGAGGCAATGTGTGTGTGTGTGTGTGTGTGTGTGTGTGTGTGTGTGTGTGAGAGAGAGAGAGAGAGAGAGAGAGAGAGAGAGAGAGAGAGAATTGGCACACTAGGAGCTCCAGCCACTGCAAAGGAGCTCAAGATGCATGTACCCCCCCATCTACTTTACTGAATTCTGTGTTAACTTTAATCTTTCTCTTCACACTTATTTCTACATTTTTTTTACCTCTGGAAAGAACAGGCTGAGGGTTGAAAATGAGGCCTCATTGTGGCCCCCTTTAAGCTTCTAAACCGGATACAAAATTAATATGTCTAAGCACTGATTTTGGTAGTGTAAATGTTTTAGTAGGGTAAATATTTTTCGATATTTTTAAATGTATGTTTTTAAACTATTAATAATCTATTTCCATGAAGTTTACATCAAAGTTAACCTTCTTACTGCTTTACTAATCTTAGCAAGAATGCTAAGTGTCTTTGCAGTGAGACATCTGTCTTACTGTGGGCAGTGTTGCTTTTAGAAAGTTTTAGAATTTAGACTACGTGGCGTCATAATGGGATAGGCATACACACTCATATTAGGTGTGTCTTTCATTTCTGGCAGACCTCTTGAATATTTCCCTTTTCTATGAATGGGTAAACAATGTTTCTTCTGGGATGCTCTTCCTCAGTTAGTTGCAAGCACAATTTGTTTTTAAAAGTTGTCAAAACCTGAGGCCTCTGCCTTCACAGCTTCAGGCCAGTGAAATTAATCAATCAAGTTTCAATACAGTCTTTCATCAAAATTCATATGCTCTACGGAGATAAATACAACTCTTTTAAGTTTCTGCTATTATCTTTGTAGCCTTGGGAGTGGGATCTGGGAGCAATCATGAATGGTTGAAGGTTATAATTGGAATTTTATTTGGGTGGGCTGGTTTACAGGATGCTGAGATTTGAAAGCTTTTCACAAGGAAAACATAGCTCAGAATTCTTTTTAGACAAGGTCTCTTGTAACCCCAGTTGGCCTTGAACTTGCTATGACCTTGACCTTCTGATCTTTCTACCTCCCATGTGCTGAGATTACGGCATGTACCACCTTTTGGGCTGTCTGTCTGTGTCTGTGTATATAGTTTTTAAAAGCATGGGGATCTCACTATATATTTTAGCTGGCAATGCTCTTAAGTGCTGGGATTGAAGATGTGTACCACCTTGCATACATATTACCCAGTCTTGAAAATGGCTGGAGTCATAATCTTTCTTTGTGGGAAAGAAAGTAAAAGGAGAAGACACCATAAACTGAAACCTGGCAAGGGCTCGTTTGGAGCTCTGTGATTGAGCGCATTCGCGTACGCATCGCATTGACTGGTCTGCAATCCTAGCGCTCGGTGGTAGAGATAAGAGGATCAGATGCTCAAGGCTATTGTTGGCTCTGTAGGCAGTGTAAGGCAAGCCCGACCTACATTAGACCTTTCGTCTCTGTCTGTATGTGCAATGCTGGGCTCTCTGAAGACCCCATCTCACGAGGAGACTGACACATGGCCAAGTAGCAGCCCACACTGGGTCAAGTGCTCTGAGGGCTACAGAATGCTGCAGGAAAGCACAGTGGGCAGGGAGAAGCTCTCAGGGTGGAGGTGGATCAGCGTCTGTCTGCAGCATCTTTAGAAACAAGGGCCTTGACTGGCGAGCCATTCTTTAGAGATGGGCTGTTTTGTAGAGTTGGATTTCTGTGCACTTTTTGTTTTAGCAAAGAAGCATGAATTTGAAGGAACAGATGCAGGTCTTTTCTGCTGAGAATGAGAACACCCCTATCCTGTTTATTACTAGGTAAACTTCTCACCTGAGCAAAGCAGTGGACAATGAAGCCCCTTGGCACCAATTCATCTTCTCACAGGGAACGCAGAGCAAAGCTGTCTCTGCAGATGGTCGGTTTCATGGCAGAGGGGTCATCTACTGAAATCTTTCAGCTGGAATGCATCAATAGAGATGCGGAAGCAGAGGAGAAAGCAGGTGACTATACAGTCAAAGTGGAGAATTAAACCACAGGGAGAGAGAGGGATTGCTAGACTATCCCCTCTTAGTGTTAAAGGCCTCTGTCCACATAGCATGTTTGGTTCCTTGTAAACCAGGAACCTGAGAGAACATAGACAGGATCCTTTGGCACTATAAGGCAAGCAACTCTTTTGCAAGGAGAGAATGGGCTTGGATCAGTGTAAGAGAGGAAGCATCTCAGCCACTCCAGTGGGGGAGCAGGTACTCCTAGTACTGCGGGAAAAATGAGGCTGGCCTCGGGGCATTATACCAATATTTTATTTTTATAAGAGGAAAGAGATGGAGAGAGAAAGAGTGTGAGAAAGAAAGGGCATGGGCTCACCAGGGCCTCCATCCACTGTAAACGAATTCCAGACGCATTTGCCACCTTGTGCTTCTGGCTTATGTGGGTCCTGGGGAATTGAACCTGGGTCCTTTGGCTTTGCAGGCAAGCACTTTAACCACTAAGCAATCCCTCCAGCCCTCAATGCCTTATTAATTTCAGAGCCCATTTTGGTCACCAGTAGCAAAGCAAGACGAGAAGACAAGCAGTATTTATCTTTGCAATGTGTCCACCCTAGTTTTTCTCCTGCGCTTCTCTACCACAGCGATGGCTAAGGGTTCAGATGAGGGGCAAGGGCAGGGCACCAGTAGATTGGGAAGGGTCATATGTAATAAGAATCCCACTGTGAATGTCTTAGAAGTAGCTTCTGACTTGTAAGTATCTGTTCATACTCTCAATGCAGACTATCCACTGTTCCACATGGCTTAGTTTCTTCTCTGTTTTCTCCCTCCTCCCATTCTTCAATCTCTCCCTCCGGCCTCCCAAAGAATATCCCAATTATTTGGTCCCTGGGTAGCCATCGGTGCTTTTGTAGGTATGCTCAGTGGTAAGCAAAAACTTTTAGCTATGTTTGCACACCAGAAAGCACCTCTGCTTCTGAGTTCAAAGCTGGACTCACATTGAATAATGAGACCTTTTAGTAAGAGAGGCTTACTGAGGCTTGTTGCTAATTATTCCACACTGCCAATAAAAGAACCCAAACACACAGGAGTTTCAAGTGATTTCACAGCTGATTTATTTGCACAAAGAATAATTAATAACACGTAATTTTTCTTGCCAGATTGAGACTCATTTGAATATTGAAAGATATGTCGTTTTAAAATAATTTCATACTTCACTGATGAGCTAAAATTGAGACATTGGTCGCATATAGCATGTGTGTGCTGATGGGAAAACATAAGACTATGCTTTTTCATCAGAAGAGAGAGACAGCAAAAGACACCAGAGGCAATTACCTACCTTCAAGAGAGAAAAGATCACTTTTCAGCCAGTTGTCTCAGAAAATAAGGCCAGTCTCACTCCTTGGTCAATATACAACTGCAGCCCCTTCCATAACACAGGCAGGTTCAGGAACAAAATCTTTTTGCATTCAAATTCCTTGTATTAAGAAATGCAGCTCTAGGTGAAATTCTCTAATCTTTAAAGATGTTAGTTCTATAGCCCCCAATCTAGTTTTGAAGAAAGAAAAGTGTAAATTAATCTATTATGGAAAACAGTATGAAAGTTCTTTAAAAAATTCTATAACCAAAAAACAACTATAACCAGAACTTCCATATGCTTCAGCTCTCCCCCTTCTAGATACATTTACAAAGGAAATAAAATCAGCTATTAAAGGAACACCTGCATGCTCAGGGTTACTCTGACACTATCCAGAGTTTCTCAAGTCATCCTCAGTGCCCAACACATGAGCAGATAAAGAAATGTACGCAGTGGGATATTTTTCAGCCATAAGGAGCACTGAAATCTTGCCACTTGTGGCAAAGTGTATGGAACTAGTAGACATTGTGGTAAGCGAAATAAGCCAGAAGGAGGGTGGCAAGTACTGTGTACTCTCTTATAGATATGGAATCAAAAATAAGCTGGGGGCTGGAGAGATAGCTTAGCGGTTAAGCGCTTGCCTGTGAAGCCTAAGGACCCGGTTCGAGGCTCGGTTCCCCAGGTCCCACGTTAGCCAGATACACAAGGCGGGGGCGCACGGGTCTGGAGTTCGTTTGCAGTGGCTGGAAGCCCTGGCGCGCCCATTCTCTCTCTCTCTCTCTATATCTGTCTTTCTCTCTGTGTCTGTCACTCTCAAATAAATAAATAAAAAATGAATAAAAAATATTAATAAAAAATAAGCTGGCCTAAAAGTAGACTAGTGATAACTGGGGACTGGGAAGGGCCCTGGAGGTGGGAACAGATAGAGAGGGATATGATTAATTCATGTATAAAAATACCGCACTGAAAACCATTCATATACACAGTTAATCTGGGTTGGGGAGATGGCTCATTAGATAGAGCGCTTGCTGCTCAATCCTGAGTGCTCAAGTTTGATCCCCAGGCCTCACATAAAGAGCCAGACGCTGTGTCCCCAACTCTTGCTCCACTTTCTGAGTGATGCTCACATACCTGGCAGAGGTCTCTCCGGGATCAGTCTGCTCATCACGTCTCCCGAAGTGCTAAGACTGCTGTAGCAAACGGGAAGGAGGTGACAACTTTCCAACGGGCTTGCAATCTCACCCCAGGCTTATCAAGCTAGAAACAACTAAAAGCATGATTGTTTGTTTTTTTCAACAAGAAGGAAAGGGCCGTGACCTGCAGGGCTAGGGAGATTCTTCCCCAAGGAGACGCAAGACAGTCCGTGGTGAAGCAGCATTGGTGGTGTGAAACGGGGCGTCTACAGCAGGCTGCCCCATCCTTTAATAGAGCTCAGTGACTTCACGGGCAGATCAGTTAATATCCACCTTTGCTCACATGTTTGCTCTGTTCTTCAAAGCCTTCTGCAAACAGAGCCCCTAAGAAAAGCTTCCCATGGGAGTGGGAGAAACTTCAGAACATGAACACCTTGCCACAGTAATCTGTTGGGAATTGTGTGGTATATTCAATTTTACTACATTTGTTTTGAATCTCCCAGTGGCTTAATGCTCTTTTTCTCTCAAAGGGAGAGTGCTCCAAAATTATAAAATTATTTTGTTGCTTTTAGTTTATGGAGTTAAAAATTGCAATAAAGGGCTGGAGAAATAGCTTAGCAGTTAAACACTTACCAGTGAATCTAAGGACCCTAGTTCAAGGCTCAATGCCCCAGGACCCATGTTAGCCAGATGCACAAGAGGGCGTACACATCTGGAGTCTGGAGTTTGTTTGCAGTGGCTGGAGACCCTGGCGTGCCCATTCTCTCTCTCTCTCTCTCTCTCCATCTGCCTCTTTTATCGCTCTGTCTGTCACTCTCAAATAAATATATAAAAATACCAAAAAAGAAGCAATAAAAAGAAAGCCATCCTGTAATGCTTTGACAAAGATTAGGTAGTCTGTGTTCTTAATAATTACAGTCTGGTACTAACATTTTTTTGGGGGAGGTGGGGGGGCTACCTCTAGCCCAGGCTGACCTGGAATTCACTATGTAGTCTCAGGGTGGCCTCTAACTCATGGCAATCCTCCTACCTCTGCTTCCCAAGTGCTGGGATTGAAGGCGCGCGCCACCACACCCGGCTTTGGTGTTAACTTTTTAACAATACCCTGTGATGCAAGTAGCAGACAGCATAGACCAAATTGCACACAGTATTTCATTTTTCATGAGTAAGGAATACTGGGTGGAAATATTGATGACTCTAATTATCTTCGGGCCTTGCTTGTGTTTCACTTAAGTGTACACTGGAATTTAAGCTAACTTTTGGACTGGAGAGATGGCCTGGCAGTTAAGGTGCTCACCTGAAAAGTCAAAGGATCCAAGGTTTGATTCCCCAGTGTCTACATAAAGCCAGATGCACAAGGTGGTGCAAGTGTCTGGAATTCATTTGCAGTGGCCAGAGGCCCTAGTACATCCATTCTTTCTCTGTCTCTCTCTCTCTCTCAAATAACTAAAAGTAAAATACTGGGCTGGAGAGATGGCTTAGCAGTTAAGTACTTGCCTGTGAAGCCTAAGGACCCCTGTTCGAGGCTCTATTCCCCAGGACCCACATTAGCCAGATGCACAAGGGGGCGCACGCATCTGGAGTTCATTTGCAGTGGCTGGAGGCCCTGGCGCGCCCATTCTCCCTCTGTCTCTATCTGCCTCTTTCTCTGTCTGTCTGTCGCTCTCAAATAAATAAAATATTTAAAAATAAAATACTAAAAAAGAAAAAAACTAATCAAATAACTTTTGAGCTCCTGGAATGTATTTCTTTCCATTGACTTTCCTATTAATGCTAAGAAAAAGGCTTCTGGAACTGATGATACCCACCTGATCCCTATATAACTAACTATTATCTGACTACATCAGCAAGTTTAGCTGTGAATTCACCTTATCCCTACATAGCTGATTATCAGACCACATCAGCAGTCTAGCTGTTAGCATTTAAAAATTTCACGTTTTATCTTAAATCTAAATTAAGTGGCCCAATTCATCATGTTTACTCTCATTTAAATTCAATAATAAATTGCAAAAAGAGATTATTTTTATGGACCTATTAAATTTATTGATGCAATTTATTATTATAGATTATGATACTGAAGAGTAAATTAGCACAGGAGCAATTAGATGATTCTCTGTACATTTCAACGTACCATAAAGCAAGTTTTAAAAATATTTTATTTTTTAAATTTATTTGAGACAGAGAAAGAGAGAGAGAGAGGCAGACAGAGAATGGACACTCCGGAGCCTTCAGCTGCTACAAATGAATTCCAGATGCATGTGCCACCTTGTGCATCTGGCTTATGGAGAATTGCACCAGAGTCCTTTGGCTTTGCAGGCAAGTGCCTTGACTGCCAAGCCATCTTTCAGCTCCCATAAAGCAAGTTTTTAAAAGAGCAGCAGGTTTCATTCTCTTTCATTTTAGAATGTTCCGTTTCAATGTTACAATAATTTTGTTCTATCCATGTGGTACCAAGATGGTAGACTTTTTGGCCCAGGGAAAGCATGACACATACAAGGTGTCTTGTTTAGATGTGACCTAAGAGTGGCCTCCAACAGCCCATGTTTTGGAAACTTGGTCACCAATCTGGCAGCATTAATATGTAGCAGGGCCTTCAAGAGGCAGAGCCCAGTGTGAGGTCTTTCGGTCATTGTGGGGAGGTCCCTCAGAAAATGAGTGAATTCTCATAAAAACTTCAGTCAGCTCTCATGAACGAGACTGTTACACAAGAGCAGGGCAGGTTCCTCTTCACTTGGACTTCTTGTTTTGCTCATGATCACTCCCACATATGTCCCTACTGGGACATCATGTGCTATGAGGTGACCTAGCCAGGAGGCTCCTGTCAGCTAAGATGTGTGGTGTAGACTTCCAGCCTCCCAAACAAAGAGTTGAACAAGCCTATTTTTCTTTTAAGTAGCATACATCAGAATTTTGTTATAGCAGCAGAAAACAGACTGATAGACGAGGCTGTCGGTGAACAATGGGATTCTGAACGTCAGAGAAGTAAGAAGCAGAGTGTGATGGCGCATACCTCTAATCCCAGCACGCATCAGATTGAGGCAGGAGGATTTCCATGAGGTTAAGACCAACATGAGCTACAGAAGAAGTCCTGGGCAAGCCTGGACCAGAGTGAGATCCTGCCTCCAAAATCAGTAAGGGTATAAGGAAATGGCTCATTTGGTAAAGTACTTGCCTTGGAAACCTGAGGATGTCATTTTGATTCCCAGTACCCTTGGAAAATGCTGGGTATGGGGATTCATTCTTATAATCCCAGCATTGGGGAGGTAGAAACAGGTAGATTCCTGGAGTTTTCTGGCCAACCAGTTTAGCATAGTTGGTGAGCTTCAGGCCATGAGAGAACCTATGTCAAAAAGAGGTGGATTGGGCAGGGTGTGGTGGCACACGCCTTTAATCTCAGCACTCAGGAGGCACAAGTAGTAACATTCAAAGTTGTCCTCTGGCATCCACATTCTTGCGCACACACACACACACACACGCACTTGCACAGCAATCACATGTACCCTCCCTAGAACTGCACACACAGTCAGTAAGTATTGATTGAGAAATACAGTTCCTGCCTGAAAAAGAGATAAAATATTTAGAAAAACACAATATAGAGAGATGGAGATCTGTGAAAACCATTATGGTATACAAAGAAATGTGCATTAAGTATTAGGGTATAAATATTTAGGGTTCAAATGAGATGCTACAGAGTTTTGGGAACCCACAGTTAGTTTAGACTCGCTTAGCTCTAACTCTTTTTTTTTTAAAGAGGAATCAGTGGCTCGGAGTAGTTAATAAATTTGTTTGAAGGTCATCTGGCTTGCATATAGAAGAACCAAAGCTGAGCCCAGTGCTGTGTGCACCATTACTGCCCAGATATAGGGTCTGAGCCAAGCTCTGAATAGCAACAGTTAGGGCTCCAGGTAGAGCTGTTGATTCTGGGCCCGCTGCATCTACCGAAGCTGCCACGCCAGTGGGCTAAGGAGAAGGCACACCAGCTGTAGGTAGGCTTGGTTCAGACAGAGAACATGAGTCACAGGAATACTGGAACTTTCTTTTGGCCCCTGGAGATGGCTGTAGTTATACAGATCACCTTAGCCTGGAGCGTCCCTGAGAAGTTGTCTACTTGAATGAGGGGTGGGATCTTCCAGGTGCTTTGTTTTGGGCAATGTTAGAAGATGCACTGGGATGTTCTGTTCACTACCTCTGCAATCTTGGGCAATATCCTTGCCCTGTATGAGCTCAAAAGTAATTATAGCACCAACCTCATAAGGTTGTTAGGGAAGTTAAATGAGACTATGTAGCAATTCCCAGAGCCCCTGGTTGTTTTATATGCAATATAAGCATTTAATATTTTTACCAAGAGTGTTCTAATCTCCCCTGAATTTCCCCTTGATGTGAGCTGAGCAATTCGTCTGAGAAATTAGTGACCTTGGGCAAGGCCACTCCACATTCACCTTCATGACAGCAAGGTCAAGGCAGAGAATATGCAGGAAGCAGGTCCCTGGACAGTGGAAAGCCACATTCATGAGTGAAGCCCTCTGGCATTTCTCCCAATGATATTGATCTGGGGGCTGAGGGAGACCCCATGCCTATGAACCCAAGCTTTTGGGTTCTTATCCATTTTAACAAAGAATTGAGTAAACAGACTTTGGAAAGGGCAATTTATGAATTATGAAGTTTATTTAGGGAGAACTGGTATCCAGGGAAAGGCTAGAAAGACTCAACCAGAAGGAAATTCCCTCCTTGCTGGCTGGGAATGGAGGGGGAGGAGAGTGGGATCTTCATCACAAAGGAGTCTTTAAAGTGCAGCCCACAGGAAGGGTACACACGCACGCGCGCGCACACACACACACACACACACACGCATGCACACACACACGCACACGGGAAGCAAAAGCATGAGCCCTTCAGACCTCACATCGAGAAAGCTAAGAGACTAGATAGTAAAGTGCCATATCTTCGAGGAAAGTCATGCACGTAATAGCAAGAAAGCACCTGGAAGCAAAATGCATGGGAAAGCAAGCAGAAATCCACAGAGGCAAATAAGAAGCACCCTGCTTTCCCACCCAGGCTGGGGAGAGGGACTTCCACACCGGTGTTCAGGCAGAAACATCACAGAACCAAACAGGCTGCGGTGGGAGAGAGAGAGCTCATACATGCTTGGCGGTCTCTTTTATATGAATCACACATCTGATGGAGGAGCCTTGTCATCAGACTCAGGTGGGTGAGGGAGAGACCTATTGCTTTATGGACTCAAGTGCTGCTGCAGAAGCCTGCCTTGGTGTGCTAGCCCAGGAAGAGTCTAGAAGCGCTGCTGCTGAGGAATTGCCTGTAGCTATCTTGGGTGAGACTGGATCACGCATGAGTGTTTAGTCATTCCAGGGCAGGCCAGGTGGCCTCTTGTTGAGCCTCTGTCCCTGTATGACTGCCTATTTTAAAAAACAACAACAATACTAACTATCTTGGCCAGGAATGGTGGTGCATGCCTTTAATCCCAGCACTCGGGAGGCAAAGGTAGGAGGGTCTTCATGAGTTCGAGGCCACCCTGAGACTATATAGTGAATTCCAGGTCAGCTGAGCAAGACCTTACCATGAAAAACAAAAGAAAAAGAAAACTATCTTATGCAACTGTGGTGATACATGCCTTTGATCCCAGAACTCAGGAGGCAGAGGTGGCAGGGTGGCACTTGTGACTTTGAGGCCACCTTGGGTCTATATAGTCAATTCCAGGACTACAGTAAGCCCCTACTTCGAAAAAACTAAACTAAACTAAATAAATAAAACTATCTTGCCCCTGCTTCTCCTTCAGTATTAAGGCAATTGGTTTTCAAATTGTGGACCTTCTCTCAACAGGGTCATCATGTTGCCCGTAACAAACGTAGTCAGAAAGTGGTCAACTTTCATTTTCCTGGTCACTTGCTCAAGTTTCAAAACATCATCATGTCCTTTGAGGATAGTCTCATGCTCCTGACCCAAGTTTCCATTTATAATTCTGCAGCTTTAGGCTGGTGGGGACATGATACATGTTCAGTAAGTCATACTCTAGATTTTGAATTTTGATCCTATGTGATGCACGCACAGCCTTCTCTCCTGATGCTGAGCAGGGGAAGAAAGCAGCTGTCCCCGTAGTCAAGAGGACACGCAGCCACTCCATACCTTGCAGGGTGCTGTCTTGCTAAGCTCTGCTGTTCAGTAGGTTAGGTACATTAAGCATATTTTCTACTTAATGAGATTTGCAATTCAAGTGGAATGTAACCCCATCATAAGTGTGTGTGTGTGTGCGCGCACACACACACACACACACACACACACACACACACACACACACATCTTTCCTGACATCTGCTGTGTAGAACAGCAGAGCTGAGTCTATGACTGGCATCACGGGGGACTCAATGGGTTTTACTATTAGAAGTGTAAATCTGTCTTTCCATTAAGAGGGAAAAATGATCACTGGAGGTCAGGAGCTCAGAAGAGACATTTGATACGGCAGGGTGGACGTCAGTTAGATGAAGCTGGTAAGACAGTTGGAGCCATCCTCTGTCTTGCCAGAAGATAAGGTGGTGATCAAAAGGGTGTTCCATCTCTTATCATTAATATTCTTCCCAGGCTAATACAAAGAGCTGGGGCCTGCGGATGGTGGTGTGAGCACTGCCCAGAGGTGCCTTGTTAAGGAGGGTGCCTTGGGGGGTGAAAAGCATGGCATTTAAGAGGCTCCACCCCCTTCCTTCCCTTGGGAAAAGAGGGCCAATTTCGAGCTATCCTGGGGCACTCTTTTTTTCCAACTCAAACAAAGACTGAGCTGTTTCTAAACATCAAAGGCTATGTCTAGTCACACCCCAGGCATCATTTTGGAGCTTAATGTTGCCTCATTATGTCACCGTTTTTCAATAAAGACAGGCTAGGAAAAGCCGGCAGCCCATTTCCTGCTAAGGTATCAGTGAGAAGACTCTGGGCTTGCTGCAGCACCTTCAAATTTAAATCAATTGACTCCCTCTCTCTCTCTCTCTCTCTCTCTCTCTCTCTCTCTCTCTCTCTCTCTCTCTCTCTCTCTCTCTCCCCCTCTTCAGCTTCCACTTGGGAATTGGTTTATAATATATCATAATGGGTGACGCAGCTTTTTAAGTCACATAATTCAAATCATTCTTATGTTTTTTACTTAATTCTTATAGCCCAGCCTTAAACATTTCTTTGGAACTTTAAATTTCCCTACACTTACGCCTGGATCCTTGTAGACAGTTGTCATTTGCTCTGATGGGGTTGGGATAAAGTTGTAAAGGGACCCAAGACAGTAAAATCCAATCTTTGTCCCCTAAGATGTTATCATGGTGGAGGAAAGGCAATTGGGGTCTTAATAGTGATTTGATCTTTATAAACATGCCCAGTTGGGTTTCATTCTGGGCGCAGCCTTGAAGAAGTGTCTCCTTGCCAATACAAAAGACTGTTGCTATGGGTTCAATGTGAATGCCCCTGATACGTGCATGAGCTTGAAGACTGGCTCAGAGTTCATGGTGCTGTTTGGGGCAGTCATGGGATCTTTGGGATAAAATTCTAGGTGGTTTATGTAATTCAACGTTGGAGATTATATCATAGCACACTTTCACCACGAGCTCTCTGCTTCCTGTCTGTCACCTTGAGGTGAACAGCCGCTACCAGCTGCCGCCACCGCTGGTTCCACCTGTCACATCTCCTCACCAGGATACACTGTGAACCAAAATGAACCCACCTCCTTCAAGTTGTTTCTGTCAGATATTCACATCAAGGTAACAAGAAAAGCAACAGACTTCCTTAAGGGGCTAAGGGACAATTAAAAACAAAGGCCCCCAAACCAGACTTGAGCTTAAACCTCAGTTGTGCCTCTCACTGGCTCAAGAACTCTGAGCAAGTTTCCAGACTTCTACAAGCTTCTGTTTTCTGCCCTCTCAGGGTTGGTCACTGTGCCTACTTCTCTGTGTTGATAGGAGAACAGAGTTAGCACATTGTAAGTTCTCAGTCAAAATGAACTATTGATAATATTTACATTCTTAAGCATTATCACGTAATCCATTTGACTAGTCCCAAAGAGGTAGTTAGGAACCACCCAAAGGCAGGCTAAAACGCACAGATTCTAGGAAAGAGCCCTACAAGAATCACACCCATTATATCCTTTAGCAGGAAAGTTGAACAAGGCCATAATGGGCACCCAGGGTGCACATGTAGTCCAAGAATTAAAACTACAACTGCTGCAAGCAACATCCTACTCACAGAGATGCAAGCAAGAGCCAGCCTCCTGAAAAGCTGCCTTCCTCTGCACTCCTGGCTAACCAATGAGATGCATGCAAATGAGCTTAGGCACTGGCCAATCAGGACTAGACACTGTAAGCTTAGACCTCCCCCCTTTTTGCATGAAGGACCTGCCTGGGAATTTAGAGCTTTTCCTATATTAGCTATGTACCTTGTTCTGGGAGCTACAGCCTAACCTGCTCTGGATTACAGCTGGTTTCCCTGTCTGGCTTAAACAGACACCCTAATAAAAGCTTTGGGTCTAGGCTTACTGATACCATTACTAGCTCCAAGGACCCGGTTCCAGTGATAGTGACAAACTGAGGAAGTATGGAAGGTAGAGAAACCCAGTTCTTCTAAAAATGTCATGTTCAGACTGGGGAAATGGGGAATGGTGCAGTGGTAAAAGACAATTAGTTGCAAAGCCCACTGGCCTGGGTTCAATTCCCAGTACTTACATAATGAATGATGTACAAAACCAAAAAAAAAAAAAAAAAAAAAAAAACAAAACAATGATGTACAAAGGGGTACATGCATTTGCATCTGGGGTTACAGTATAGCTGCAAGAGACCCTGGAGCGTCTCCCTCCTGCCCCTGCTTTCTCAGATAAATAAAAATGTTTTTAATGCCATTTTATCTCCTTTGTATTCCAAAACTTCCCTAAGTTGCAAATATCAAAGGGCCAACATGAATATGCAGATTTCTATATTATGTTTAATGCCCACCAGAGGCTGGCGCATGAAGGTAGTCAGTAATCATATTTTTTAAAATTTATTTATTTATTTATTTATTTTGAGAGTGACAGACAGAGAGAGAAAGAGGCAGAGAGAGACTGAGAGAAGGGGCGTGCCAGGGCTTCCAGCTACTGCCAATGAACTCCAGATGCATGCACCACCTTGTGCATCTGGCTAACATGGGTCCTGGGGAATTGAGCCTCAAACCGGCATTTATTTCCTATAATTCTGTAAGCTGGGCTGTCCAGCAGACTCAGAGTGTGGTGCGGGCCCACTTCGAGCTGTGTCCTCACAGTGGAAGGGGAATGACAAGTCCTTTGGGACTCTGTTATGATTCAAGAAGTCCCCTTTATCAAGGCTCCGCCCTCATGACCTAGTCACATCCCCAAAGGCCCCAGATTAGATCTTGAGGTGAGGAGCTTTCTTCTCTTCCCAAGAGCCTTTAGATCTCCCTGTCTTTCTATCCTGCCTCGGAACTACCTGCAGGTGTAGGGGTCATGCACAATGCCTAAGCGCTTGGTGCCATCCATTCCTCCTTTGGAGAGATTGAGAGGTTCCATAAACTATTGAAAACCCCAGAAGGGCTGGAATGGGGAAGACTAGGAGAGCAACAAAGTAGCCTTTTGGTGTCTTCTACCCAGCACCACCTCACCAATATGGTCCCCACGGAAGGCAGACTGGAACCCAGACATCACAGTCCTCATTTACACTGAAAGTGAAAGCGAACTCCGAGTAGCGTCTATTGCTAAGCCCGAGATGAGCATTGCACAGGAAAACATAACACTTACTAAGCACAGACAAATTTTCCATGTGCCAGGTTTTGTCCAAGTATTAATTCTCACCATAATCCTTTGGGGTGGCAGTATTGCTACGTCCTTTATTTTTAGGTGAAGAAATGGGAACAGAGGGGTGAAGTAAGTTGCAGAGAGGAAAAGCAGGCCACAGATCTAGGCAGTCTGCATTCAGATTCTGTACTCCTACCTCAGAATGACAAGTAACAACTTGCAAGCAGCTGGACGGTGCAGCCAGGATGGGCCCTCCTCAGCCGCTGCATGACGCAGCGTGCATGTGTGCGTGTGATGTGTGTGTGTGTGTGTGTGTGCTCATGTAGTTGTGGAAGCCAGAACTTGATAGTCAGTGTCTTTCTCAATTGCTCTCCACCTTATTTATTTATTTTTAAGATTATTTATTTATTTATTTGCAAGCAGAGAGATAGAGAAAAGAGAGACCCAGAGAGAGAGAAGAAGAGTAAGAGAGAATGTACACGCCAGGGCCTCCAGCCACTGCAAATGAGCTCCAGACGCGTGTACCACTGTGCATCTGGCTTTATGTGGCTACTGGGGAATTGAACCCAGGTCGTTAGACTTTATGGGCAAGTGCCTTAACCACTGAACTATCTCTCCAGCCCTGTTCACCTTATTTTTTGAGGCAAACCTGGAGCTTTCCAATTTGGCTACACTAGGTAGCCAGCAAGCCCCAAGGCTCCCATCTGTGATACCCCAGTGGTGCAACTACAGGCATTTGCCACCATTCCTTGATTTTATGTGGGTGTTGGGGATCTGAACTCGGGATCTTATACTTAAGCAGCAAGAGCTTTACTGAGTAAATCATCTCCCCAGCCCAATTAACTTCGTTTTAATTATGATGAGGCAAAGCTTAGATTGCCTCCTCACAATTACGAAAGCTATTTGCTCAGTATAATCTTTTCTCTAAATCCCAAGTGTTTTGGATTTTGGTTTGATTTGAATTTTTGCCTTTCATTTTTTTTTTTTTTTTACTGGAGGTAGATATTTGGAACACAAACATAACGAGATATATGGAGTTAGTACCCAAGCCTCAATACATATTTCATGTATGTTTCACATACACTTCATATACAGAGCGTACCTAATTTTATACAACTTTGGGGTGCCTGTGTTCACCTGAGCTCAGGTGTGGCCTCATCCACTTGTGGCATCCCATTGGCCCTCAAAATGTTCTCTATTTGGAATCTTTGGATTAGGGGTGTTCTAATTATTACATGGAAAATTCCAAAAGTAAAAAGAAGAAAATTTTTAAAGAAGGGGATAGAAGTTAGTAATAAACTCACTGTGTCCTGATACAGTGTTTGTTACTTCCTCCCTGTCACCATGTGCGCGCGCGTGCCTGCCCGCCGTCGCATAGGACAATAGCTGACATTTATAGGCCTCGTACGTTTCTAGGCCCAGCATTGTGCCTATTTCATCTAACCGCTACAGAAAACCTAAAGAAAACTGGGGAATATAGCTAACATCATTTACAAGCAGAAGAATTGTGGCCTGCATTGAAGTTGCATTTTTTCTGTAGGTTTTTGTTGGATTTTTGACACACCATAATGGGGGCTTATTTCATGCTATTTGGTGGTGTTCAGAAGCATGCTTTCTGATGGTTGTGTCACTTGTTGGAGAATAACTATATTGTTTCTGTAGCCAGTGCTGTTTGTGGATCATTTCAGGTCTCCTTTATAGCTTCTTAGCACTATAAATAAGACTGTGCGGAGTGCTGGGGTAGTATGTGCATAAGTCTTTGAAGGCCGGCTCCCTAGAAATGGAGGTGTTAAAAGTAAAGGTCTAACTGATTTTGAAGCCATTAATCCAGTCAAAATAAATTGCCTTCCCAGAGAAATTTCTCATTTTTTAAATTCTTTGTTGGTGTGCATATACGTATACATGTGAACATATGTGTGAGGGTGTGCATGTGTCTGTGGGTGCATATATGCATATGTGCACATACATGTGGAAGTCAGAGGAAAGCCTCGGGTGTCATTCGTCAAGCTTCCTCCACCTTTTTGGGAACAGAGTCTTTCATTGGCCTTGACATCATCAAGTAGGCTAGGCTGCCTGGACAGTGATCCCCAGGAATTTACCCATTTCCATCTCTCCAGCACAGGGTTAATAAGCACACATCCCTATGCCTACCTTAAAAAACAAAAAAAAACCAAAAAAAAACAAAACAAAACATGGATTCCAGAGGATTAAACTTGGGTCCTCATATTTGTAAAGCTGACTGATCTATCTTCTCAATCCTTTCCTCACGTTTTATTCTTATCAGCGTGTTATGAATCTGTTGGTCTTGCCTTCTTTATTGTTTGTGATTAAAATACTTAAAAATTGTGGAAATATTTCTATCGTTGAGTGCTGAGTTAGCAAGCAGGAGATCCTGGTTGGATCCTCAGCACCTAAAACAGCAACATAAATAAGCAAAAGGCATATTTAGTTTTCCTTTGTAAAATATAGATTAACAATTAACATTTTAGTCTACAGTTAGAGAGAAATGGGGACATCTACACCAACTAGTAGAACAGAAAATAGATGAATACGCACTGAAATTCAGAACTTAGAGTCTAGTGTGAAGGCAGCCACAACAGTGGTGTTGCTTTTAAGCTGTAAGTGGTAGGCTCTTTTAAAAATTATTTCCCTCCCAAGTTAAGTTCTGGCTGCTTATTAGTTTGTTGCTGGGATAGAGAGAAGAAATGTGAACTTCAGTGTTGAGAAGGTTATAAAAGCCGTATATGTCCTTGTAATTATGTGCATGTCCATTAACTAACGCAGCCCAGCAACCAATCAACTCCTGGGCTTATGTCAGTGGTAGCTGGACATGCTGTACATCAAATGGACAAGAGGACCAGCCCCTGGGAAAACCAGCAAAGAGCCAGCCTTTCTGTCTGAATCCACTCACTCCAGAATATATGGTCAATTACGGGAAGAAATATGAGTCTCGGGAAGTGACAAGTTCTGAGGCAAGTCATTGTTTAGTGGCCACACAGAACATCCAACAAGTCCAGAGTACAGCTGGCAAGGGGAAGCACCTCTCATTCTCCAGTAACCACGCAGGGGGCATGGCAGCCCCAGGGAGTCTCTATTTACCCTTATCCCACGTCTCCCTGGCAGTATCCTTGATGTATTCAGAAAGCTTCATGTGTGACCCTCAGCTGGGGCTCATGCCAGGAGGGGAAGCCATTGTCTGGGTGGCAGTGAGGGGGGTCTGCTTAGGCATCGTGGGCAGGAAGGTCAGAAAGTTGAGGCTGAAATAATAAGACTATGGGTTCATGAGGTTGGGGCGATGGCTCAGTTAGTAAAGCGCATGTCATGCAGGTGAGAGGCCCTAAGATTAAACCCTGAACACTTCCGTGAAGGCCTGCCTGTAGTCCAGGTGCTCAGGAGGCAGTGACAGGGAATCCTCGGGGCTCACCAGTGAGCTATTGGGCTCCAGGTTCAAATCAGTGACTCTGCCTCAATCAATAAGATAGAGACTGTGGGAGACCTAACATCACTCTATGGCACACACACACACACACACACACACACACACACACACACACACACTCATATGCCCGAACACCTGTGAACACATATACACTCATGCACACAAACACAAAGATTTGGATTTGCCCTTCTGCATACCCATCTAGTGAAGTGAGGAGAAAGGCTTGCAAAGATACTCTAATTTCAGAAGAGAAGTCTGTTTTTGCCTCTTCCAGTAAACAGAAACTTACTAGCTTGCAAGACTAAACTCATTTCCAGATACCAGATACCAGATACCAGATACCAGATACCAGATACCAGATACCAGATACCAGTGTCAGGCAAGCTCTGGGAGCTTGGGTCTTGGTCCGCATTCAGTAATATCAGGTCACTCCGGAAGCAGATCAGGTGTTCTGTCAGGGTCAGGAAGCTCCTGGGATTACAGATAAATAGGTGTCTTGCGAGCTGAGTTCTATAACTCTTTTTTTAAAAGATTTTCAAAAATATTTTATTTTTATTTATTTGACAGAGAAAGAGAGAGGGAGAGAGGGAGAGGGGGGAGAGAGAGAATGGGCATACCAGAACCTCCAGCCACTGCAAACGAACTCCAGATGTGTGCGCTCCCTTGTGCATCTGGCTAACATGGGTCCTGGGAAATTGAACCTGGGTCCTTTGGCTTTGCAGGCAAACACCTTAACTGGCAAGCCATCCATCCAGCCTGAGTTCTATAACTCTTACAAGGCTTTTCTGTGAGAACTTTGTGTGAGATGGAAATGTTCTCAGTCAGTGCTGAGTAGCCACTAGCCACATGGAGTCTGTTTGCTCTCCCTGACCCTAGGGCAACTGAGAAACTACGTTTTCAACTTTATTCTAATTATTTATTTACATACTCATCTATGGCTGTTGGTTGCTGTTATATAAGCACAGTAACGGAAAAAAAAAAAAAAAACTGAAAAGCTTTCTCATCTCAATGACCAGTATTGTTGAATGCCCAAATTGGGTTTTAGGTCATTTTTTCCCTCTGTATAATCTCAAAGAAGTGAAATGTTGCTCTTTAGTCCAGAAAGAATGACAAGGCAGAATTTCTGTTAGGAAGGTTGAAGCAGACATCTAACTCAGGGTGGGGCTCACAGCAACAAATCCCTTGGAAGTACATCCAAGTCTATCTGACTTTCAGCGCTCTGTGGGGGCACGGCTGCCTCGTCTTCCCGGTGAGAATGGTTATTTTGGTGGCTCAGTGCTCTTGTGTCCAATAGCCTTGATTTTTCACACAGCTGGGTTATCTCAGGCATGAAAGCACTTTGCTTCATCTTCTCAATTTCCCCGATCCTTCCAGCCGCACAGATGTGCAAGCTGCCTATGACGCTCTCTCCGGGTGCTGATGGAGTATGACAGCTTTTATGATGTGCTCGCATAGAGAAATAAACAAGCTGCTGCTTCGTGGGGAAAAAAGTGCCCTGCAAAAGGCACTATGGTCCCAAGTTAAGTTTATTGTTTGTATGCCTTGATCAGGTGGGTCCTAGATGGCTTATTTTGCAGTTATAAGAAGATAAATGAAGAAAGTAAGGAGATTAAGCCCGGCCGAATGACACAGGCCTGTAATCCCAGCCACTCAGGAGTCTGTGGCAGGAAGATCACAAATTCAAGGCCTGCAGAGTAAGTTCAAAGCCAGCCTGAGCAACTCGTTGAGTCCCTGTCTCAAAATAAAATATAAAAAGAAGGCTGGCGAGATAGACTCAGTGATAGGATTTGCTATGTATTGTACCTTTGGTTCAATCTCCCATACCTCAAAACCAAAAGAATTAAAATCCCAAATATAGAAATTAACCTAGATTCAAGGTAGTTTACATATTATGAAGTTCCACTCTTGCATATATTATCCCAATTAAAAATTATTTATGAGTGTCTAAGAAGTATCTTTGAATCCTTCACTTTTAGTAGTTATTCAAAGTGACAGGTACCTCATTAAACAAGAAAGCTGACTAACTCTTCTAAGACTCACTAAAGAAAACCATCTCTGGTCTACTGTGACCCTTAAAAAGAAGCTGAGCCCCTTGCTACTGACACGTGTGTGGAGCTGCGGAGGGAGGGGGAAACGCTGTGATGGGCACATGACTGAAGAAAGAGTCCTCATGCCAATACCTAAGGACAGCTGCCTGTAATCATTTTGGGCACATGGATAAATCTCAAAGGAAGAGTCTTTTTTAAAAAAATATACATTAATATACATGTATATATTATTTTGTATTGTTTTTGTTCATTTATTTATTATTTATTTGAGAGTGACAGACTGAGAGAGGAAGAGGCAGAGAGAGAGAGAGAGAGAGAGAGAGAGAGAATGGGCACTCCAGGGCCTCCAGCCACTGCAAACGAACTCCAGACACGTGCGCCCCCTTGTGCATCTGGCTAACGTGGGTGCTGGGGAATCGAGCCTCGAACCGGGGTCCTTAGGCTTCACAGGCAAGTGCTTAATCGCTTAACTGCTAAGCCATCTCTCCAGCCCAAGAGTATTTTTTAAATCAAGGGAAATTATAGTCACATGACAACGCAAGATAAGGTATTCCCGTCCATATAATTCTACTCCAATAAATGCAGAAGTGGAAGCAAGGGAAACAGTAAAGCTTTCCAACAATGATGGAACCGAGCCAAATGGCAAAAGGAGAAACAAGGCGACTCACACACTTGGTGATGAGGAGCAGAGGCAAACAAGGGTGACTGCAGCTGAGCTGCTCTCTGTTCTAGTGGGGAGTAGAGGCAAACCCAAGTGACATTGCCATTGCTGAGGGAGCAACGCCATCGCGCCTACGCGCTATCTACAATCGAATATGATCGTCCATCTAGGGGGTCTTAGATACCCTCCCTCTGTGCATTTGAAACTGCAGAAATATCCCACATTGAGTACAGGAACAGTGAGAGCCTACGTTTACCAAATTCCAAGAAAATGAAGATGTCAGTTATACCTACATTACATCAAATATTCAAAGAAGCAGGTTTCCCCACTTGGGATGGGCTATGACATTTGTCAGCTTGAGGGGGACCTAAAATCACCTGTCAAAGATTATGTATCGCCTCTGTGCGCGCCTGTGAAAGATCACTTTGATTAAGTCAATCGAGGCAGCAAGACCCATCTCTACTGCGGCGGTACCATGGACTGTGGGCCTGGGCTGTTTTGCAGAGAACGAGCTGGCAGAGAGGCAGCGTTTATCACTGTCAATCCTCACTGGCGGTGTAAGGTGATGCGCTCCCTTGGGCTCGTCTCCCCTGACTTCCCTGCCATGAGGCTCTGAAACTTGCAGCCACCTCTCCTCCCTTAAACTGATTTCATCCCAGCAATGAGGATGGAACCAATGCACCCCGCCCTTGTGGTGGTGATCTTGGGTACCAGGGACTGAACCCAGAGTGTTGTACATGCTAGATGTAAACTCTCCCATTGAGTGACATCTGCAACCCTTGGCTTTTTGAGAAAAGACCTTGCTCTGTACTTCAGAGTGGCCTCAAATTCATACGTCTACTTAAGCCTCCCATGTTCTGTGATAACAGGCATACACCACTACCCTTGGCTCAAAGAACTGGATCATTTTCCTTAATGTCTGTATGCTTCAATTCCAAAAGAATTAAATTCAAAAAAGTAAAGACACTTGGGCTGTGGTCGTAGCTCAGTTGCCTGAGCCCTTGCCTAGCATGCATGTGGCCCTGGTCTTGATCCATAACATGGAATAAAACTGGGTATGTTTGTACACACCAGTGATCCCCACACTTGGGAGATAAAGGCAGGAGGAGCAGATGTTCAAGGTCTTCCTTGACAGTGTATTGAGTTCCAGGCCATAGGAAAGTTGGCTTAAAACTTGACTCAAACATTAAGGTAGTTAGGAGATAATTAGTTGTAAAACAGATGGTGTCATAAAGTCAGAACTCACCAGTGCTTGTAATAAAGACAACCGTCCCTATTCTGGCACATCTGAGAGTCTTGACAACGGCATCTCCTACACAGGGGCATCTCTGCTTTCTGCTTTCGTCTGGCCAGGCCCCAACAGGAATGCCATTCCTGAGGTGCAAGCTCCTGCTCTCATAGTCTTACAACACACCGTTGACTTTGGGGCCCCAAGTCCCTCAGGACTTTAAAAATGAGAAGGGATATTTGAATGTTAGTATGAAATAACAGAAAGTAGCTTGTTGTAAATAATATGTAATATGTAAATAATATGTAAAAATTAAAGCTGAGTGTTTGGAGAGAACCTCAGCTGTGGTGAAGCAGAGAAGGACAAAGTAGGTTTCTTTCTTTCTTTCTTTCTTTCTTTCTTTCTTTCTTTCTTTCTTTCTTTCTTTCTTTTTTTAAATGGGCAAGTTAGCCAGGGACAGAGGCCCAAGGAGATGTCACCTTGCTTGCCCTGGCAGGACTAGAACCTGTGTCTGACCCAGTCTCACCCAAGATGGCTGCAAGCCACACTCCCTAGCAGCTGCTGCCTGATTCCTCAAGCTTAGCACACCTGTCTACCAACCAATCAGTCTCTTTCTTACACACCTGAGTCTGATGAGAAGTTTCATCCTAATCGGATGCTTAATCCATAAATGGGCCTGGCATGTGTGCATGCGTGCGTGCATGCGTGTGTAAATCTCTTCATTCTCCTGGCCCTCGACTCTCCTGGTCCGTGCTTTGTAAATCTTTGCCCGTTCCCAGCAAGGTGGGAAGGGAGAGGATTTCTTTTTGTCTGGCACTTTCTTGCCTTGTTTTAGGGTGCCTTATTGCTTCGTCATATGCAATCTGTCCTTTAAATCTCTGAGCCCTTCACTATGTCTTAATCCTCTCAGTTATCTTATGTGTGTGTGGGGGGGGGGATTGGCATGGGCTCTCTGTGTGTGCGTGTGCGTGTGCGTGTGCATGTGCGCCTGCCCTGGTGGCTTCTTCCCCAGAGATGTGAAGGAGCTTTTCTCCGTTTCCCCTTCCTTACTGGGATAAAAAGAGGGAGAAGTGTTTTTGGCTTGGGCTTCCATGCTAGCCTTCCCTTTGGGTCCTAATTTCCCCAAGAATAAATCTTATACTTCATAATTTACCTCTCTCTGAGTTTTTATATTTAATTCTTTGCTGACTTGGATAAGGAACCAAACTTTGGCGCCCCAGGGTTTGGAATCTCCTGAATATTTATGGAATTTACTCTCTCTCTGGTACTAAAATCCTGCATCATGGGGCTGGAGAGATGGCTTAATGGTTAAGGTACATGCCTGCAAAGTCTAAGGACCCATGTTAAATTCTCCAGGTCCCGCATAAGCCAGATGCACATAGTGGTACACGCATCTGGAGTTCATTTGCAATGGTTAGAGGCCCTGGCATGCCCATTCTCCCTTTATCTCTCTCCCTCTCTCTAATAAATAAATAAAAATAAATCTTAAATAAATCCTGCATCAGTAGTAATCCAATGATGGCTGCCCAGTTTCTCAGTGTGTGAGCTGTGAAAAGCAAGCTCAGTAACAGCCAGAGGCCCAAGGAGCAGCTTTCTTGTCTAAGGGGCTCTTTTGCCTCAGACCCTTTTTGTTGGCATGATGGAAAATAAAATGTAAAGTAAAGGGCTGGACATGGTGGCACACACCTTTAATCCCAGCACTCAGGAGGCAGAGGTAGAAGGATCACTGTGAGTTCAAGGCTACCCTGAGAATACATAGTGAATTCCAGGTCCACCTGGGCTAGAGCAAAACTCTACTTCAGAAAACCAAAATAAAATTTAAAAAAAAACAAATCTAAGGTAAAAGAAACTAAAGAGAATGGAATGTGTGTTCATCAGGACAGCTCAGACATGCTTGTCTGCTTAGGTGAAGCCCTTATTATTTTCCCTCAAGCTAGCCCTGAAGCAATATTCCAAAGTTCTATACAGTCCTTCTAATAGAAAAATCTACTGTTTAGGCATCCCTAAGTGTGTTAGTCACGGTCCAGTGAGGAGATGGAATCGGCCCTAGCGATTTGAACTGGGAGACGGTGAAAAGTGGATAACTAGGTAAACTCAATAGGCAGACAAGAACACAAGCTGTGGTAGGATTCAGCCACCTCTTGGGGGTGTAGGGGTAGAGGCTGAGCTAGGAAAAGCAGGAAGCGGAGAGATGAGCTCCCACAAGTGGGGACTCAGCTCTGAGGATGGGTGCAGCTAGCCTGGAGCAGGTGTCTCTGAGCCCAGAGGAAGGGCTGTCAGTGAGCTGTGTCCTGTCTGGGTGGGCCTGGTGTCTGAGGCGGCTCATCGAAGAAGCTGGCTCTGCTATTTCTGCAGCTGTCGGAGCCAAATGCCCTGGCAGGTCCAGTAGCCAGGCTGTGTTGAAGGAGAGAGGAAATGGAAGAATCACAGATAATTAATTAGGAAGTATCAAATCTCTGCCTCATGGTCTCCCTCCAGCATCCCCTGTTGCCAGAGCCTGAAAAGGAAGCTAGACCCACCCTCAGCCAAGCATCAGGAAGAATGATCTAGAACAGTGGATTTGAAATGGAGAAATAATAACTTAATTGGCATTCCAGTGAATACAAGTTGATTGAAAGCATAGAGGAGAATGAGAAGATTGTTCATACACCATGGTGCTCAGGGTTTTATGATTCCATTGCTCCAATTCAGTCCCTATCAGTGCCCTCTTGGTATCTCTTTTCTAACCAATTTATGCAGGGCTGGTCCCTTTTAAGAGCCAAGTTATCTGCTGTATGCATGCAGCTCTATGCCCGTAACCCTATCAGTAATTGTTGCTAGTGGCTTTCTTAGAAGTTGGAGGAAAGCTATGCAACCCTATTCGTATCAAGGTCAATTTCTTTTCTTCACATTAGAATTTAAATGTTCTCTTAAAGATCTAAAAAAAAGTGGTGGTCGGGGGGGGGGGGGCTTGGTGGTTAAGACATTTGCCTGTGAAGCTTAAGGACCCAGGTTTGATTCCCTAGAACCCACGTAAACCAGATGCACAAGATGGCACAAACGTCTGGGGTTCGTTTGCAATGGCTAGAGGCCCTGGCACACCCATCGTCCCTCTCTCTTTCTTTCTCTGCTCTTTTTTTTCTCTCTCCCAGATAAATAAATAGATAAAAATATTTTTAAAATAAAACATCAAAAAAGAGACAAAAACAATAAAAAATGGGAAAAACAAGATTAAAAATAGACACTGTAATGAGAGGGAAAAAGAGAGTATGGAAGTCCTTAAAATAAGAGAATTAAATGCATATGAGTTAATGTAATGTAAAATAACTAAAGATAAACAATAATAGCTATAAAATAAATGAAATTTAATGCGCTAAAAATGAAAACGCAAAGAAAATTAAAATAAGCAAATATTACATTAAAACCAACTTAGTATAATGGAATTAAATTGCTTTTGGAAATAGATTCTAAGAGGAAATATGGGAATCTAGAACAAAGAGCTGAAGCACAAGCAAATATAACAAATACCTTTGGCTAAAGCCCTGGAGAATGAAAGGCACTACGTGAATGTCATCAGTACAGTGTCTCATTTCAATTTCGGGGTGGCCTCGTGAGGCAGGCCACTCCATATCTCACAGGTGAGAAAACGGAGACTCAGAACATCCTCACAGCGCATAAAACTATGGAGCTGGAGTTGAAATTCAGGGAACTTGCCTAGACATAGATCCCAAAGGTAGAAAAGTTGCAAGACAATGCCTGTAAGACAGGAAAAGGCAAATTAAGGAAAACCATTCAGTTCTTCTTATTCAGTGAGCTGCCAAAGATGTGCACACTGAAATACTAACTTACTCAATGAAATGTCTGCGATCAATTAAAAAGAAGTGAAAACTCAGAAAAGGATAGAGGAAATGGGAGACAACAAAACTATAAGACTCGGGGGCGTGGAGAACTCAGCAAGTCCCTGTGAAATGGCCCGTCCTCACCTTCTCTGCCAGGCCTCCCGTGATCCTGCTGAGGTCTTGCATCCTGGGTGCGTGTACACGTGCAGACATAGGCCAGAAGTGAGTGTCAGGTGTTCCTCAGTCACTTTGCCCCTTATTTATTGATTTTTTTTTTTTTTTGAGACAGAATCTTGCACTGAACCAGAAATTCATGGATTGGTTAGATTAGCTAACTGGCAAGCCCTAAGTAGCCTTCCACCTCTACCTCCCCAGAACTATAATCTTAGGTGCATGCTGCCATTCCAAGATTTTATCTGGGTGCTGGGGCTGCTAACTCAGATGTCACTAGGCCATCGCCCCAGCCCCCTGGAGTCATTTCAATGATGAATCTCACTCAGCCTCAACTATCCCAGGTTGTCATTAATGGGATGCCTAACATTGTTCCCTGACTACGAATGTGCAAGGATGTGTGGGTGTGACTACAAACATGTGTGCATACGTTTGTACGTATGTTTGAGTAGAAGGATTTGGACACAAGAACCAGAATTTGTCTCGGAGGTTTCTGGCCATTGGCACTGCCCTTCCCTGAGGGTGTTTGTTCTTGCAGTGATGCCATTGATGCTTGGAAATGGCCAATAAGGAGACCTAACTTGTAGCACCTTCATGCTGCTGGTACAACACCTGACCAGAAGCAGCTGATGGGAGGAAAGGGTTTTATTCTGTGTCACCTCAGGGGGGAGCTTTATGGTGGTAGGGAAAAGCTGGCGGAAAGGAAGCTGTATATATCACCTCCTTTCCAACATCAGGTGGACAACAGCCACAGGAGAGTGAGCTGAACCCTAGAAAGGGAAAGCTGCCTGTAACACCCCTCAACCTGGCCCCAACCACACATGTCCTCCAGCAAGGCTTCACCTCCCAAACTGCCACCAGCTGGAACCAAGCATTCAAAACACATGAGTTTACAGGGGTGGGGGACACTTAATTCAAAGTACGCTGAAAATACAAATGATCCTCAGTTTATAATGCTATCATAAATCAATCTTAAACTGAAATATCACAAGTCAAAAATGCATTTAGGGCTGGAGAGATGGCTCAATAGTTAAGGTGCTTGCTTGCAAAGCTTAACAACCTGAGTTCGATTCCCCAGAATCCATGTAAAGTCAGATGCACAAGGTGGCACATGCATCTGGAATTCACTGGCAGATGCTAGAGGCCATGGTGTGCCCATTCTCTCTCCCTCTCCTGGGTGTGGTGGTGGGTGATGCATGCCTTTAATCTCAGCACTCACGAGGCTGACATAGGAGGATTGCTGTGAAATTGAGGTCAGCCTTGGTCCTGCATAATGAATTCCAGGCGATCCTGGCCTAGAGTAAGACCTTACCTCAAGAAAACATAAAACAAACCAAAATAGCATTTCATGTGCCAAGCCTTCTGAAGAGCCTAGCATAGCCTGAACTGCTATGATTGTGCTCAGAGCACTTATCTGATTACAGTTGGGCAAAATCAAAATCAAGGCCTATTTTATAATAGTGTCAAATATCTCATATGTTTATTGAATACTGACAACAAAAACACCCAGAATATTTACAAGTTAATTTTGTACCATTTAAGGTTTAAAAAAATCCTAAATTGAGCCATTATAGGTTAAGGACCATCTGATTGGAATTTTGAATGACAAATTTCAGAGTGAAAATCATTGTGATTCAGATTTTTGGTCTTTGTGAGAAACTGTGACGGGCTGTGTAGTGACCACCTTCTGAGTGACCTTCCCTGACGGGGCAGGAGGCGCCGATGCACCTAATCCAAGCACTTGCTGCTATTAACTTTATAATGGAATACATCCTCCAAAAGCAAGTGGCCTTCACTGCAGGCTTTCCAGTCATGAATACTACCCCCTTCCTGCTCCCAATCATGTAGGAACTGATTGGACTCAGCTTGACTTCTCCTGCTACAATGCGTACCTTGGAGATCTCACCACAAGAACAGTCACGTTGGATGTTCAAAACTGAGCAAGTGTATTTGTTATCTGAACAGAGCTGGATGAATGGGAAACCTTAGGGAAATAATTTTTACAGGTAGTATTCAGTCTCAAACTGCTGCCAAGTCTCTCTGCTATTTCCGATAGCAGCTGATTTCTTATGCAAAGAAACACCAGGAGACATCTTATTTTTGTCAGAAAGATTTACTATCTCATGCCAATATGATTCTCTTCCAGGTATGGTTTTCTTGTTAAATTTCACAGATGCCATGGTCCAGATTCTGGAAAAATTATTTCTAGTTTAGTTTTTCTCCACTTTTAATTTGCTTGATTATAATAGTATCCATATATATATATATAATATATGTGTATATATATATGTATAATGTATATTATATTATAATAATGCCCTTAACCTTCTATAGGCTTGTTTACACACAAGCTAAAATAAGAATTAGTACACCTAGCCTAAAGGAATACCAAGGAAATAGGGTAGGATACTTTTGATGTTCTAGAAGAAATAAATAGGATATGTGATGCTAATAATAATTCTCATTATTCTATTTAAAGTTGTCCTGAGACTAAGTACTGCTGCTTGACTTTTTTTTTTTTTTTTTTTTTTTTTGCTTTTGGAGGTATGGTTTCACTCTAGTCCAGGCTGACTTGGAATTCACTATGTACTCTCACTCAAGCTGGCCTCAAACTCATGGTGATCCCCCTACCTCTGCCTCTTCAGTGCTGGGATTAAAGGCATGCACCAACACACCTGGCTTGTTGCTTGACTTTTATGGAATAAGGAAAAATACAGGTGAGGGAAGATGTAATGATTTAATAATGTTTTGACCAATCTAAAGGGAAGTGGAGCACCTCTCCAAGGCCCACATGTGGTTCATAAGTTATAGCCCTTAGTATCTAGACAATCAGAAGATGTAAAAATTCTTGTTTTGGACCCTATTTATTTCACAATGCCTAGGATAGTGCCATGAGAAAAAAAGGGTTCAGTATATGGTTGATGAAGGAAGAAGTACAGAGATGAGCAGAGCAATAAGGAAATGAATATTCTAGAATCAATCAAGCACTTTGATATTTGTTTTTGTTTGTTTAGGGGCTTGTTGTTGGCCTCAAAGCTGTAGAAAATTTATAAAATAATAAGTGTGAAAATTAAAATTATTTTTCATTGTAAATGTTGTGGCATATTGAATTTCTGCATCTTGTGTCCAGACATGTGTGAAAACATGTACATAGGAGTTATGTAACTTAAAAAGGAGTTATATATTTATTTATTTTGTATTTATTTATTTGAAAGAGAAAGAAAGAGAATGGGCATGCACCACCATGTACATGTGGCTTGCATAGATTCTAGGGAGTCAAACCTGGCTCCTTGGGCTTTGCAGGCAAATACCTTAACTGCTAAGCCATCTCTTCAGCCCTATAAAGAGGTTAGGATTGAGCTGGGCGTGGTAGCACATGCCTTTAATCCCAGCACTCAGGATGGGTAGGAGGACTGTCATGAGCTCAAGGCCACCCTGAGACTACATAGTGAATTCCGGTCAACTTGGGCTAGAGTGAGACCTTACCTGAAAGCAACAACAACAACAACAACAAAAAGTTATGATTCCCTATTGTATTAATAGTCTACAGATATTTTCTCAGGTAAAATATTAAAGGTATGCCTGGATATACCATAGATAATTAAATTTTCTTGTAAAGGGTAGACATTTAGATGTCCACTTCTAAAAACAACTCTGCACTGATTCCCTTGTACATAAAACTTTAAACTTGTGAGTGATTTTCTCAGAATGACTCGTCAGCCATAGGAGGATCAACCACTTTTCAAGTCCCTGGTCCATTTTGGCATGTATTCGACAATCTTTTGTATTTGTTCTTTGCCTGTGTGTGCCCTCTGGAAGTGTGCTTTATTGGGTGTGCAAAGCTTGTGTATCCTCTCTGGAAGCACAAACCACCTGAGAGCTCCTCTAGATACTGGAAGGGGAGCAGGAAAAGAGGTGAGCTGATAAACACTTATGAAGGAGAAACAAATGATGTGTCTCAACACAGAAAAGCCTAGAACAAGATAACTTCACTACCTAAGTTTGACAGTTTTAAAAACAAATATCAATACTTCTCAAACTCATGTTAAAAAAATGAAATGAAGGAACTCTTCATATAAATCCAGTGTCACCCTTACACCAAGCCTACATAGGCCACAACAACAAAAACAACAAAAGAATGTTATAGACCCATATTCCTGATGAACAAAGGTACAAAAATTCTCAACAAAATGAGAGGCTTCAACTATTGTTTTCCTCAGATGAATTGTTATGCCTGTCCTCAAAAGTCTTTCTTCTTGGGAGGTAGAGGTAAGAGGATTATCATGAGTTCAAGTCCAACTTGAGACTATATAGTGAATTCCAGGTCAGCCTTGGCTAGAGCAAGACTTTACCTTAAAAAAAAAAAAAAAAAAAGAAAAGAAAGTCTTTTTAAAAGACTGTGTTTATCCTTTGATCCATGCTGCTCTCACTCTTGGTTGAAGAATCTGCCTTTTACATATAAAGGCAAATACCAGGGAGAATCAAGACCCATTGCCTCATCAGCAGGACAGGAAAAGACGTTGACTTCCTAGTGGGAGACAAGTTGTCTCTATCACCCCTGTTGGGGTCCAGGAAACATTACAGAATAAGAGATGGGTGTTGCTCTGTCTCTTAGCCTGAAAAACTCTTCCAGGATGATGGCAGCCCACACTGGGAGACCCAAATTCATTAAAACAGAAAATCAGAGGAGGTGGAGAGCCCAGCACTAATGTAGACTTATAATACAGCTGCCAAGGCGCAGAGTGGAAAGAGTGTAAAAGCCACAGGGTGAGAAGGAGTATCCTGAGGCACTGTCCATGCCCCCAAACTCTGAGGGTGCATTTATGTCCCCACAGTGAACACTGATAACCCCACTGAGGAAGTTCCTCAGTGGAAAGAGGAACAGTGAACCTAAGTGTACAACCTGATGGGACTATGGCTAATTATGTTCCTAAAGTAAAGTTAACAATCAAATGAAAATAAATAAGAAACTAACAAAACACTAGCAAGCTGATGGATGTGGTGGCACACGCCTTTTAATCCAAGCCCTTGGGAGGCTGAGGTCGGAGGATCGCCATGAGTTTGAGGCCAGCATGTCTATCAACAGACAGGAAAGTAGAAACACACCCCGTGAATAGCAAACCCAGAGAGGAATTCTGGCAGACCCGTACAGTGGGTAGTATTCAGCAATGCAGGGAAATGAAGATTGGGGTGATGGCTCAGAAGGTAAACTGCTTACTGTGCAAACCAGAGGACCTGAGTTTGGGTCCCCAGCACACACAAAAGCCAGGTGTGACGGAGCATGTCATAATCCCAGTGCTGAATACAGGGAATCCAGGGAGTTGCTGGATTTCCTGGCCAGCTAGTCTAGCTGAATCAATGAGCTCCAGGCTCAGTGAGAAACCCTGTCTTAAAGAATAAGGCAGAAAGAGACTGAAAAAGCCTGCCAATGCCCCCTTTGGACTCCACATTGTGTGCACACATGGCTTGTGCACCCTACCCATGTGCCACTACACACATATGAACATACAAGCATGTGTGCCAAGCAATGTGCATATGAAAAAATTAAATATTGGTGTGCTGTGATGTATGAGCGAACCTGGGAATGATGCTATGTGAAAAGCCAGATACTGGTTACATGCCTTATGGGTCCATTTATAGAAAATGCCAAAATAGGGCTGGAGGGATGGCTTAGCAATTAAGGCGTTTGCCTGCAAAGCCAAGGGACCCAAGTTCGATTCCCTTGGACCCACATTAGCCAGATGCACAAGGGGTGCATGCATCTGGAGTTTATCTGCAGTGACTGGAAACCCTGGTGTGCCCATTCTCTCTCTCTCTCCTTCCCTCCCTCCCTCCCTCCCTCTTTCTCTGTCAAATAGTAAAATTGAAAAAAATAGTTTTTAAAATGCCAAAATAGATGACTGTATAAACAGAGAACACAACTGGTGGCTGTCAAGGGCGAGGAAAAGGGGCAAAGGCAGCAACTGCTCGATGGTTCCAGGGGTCCATTCGGGGTGACAGGAATATTTTAGAACCATAAGAAAAATGTTGGTTATACAATACTAATGTATCAGTTGCTATTATATTGTTACTTTAAACTGGGCAATTTAATATGGGCAACAGAATTTCACTTCAACTTAAAATAGAAGAAAATCCAAATGTTCACATGAAAGTCAAAGAGCTGAAGTGCCTCGTGTGAATCAGGCACATGCTGAGTGAGCAGGACTTAGCGTAAGGACACAGCAGCCGCTTGGGGAAGCTGTTGGGGCAGAAGAGAAGCACAGGGTCTGAGAAAGGGAGAGCTGAGTATAAGAAATGTCAAAGGAGGCTGAAGAGATGGCTTAGCGGTTAAGCACTTGCCTGTGAAGCCTAAGGACCCCGGTTCGAGGCTCGGTTCCCCAGGTCCCACGTTAGCCAGATGCACAAGGGGGCGCACGCGTCTGGAGTTCGTTTGCAGAGGCTGGAAGCCCTGGCGCGCCCATTCTCTCTCTCCCTCTATCTGTCTTTCTCTCTGTGTCTGTCGCTCTCAAATAAATAAATAAAAATTTAAAAAAAAAAAGAAATGTCAAAGGGCTAGAGAGATGGCTTAGCAGTTATGAAGCTTGTCTGTGAAGCCTAAGAACCCAGGTTCAATTCCCCAGAACCCATATAAACCAGATGCACAAAGTGGTGCATCTGTCTGGAGTTTGTTTGCAGTGGCTGGAGTCGCTGGCTCACCCATTCTCTCTGTCTGTCTATCTCTCTCTCTCCTCTCCCTCCAATAAATAAAATACTTAAAAAATAAGTGGGCTGGAGTGATGTATTAATGGTTAACATACTTGTCTACAAAGCCAAAGGACCTAGGTTCAACTCCCCACTACCCATGTAAAGCCAAATGCACAAGGTGGTGCATATATCTGGAGTTTGCAATGGCTAGGTGCCTTGGTGTGTCCATTCTCTCTCTCTCTGTCTCTCTGTTCTCTCTCTCCTCTCTCAAATAAATACAATAATTTTTTAATTATAAGAAAAAAAAAAGAAATGGCAAGGAACAGTACCTTTGTGAATAATGAAGGTAAGCACTGTGTGAAAGTCATCTCCTGAATTCATTCCGTGCCCTAGAAAGTCCAGACCTCCAGCCCTTCCCACCTCTACACCTGAGAAGTCCAGGGGTTCTGCAAGGCCACCATGCCCCCCTTCCACCTCCACATGTGCTCAACCTGCATGATGGAGAGCTGGCCATGAATAACCCCAGCAGCAGTGCCAACAGCAATGCCAGCAAGATACCATGCAGAGTGCCAGGTGGAGAGACACGAGACTCCCTGGATCCTTCATGTACAGGTTTCTACCTTTGGTAATATACGTAGCTAGTCAGATCCATCCAACCGCTAGGTGGTCTGCTTCTTAGAAGCTAGTCTTCAAGGATGTACAGGCAGATGGAGATCTCCAGGGGCTGCGTGTATCAGCCTTGAAGCAAAAGAGTTGAGGTAAGCACTGGCCACTGGCTGCAGCCCATTGCTCTTCACTCCAGAACCACTGAGAAGCAGTGAGATGTCTTGGCTAAGTCACAACCATTTTTCCTCAATTTCACCCAAATAAGATGTATGGCACTGTTCTCATATGAGGACTTGGATTTGACCCTATAATGTATGTAGCAGTGGCGTCTCAAAGCACACATGTTCCAAACACACACACACACACACACACACACACACACACACACACACACACACACAAGAGACAATAGTCTGGTTATGTTGGGCACTCATGCATATGCGTATATGCACATATATGCCACTGCTGGTTTCCTGCTAATGTGCCTATGTTTGTAATAACTGGTTAAGAATTTTTCCATTGTTCTTTCTGTGGTTGGTTTTTCAAAGCCTTGAATAGGAAAAATCCCTTTAAGTTTGAAGACACACGGCAGGAGCATAATGAGTACACAGTAGTTTGGCGCAAGTGATTCCTGCTTGCACTGGAGCTCAGGGGACACTTGGCTGTGACTGTATTTGATATTGCCCTTTTCTACACAGACGATGCTCTGAAATCATTTATACCACCTTCCACTCCTCTCCCCACACAAGCAGGTGCTGCCCATTTTGGAAAATCCAGAGCAAATGATTTGGGACCACAGTGTCTCCCTCGGTGGTTCATTCCCACCTTACCTGGCCTCTCCACTGTCTGTCCCTCCACAATGCCATTAATCTCTTATAGTGGCATCTTATCTGATACCACAAGCCATCTTTTATTATTTATGAACGGCCTTAGGTCTTTACCCAGCCGAATGGTACCCTCCTTCAAGTGTGCTCTGGGTCCTGTTAGTCATTCATCCTTTTAGTTTTTCAGTCACTCCATAAGTTTTCATTGCACACTTGTGTGATAAGATACTGTGAAGATTCAGAAGCAACAGAATATAAGGCATTTCTGTTTTCTGGGAGCTTGGTTGCTAGTGGCTATGACCAGGTCTCCAGACCTGAAAGCACTAAGTAAAAATGTTTCCAGGCTCTACAGCACAGATTACAATGTAAGGCACATTGTTGGTACATTATTCTTGATTGATGGGTTGATTAATTAGGAGGCAACCTGCCAGGGGAAAGGAAGGTATGGTTTCATTGGCTGACAGTCAAAATGTGTTTAAAAACAATTACATGCAGTAGAGGTGTGCTCTTCCCCAGATCAGGAATGCCAGGCGTCTTCAAATACAAAACCAACCTAGCTATGACTGGCCCAGAGTGGAATTTCTGAAAACAGTATTAAACTTGACCTAGTTATTGACAAGGACAACACTGTAGTCCTTGATGTTGGAAACAGCAAATATAGGCTGTTCTTCTTTTTTTATTTTCCTGGCATTACTGTCTGTGCAAATACATTTAGTTCCCATTGCTGTTTACAAAGCTCTGACAACTGCAGCCTACTGTGGTGATTATAAATGTAATAGTGAATAAATTATCCTTCAGTGACCCCTGGAAGAAGAATCTGAGGCAAAAAAAAAATTCTTCACAACTCTTTCAAGGAACTCATTATGTTTTTAAATCGAATAACTTGGAAGAGAGGGGCAGGTTTCTGGAAACTTACAAAACAAGAGTCACACCATCCTAATGCCATCCTCATGGGTAGACCTGAACTTGCTGCCGAATTCTGTGGTGAGAAGAAGACCCTCCTATGGACAACTTTATTTTTTTAGTAGAATTTATTTATTTGAAGGAGAGGGAGAGGCAGGTTATGGGGGGAGGTCTAGCCCCTGCAAATGAACTCCAGACACATGTGCCACCTTCTGCATCTATCTTAACATAGATACTGGGGAATTGAAGCTGGGTCCTTAGGCTATGCAGGTAAGCACCTTAGCCACTAAGCCATCTCTCCAGCCCATATAGAAGACTTTAAAGAGAAGAAAATAAATAAATGCAAAGGACTCTGGAACTTTTGTAAGGAAAGAGTTAGTTAAAAAAATAAAACAAACACTTATATGCACTAGAAGGTTTGAAGTGCATTCCTTTTAGCAGAACTTTGTCTCATGAAATTTTATTTGTTGACTACATATTTATTACTTTCCCTCTTTTAAAAACCAAAGATATTAAGAGTTTCTGTTTTTAGAAGCTAATTGATATCTTTCCAAATCTTTCACATAAAGATGAGCAACATACTTGGTGTGCATGGACACGCAATTTTGGTGGTGTGAAGGGTCGGGGAGCACAGTTCAGTGCTTTCCTAGCAGTCACAAAGCCAGAGTCCTACCCCCAGCACTGCAGGATGAGCAGGTGAAAGGGAAGAAATACCAAACAGGCGAATATTTGTTGAGAATGTATCTCAATGGTTACCTGGCATGTCTGGGCTCTGGGTTCCACTCCTAACACTGAAATAAAATGGAAAAAATACAAAATGCTGGTGTGTACAGCGCTCAAGAAAATCTTGTTAGCAATTTTCATTGACGTGGAAAATGATTTTATATATGTTTATATGTATGTGTATATATACATCATACATGCACACATATATACATGCTTGTGTGGTGATTTGAGTACAAAATGTGCCCTCATACCTCATCCCCAGCTGGCAGAGCCTTTGGGAGGTACATCCTTGCCAGAGGCGCTGGGTCACTGGGGGCAGACCATCTCATTAGTCCAGTCCAGCTCACTCTTGCTGCTTCTTCCCCCCTGACATGACCAGATGCTTCCCCATCTGTGATGAAACTTATCCTCAAAACTGTAAGCCAGAAAGAAATGCTGTCCTTTTGTAACTGCTTCTGATCAGGTGTTTTCCACCACACCCTGTTATTCCAGATCTAAAAGAGTGAGTTTATACAAAGGCTGGAAGAGTCAATAACTTGGAATCACCATGGGGCATAAGGGGATCGTGTCTTCAGAGACTCAGCTCTACACCTTTGGCTGAGACACAGAACCACTGGCTGTCACCAAGGACAAGTGGCCAATCAGCCAGGACCAGTGGAGATGAAGACCTGGTGAAATTTTACCCTGGGCTATAAAGGGCAAACCTAGGAGAGGTGGACATAGATGATATGAAAAATGATTTTAGTTATAAAATAATTAGCAGCTGGAAGAAAAAACCAACATCTAGGAAATAAGTATAGAATGAATTGCACTCACTCATGAGGAGATATTTACCAAGAAGGAAAAAAAAAATCCATCTAGTTGAGCTGAAAAATCCCATCTAAATATGAAAGCAAGAAATGTGTAGTGGAGCTGGAAATATATATCAATGTGTTAAATGTCACACATTCTAAAAATATGAGATAGATTTCAACAGCCCGGTAGTTAAAGACCGATGATTGGAATTTTGCTTCTATGATGCCCATAGAAATTCAGATGGTTCTTATGTCTCCATAGCAACAGCCAATGCTACTTTCTGTTCTTTGTGTAGTCACAGGATTCCTGATGTACCACATAGGAAGCAAGAGGAAGCAGTCAATTGTATTTTCTCATTGGTGACACGCCGGGAGCCACTGTGGAGGACCTTTACTGCGCCCTGTAAGCTGGAGGTATCCATCGGTGACGTTCCTCCTGCAAGCCGACACTTGCCTGGGTGTTAACCTTGGCCTTCATTGGCTGCTGCTCTGTTTTCATGAGGCAAAACCCCCTCTGGCTTCTGCTTGTGATGCCCAGTTGTCTGAGAAATTGCCACCGACAGGAGCGGTTGTCATACGCCACGAAGCCTACTGTTTGCTCCTCAGGATAAACAACAGCTCATGTGCTAAGTGAGGGCACTTGCTGTGTCATGGCATAAGGGACAAGCCACTGTCATGGTCTGTTCCTTGGGTGTCCCATCTATGCAATGAGAACATTCACAATGCCTTTTCTTCCTCACAGGGGAAGGACTGTAAGTTTCTAGACAAGGTTGGACAAATGTAGTCTGGAATGTGACTGACATGTCTGAAGGAATCCAGCTGCCTTAGACTCATGTATGAGAGGTACAATGATGCTGCTTTTCTCAATATGGAGTCTGAGAGAGCACCCCAAGGTTTGAACGCATGAGTAAGGCAGGAAGGACTCTCCTCTGACTGCTCATTAAAGTTATAAGGGTTCTCTTCGAGAGGCAGGCCCAACCTCCCAACGCTTTACCATAGCCTCATTGATGAGTGTCAACCTGTAAACGTGGGTCTTACTGTCTGCTTTTCAGCGGAAGTCAGAAGTTTATGGACTCCAGTCTTAAGTGATGATACCAGCATTTGTTTCCCTGCCTGAATCAGTTCACTCCTTTTTTTTGTTTTTTTTGTTGTTGTTGTTTATACAAGAAGACACTTAAATACACAGAAGACAGTGAGCGCACAGCTGTTTGCTTAGTCCATTCTTCAGCTCACATTCTTGCATCCCTGATATGCTGCTGTAGGGTTTACAAAGGGAGCTAGTGATGCAGGCTTGTTTGGAGCTAAGAAGAACATTCTAGCAATGATATAGCAGAAGCATCTATGGAGGCTGTTAACTTCTTATCTACAGGGCATGATATAGAACACGGAAATACAGAGCCATGAGACCCATGCTTCAGGGTTAAAATGCAATTGAAGATTAGTAGATAATAGCACAAGGCAACTTGAGTTAAATGTCAAATAGGGATAGATGAGCAGATAGGAGCTGGTTACTTGGGAACCTTCCTGGAAGGGAAAGGAGTCATGTGGATTTGAAAGGGAGCTAATATCTATTGAGTACATATAGAGTAACAGATATTGGGCCCTTTGTCTGCTTTTTCTAATTGATTGAAGACTGGATTATTGATAAGGTAAGGCACATGGAAAGGCAGAATTGACAGCCAGAAGTGGGAATGGTTGCATAATACATTTGTTAGGAGAGTGGTCACCAGAAAGAAGACACTATATGACCCCGAAAGCCCAAGGATGGCCTTCAGGTAGAATGAGGAGGCATGACACATTTTTAGTACAGAATGCCGAGTCCCTAGTTGTGGGACTTAAGAAGAAAGCAATCCAAGACTGGGGAAAGCAATCAGACCCCTGGCATCACCTTGGCATTAGGCCGTGGGATCATAGCATGGGGAAAGAAACATAATTGAAGTCTAATTGGAATGATAACAATGGAGAACAGTGTTTGGATCATGTAAGAAAGGATTTCATTTGGGGGAAAGAAGATTAGAATTGAATTTGGCCTAAATTATTTTTTTTTTCAAGGTAAGATGCAATCTAGCCCAGGCTGACATGGAATTCATTGTATAGTCCCAAGTTGATCTCAAACTCATGGCAATCCTCCTACCTCTTCCTGCTTAGTGTTCAGATTAAATGTGTGCACCACTACACCCCGGCCTCCATTAAATCTTGAGGCAGTATAAGCAGACAGAATTATTTGCTGCAGAATATTAGCAACACTGCCTTACAGTTTGAGAGGCACAGCCCACGGTGGCAGGTACAGACATGGTGGCAGGAGCATGAGGTAGTTGGTCTTGTTGCCTCCACAGTCAGGAAGCAGAGTGGAAAGGAAGTGGAGCCCAGGCTATGGAAGTTAAAGTCCCCAGTGACCCGCTTCCTTCAGTTAGAGTCCACCTCCGAAAGGATCCACCACCTTCCCAAACAGTGCCTCCAGCTGGAGCTCAAGTGTTGAAGTGTGTGAGTCTATGGGGGGCAGTTCACATTCAGACCGTAACCGCATGGTGTACCTTCATTTCCTGTCCTCTCTCTTCATGACCCTTGATCTGAGTGGCTCTATGCTCGCTGCATGCTTGCTTTCTCTTGGCCACCCCATAGCATTTTCTGAGTTGCTGTCCGACTCTTCCCTGCTTTCATTGCCACTCTATGTCCCCTCTCCATACGCAACCTGGCCCCTGCTGCTTCTGCTGAATCTCACATCTCACCCATGCCTTCTAAGACTAGCCTGGATTCCACATTTCTGCCGGCAGGGCAGGTGCGGCCAGCTTTCCCTCTTCTTGCCATGCTCACTCTGTGGAAGTGTCGGCATCACCACTGCCTAATGCTGCTACTGCTGCTGGAGTGACTCCACCACGGCCACCAAGGGTGCTGCACGCATGTGCAAACTTGGACTTTGGATCCTCTCCTGCCAGTACCACAGTCACGCTCTCTTATAGCGAGCCTCACTTTTCAGACACTGTCGCAAAAAGACTGTGGCTGCCACCTCTGCACTTGCCTCTGGAGGTTAATGTGGATTGGAAAACCCACACAGTGTGGAGAACTTGCCAGAGCTCTTGGGGCCATTCTTTGCCAAGATATTATGTCTCATTTAAGATTAATTGATTAATCGATTTTTCATTTCTGAGGCAGGGTCTCACTGTATAGCCTGTGCTGTCCCTGAGCTCATGATAACCCCCTGCTTCTATCTCCAGAGTGCTGGGGCTATAAGTATGGGCTACCATCTAGCTCAGAAGGGCACTTTCTGTTCCACCAGCCCCCTCTACAGATACGGAGTTTTAATTCTACCTGTCCTCCACGAGGCTGCCTAGGACTCAGTGAACAAATGAAAGACATCCATCTCTGAATCCTTCTTCTGAGGTCTCTCAAGAGCAAGGGTCTTAGGAAGTGGGGCTTCCTGGCTTCTTGAAATAAGCACGCACTTTTGACCCCACAGTGGTATTGGACCACACAATGCTAGGATGAAAAGCTATTTCTGAGCTACGTGCCCAGGAGGAACCTGTCCAGACACGGGGCTCTGGCATAGGATGATCAACATGTGGAATTGCCTTGGATGGGCTTGAAAAAGAAAAAGGCCCCCAGGAAGCAGATTCAAAGCATTCCTTTCTCCTGGGCATTGTTTTCTTTCATTCCAAGCTCTCTGGTTGTATAACTGTCTAAACATATTCAGGCATGAAAGGGAAATACCCCAAACTTCTTTACTGGTCACATGTATTATTCTCCACTATGCCCTTGTATCCCCAGTTTCAACTTGGTAGCCCTTGCATAAGGGTACAGTAAGATAATTCAGCATTTCCTTTAGAAATAGGAGAAAAGCAAATGGGCCTTTATTCCCCAAACGTCTCCTCTTTCGTTTCTGACATACACTCCACGTGCAGTACACCCGGGCTTCTTGGATGGAAAGCGGTCCAGGGATTTCTGTCGCGGAGAGGTGAGTGGGGAAAGGTCTTGCCAGACCGGACCTGCCAGTGCTCAGAGTGCCTCTTGGGAGACAGGCAGGGTGACTTTTAGAAAGTACTACCATCTTCATTAAGCAAATGAATTCCCTTACATTAAAAAAAATTGCCTTTTCTTCCCCAGAACTTGGAAATAGTAACTTTCCCAGTTTTGAATTGAATAGAGCGTTGGGCAAGAAAAGCTATATATAGCCATGATCACTCAACAAGCCACATAAAAATAGAATGGGGTTAGAAGTTTTGATGATCTGTTCTTAGAAGACCCAGGCCTTTTCCTAAGACCATGACCAGGTAAGTCAGTCTTGGAAACCATAGCAAAGCTTTAAAGTAGTTTTCCCTGTGGCTATAATCCATACTCATAGTTTCTTGTGGGTTTGTGATTAATTACCACTATGTAAAAAGCCAATCCTATTCATATTCTGAATTTGGTTTCTCAGGTTTGGGCTGAGGTTCTGAGTTAGAAAAGTCCTGTCTTATGAATAAAGAAGCACAGATACTTCTTTCTTATCAAAATGCTGGTCAACTTTGTGACCTAGGGCACTAGGGTCTCTTTCTCTGCTCATAGGGTGAAAAAAGGCTATGAATTTCAGTTTTAAGGGACATACTTAGATATCAAGGTAAAGATATATTTTACAAAACACAGCTCACTCATTCCAAACTTGATTGGTCTTGGGATCAGTGAGGGGTCTCACTTCTCAATGTGTCTTTGAGGGCATTTCTAGGTGTAACTGAGAAGGCCCATTCTGATTATGGTAGGACCATTCCATGTGTTGGAGTTTGGGACTGAATTAAGCGGGGAGGAAGAGAAGTCCCATGAGTTCCAGTGAGGTATCTCTTTCTCTGCTTCTTAATGCAGATGTAAGCAAGCAGCCTTACGCCCCATCCTCTCAGCCGAGTCATCCCCTTCCACATGGCTTCCTTCCAGAGTGAATTCAAACCACCAGCCATAGCAAGCCCCCTTCCCCTAAGTTGCTTCTTCTCAGTTATCTGGTCATGGTCATGAGAAAAGTAGTTAATTCAGATGCTCAACAATACCTATTATTAACTTCATTCTTTGGACATAAGAAATTGAACCAAGAAATTATTTTCCTTTATGCCCCAGGTTGAAACTGACCAAGGAAACTTAAGGTACACAGGATTAATTTCAGAAATTAATCAGACCCTGAAAATAATGCACACAGAGGTATTTATTGTATGAAAAGCCACAGTCTAAACCAAATTCCATTAAGTGATGCCATTATCGTTAAATATCCCATCAAATATGATGTAGGCATTTTATTTCAACTTATAAAATTAAATAACTTGAATGAAGAAGAGATTTCTCAATAAAATAATTTTCTGCAAATTTTTAAATAAATTTATCCATAGTTATTTGGGATATGACTGATGGTGAAAAGGGCACTGTGCCTCATATTACTTCATTCATCCATGGTTTATAAGTGTTGTAACATACAAGGAGGTACAAAGTAGGTTTTAATTTAAGAATCTAAAACCATAGGACCTGTAGATCATGTATTAGTACCTGTAAACCTTGGTACTACCTTTTGTCCTAAATAGAATATTTTCTGTTTCTGGACTGCTTTTATACCTATTGATCCTTCTGCCTGAAATCCTCTCTAAGCTCCATATTTCTGCACTCAATTCTCCCATCTTGATCACTATACACTCTGTTGCAGTCAAGTTCACATTGCTGGTAGAAATCACCCAACCAAGAGCAGCTTGTGGGGAAAAAAAAGAGGCTTATTTTGGCTTATAAGCTCCAGGGAGAAGCTCCACGATGGCAGGGAAACAAGGGCATGAGCAGAGGGTGGGCATCACCCCTGGCCCACATAAGGTGGGCAACAGGAACAGGAGAGTGTGCCTAAACACTGGCAAGGGGACACTGGCTATAACACCCATAAGCCCGCCCCCAGCAATACACTGCCTCTAGGAGGTGTTAATTCTCAAATCTCCATCAGCTGGGACCCTAGCATTCAGAACACCTAAGTTTATGGGGGACACCTGAATCAAACCACTACACACGCCAACATTATGACCTCCAAAGGTGGGGTTGTAGCTCAGTGGTAGAGTATGTGATTAGCATGCATGAATCTCTGGGTTCAATCCTTAGCACCTACTTCCACACACAAAAAAATGTAGTTCTTGTGTGAGGTGTTCATTAATTTCAGGTGAAATCAGTACCTTCCCCATCTTCTGGTTCCACCTTAATTGTCCACCTCTATCCATTTCCACTCCGCATAAACCCAACTATGTGTTTAAACAATACTAAGTCCAAATTCTTGAAGTTCTTCAAAACCTGTGAATGTTGTTCTTCATTTTGGTGGCCTGATGAAGGGCTCCTCAGTGGGCTGGACTTACAGCAGCAGGTTCTTTACATATGTACTTGGCTTAGAGGCCCACAGTATCCCTATACCAAACTGCGATGGTCTCACTGAGGTTTTCAGTAGAAGATGTGTTTTGTCCACAACTCTTATGTCTAGGATAGGCTCACTGGAGAACAGACTTCTTGTTCTGTTTATACAGCTTGAGGGCGTGTCACAGAAGTCTCACAAAGAGAAACCATGCAATTCTTGTTTGCTTTGGTCACTGTCATCTTTCTCTTCTCCCAGCCACGTTTTGATAAAGGTGGAATGATTTGGCAGTAGTAATGTTGATATTGCCTCAGCAGGAAAAAAAAAAAAATCCAGATGAACAAATTAAACTTTTCAAATAAGGTCTAGCTGTTCATGAATATTTTAAAAGACTTATCAAGAAAAACACATTTCTGTGGTAATCATTTCCCAATGTATACATGTATCAGAATATCACATTTTAAATCCTTGTGTAAATTAGCTTTTGTAGCCACTGTGAAGGAATACCTCACAGAAACAACTTAAGGCCTTTTTGGGCCCATGGTTTAAGGAATATCAACCCTTGACAAAAATAAAGGCATGCCACAGGGATAGGACTGAGTGGAAGATGCTCCTTGGCCACCAGGAGGAAGCAGACAGCATAGATGGAAACCAGAAATGGATATCACCTTCAAGTGACACACCCATTGACTAATTTCTCTTTTTTAAATTATGTTTTTATTTGCAAGCAGAGACAGACAGACAAGAAAGAGAGAGACAGAAGGAGAGAGAGAGAGAGATTAACAGAATGGGTGTGCCAGGACCTGTAGTCACTGCAAATGAACTCCAGATATATGCTCCACTTTGTGCATCTGGCTTCAGGTGGGTACTGGAGAATCAAACCCGGGCCATTAGGCTTTGCAGATAAGTGCCTTAGCTGCTGAGCAATCTCTCCAGCCCCCCCTCCCATTGGCTAAGTTCTGATAGCTATGCTACATTCCAAAAGTTCCTCATCTTCCCAAACAGCACCACCAGCTACCGACCAAGTGTCCGAACACCGGAACTTCTGGAGGACGTTATACATTCAAACCATGCTACTACACACAAAAATCTCACAAATTTTCCCTTTTCCAAATGTAGAGGGTTTCCTTACCTTATGTTCTTCAACATAAATCCTTGCTTGGGAGCTTTGAAATACTCACCCCAGCGAAAACAGAGGGCTCAGAAATGCTCCTTGGCACGGGCTGTCTGAAGGTAGATGGAGAGAGCTCAAAGAGGCTGTGTTCTCCTCCACCGTGTGTCATATCTGAACCTCCTGCCTGTGGTGGCTTGAATGGAAATGGCCACATAGCCTCGGGTATTTCTGAGTAATCTTCCTAGTCCTCAGCAGGTGAGGTCTTGCTAGAGGAGATATGACACGGAGGGTGGGGTCTTGAGTCCAGCCAATGGAGCCTGTTTAGAATCAACTTGAGCTTGCTGGTTCTGGCTGCTCTCTCTCAGCTGTGGACGGATGATGCAGTGAGCCAACTTCTACCGTCATGACTGAGCATCCCTTGGAATCTGTCAGCCTGAAATAAACCCTTCCCTCCCATAAGCTGCTTCTGGCTGGGTGTTTGTTCCAGCAACAAGTAGGTGACTGCAACTGCTGAATCAAGCACTCCCAAACATCATCTTGGGGAAACACTGAAGCAGTGAGCTGGGGCCACAGCAGCTGCTCGCTTTCTCTGTCCTCATGAAGGCACTGAAATGGAAAATCTTAAAGAAAAAGAAAGAAGTGTAAATACCTCTTTTCAAATGCTGCAAAATCACAGCACTCTGTCCTCCATGTATTTCCATGGGTAGATAAAGACCCATTTCCACCCAAAGTTTTCATGATGATGAAAAAAGTAAAGTAGTTTTATTTTTTCAACTGTGTGGCACTTTTTCAGAATGACAAGAACTGCTGAAAGAGGAAGTCTCTCAGGGATAGATTCAAATTACCTTCTATACCAATTGCTGATAACTTTAGGCAGCCACTGTTTTTTAGAAAATGGAGCAAGGAATGTAAAAGATTATCCAAACAAGATGACTGATCAGCCAAGACACGGAGCTATGTGGCACTCTATTCTTTCCCCAGTGGCCCCCAATTGTCAAGAACTGAACAAATACAATAATTCCTATATCTGAAAGCATGTAAGTGCATGTGTCTAGAAGGACCGATTTTAATCTGGAGTTCTGGAAATCATTTAAAGTTTTAATAATATTTAATGGCCACCCACCCCATTGTTCTGTATGGTGAGCTTTATGGTTGCAGTGCTATAGAAAGAACTTGAAACCCAAGTTAGGAGCTCTTCATTTTGAAGTTCTAGTTTATGTCCTCTTGCATTCTGTGTTCCTGGGATAGCTAGATCTGTGAGCTACATAACAAGCACCCAGCCCACAAATCAATAGACACTGGTGTTTCAGAAGTGTGTGGTGTCTCGCTGCTCCGAGTGAGCTCAGCTGATTGTCTAGTCTTGTTCACTTGTGATTCACTGGCTTGCTCATGAGTCTGTGGGCTGAATCTCTGAATCTCCTCCCATGTTTCTCTTGGGATCAGCAGACTAGTCTGACAGTTCCTTCCCCCAGATGTTCTCAGGGTTTGGTGCACATCCCATTGGCTAGCATTCTAAGGGCTGAAATAAGACAGTCATATCTAAAGAAAGCCAAAGGGTGTGACAATATCACTTGGCAAATGGCATGGATAACAAAAAAAATCCATGATTAATTGGGGCAAAATGATGCTGCTTACCAACAAATTGAATTCTTCCTATCAGGTCACCATCTTTGAATTGGAAGTACTGCTAACTTTTGAACATTAAATGTGGTGTCACTTAAAGGTTTCCAATTCAAGCTCTGGGGGGAAAAAGGCGATGTTCAATCAATGTTGCTTTCTTTGAATTCACCTCTCTACCCTTGTCAAAAGGAAATTAATACCTGCCACCCTGAGTGGGGTTGTTTGAAAGGCAACACATGAAAGCACTCCGAAAGACTCTCAAATGCTATATAATTTTTTGTATTGCAATAATATACACAATGTTTACCCTTATAAGACACAAAATATACTCAAGTACTCAGATATAACCACAGTGTTCACTGACTAGCATGTCGTAAGTGAGAGTTGTCTCTGTGACAGGTGCACTACTCAGAAATCCAAGCACATAGGTGTGGCTTAGTATGCCGGTCAGGTTGCAGAGAAAGGAAAGCAATTTAGTGCAAGGCAACCTCCTCAGTGTTACCCAAGATTTCTGGAACTCATTCAGAAAGTTCTTTTCAATCCTTGATCACCCAAAACCCTAGGTCTTAATGAGGATGTTTGTAAATAAGAAGTAAATACTGATTGGCAGGTCACAGAAAATAAAACCTGAGTGGTTGTCAGGTTGCAATCCTCTTACCTTCATGAATCAAGCACTGTGGATGAAGCAATGCGATACATACCTCACATCATGAACCCTAATGTGCAGCTAGCTATGATCCCCCGAGACTCCAAGGGACTTCACGAAATTAACCTCGAAGATGGCAGAGATGGGAGAGACCAAAGGTCAATGTTTTTGTACATGAGAGATGGAAAGACTGACCTTATGACCCTGACATACTAATGGCCCTCATGTCATTTACAAGTGCTCTTAGTCAAGTGAAGTTTATTATGAAGTTATCTCTCTCTCTTTTTCTCTCTCCCTTTCTCCTTAACATATACATGGAAGAGAATGACTTAAAGGACTAGGGCGTTGGCTAAATTGGCCTGGGTGCAGGTAAGGAAGTCCCTGCAGTGAAAATTTCTTTAGCCAGATTTCAGATAAGAGTTAGAGGTCAGCCTGGAAATACATAGTGAATTCCAGGTCAGCCTGGACCAGAGTGATGCCCTACCTCGAAAAAAAAAAAAATTAAGTACAGAATATTAATGCTATGGCTTAAAAGAATACAGTTTCCTATGCCTTTTTGCAGCCACTAACTATTAACAAACACAAAGTGATTGTCTTTTAACTATTTGTAGGCCTTAGGTTGGAAGAGGAGATGTTTACAAAGTGAGGTGAGGTGATGTGGGAACACTGGACAAGTAGTAGCGGCCTCACTGAGCTAAAGGTCGTTCTATAAGGTGGACAGATGACTTAGCTACAATTTATGGATAATAGTACTGAGAAGGATGTCTCCCTTGCTTAAGGTGACAAAGTGCATGAATTAGGTGACCTCATGATGAAAGTCACTCAGTTACGTGCTGACACAAGGCAAATGTTTAATAGCCCCTGGCATATTGCCATCATCAGTATCATCCCAAGCACTAAACAAGAGGTTCTGGGTTTCTTCAGCTCCTAGGGATTTGGTATAAAGATATCTTACACAAAAATTAAAACATGGTAATCAACTTCAGATTTCAGGGATGAGGGATGGGTGGATATGTGGCGGGGGGAGGGGAGGCGTTGGCGTGGAAACAACCAGAAAGTTACACTCCTGTTAAGAGTTGCTTTATACCAGCTCCAGAGATGGCTTAGTGGTTAAGGTGCTTGCCTGAGAAGCCTAAGGTTCCATTTAGCCAGACACAGTGACACAAACATGCAATGCCGCACATGCACACAAGGGGGCACAAAGGTCTGGAGTTCATTCACCAAGGTGAAAGGCCCTGGCATGCACTTCTCTCTCTCTCTCTCTCTCTCTCTCTCTCTCTCTCTCTCTCTCCTCTTTCTCTCTCTCTCTCAAAAACTAAATAAATTAATGAAAATAAAGAAAAGCCTTGCTATATACAAGTTTTCAAATTTTCTTCTGAAATCACTTCCTCTGGCTTTGGAAGGCAGTTGTGGTTCCAAAATGACGCTGTTGTCTGTCAGACACCAGCCAGCTTGAAACAGGGCACGTCTAACTTACAGAAATCCTTTGGGAGGCTGAGAGCCACAGAGAATAACAGGAAGCAATTGGCTGCAAATTGTGCCAAAGACATAAAAAGTCAAGGAGAGCACTTGAGAGGTGGACATGACTGGAAATACTGGTGAGAAATGTTTCTGGGATTAGGAAAGGGGACATTGGACACAGAAGAAGGCTGTAGAAGGTTTGACTGGCATCAAAAAGCCACTAGCGGCCAAGGGTAGTGGTGCACACCTTTAATCCAACTACTCAGGAAGCCAAGACAGGAGGATTGTTGAAAGTTTGAGGCAACCTGAGTCTACATAGTGAATTCCAGGTCAGCCTGGGCTAGAGTGAGGCCCTCCCTCGGGGGAAAAAAAAAAAACACAAGGACTGGAGAGATGGCTGAGTGGTTAAGATACTCACCTGTGAAGCCTAAGGATCCAGGTTCTACTCCCCAGAACCCATGTAAGCCAGATGCACAAGGTGATGCACGTGCATGAGGTCACACGTGTGCCCAAGGTGGTATACATGCCTGGAGTATAATTACAATGGCTGGAGACCCTGGTGCACCAGGTTTTTCTCTCTCATTCTCCCTGTCTTGTTCTCGCAAGAAAAAGGCCAGTCAGTTTGGCTTGCCTCAAAAAAAAAAAAAAAAAAAAAAAGAAGGAGGAGGAGGAGGAAGCAATAGATATAGCTCATTCTAGTCATTGAGAAATCAAATATGAAAGCTCTATATCACATACAGTGTAGCGCATCACTGTACGTAGAGGGGACAACAGGGCCCTACCAATGTTCTGAGCCAGGAAGTAGAGAAAGTGAAGGGTGGAATTTTCATCTTGAAGAAGAATGAGCTCTCCGCTGGCTGCTGAGCCCATAGGCAACCAGAGGACAGGCTTGAGGAAGACGAGCGAAGTGGAAGTAAAGATGGAGCTGAGAGAGGAGAATTCTTGTGGAGATGCGCTTCCTCAGAGAAAGTTATTGATGAAATCCAGAAAGCAGAAAAGCCACATAGACAGTAGCCACCAAATGCCAGCAGAGATAACATAAGTGGATCTATAGCCCCTTAGAGGAGCCCAGAAACATGTGGAGAGATGGATGCTCAAAATGAGGTAACAGGCAGAAGGGCTTGACGGGTTGGTTGAGTATCAGACCTGCCACAGAGTCTTGGGGACCAGAGAATTGCACCCCGCCCCCCGCTGTTTTCTACAGTGTCATTAAGAACTGAAGCAGGTCTGACCCAGTATATAACCTTACAACTGTTTGCTGAATGACTGAAAGAATGACTTAGGAGACTCCAATCACTAGCTTGCTGAGTAGGTCGAGTTGAAGCAGTAATAAAGGAAATAAGGTCTAGAAGTTTCTAGAAGTTGCAAGAATCTTTGATGTCGGGACAGGGTGCTCTACTGACTATGTTAGAGCTGCTGATGGTTCGTCAGCATGCTGAGAGTCTGACGGTTAAAGTTGTTAAGAACTTGGTTAAGTGAGAATGAAGTTATAGCCTCAATCACTAAGCAACATGGGGTGAAGCGCGGAGAACTGGAGAATGTGTGGAGAGCTCAGTATAGTTGATATAGGTTCTGAGAGTTCTGCTCTGGTGTGTGGATTTGGGACTAGAAGGGAGAGAGGATTAATTGGGAGTTAAATGTGTCAGTGAAATGGCCAGGGAGATGGCTCAGTGGGTAACATACTTACCTGGCAAGCATGAGGACTGTGTAAAAATGCTGGGCATGGTGGCACATGCCCTATAGTCCTAGAACTAAGGAGGTGGGCTCACCAGCTAGCCTGTCTAGATGAGGTGGTGAGATGTATTTTCAGTCTCAAAAAATGAGACGGAGAGTAACCCAGGAGGGCACCTGATGTCAACCTCTGTATGAACGCATGTGTGCGTGTACCCCCAGACATGTAAGTCCACGTACATATGGACATGCATACACACATCATACACATATACATAAGCCATAAGAAAAAAGTGCCAATGAAGGAAAATTCAGGGTCAGAGAATCTACCTGTGCTTCCTGGAGTGTGGCGTATCTCGTCTCGGAAATGTTTTGGAGAGTCAGGCACAAGATGAGCAGACGAAAGAATTCTAGTCCAGGAACCAGAGACGGGGACCATTGACCTTAAACATTCCTGGTGAGTCCACGTTTGTAGTGTTCTCAATATATGATATGAACATGCCCAGGAGGCCCATGTAAAAGCCCAAGTGTTAGCTACAATGAAGGATTCCCCAATTAAAAGGCAGATGATGATTTATTTCTACATAGATAATTGCTCAAGCCTCTGGAAGTGTAGGGAAAATCTCATATTTTCATGTTTATCACACTCCAACCCAGGTCTGTGAATATTGCTTTCATTGTCAACTTTTTCCATGTAACCAGGCCATGCTAAATGAGATAGCCAATCCTGACTTATTCAGACGCCTGGACAGCACATACTACATACACACACACACACACACACACACACACACACACACACTACTTAATGCTCAGGTGATCAAGAATAGGTGTCCAAAATAAAAAAATAAAATAAAATGAAAAAGAATGGTGTCCATACATTTGCTTTTGAAACTTTCCCAAAGAAGATGTGTTCAAATACCTGGTCAAACTTTTAAAATTCCAGTTAACTATCCAGATGTTACATCCACTAATGGAAGTGCAGTTGCTTTTTGTGCTTTCTGAACACAGACCAGAAACCCAGACGAGTGATGTTATCAATTGGTTACATTGCTGTGGGGAATCCCAATACTTAAAAGAGGAACGGGTAGGTGGGGTGGATGATGGATGGATGGACGAGTGAATGAATGAATGAACGAATGAAGGACTACGGCAATGCTCTCAGTCCAGAGAGAGCAGGCTGCAGACTCCCAAGCTGGGAAGCGGGAGACAGGATGGGGGTGGGGGAGGGAGAGGCTCAGCCCCACTGGCCTGGGTTCTGAGTGAGCGAGCTGCCCTGTGGCTCGCTTCAAACCACTTTTCTTGGCTCAAACGCGATACCTAAGACAGGGATCATTTGTCAAGTGAGCATGGTGCACGGAGAGCTGTAGGCAGATTATGGAAAGAGAGAGGGAGGAGAGAGAGGGAGGAGAGAGAGCGGAGGGAAGAAAGAGAAGGGGGCTAGGGCGAGGAGGCAGCAGACTTCTCCAGGCTCCCGGCTTCCCAGGCACTGGGGATTCAAGTTCGGCCGGTGGCTGGTGCTGTGGCGCCACCGGGCAGAGGGGAGCCCCGGCGGCGGCTGGCTCGGGCATGGCTCTTTTCTTGTGGGATGCTCCAGGAGGGCACTCAGAGTAACTTGCAGGAAAGGGAAACTGGCATGAGGATTCGGCCAAAATGGAAGGGCTCCTGTCTCCGATGAGGACGAAGGTAAGAAGACAGAATGCTGGCTTCTTTTGATGCTGCTTGGCGGTTCAGGGAAGACTCGGTGAATGGGCTTTTGTCTTATTACAGAACTAGGCTGGCGGATGCAAGTGGATGTCTCAAAGAATAGCTTTGCCTCCGAGGCAGTGCAATTGCAATCAAATGGGTGGGAAGGGGAGGGCAGGGGGGGAGAGAGCCATCTGTCAGCGTGGACAATGGGCATCTTAGTAAATGAGTTCGCCTCTCTGTTGATTAGACAGCCATATTTTAGCAGAATTTCCAATCACTCTTGCTTTGGGGCCGGAGCTACCCTTGGAGCTGTTCCTTTGCAGGAAGTACCAATTTCTTGGGCTGCGCTGTGATTTGGAAGGAAGGGTGTCACTTTTAAGGTGAAAAGCATGCCCAGCTCACACTTGAAATATCCTCCTCCTCTTGTTCAGAGCGGTAGGGTGGGAAATCCTCGCTGTGGAAAGTAGGTTAATGCATTCTGGAAGCCCGTGTGCTCTCAGCAAACTAGCCCACCCGCGGGAAAGGTTTCAGAGCAGTGTTCTCATCTGACACCTTGAACTCGGTCCTGCAGGCGGGGAAACGCTCAGGGAGGCTCTGAGCACTCCATCCTTAGCTGGAGTTCGCTTTTCACTTCAGAAAAGGATGCCTTGAACGTGGGATTTCCCCCTGAAAGCTCTGATCAGGAAGACTATTTGATAACTGCTGGATCCACATATAACTAAGTGGATGAACCAGAAGTTTTAAATAATGCTGGCAATATTATTTTCTTAATTAAATTTAAAAAAAAAACCAAGAGGCAAATACCTCTCTGAACACATGGCAGCCATAAACCCAACAGGAAAAGGCTTTGATTCATCTTGTCCACTTGATGCTTGGCTGGTGATTTGGATACAAATAGACCCTTTTGTCCATGAATGGGTTTATTTTTTCTTTTCCTGCTACTTAATGAGCATGACCATGACAGTTTGAAAGAACATCAGAACACAGGGGTCTTGTGCAAGAAAGCACCGCATCCTTTGGGAGAATTCTGTTTCTGTTGTGTTCACCAGTTGTTTGATAGTCGTTTATTAGGAGGACAGCCCCAAGTGACAGTTGGTTACAAAGGTTTTAATTCCAACCCCTTGGCTGGCTGGCTGGCTGGCGGATCTCCTTGGAGACCCCCTTGGTAGCTCCTTGTTCTTTCTGAGCTAGGTGAAGTCAGGTTGCTGTCAGGCATAGTAGTGCGTGGCTGTGGATAAAGCAAGCACTGGTCAGAGAGCCTTCACAGTGGCAAAGAAAACAGCAAATGCAATTGGCTTCTTATTTCTCTGTATTGACAAGTTGAGATCAGAATCCTTTAGGGGATGGCTTTATAATCTGTTCACTTGGCCAGCTTTTCACAGGCTTGTTTCAGACAAATTCTCTTGGCTGTGTGCACTCGCTGGGGCAAAACACATCTGTGGATCTGAGAGAGTAACCCCACGCAGTACAACTCCAGACTTCAAGAGGAGTTCCCTATGCAAATGAGCCAGGACTGGGGCTCTGTGTAAATCAAGCAATGAGCCCATTAAAGTGGCATGCTATCTTAGGGAAAGAAATGGATGTCAGTGGGTCAAACTGCTCATATATTATGTTTATCCATTGGACTCATATCATGGCTTATTCTCGGACCATCACATATTCTGATGTATGTTCAAACTATGGAAGTTTGGAGCTATCAAAGTTCAAGCATAAAAATTTCTAAATAGAAAATTGAGATGGCGTAGCAGTTAAGGCGCTTGTCTGCAAATCCAAAGGACCCCAGTTTGATTCCCCAGGATCCAAGTAAACTGGATGCACAAGGTGGCACAAGCCTCTGGAATTCATTTGCAGTGGCTGAAGGCCCTGGTATGCCCATTCTCTGTGCCTCTTTCTTTCTCTCTCTCCCTCTCTCTCCAATAAAAATAAATATTTTTAAAACATATTTAAAAGGATAAAAGCAAAAGAAAGAACAGAAAATTGACTCTTCTCCAAACCTTTCAGTTGTTAGGTTTCAAGGGATTTATATGTGTGTCATTTTAAACTGCTTTAGTGAATTCCTTTTTTAATCTCTTTATTTCTGACATTGGAATTGATATTTCCCTACTGAAAGTTCAAATTACATTTGAATTTGGTAAGCTACAATATCATGTTGACTTGGGGGAAGAAGACCTGATTGTGTGAGGCTGCAGGAAGAAAACCTCTCTCACGAGCCTCACACTTAGATCCTAAACTGCTGCATTCTGTGTTGTTGAAATGACCAGTGATTTCGTTACTTATGCCAGTGACAATGTGTTCTCTTTCCTGAACTTTGATGCCACTCTGCCTTGCTAAATCTATTCTGGAATGTTTTCCCCTGTTGATAAGGGTACAGTTTAAAGTTTCTGATCCATTAATATCATGATGGAGCAAACAATAGAAACTTATTTGAGCTACTTTATAACTTATTGACAATTTATAGGAAGTGTGGAGGTAAATTGGACATCATGCAATAATTTCATTATGCCATGTAATAGACTTAACCAGTCTAAATCATGAGTGCTTAATGCATTTTTATCTTGGGATTTGCATAATCAGCACATAAATATGCATGAGGTTAACTGGAAGTGGCAAAATAGAGTGGGCAAAATGTTCATGAGTGTTGAAACGAAGGCCATTTCAAGGAAGGCACCTGAGCTCCCTCTGTCTCCTGGGTGGGCGGCCACACTTTACATAGCTAGGAACAGACAGGGCAGCAGCTGGCATCGCCTAATCACAGCGAGTGTTGTCAGCCATTGCAGGGCCCAAGCACAGCTCTGGCCTTTGGCTGCACTCAGTAGTGCCCACCCCTCAGTATCACTGTTACACGCAATGCAAACTGGGGGGTTGCAGGGCTGAGGGGCATACTTCTGACTGGCCTCCTGGCAGGCCATAACACAGGCCTTGGGACTCGACCCAAACCAATTGATGCTTACAGAGGCATGGTGGGGAGAAAGAAAGAAAGGAAAACAGAAGGAAGTTGAGTTGTTTCTCCAATGAGAGGAAGGGAATCATTTTATAATGCATCATCTCTATGTACTTTTTTTTTTTTTGAGGTAAGGTCTCATTCTGGCTCATGCTGACCTGGAATTAACTATGTAGTCTCAGGGTGGCCTCGAACTCACGGTGATCTTCCTGCCTCTGCCTCCTGAGTGCTGGGATTAAAGGCATGCGCCACTACGCCTGGCATCTCCATGTACTTTTTAAATGTATCCTTTTTCAATTTCATTCTTAATCTTCTAGCCCTGCCTCCAGCAAGTGAGGCAAACGATGATGATGATGATGATGATGATGATGGTTCTTACTTTTAGCTTCTGGGGATTTTTGCTTGCCAATTCTGCTCATGATTTGTAGTAAAACCTGGTCAGGACAAGTCAGATCAGAATCTGCAACATTCTGGCTTTTATGGTTGTAAGCAGTATTTTTGGAAGAAACTGCAATATCAACAGAAAGTGAAGGTGGGGGAAATGTCAGGGAGAGAGAAGGGCCTGGAGGAGAGGAGCTAAGGAAGATAGTGGGGGGGAGGGGTGGAAGGAGAGCCAAGGAGGAGAGATGACGGAAAGACAGAGGAGAGGAAGGGAGGATGAGGAAGAGGAGGAAAGGAAGGTAGAAAAGAGGAAGGGAAAGGATAAAAGGAGAAGAAAAGGGGTGGAGAATGGAAGAATAGGAAGGTAAGAAAAGAAGGGGAGGGGACAGGAGAGGAAAATAAAGAGAAGAGGAATGAAGAGGAAGGGAGGAGAGGGAAGAAGAAAAGAGTAAGAGAGAAGAAGGGAAGAGAGGGAAGGAAAGAGAGGAGGAGAGGAGAAGGAAGGGAAGATGGACTTGTTGGGAGAGATTCACCTTTTAAATACAAACTCAGTTACAGCAGTGTTTTGTGAAATGTTTGGGCAGGGAAGAGAAAGCAAGTCCATACTAACCTCTTGAGAAAGGACAGATTCTGAAGTTTAGAAAATCTGAACAACTGTTTCATGTGCCAGCTGGAGTCTTTAGGAATAATCCCAATGCTGTTGCCTTAAATATCTGCTCTTGGTTCACAATTACCTCAGTCCCCAGGGACGGTGCTCTGATGTGTCAGAACCTGTCTTATTTCTGCTTTGAGGACATTGCATCATCCACTGCACTAGAGTCACTTTTTCTTTAATACAAAGGGAGGGCTTCTGATTTGTGACATGAAAGAGCCTTCTAAAGGAAATCTGAGATCAGTTCTTCTGGTGAAGGGAAATGGAAGATGGGCTTATGAAGAACAAACATTTGAATGGCCAGGAATATGGCTCAGTGCAGAGGGCTTGCGTGGCATGCTTAGGGGCCTATTTTCAATTCCCAGCATCAAAATAAATAAATAAATAGATAAATAAAAGCATTGTATCCTGAAGTCCACCTTTTGTGCTCCCAGGGATAAGATGTCTCATATAGCTAAAAATAGCTTAAGAACTGTCCGTCTTAGCCCTGCACTACAATTTTGAAAATGCAGTAGATATAGATGCAAGATGACAAATTCTGGAATTAAACATGATGTACACAAAAGAAACAATCAAAGAGTGTAGTCAAAACTGTGTGGCTCTTTAGACCTCTTATCATACAGTGTATGAAACACTTAAAGTCACTTAGAATTACACTAAATCTACTTGAAACTTCATGAGGACTCCTTAAAGATTCATACCTGAAATGACCTATTGTGTTCTATCTACTTTACACATTGACTCAGCTAAAATGTTGGACCCTCTCCTTCAAAGAATTCTGTGAACCAGACAGCACTAAGAACTGTGGGATGGTTTGGCATGCATAGGGCTAAGACGAATGAGGCCTTGGCAGTCACTTTCAGAGCTGCTCAGTATCACTGTGCGCAAGATCATGAGCAAGCTAATGACAGCCTGTGCTTTATCTTAATGGAGGCTTGAATTTAAAGGGACTTGCTGGAGCTGAAGAATGACAGGTTTAGATTAAATTCAAGGAAATGTTTTTGGGTAGCAAATTGTTTTCCTTAAGAAATTCTGAGACTGGTAAGGTGTGACCCTACATGCCAAACGAGGAGGAGCTAACACACACATTCCACGTTTTAATGGTGCTATGTCACTTGGAACCATAAAGCCAATAAAAGCAGAAATAAGTTTGTGCGAAGCTCACGTCAGATTTCCCCACCAAAAGCTGCTGTGTGTGTTGAACGGCTGAGCTTGATTCACCGAGCAGAAGATAAGTTCATTCTTGTCTAGAGTGACCTCCTGGAAGGCTTCTGTGAATTATGGAAAAGAAGGATTATTTATTTGGTTTATTTATTTGCTTGGATGTTCTTTTAGACAGCCTTATGTGACTGTAACGAAGGCTTGCCTCAATCAGCTTGTCCAATGGAAAGGTTTGCTTCGGCTCACAGCATTGAAGGTTCCATTCTGGAGCTCTCATGGTCGGCTAGACCTGTTTGCTCTTGGGCCATAGCAAGACAGTACATGATGAAGGCCGGTGGGAAGCATGGTGGGACAAAGCTGTCACTTCATTGCCAGGATGCAAAACATCAAAACAAGAAAATACCAAGGCCCTATCTCCCCTTTGAGGGCATGCACCAAGTGACCTAAAACTTCCCACTGGGCCATATCACTGAAGATTCCACCACCTCCAATAGCTCCAACCTGGAGAGCAAGCCTTTAACACGTGAGCCTTTGGGGGGCACTCCAGAGCCACACTACAGCAGTTAGGAAGGACGGGATACACAGGCAGCATGTTGTGTCGAACTACCTGGGTTCAGACTTAGATCTGTTCCCTCCTAGAGTACACTTTGCTGATCCTAAGTTTCCTCAGGTGTCAAATGCATAAGATAATAGGAATAATATCACAGGTCATGGTGAGACGCAAACCAGTTCATGTTTAGTAGGTCTTCACTACAGGGCTGGGAAGATAGCTGAGGCAGTAAACCACTTGTCATGCAAGCATTAGGACTTGAGTTCAATCCTCAGACTAATGTAAAAAAAAAAAAAAAAAGAAAGAAAGAAAGAAAGAAGAAAGGAAAAACAGGCTGGTGAAGTAGCGTAGTGGTCAAGGTGTTTGCCTGCAAAGCCTAAGGACCCCGGGTCGATTTCTTAGGACCAGATGCACAAGGGGACGCTTGCATCTAGAGTTCGTTTTCAGTGGCTGAAGGCCCTGGAGCACCCATTCTCTTTCTTTCTCTCTCTCTCTCAAATAAATTAATTAATTTAATTAAATATATATATATATACATATTTTTAAAGCTGAGTGTGGTGACATGCATTGTTAGTCCAGTGCGCGGGAGCAGAGATAGGTGGATCCCTGGTGCTCACTGTCCAGCCAGTCTAGTCTACTGGACAAGTCCCAGACCAGTGAGAAACCTTATCTCAAACAAGTTCACAGTATCCTAGAGGAACAACACCGAGGTTATCTTCTGGCCTCCACGCCTGCGCACACATGAATACGCATGTTCCCACACAAGAATGTTAGTTCCTGCTCTTCATGTGTCTGGAACAAATTAGCACAGTGAGCGCAAGCAGAAAACAGGTGATCCGTCTTCCGATGCTGCTGGAGCTGGAATGCAGCGTGCGGGCCCCGCCTGCCAGCAAGCTCCCCGCCAGGCCAGGGCCTCACCTGTCACCTGTGAAGGTGCAGCTCAAGCTACTCGGAGGAAAGCAGGGGCCTTGTAGTATAAATCAGCTCTCATTACGATAAACCCTTTCACAACAAAGGATTACAATCATCGATTGTTTAGAAGAGCAGATTGCAGAATCAGGGTAAGCCAGGAGGTATCCACCCAGTAAAAGACTGAAAGCTTTCCCTCCCTTGTGGCCTTTGATCTTACAAAATTAGACATGTTATTATTTCAGCAATCTGCTGTAGAGTAGATACAACCCAGAAGCCTGAACTCTGCTCCCCACCCCAGAGCCATTTCTTAATCATTGACCAACACACCACTGTGTGGGTCCCTTATGAGAAAGCCTGTGTCTTATCTGGGTTTTTGGGCTCCTTATGACCTGAACCTCACCCACTATCTCATCCCCCTTCATTCTCACCTTGACATTCAATACAAGACAGTCAGGCTTCAGTTGACCCTGAAAATAACCTAAGGATATTTGAAATGCAGATTCCTGGGATGCTGTTCAAGGGAGTCTGAAGTGGGACAAGGAATCTGCATTATTGTCAGAAGGCTGAAGGGCTGTGACGTAAGCGGTCCTTTAGAAGGAGCACTGCGTTTTGTGGTTTCTTGCCCCTTAGACATTAGAGGGCGCTGTTACCTGCCAGTGAAGCATCGTCTTTCTCCATCCTGTCTGCATGCTGCCACTTGACACCCTCTTCGGCTGCAGGTCAGATAACCCTTCTCTGGGTGAACTACTGACTGAGCATGCTCTGTCCGCCTTGCTCCCACGCATCCTTCTGCATGTTCTGAGTAAGCTCATGCTCACTTACTGTCCTGGGCAATGCAACATGAGTATATGGGGAGCATAGTTCACTGATCTATGTCTCCTCCCTTATAATGCAGCGTACACAGAGTAATGCAGCAGAATTGTAAGCCCTTGGTGCCTATTTGTTGACAAATGTATGAACCAAAAGCTTCTGTGTAAGTCCTCTAAGGGTTCCTGGGAGTTCAATAAATACCAAGCGTTGATCAAATGTGCTGCCAGAGTGGCTAGTGAGATCTGTCTATTATGACCTCCAGACAGGGTTAGAAAAGTCCTCAGTGGAAGGCCACTAAAGCAGAATTCTCAAGAGCGAATTGTGAGTAATAATAACTGACATAGACTGAGTGTTGTTTTAAACAGTTAATTTTTTCTTTCCTTCTTTTTGGTTTTATTTTATTATGATAGGCTTTTATTTTTTATTTACTTATTTACAAAGACACAGAGAGAAGGAATGACAGAATGGGCATACCAGGGCCTCTTGCCTTTCAAGTGAACTCCAGACGTATGCACCACTTTGCTCATTTGGCTTTATGTGGGTGCTGGGCAATTGAACCCAGGCCATCAGGGTTTTCAAGCAAGTGCCTTAACTATGGAGCCATCTCCCCAGCCCTAGACTGTGTTTTTTTGAGGCAGGGTCTCACTCTGGTCCAGGCTGTCCCTGGAATTAACTAAGTAGTCTCAGGGTGGCCTCGAACTCATGGCAATCCTCCTACCTCTGCCTCCCCACTGCAGGGATTAAAGGTATACGCCACCACACCTGGCTTTAGACTGTGTGTTTTATCAGCTGCCAAGCTTAAGAGATTGGATGGTAGAGAAACATAATGAGAGGCTAATATTGACCTCAGTTCAGGGGTCGTTGTTGTCCTGATTTATATTCAGAACTTTGCATACAGAAATGTTGAAAGGACTTCACTTTTATTACAAAAGCAAATGACTACTTTTTAAATAAAACCATGCTAGGCTTACTTTAGGCAAATAGTGAAAAGTGCTGAATTGTGTTTTTTTTTTTAACTTAAGTATATCTCAGTAGGGAAAGTAAGCAAGCTAAAAACAAGTTAAATTGATGACTTCATTATATTTTTTTATAGTACTGGGGACTGAACCCAGGACTTGCGCCTGCTGGGAAAGCACCCTACCACTGAACTTCATCCTTGACCCTACAAAACTGTCTTGCCAACATTGCAAAAAATAACATATTATTATAATATAACAGCACATAACTGATTATTATCATAGTAATGCTATGTTAATATCTTACGATGTTAGTAAACTTTGGTTCATTATTTGTTAGGGTACTTTGGCATAATAGTCTAGCATACTAATTGCACATTGATTACACATCATATAGTATATTGATGAAATTAGTATATATTTATATATTATAAAACATTAACATAATATTTTAAATAATTATTATAATGAAAATGTCATTTATTGAACATTCACCATTAGATGATTTATTTATTGTTTTAATTTTTTTATTGACAACATCTATACTTACAGACAATAAACCATGATAATTCCCTCTCCTCCTCCACTTTCCCCTTCATTACTCTGCTCTCCATCATATCCCTTCCCTCGCTCCATTAGTCTCTCTTTTATTTTGATGTCACTGTCTTTTTCTCCTATAATGAGGGTCTTATGAAGGTATTGGTAGGCACTGTGAGATCTTGGATGGTGTGGTGGTTTGATTCAGGTGTCCCCCATAAACTTAGGTGTTCTGAATGCTAGGTTCCTAGCTGATGGAGATTTGTGAATTAATGCCTCCTGGAAGGAGTGTATTGTTGGGGGTGAGCTTATGGGTATTATAGCCAGTTTCCCCATGCCAGTGTTTGGCACACAACTCCTGTTTCTATGGTCCACCTTATGTTGGCCAGCGGGTGATGTCCACCCTCTGCTCATGTCATCATATTCCCTGCCATCATGGAGCTTCCCCTTGGAGCCTGTAAGCAAAAATAAACCTCTTTTTTCCCACAAGCTGCTCTTAGTTGGGTGATTTCTACTAGCAATGCAACAGATATCAAAGCCAATTTCTGTCTGGGAAGTTGCATTTTAAGGAGTGATACCCTTCTTTTGGCTCTTACATTCTGCTACCTCTTCCGTAATGGGCCTTGGTCCTTGGAAGGTGTGGTAGAAATGTTTCAGTGCTGGACACTCCTCTGTCACTTTTTCTCAGCACTGTGTTGCCTTGTGGGTCATCCCACTGGTCACCTCCATATGAAAAGAGAATCTTCTCTAACCCGAAGTGAGAGTAGCATGAATATATGAATATGGACATTAAGTATAGTGCTTTCAGGGCAGTTTGGTGAGAATAATATATGCATTTAGCCAGTCAAGAGTAGGCTTTATACCCCTAAGGCTCATGACCCCTACTGCCATAGGCTTTTGAGTAGGTTTTCAGTACTAGGTATGCATTCCTTCCTGTATAGTGGGTCTCCAGTCCAATTACAGAGTAGTTGGTTTCCCCCACAGTACACACGCCACTGTTATACCTGTTTGGTCATTTGGCCTGTCTGGTCAAACTTGGGGCTTCTAGTGTCCACTGTTTTCACTGCTGATGACTTCTGTCTCCCATAGGGCTGCATGCAGTGCAGCTTTTTCCAGCCTTCAGTTGGCTGATCTACAGGGAGAAGTTTTCTGCTCAGCACCAGCTTGACTGTTCAGTGACCTGCTTCCCAGTCATGTGAAGTCTTCAGCAATAGAGTTTTGCCAACTGTTACTCATGGGAAACCAAGGGTCTTGGCAATAGCCTGTAATGTTTTGGAGGGAACAGGGACCTCCGTGGCCAACAGCTTACTGGAAGGTAGCCCATCCCTGGCACTGAAAATTTTCTAGTGGCAATCTATGGCTTCTGGATGTGCCATTATCTAAAAAAGTAGGCTTTCATATGTCTTATTTGGAATATCTTGAATTTTGATTGACCCTCCACCCTTCTCTTACTCAATCTCTTCCCCTGGACTTAGGCCATTCTACTCCCTGTGATCTGTTCTACTTACAATATCATCTCCTTCCCTCTTCCTCCCTTATAGCTTTTTTCTACCTTACTGGCCTCTGCTACCACACACAAGTCTGCTCACACTCAAGTCTGCTCACACACAAGTCTGCTCACACACAAGTCTGCTCACACACAAGTCTGCTCACACACAAGTCTGCTCACACACAAGTCTGCTCACACTCAAGTCTGAACATTTGTAGCTAGGATCCACAAATGAGAGAGAACATGCAATGTTTGGCTTTCAGGGCTTGGGTTACCTCACTTAATATAATCCTTTCCAGATCAATCCATTTCCTTGCAAATTTTATAATTTCATTTTTCTTTACTGCTGAATAGAACTCCATCGTGTAAATGTACCACATCTTTATTATCCATTCATCTGTTGAGGGACATCTAGGCGGGTTCCATTTCCTAGCTATTGTGAATAGGGCAGCAATAAATATGGTTGTACAAGTATCTCTAAGGGAGTGTCAAAAATCCGATGGCTGTAGCTGCCTGGATTAACACATAGATTCACTATTTTATTCCTATGTGTCTATATGTCTGTCTTTGTGCCGGTACCATGCTGTTTTTGTTACTATGACTTTTTAATGTAGCTTAAAATCAAATATGGAGATACCACCAGCCTTATTTTGTTGCTCAAAATTGTTTTGGCTATTCGAGGGTTTTTTGTGCTTCTAAATGAATTTTAGGATTGTTTTTTATATTTCTGTGAAGAATGTCATTGGAATTTTAACAGGGATTGCATTAAATGTATAGATTGCTTTTGGTAAGATTGCTATTTTCACAATATTGATTCTTCCTATCCAAGAACATTTCCTAGTGTCTTCTGCAATTCTTGCTTGAGTGTTTTAAAGTTCTCATTGCAGAGATCCTTCACTTCCTTTGTTAGGGTTATTCCAAGGTGCTTTATTTATTTACTTATATTTGAGGCAATTGTGAATGGGAGTGATTCCCTGATTTCATCCTCCACATGTTTGGCATTAATTTGTAGGAAAGCTACTGATTTCTGTGTGTTTATTTTGTATCTTGCTATGTTGCTAAAAGTGTTTATTGGCTCTAACAGTTTGCTGGTAGAGTCTTTAGGGTCTTTTATGTATAGAATCATGTCATATGCAAGTAGTGATAATTTCATCTCTTCCTTTCCAAATTGTATCCCTTTTATGAGTGTTTCTTGCCTTGTTGCTATAACTAAGACTTCCTGTAATATATTAAATAAAAGTGGGGACAGTGGACACACTTGTCTTGTTCCTGAATTTAGTAGAAAAGCTTTGAGTTTTTCACCATTTAGTATTATGTTGGCTGTAGGTTTGTCATAAATACCTTTTACTATGTTGAAATATGTTCCTTCTATTCCCAGTTTCTGTAGGACTTTTACCATGAAGGGATATTGGATTTTGTCAAATGCCTTTTCTGTATCTATTGAGATGATCATGTGATTTTTGTTCTTCAGTCCATTTATATAGTGTATTACATTTGTTGATTTACATATGTTGAACCATCCCTGCATATCTGGGATAAAGCCTACTTTGTCGGGGTGAATAATCTTTCTGATGTATTCAGTTTGCCAATATTTTGTTGAGAATTTTTTGCATCTATGTTCATGAGGGAGATTGGTCTGTAATTTTCTTTTTTTTTTTTTCTCTCTCTCTTTGTCTGGTTTTGGTATAAGGATGATGCTGGCTTCATAAAAGTAGTTATGTAGAATTCTATCCTTTTATATTTTATAGAAATGTTTGAGAAACTGTAGTGTTAGTTCTTCCCTGAAGGTCTGGTAAAATTCACCAGTGTATACATCTGGGCATGGACATTTTTTAGTTGGGAGACATTTTACAACTGCTTGGATCTCCTTAATCCTTATAGGTCTATTTAAATGGCTTATCTTACTTTGATTGAATTTTGGTATGTCATACAAATCAAGGAAATCATCCATATCTTTCAGATTTTCAAATTTAGAGGTCTATATATTCTTAAACCTCCTTATGATTTTCGGAATTTCTCTGGTGTCTGTTGTAATGGTGCCTTTCTCATCTGTAATATTATTAATTTTTGTCTCCTCTATCTTTCTTCTGGTCATATTTGCTAAGGGTTTATCAATACTGTTTATTCTTTCAGAGACCTGACTCTTTGTTTCATTGATTTTTTTTGTTTCTATTTCATTAATTTCTGGCCCTAATCTTTATTATCTCTTCCCATCTACTGATTTTTGTTTTTCTTTTTCCAAGGCCTTAAGGTGAAGTAGTAAATTGTTTACTTGTGAACTCTCTAATTTCTTAATATAAAGAACTTAAAGCTATAAATTTCCTCTTAGGACTTCCTTCATTGTGTCCCAGAGGTTTTTGGTATGTTTTATTGTCATCGTCATTTGACTCTATGAATTTATTGATTTCCTTTTTGATTTTATCAATAACCCATTCATCATTCAGCAGTGTACTGTTTACTCTCCATGAATATGTGTATGCTCTGTAATTTTACTTGTTGATGGGTTGTAGTTTTATCCCATTATAGTCAGATAGAATACAAGTAATTATTTCAATTTTCCTGTATTTGTTAAGATTTGCTTTGTGACCTAATATTTGGTCTATTTTATAGAATGTTCCATGATCTGCTGAGAAAAATGTATATTCTGCAGCATTTGGATGGAATGTTCTATAGACATCTGTTAGGTCCACTTGTTCCATGACGTCATTTAATCCAGATGTCTCTCTTATTTTTCACCAGGATAACCTGTCCATAAATGAGAGAGGGGTAATTTTTTTTTTTTATTTTTGAGAGAGAGGGGTATTGAAGTCACCCACTACAATTGGTTTTGGTGTTATTTGTGACCTTAAGTCTAATAGTGTTTGTTTGATAAAATTGGGAGCCCCCATGTTGGGTGTATATATGTTTAGGATTATAATATCCTCCTGTTGGAGTGTTCCTTTAATCAGTATAAAGTGACCTTCTTTATCTTTCCTCACTAATGTTGGTTTAAAGTCTATCATGTCAGATATTAGGATAGTAACCCTTGCTTATTTCCTAGGTCCATTTGCTTGAAATACCTTTTTCCATCATTTCACCCTAAGACAATGTCTATCTTTTATTGAGAGATGAGTTTCCTAGCAGCAACAAATACCAGGATCCTGCCTTTTAATCCAGTCTATAGGCCTGTGTCTTTTGGTTGGAGCATTGAGGCCACTGATCATTAGAGTTATTATTGAAAGGTATGTGTTTATTCTCACCATTTTTCTTGTCTTGTAGTGCTTCCTGTTTCCCTATACTCTCTTGTTTTAACTGCTATTTGAGTATGGTTTATTTTTTCCTGTTTCCCCCATGTGTGTGCTTTGCTTTCTCTTCAGTGTGAAGGATTCCTCAAGTGTTTTCTGTAGAGCTGGCTCAGTTGTCATAAATACCTTTAGCCTGTTTTTGTTGTGGAATGTCCTTATTTCTCCTTCAATTTGGATAGATAGCTTTACAGGATAAAGTATTCATTTCAAGCCCTTCTGGCTTTTAAAGTTTCTGTTGAGTAATTGTGATCCTAATGGGCTTGCCTTTATAGGTGACTTGCTTTTTCTCTCTAACTTTGGTTTGTGTGTTTAGTCATTTAATTATAACATGGTTAGGAGAAGTTCTTTCCAGGCTTTGTCTGTTTGGTGTTCTAAAAGCTTCTTGTATTTGCATTGGCATGTCTTTCCCAACTCGTGGAAAACTTCTTCTATGATTTTGTTGAAAACGCTTACTAAGCCTCTGGATCTTTTCCTTCTACTATACCCTGGATTCTTTTTTTTTTTTCCTTAAATTTTTAAATTGATTTATTTGAGAGAGAGAAAGAGGGAAAGGGAGAAAGAGAGAGAGAGGAGAAAAGGCACAGTAGGGCCTCCAGGAACTGCAAATGAACTCCAGACCCATGTGCCACCTTGTGCATCTGTCTTACATGGGTACTGAGGAATTAAACCTGAGTCCTTTGGCTTTGCAGGCAAGCATGTTAACTGCTAAGCCATCTGTCCAGCCCTATACCCTGGATTCTTATGTTTGATCTTATCATAGTGTCCTGGATATCTTGAAATTCCCATTCATACCTTCCTATTAACTTGTCTTTCTCTTTGTTGGACAGTATTAGGTCTGCCAACTAGTCTTCTAATGTAGATATTCTGTTCTCTCCTTCATCCATTCTACTGGTGAGACTTACCACAGAGTGTTTTATTTGACTGACTATGTTTTTCAAGACTAGAATTTCTGCCTGGTTTTTCATTAGTTTTTCTATTTCCTTACTCATGTCTTATAAAGACCACCTTATGTCATTAATTTGGTTTCCTGTGTTCTCTTGGAATTCCTTCAGAAGTTCATTTTCTTCTTTAATTCCTTTGTTTTCTTCTTTGATTCCTTTGATTTCTTTTAGTGTAGATAAAATCTTTTTTTAAATCTTTATCAGCAATTTATCTAAAACAGTCTCCTTGGGGGCCATTTCTGATGAATTTATAATTTTTGGAGGGACTGTATTTTCTTGATTCTTTCTGTTTCTTGTATTATAATATTGCAATTTTTGCATCATGAATTGATGTAATGCTTGACTTTTCTAAGAATCTGCAGTGCTTTTAGATTTGGAAGTCCATCTTTATGTACCTCAGAGTAGGAGTTTAAGGGGCAAGTGTAGCTCTTGCGCTCCAATCCAACTGCAGAAGTCATCCTCGGTGTTGAGTTTGCCTGCTATTCAAGTATCCTAGTGGGCTTGGTAGAACATTTTACTGGAAAATTCTAAAATTCAACTGAGCAATATACACATTCAATAAAGACCAGCATAGAGCATGCAAGTGTGGAGATTGAAACAAACAGATAACCTTATAAAGCTACAAACCCTAAGGGTGTGTATTGCTCGACACCTTTAATCCAGTTAACTGGGAGGTTGAGCTTTCTGTTTTGAAATGAGTTCCAGTTCAGCCTCAGTCTGAATCAGGTCCTGCCCCCAGTAATGACAGAAGAAAAAGACAAAGGCCTTAAGAGTCTGAAAACATTAAAGGCAGCAATAGTCAACCCTAAATACAGCTTAGTTGAGAATGGTAAAGCCAACCAAGAACATGTAGCCCATAACCTGCCCTGACATGGAAAGAGAGATGAGCACTTCCAGTGCAGGCCTGTGTACCTGCTTTCATGTAAGTCAACCTCATTACCTTTTGGGGTGGCTTCCAATCTCACCGATTATGAGTGTCCACCTTGATCCCTCTGCGTTGTGCTGTGATCTGGTGCTCTGATCTGCTGTGCTGGATGCTCTGCCACCAGGAGCTGAATGTGTTCTCAGGAGGGTCGTGGTTCTGTCAGTTGGGGGATGGGAGAGTGCAGGAAACCTGGACTTGTACTGGAACTGCTCAGCTCGTCCCGCCTGTGGCCTGCTGTCTCCCTTCAGATTTCTTGACTTCGTAAGGAGGCTGATGTATGGTATGGTCTCTGCTCCTACAGTTGGGTGCCATGTGGGTCCTGGGGCTCAGGTCCAGGTCCGGGTCCGCAAGCTCCTCAGTGGGATTCTGGCCCATTTCCTCCTTTCTGATAGATCTTAGTCTCTCCTGTTTCTCTGCCGTGGCAGATACTAACCTGTACACCCTCCCTTTTCAGATGAAAAGTGTATTTCACTGTGGCTTTGCTCAAATCCCTCCCTAGGCTGGATTAATATGACTCCTATGCTGCCATCTTAGCCCCCATTAGCTGATTTTTGAAAGTTTCTCATGTTAGAAATTTGCAAAGGGGACTTTTATTCTTTTTTAATCTTTGTGCATGTAGGATGTATGTGTGTTCACATGTCTGAATACAGACACATGCAAGGCTGTCGCAGTGCACGTGTGGAGGTCAGAGGACACCCTTATTTGAGACAAGTCTCTTAGTGTTTGTCACTGCATTCAGCAGTCGAGCTGGCCCATAAGCTTCTGGGACTTCTGTCTCTGCCTCCAATCTTTCTGTAGACATGCTGGGGTGTTACAGATATGAGCTATGGTGTCTGGCTTTCTATGGGTCCTGGGGATCCAGTCTCAGTGAACACTTTTACTCACTGAGCCACGTCTTTCAGCTCTTGTTTGTTTGCATGTAGCTCAGGCCATCCTCCAACTCAGCATCCTTCTGCCTTAGCCTCCAGAATGCTGGGAACACAGACAACATTCTGACTGGAAAGTAAATATTTGAATCTCATTTCATAGACAGCACATATCTATAGAAATGAAGATGGAGTAAATAAGAATTTGAATCCAAAGTTCTCTGGCTCTACCCTCCAAAATGACTTGCACCCTCTGTCCAGTAAGATACGAGATAGAAAAGAAACTGAGTTCTCTATTGCCTTTGTGTGAAGTAGGAATAATCTAGAAATAATGACAGGTGAGGCACACAGTGCTGCCTTATTCTTTAATCCACCAGTTTTTTGTTTGGTGTGTGTGTGTGTGTGTGTGTGTGAGAGAGAGAGAGAGAGAGAGAGAGAGAGAGAGAGGGAGAGAGTGCTTGTTGCTATAGTTCAAATCCAAGGCCTCATGCGTACTAGGCAAGCACTCCACCCACTGAGCTACATGCCCAGGCTCCAGGTCTTGGGTTTTTAACCATGTGGTCCCTGCGACAGCACATTCCTGCACAAACCTCACTGTGAGGCCGCAGACACCAGTGTTGGCATTGCCTGAGGCTCAGGCTCTGGGGCTCAGCACTTGCTTCTGACGAAGGACTACAGATGCAGCCCACCAGACATCCCTCCTGGGTCTCAGAAATCCTGGCCCAGGGCTGCAGGCAGTGCTCATGTTTCCCAACCAGAAAAATAAGCCTTCAGTGCTCCAAGACCCATTCTCAGAATACAGGATGCGAAGCTCGCTCCATCCCCCAGAAGAGAGATGAAAGAGTCAAAGACAAACGGAAACCACTAGCAGTGGGTTTTTACAGCCATGGTTAGTTGAAGGTGTTTTCTACCATGGGTCAACAAATCCCTGTTCGTTCAGGAGATGGCCTGGATGGCCCTGTGGTCATGAACTTCATTAGAGAGGACAGAAGGGCCACTGTGACCCATTCTTGGGGTGGGCAAACCAGCCCGTACTCACCTGGAGGCGAGATGCTAGGCGAGACGCCAACCCACTAGCCTCATGTCATAACGAGAGCATGGCAGGGCATAGGAAGTACCAAGGCAGGGAAGGAAAGAAAGAGGCTTTCTAGAAATTTCCAATGTAGCAAAAATTGAGGATTCAATATGTTTGCAATAACTCCATTCATTTTCAAGTCAGGCCCACTTACTACATCCTGATTAGGGAGAAATCACGTGAAACTTCTTCTCTGGGGAGACACCCACACACGTCTGTTCACCCCAGCAGTGGGCACAGACGTCAGACCACCAAAACACAAGAGCACCAAAACCAGTGCTGGTGAACCAGTGAGGTTACTGGGGTTACTAACAGAGAAGGGTGAAGCGCAGCATAGGCGAGGACTCAAGGAAGCCACACCCCAAAAGCACATTGTGGGTGTTTCTTCCCAAGCAGTTGTTTTACCTTTTATATATCCTTAGGGAGGAGTCTTACAGCACTTTAAATTAAAAAAATAATAATTGCTACACAACCCTTGTCAGAGTCTGCCCTTCAACAGTTGTTTACTGCTCCTTAAACTCCAGGGAGTGGTCATGTGACAGTTCACAGGTGAGCTCCCCCAGGCTGCCTGACCTGCAGACCCCGCCCTCCAGGAGAGGTATTGGGAGGTCGTTCCATCAGGAGAAAGCGCAGAGCTGCCGGGAAGGCAAATGGGGACCTGACTGTTCTTGTTGCTTATTCATCCACCCGCCCCGCAAGGTCCTGCTAAGTGCACCTATTGAGTGTCAGGCAGTAAGGTCGCGTTGTCTGTCAAGGCTGCACAAACAGAGGGGACATGATAACTAAGAGGCCACAACACACCAAATCAAGCCTGCAACTCTCTTTGCAGGCTGATGAGAACAGACATTTTTTGCTTTTTTAGAGGCCACACTACTTCTCAGTGAGCGTGATGATTTGAATAAAAGCGGGTAATATCAACTGGGAAAAACCACTGTACATTGATATTCGAAGGGATTTACGTTAATGGTAATAATTTACTATCCTCAAAGGAATAAAAATACCTCCAGGAGTCTTCTATGAATCTCAAAAGGTCTCCTTTATATGACACAAAGAACATGAACTCAGATATATTTTATAAACAGGGAAACTGAAATTCAGTCATTTCTGCAAAGATTTTCAAGTAAAACACTACAGGACGCTGTGGAACTCAGCCAAGATTAAAGTTCTTGCTTAAATTCATTTGTTTTTCTTTGAGAACTACATGAGCTTCTAGTCTAAACATGGATTTCCTATTATTCTTTGGGCTGTGCAGATTTTTAATGGGCGGTTTAGCCCGTGTGTGTGTGTGTGTGTGTGTGTGTGTGTGTGTGTGTGTGTTTGCAAATACTCGCCTGTAAGTTTGTCTATTGGTCTTTGTTTATTTTAAAACTGATACTAATAATTCTAATAGTTATACCCACATACTTGTTAGGAATTGGATAGGATTTAAATATTAGCCTACAAGCCTTAAAACAATTGTGTGTGTGCACACCTGAATGCATATGTAAGTACATGTCATTGTGTGGTTTCTAAAAGGATTTTTAAATTTTTTGTTTATTTATTTATGGTTTGAAAGCGACAGGCAGAGAAAAAGTGGCAGAGAGAGAGAGAGAGAGAGAGAGAGAGAGACTGAGAGAGAGAGAGAGAATGGGCACACCAGGGCCTCTAGCCACTGCAAACGAACTCCAGATGCATGCGCTCCCTTGTGCATCTGGCTAACATGGGTCCTGGGGAATCAAGCCTTGAACCGGGGTCCTTAGGCTTCACAGGCAAGCGTTTAACCGCTAAGCCATCTCTCCAGCCCAGGATTTTTATTTATTTCACACACACACACACACAGAGAGAGAGAGAGAGAGAGAGAGAGAGAGAGAGAGAGAGGGAGAGAGAAAGAGAGAGAGAGAGAGAAAGAGAGAGAGAGAGAGAAAGAGAAGGAGAGAGAGAGAGAGAGAGAGAGAGAGAGTCTGGGGATACCAGGGCCTCCTGCCATTGCAAATGAACTCCAGATGCATGTGCCATTTTGTGCATCTGGCTTTCTGTGGGTATAGGGCAATCAAGCTTGGACCAGCAGACTTTATTAGCAAGCACCTTTTGAACTGCTAAATCAGCTCTCCGCCACCTTTTGAGTTTTCTTTTTTGAGACAGACTATCTCTGTTAAGATTGGTCTCAAAATCCTGATCTCAAATGATCTTCTTGCTTTGGCCTCCTAAGTGGTGGCATTACAGGAGTACACGGACACGCTTACTGAAGCAGTTCTTAGTTCATAGCAGTGCCTCGAATCCCCAGTCACTTTACAGTGTTTCAAATACTTGCAATCAACCATGTTCTGAAAATGCTAATTGGAAAATTCTAGAAATCATTCACTCATAAATTTTAAGTCACACGCCACAGAGTAGCATGATGAAATTGTGCACCGTGCTATTCTGTTCCATCCAGGACATTGACCCTCCCTTTGTCCGGGTTGTCACACTGTATGCACTATACTCCCCACTTGTTAGTGGGTACCCCAGACATCAGATCAACTGTCTATCATCATGCTTATATAGAGAGTTCAGAACTATATAAAACTGCAGATATCCACTGGTGGTCTTGCATTATATATCTTATGATGAGAGGGGACTACTGTACTTTATAGATTAAGTACGCAATGGATAGCTCTTGGGTAAGAACCTTGGACATATCTTTCATGGGCCGATTTGAAAGAAATTAGCATCTAAGTCTAAGCTGAACATATTTCTACCTTGTACCCTCAAACCTATCATATCCTAAAGAACATCCTTCCAAGAAAGCAGTGTAAACGAAGACTTAAATAAATACTTCTTTTTTAAAATTTTTTTAAAATTTATTTATTTGAGAGCAACAGACAGAGAGAAAGACAGATAGAGGGAGAAAGAGAGAATGGGCGCTCCAGGGCTTCCAGCCTCTGCAAACGAACTCCAGACGCGTGCGCCCCCTTGTGCATCTGGCTAACGTGGGACCTGGGGAACCAAGCCTTGAACCGGGGTCCTTAGGCTTCACAGGCAAGCGCTTAACCACTAAGCCATCTCTCCAGCCCTTAAATAAATACTTCTAATGGCAAAGAGAGGAGAGTGGCACTGACTGAGATTCTGAACTCCAGGCTCAGGTTTAACTAGCCAATAGGAAAGAGTGGCTAGTTGTCAAGGTAACCAGTTTTGCCCCATCCTGCTGGTCCCCTAGATATCCTTTTCAACTTGACCCTGCACCCTTCCCATACAGTGGGAGAGCAGAGCTAATTCGTTCTGCCTGTGACCATGGGCTTACAGTGCAGAGGTTAAAGTAAGCTAGACATCTGTCCCACCAAATACTCATCTGCCAAATGCCTCAGGCTGAGCAGAACCACAACGGCAAAAGAGCATTGTACTCCTTTTGGTCAGAGAAGCTTCTCTTTTCCTCTTTTCAGATGGTGGTGACCACTGGGGTGACTCAAAACTCACCAAAGTTCCGAGAATAAGTGACAGTGGAGTGTTTACTAAACACAAAGTGGCTGTGGTACTCATGACCGCAGAGTGGCTGACACTATCTTCACAAAACCTGCATAAAAGGAGGAACAATTGCTGACATCAAAATAGAAGAGAGACTATTTGGAAAGAAAAAGGGATTCAGTGGAGGGTGGATTTGGGAGGGAGAAATAAGGTGATGGGAGTGGAGTATGATCATGGTATATGGTCTGGGTGCATGGAGATTGTCAATAAAGTGATTTTAAAAATAGCACTGAGAGCAGCTTCATTGTCAAGAGAAGCTATTTAAATTCACCCAGATAAGACAAATCTTAGCTTGATGGCTTCTATGGTTGTCCAATAAATCAGAGCTACCATGCTTTATATGGTAGCCACTAACCACATATGGCCATTGAGCGTTTGAAATATGGCCAGTGTGAATTGAGAGGTGCTAGTCACATAAAATGCACGGTATATTTTGAGGTGCTAGTATAAAAATGTATAAGATCTCATTAATAATTATATTGGTTACATGGTGAAATCATAGTATATTGGCTATATTTCATGGATCATAATATATTATTAGAATTGCTTGTGTTGTGGCTGACATATTCTGAATGTGCTCTAAAGAAACAATAGTATAGTTCCTTCTCTGCTAAATCTAGCATTGTTATTTCTAGTTGTAAAGCTCCAAGCTAGGGAACATTTACTGTCTCGAGTTTCACAGCTATGCCCAAGGAAGTTTTGTTTTCTGTTTCTTGCCATCTTCTGGATGTTTCAGAGCTATTTCTAACAGCATAATAATGACCTCCTCCAGTCCCCTCAAGCTCTTGCTCTCTCTGTGAGCCCTACTTTGCTGAAGATAGCTGTGTGCCCAGGCATAAAGCCACGAACCTGGGTCTTCCACATGTCCCTTTCTCCTCGCTCATCATCCCCAGTCAGTTTCCACATTGGGCTGGTTCATCTCTTCCATTTACCTTGCATCTTCCCTCTTCATCCACGCGCAGCAAGCAGCTATCCTAGCACTGAATTCTTTGCCTTCCCACTGGGCTTTCTTCCAAGGTCCTCTCTCTAATCTAAAAAGCTAAGGAGACTTTAGGGCTGGAGAGATGGCTTAGCAACTAAGGAGTTTGCCCGCAAAGCCAAAGGACCCAGGTTCGAATCTGCATGACCCACATTAGCCAGATGTTCAAGGTGGCACATGCATCTGGTGTTCATTTACAGTGGCTGGAGGCCCCTGCGCACCCATTCTCACTTACTCTCGCTCTCTGTCAAATAAATAAGTAATAAAATATTTTTAAACAAAGCTAAGGAGACTTTACTTGTTGAGCTACAGTTTTTAAGTAGAAATCTGAACAGGCCATTTCCCCACTGTTCCCATTACCTATAGGAGAAAATGTTTTTACCTCATGTGACAATTAAGGTCCCCTGTTCATAGGCTCCTGCCTGTCTGTGGAGTTTCAATGGCTACTACCTTTTAGGATGTCCCTGTAGCATTGTTCATGTGTCACCAGAAACCCCTATGTCCTGGACTGGAGAAATGGTTTAGTGGTTAAGATGGCTGCCTGCAAAGCCTAAGGACCCAGGTTCAAGTCCCCAGAACCCACATAAGCTGGGTGCACATGGTGGTGCATGCATCTGGAGTCCATTTGCAGTGGCTAGAGGCCCTGGTGTGCCCATTCTCTCTCCGCCCTCCAATTTCTCTCTCACTTTCTCCCAAACAAATAAAACATTTAAAAAGAAAAGAGATAAATAGTAAATAAGTGAAGTTGCTTGCTCAGTACCCAAGAGCTATTACTGAAAGATCAGAATCCTAAACCTAGACTTGGTTGCAAGGCCACACTCCTTTCACCCAGCCAGATGCCTCCCAAATTTGTGTTGGACTCAGTGGTATTTTTAATATGCTGCAGTGTAGCAGGGGTCGCATTTCTCAGGAAGAAGCCAGAAGGCAGAGACAGCAAACAGTAACTCATGGACCCCACCTGGACATGGAACTACACAAAGAGCCATGGAGAAGGCTCCCTGCTCTGCTTTAAAGCCCAGCTCCTGCAAAACTTTGAGCAACATCCAATGCCTAGACTGTTCTAAAGTAGGGGACCTCCTTTATGTAGCACAAGGGAAGGCTTTGTGTTTCATTTCTTATTTGGTCTACACAGCTCCAGCTTTCAGGACTGAATACATACCCGGCACCATGGACAAAGTCTGTCTTCCTCTGCTCTGTCCCCAGGCAATAATCCACTAGGATAATAAAAGAAAATCTCCTTTTACAAGGGTGACATCGCTTTCAGGAAACAGCCACTGAGGTGGCTGTAAAGTCCATTTTGTCTTCCTGACTAATGCGTTTCAGCCTTGTTGGGATAAGTGTTCGGCGGAGAACCCTAGCGAGGTCATTAGGAAAGGGCTGTTCTCAGGCCTATAAACTGTGCTCCAGCAGCGCGGGAAGACGTCATCCACCTGCTACGGCGCTTCCAGGCAGAGACGGGCTTTACTCAAAATGACAAATTTATTGTCACCTTCTATTTAGCTTGTCTTGTTTCTAGCACACAAAACCATATATATGGCACAGACCTACATATGGATCACCTAGCCTAAGAAATAAAGTATGGGTGATAGCCTAAGGGACTCTTCCCCTCTCACTCCTCTGCAAAAGTTAACAGCTGTCCTGAATTTGATATTTGTAATCTCACATATTTTTTCACTTTTTATTTATTTTTGAGAGAGAGAGAGAATGGGTGTGTAAGGGCTTTCAGCCACTGTGTACGAGCTCCAGATGTGTATGCCCCTTATGCACAATATGTGACATTGTACGTTTGTGTCACTTTGTCTCTGGCTACATGGGACCTGGAGATTCAAACATGCATTCTTGGGCTTTGTAGGCAGGCACCTTAACCACTAATCCATCTCCCTAGCCCATCGATCATTTCTGGAAAGCACTGAGGCACACACAATATTGTTTTATTACATTTATAGTAAGCTATATATAAAGATATGAGATGGGGCTGGAGAGATGGCTCAGTGATTAAGGCGCTTGCCTGCAAAGCCAAAGGACGTAGCTTCAATTCTCCAGGACCCACGTAAGCCAGATGCACAGGGTGGCTCATGTGTCTGGAGTGTGTTTGCAGTGGCTGGAGGTCCTGGTGTACCCATTTTGTCTGTCTGTCTCTCTCTTTCAAAAAAATATAATAAATATTTCAAAAAAAGAAATGATCTATAAGTATGTGTGTTCCAATTATATAAATCTTCTGCAACTTTTTTCATCTCATTTGGCAGTTTTTCTGTAAGTCACCAACATGAAGATCTATTTGGAGCTGTTCATTAATGTTCTCTGCTAAACAAATTGCTTGAATACAACATGGCCTGACTAAACCACAAAGCGTATATTCATTCTCTTGTAGGTGGACATTTCCAGAGAATATACAAACAACACTGCTGTGACTCTACTTAAACACTTTCCCTTCAGCTTGCGGATGCAAGTCTCCCAGAGTCTACACTTGGGAGAGGCATTTCTGGGCTGTGAGGTTTGGATACCCTGACACTTACTAAATTGCTCCCTAAAAAAATTGATGATTGAAACATGTTTGCATTTCCCATGCGATGCCTCTGCCTTCACTGTGTTCTGTGGCAGGTGCATCTGGGCATAATTGGGAGTATATCAAAAAGAAAAGTATGAATATTTCTATCTTTGTGCAGCTCATCTGCCATCCTTTTTTATTCATTATTTTTCTTTTTATATTATTATTAATAACATGTTTCATATGGATACATCATGTGTTGTACCCTCTTTTCCCTTGCCCCTGCCCCTATTCTGTTCAGGAGGCTCCTTAGTGTGGTTGCAGATATTCCCCATGAGGTTGTGGTTTATGCATTGTGGGAGCAGCAGCCAGTTGTTTTGGGGGAGAGGTAGTGCCTCTGGGCATGATGTCTCAACCCGTGGCTCTTACAATCTTTCCGCCCCCCTCTTCTGCAAAATCCCCTGAGCCGTGGTGGGTGAGTTTCAAGTCTATGTCAGTGATGAGCTCTTAGGAGCCTCTGGATCTCTGCTTTGGTAGGTGTTGAGTGTCCTCAGGGTCTTTCCCCTTCATGCTGGTGCTGATTGTCAGGATCAGCATGGAAGAGGCACTCTTCCTCATCTCCCCAATTTCTCTGTGGATTCAGCTATACTGTGTCCTGAAAGAAAAAGACATCAATTTGATTGTTCCTGCCCAAAACACCTGTATCCACCGTCTTCTTCCTCTAACATTTACATTCAATGACATCATCCCACCCTCTCCTTGGTATGCATTGCATCATATTTGCCATTTATCAGTAGACCTGATTGGAGGTCCCTTGACTTTATTCCTAGAGATGAAACTTATAACTTGATAGACCCCATGACTGAAACCAAGCCCATATCCTTAAACATTGGCAAGAAAGGAGACTGACTGTCTAGCAAGAAACAGTTGCTATTCTTTTTTATTTTTATTTTTATTTTTACTTTTTTTGTTAGCTGTTCTTGAGGCTTTGACTCCCCAGGGATTGCTCATTATTTTTTGCTGTTGCTGATAGGCTGGGCTGGGGCGAGACTTTTGGGGGGGTTATTACTGTGTCTCTGAGGATACCTTTATAAGAAGTCATGTGCTGTCAACATACTAATCTTAAAAACACAAAGATAAAACATATATATATATATATATGTATGTATGTATGTATGTATATATTTAAAGGGCTGGAGAGATGGCTTAGCAGTTCAGACACTTGCCTGTGAAGTCTAAGGATCCAGGTTCAATTACTTGGTACCCACATATTACAGATGCCCAAGGTGGTGGCTACAGGCCCTGGTGTACCCATTATCTCTTTCCTTGCCTTCCTCTCTCTGTTTCTCTGTCTTTCTGTCTACCTCTCTCCCTCCCTCTTTCACTCTCTCTCTCTCTCACACACACACATACACATACATACATATAAACACAAAGAGGGTAAGGATTGTGAATGATCCAGCTGATGACCATTTCTTCATCCAGTGGCAGTCTATGATTGCTCTGTCCACCAAATGTTTTTCAAGCTAGTAAGGAAAGAGCAGAGCTTTATCTGCTAACAAATGATGTGGCTCTGCCAAATGGAGGGTGAAAATATCACCCTAGGTTATTCAAGGTTTTGCAAAGGGTTAAGCAAGAATAAAATGGATGAATTCATGTCCAACCCAGGACATGGTAACATAGGCATCCCAAACCAAATAATCCAGCACTGGGAGCCAGAAGCTGAGTCATGTGAAGGGAGGGTTTCCCATCATCACCAGGAGACACCAATGGTATGAATTTGAATTGGATTGACTTCATGTATTTATATATTCAAGTTTTCATTGAACTATATATTTATATACAAACTCTAAGCATAAAGAAATCCATTTTTGGTGGCAATGCATAATTAAGAAGCTAACATTAAGATAAATAAAGAAATGAGGGCTGGAGAGATGGCTTAATGGTTAAGCACTTGGCTGTGAAGCCTAAAGATCCTGGTTCGAGGCTCGACTCCCCAGGGCCCACATAAGCCAGATGCACAAGGTGATGCATGCGTCTGGAGTTCGTTTGCAGTGGCTGGAGGCCCTGGCATGCCCATTCTCTCTCTCTCTCTCTATCTGACTCTTTATCGCTCTGTCGGTGCTCTCAAATAAATAGAAATAAAAATAAACAACAACAACAAAAGAAATGAGAACTAGTGGGCTGGTAACTGGATGTCCTTGAAAGAGAGCCATGCAATCCTGACGTGGAATCAGACCTCTCAGTAGGGCTGTACCCAGCTGAAGCCGTTGAGTAAGCCTTTCTGAAGTCTTGTGGACAGCTTGACAAGGACAATTGTAAGTGCCAGAGAGAATCCAGCCATCGACTCTGCGGTCTTTGTGGAGCCCTGTTTGCCCCTGTGACAGAGACCCCCTCTGTCTTCATCACCCCATAGTTCCATCACAGCCGATACAGCCTCTCAAAATCCATCCCCTAGTGCCTCAAGTCAAAAGAAAGAACCTTCCTGCCCAACCTCCCGGGAACTGTTTCCAGATCGTTCCCAGACAAGTCTTTCACACACAGATCCTTTAATGAAGTTGATTTCCCTGGGTGCTATAAGAGCTGAAAGGCCAAGCAGAGGACGCTGACATGATAGAAAGGAGCCAGGCCCCCTTGGGTGTAGAAGTCAGCCAGGTGGAGAGATTGCTGAAGGCAGAAGCCAGGGGCATCTGTCAGGAGTTAGAACTACCACAGAGGTGCCCAGCAGGAGCAGCTCACAGACAAGGGGGTGCACCACTGTTGGAAGTCAAGAGAAAAGTCCTTCGGTCTCCTGCCCTCCACCTTGCTGTTAGCGCTTCCTGCTGGCAAAGCTAGCTTGTAAGAGAGGTAAACATATGACTTGTGATATCAAGAAGAGTGAAGGAGTGAGGACAACACACTCAGCATAACACATGTCAGACTCAGTTTTCTCGTCTGATAGCCCTTCCCTTTTCACCCTGGAAATGACTGTGCATGACTCCACATTCTACACCTAGATAAGACCGCAAAGACCCAATGATAGGAAAAGGAAATTGAATTTCTGTTGTGTACCAGTTCGGATTGGTTGTTGTGTCTGCCTGGGCCTATATTAGGAGAGAATCATTGACTGATTAATAATGTTTGCCGCAAGTGTAGAGCGAGGGAAGCAGAATAATGTCTGCCTTGGCATATTCTATCCCTATCTTGTGCTTCCTCAGAAAAATCACTCATCAGTAAAATGCAAAAATTAACATCTGTATGGAGCAGATGGGAACACAGATCTATTCAGAAACCCAGTTGTGCAGGATTGTCCATTTCTTTATCATTTTCATGTAAATTAATTTGTGCCTAAGTCTCCATGTCTGCATGCATGGGGTTCTCAGCCTCACCCACTTCTCATATAGTGTGTGGAAGGTGGAAAGAGATGTCTGCAATGCGGTTGTCATGGTCCTCACTGACTGCTTATGGTGAAGCCAGTATGATAAACGATGGACAGCTCTCTTCTTCTCTGCCCATGAACCTTTGACAAGGCCTCATGCCCACGGCCCAGAATTTTCAGGTGCTCCATAGTACCATCTTCCCTTGGGTCTCTCTTCCCTCCTTGGGTTCTGAGGGTAAAGTCCTCTGCTGCTCACACCGCATTCCCAGGCTGGCGGAGTTCCTTGTCACTCCATTCATAAGTGCAGACGCTCCACAAGGGGAGTCAGAAGTAGACATCTGTTCCCTTGTGTCTTTTTGCTTGGCATAAACATGACACCTGCTAGATATTTTATTTGTTTGTTTTGAAGGTTTATTTTTCATAGTCCAGCATTGCGTTATCACATTCATATACAGAATATAAAAATTGATCTCACAGAGCTGGGATAGAATTATGGCTACCAGAGCCTGAGAGTAGGAAATGTTGGAAGGGGAAATTGAGAGTTTGATTTTATTTTTCTTTTAATATTCTGCCTTAACTTTAGACTTTTCCAATGGAAATATATGACTGTATCCCAGTTTGCATGTGTGTTTATTTTTCCAGCAAATTCTGGATTATTGGGAAAGACATGGCAAGGGCATCTCGCATCCTTCCCTTTGCGTTGCTCAGCATCCCGTTCTTGCTCTGTGTTCTGCTCGGGGAGCCTGGGCCCATCTGCAAATGCAACATCTTTTGCTGTGAGTTTGTGAGGTGGAAAGTATCCTGCAAGCAATTTCTGCCTTTGCACAGCAATGAAAACATTCCTCAAGTGAGGGGCACTGGGGCTTGATGTTTCCTTAAAACAAAGGAGAGAAAAGGATAGAGAGGAAAGAAATGAATTAAACATCTCCAAAAATTAACCTTCCAGCTTTTCTGAGAATGATATCCTGAGGACAAGGAGGGGGGAGGGAGCACTGCGCCCATAGCCTGGAGCTCCACTTCTCTCATCAGACTTTCCTCCCTCAGCAATGTGCAGACCCATCGGCATTCATTACTTTCACATCACTGCGATCAAGTTACCTGACAGAAACAACTTAAGGAAGATGTGATGGTCTGAATCAGATGTCCTTCATAAACTTGTGTTTTGAATGCTTGGTGCCCAGCTGGTGTCAGTTTGGGAGGTGGAGCCTTGCTAAGGAAGGTGTGTTGCTGGGGGTGGACAGTGAGTTGGTTTTTTTTTAGCCCTAGCTGCCAGCACTTGGCTCACTCTTCTGCTGCTGTTTTCCAGAAGCTGATTTTGGTCAAGTGTCTCTTCCCAGAAACGAGAAGTTCACTCCAACAGGAGGAAGGGATTATGCGGGCTTACGGTTTCAGGGAGTTCTAGTCCATCATAGCAGGGAATGTGACGGTAGTACAAGGCTAGATGACTGTTCACATGACAGTGGCCAGAAGCAGAGAATTCAGCAGCAATGATCAAGCTCAAAGATCTGCTCCAAGACACTGACATCCCCCAGCCAAACCTAAAATCCTTAGTCTCCACAACCTTCAAAATGGTGCCACAGGATGAGGACCAAGCACTCAAGTGATGAGCTTGTGGGGAACATTTCATACTCAAACTGTGGCTCCACCCAGGCTCACGAGGCACTGGTAAAATAGAATTGCCACAGCTTCCTTGTGGCGCTCAAAACTAGGAAGCAAAAGAATCTCCCTGACTTAACATCTTAAGAGAGTATATAGTTCCTAGGTTTGTGAGAAATCCAATATCAGGACTAGTAGGTTCAATTCTAAACTAGGATTTCTCCAGAAAAAGCCCACTGTCTGCACAATACTGGGTCTTTCCATGAATGAGCATGAAATTGGTAACCTGCCTGTGTGGAGTCATTTCTAAAAGTGCTGATGTGTTTCCACCTTGTTTCATTAGCCAGCGCTTAATGGAAGGGGAAGTGGGGAGGGAAGTAGAAGCCTGCCATTTGGGGGTCCTAGCTGTGACTGGGTTTCCTAGGAAACCAGCTGCGATCAAGTGCAGCAGACTCTTGGAGACATGAAGGAGGGAGGAATTTGAAAGTAGAGGTGTACAGGGAAAGAAAATGAATAACGAGCCAAGCTCTTAGGTCTTTAATTAATAAAGAACATATACTATTCCCAACGAAATCTCTTGGAAGTAGTGATGAGGCAGAGGCAGGATGGTGGGGGAAACACAAATTGGTACATTGGCTGGAAATGCAAAAAAAAAAAAAAGAAAATACGCAATGAAATAGGAACATCAGGCTGTTTTCAGCTTTGTGGTTGAAATGAGGAAAACATCAAATTATCTTCTAAAAATGAAGACAGAGTCACTCGCTCTCACCAGGACACGTGTGTGGTTTGCTTTACATTAATGCAGAATCCTGTTAAAGATTTTCATGATCTTCTCTAATGTGTGCTTTAGACCCAAAAAAGAAAAGAAAGAGAGCTGGCTGGAATTTGGCGCATGTTCATTTAACTGCCCACATACAGCTGTGATCATCATAGCTCCAGGTCTGTCTTTGGTGGTGTGGGAAGCAGAGTGTTGATAGGCTTGGTGAACACTGTGGGGAGGTTGGCCAGCAAACAGCTTGTCTGGAAAACATGACAACCCTAGTTTCATCACCACAACCCACTGACAAAAAATCCAGGCATGAGGGCCATGTTTGTGATGTCACTGAGCAGGTGAAGGCAGGGCGATTTCTGGAGCTTGCCAGACAGCCGGTTTTGTGAATTCTAGACCAGCGAGTGACTTGAGGAATGACACCCAGTGTTTTCCTGTGGCCTCCACAGGCGCATACACGTGCGTACACATACCCACATGCAGGCACACAAGAGGATGGGATTTTCTTTCTTGCCGCTAATATAACTAGTATTTAAATATAGGCTTAACAGCAGGTACCCACGCATCTGATGGATTTTGGAGTTATTTTCGGATTAAAAATATATGTGTTTTCATGATAGTAGTGTTTGGTATAAGAACAAGTCACTGAAAGTATACACTTGAACTATGAACTGAATCACTTTGAAATCGCTTGGAGCTTGGGGCTGGGGTGTGGCTCAGCATGTGTGAGACCCTGGGTTTGAGCCTAAGCACTACAAATAAATAAATAGAACTTGCTTTCGGTTTGTTCATGTTGTTTGTCAGTTCCAAGAACATCTTTTGTTGAGATTCGTCATTTCTGTGCCATCGTGTGTGAATTAAGTTTATTTTCGGCTATGTCTATGCAGGCAGTCATACATGTGTCAGTATGTATGTGCGAAATAAAATCTTCATGTAAGCCTAATAACTTCCAAATTGCATTACCACTGTAAGGACTCTCAGTCCAGGCATTAAAATCATGTGTTCCTAATGTAGAAATCTTCATAAAAATGGGAGAAGCAGAGATGGAGATATGGTTCAGTGCAGAAAATGCTTGCCACACATGCATGAAGACCTGAGTTAAGAACCCGACACGCACTTCAAATGATGGACATTGCCCTGTGTACCTGTGGCCCCAGCAGGTTCAGTGAGATATACTGTTTCAAAACACAAGAGGCAGAGTTCCTCATCACTGACCTTCTTGAGATGATGCTTTCATTTCAGAGTTGGACTTTTAGGGCAATAGTCTGAGCTGTGGGAGCCCATAACACGTCAGTTTTCATTTATTATTCTTTTAGAACAAAACAATCTCCCTCCTTAAATGAAGGCACTTCCCAAGGTATGCCTGTAGTGGTCAGAAGACAACCTCAGGGTATCAGTTTTTGCCTTCAACCTTATCTGAGACAGGGTCTCTTTGTTGTTTGCTGTGTGGAGGCCAGACTAGCTGGCCTGTGAGCTTCAGGATTCTCCTGACTCCATTTCCCAGTAGCATAAGTACATTTGGGATTACACACTGGTGTATCCACTTGCATACAGCTTTACGTGTGTTTTGGGAATTCATCCAGTTGTCAGGTTTGTGGACAAAGTGCTTTTAACCATTGAGCAATCTACCCAGCCTTCACTTTTTTTTTTTTTTTTTTTTCCTTGAGGTAGGGTCTCAGTAGCCCAGGCTGACCTGGAATTCACTATGTAGTCTCAGGGTGGTGATCAACCGACTTCTGCCTCCCGAGTGCCAGGATTAAAGGCCTGCGCCACCATGCCCAGCTAGCCTTCACTATTTCTTTTTTTTTTTTTTTTAATATTTTTTGTTTATTTATTTATTTGAGAGCGACAGACACAGAGAGAAAGACAGATAGAGGGAGAGAGAGAGAATGGGCGCGCCAAGGCTTCCAGCCACTGCAAACGAGCTCCAGACGCATGCACCCCCTTGTGCATCTGGCTAACATGGGACCTGGGGAACCGAGCCTCAAACCGGGGTCCTTAGGCTTCACAGGCAAGCGCTTAACCGCTAAGCCATCTCTTCAGCCCGCCTTCACTATTTCTTAAAACAAATATTTTGAAGAAGGGATGGGCAATATAGATTGGTAGGAAAGACCTTGTGAAAGGCTGTGGGTTTTATCTCCAGCAACTTTTTTTTTTTTTTTTTTTGCCCCTCTTTATTCTAGAGTCTTGGAGAATGATGTCTTCTCTGTCCACACATTCTTTGCAGAAGAAAGCACCAGGTTGAAAGCAGGGTGGCCCGGTAAAGTCCACCCTATTAAAAGGTGAAGTGGCAGTTTCTATTAATCAGATAAAACAAGAATATGGCCATATCACATAAATGCCTTACAGCTTGTGAGTCTGGAAACTGAAGGACAATGAAAACAGTTTCCTTGCTATGTTAGATTCACACAGATTCTGAAATGGTAACAGAATGCAGGTGCCCACCAAATTCTTGATGGGGTTAAGTTCTCTCCAACACCTGGGTAACACTGCACCAAAAACCCAGTCCACATTTATATACCCCCCCCTCCTCTCTCTCCCTCTCCCTCTCCCTCTCAGGGCAGCAGTCAATTTCACTGAGTGTATTGCTCCAGGGCAAGACCTAACCTTCATTATCACCAAACATCTTTAGGTAGAAATTATGCCACTCAGCCATTTCTCTAAAAACAAGGAAACTGAGGCAAAGACACATTGAGAAACTGCCCTGGCATCACATATGGAGTGGAAGAGTCAGTATTGGCACTAAAACTATTGAGAATCTATATGCCCAGCTTCACGACACTTTGATCCTCTGCCTAGAGTTATATTAGAGCCCCAGCATGCAATGTTTCTGAACTGCTGTTAGCAACAGAATGGTCACACATCAGGCATGGCTCTGGACTGTCTGCTCCCTACTTACCCTTCAGGATCTCACTTCACTGGCATCATATAGAATTCTTCAGGTAGAGATTGGCTCAAAGAACTCAATATTTGTACATTTTCCAAAAGATAGCATCTGTTGGGGCTTCAAATTCTGAAAAATCAGGCAATCTTTCAGTTAAACCCTCTGCAACTGACATGTTTATTTCTCATTTATATATATATATATATATATATATATATATATATATATATATATATATATATATATTTTGTCCAAAGAGGAGTTGAAGCAACTTACAATAAAGATTGCACGCTGGGCTGTAGAGATGGCTTAGCGGTTAAGCACTTGCCTGTGAAGCCTAAGGACCCCAGTTCGAGGCTCGATTTCCCCAAGACCCAAGTTAGAAAGATGCACAAGGGGGCACACGGGTCTGGAGTTTGTTTGCAGTGGCTGGAAGCCCTGGTGTGCCCATTCTCTCTCTTTCTCTATCTGCCTCTTTCTCTCTCTCTCATTCTCTGTCATTCTCAAATAAATAAATGAGTAAATTTTAAAAAATATTTTAAAAAATACCATGCCTATGCTTATAATGGTAAAAATAGAATATTGTGAGTGGTAAAAGGAAATGAAGCAAATAGACGATTACATATTTACTGTAATTAATCATTACATTTATGTAGTACTCTGTCATTTACCTTCACTGATTCTGTACAGAGCTCCATTTATTTTCAACTCGGGTATCTGACAAGTCCTATGTAACCTGGATAAAGGTGTTTAAGGCATGATGGAGCCTGTTGCCTTAGAGCTGACATCTGTTCTTGGGGAAAGTCTTACCCATGCGAGCCAGAGCTACAGTGGAATTTACAGGGTTATTAGTATGGTAGACAAAGGTTCTGGAAGGTGAAATCAAGGGAGTGCAAACCACCAGACTTCCGGTGACCTCATAATTTATGGCCAGGATCAGGTTAACAGCTGCTGTCACCTCAAATCATGTCTTATCACAGTGTTCGCCAGTCATAGATGTGAGGAAGAAATCGCTATGCTGAATATCTGCCCATGAGAGATCAGTTCCTCTCCGTCACCTGGCACCTCACTGGGCTTCTGCTTTCCGCACAGTGAATGAATGCTGCTAAGTCTTAGAGCTGATGTTTCTAGAACACTTCCTACGAGCATCTCTTGAGCTGTTCTCGTGCCTCACCCATGGATTCCTTATAACTCTGGTATGCTGGTCCTGCTGCTGTCCCCATTGCAGAGACTGTGAGGTGCAGACATCTTTGGTCCCCACCCAGGTCACACAGCTAAGGGAGGCAGAGTTCCTCATCACTGACCTTGAGATGATGCTTTCATTTCAGAGTTGGACTTTTAGGGCAATAGTCTGACCTGTGGGAGCCCATAACACGTCATTTCTCCTTTATTATTCTTTTAGAACAAAACAATCTCCCTCTTTAAATGAAAATATTTTTACCTTGTCAGACACCCTACATCCATGCTTATATCTAAAAAAGATAAATACCACCCCTTCTCAATTGTTTTCAGTCAGTTTCCATCTCTCAGAATAGTGATATACTGAAAATATGTTTGAATTGAAGTTCAGACAACCTCTGTGACCTTGGAGATATTACTTAACCTCCCTGTGCCTCAGTCTCCTCAGACAGGAATAATAAATAGGATTTTGTGATAGACTTGCTAACTACTAACAACATCTACAAAATAGCCAGGCCACAGTGTTTAACTTGCTTGTGAGCAGCTGCTCATGCTGGGGACATATGCCTGTAACCCCAGTGCATTGGAGGCTGAGGTGGGAAGATCATGTGTGCAAAGTCAACTTGGATATTAAGAGTTAAAAGCCAGCCAGAGGTTCATAGTGAGACTCTATCTCAAAAACTAGAGTGATGGGGGAGAGGGGCACTGGGGAGATGGCTCAATGGGCTGGAATGTTTGCTATGCAAGAATGAGGCCCTGAGTTCAATCCTTAGCATCCATGTAAAGTGGCCATGCACCTCTGTATCTCCAGGGGCAAAGGGGGAGGGGCAGAAACAGAAGGATAGCTGGGACTCACTGTCACCTACTGTAACCACAATGGTGAGCACCAGGATTAGCAAGAGACCCTGAGGGAGGCTTACTGACTCTTCCTAAGTTGTGCCGTGAGTCACTGGGGAAGTTCAGAAGTGAATTCTCATGTTCCCTGGCTGCCTTTGTACTCTGTTCTACTCCGTGGCTGACAACTTCCCCATGCGTGTCAATGATGCCTCCTCTCCCTAGTCTTCTCTCTCGTGTGTGTGTGTGTGTGTGTGTGTGTGTGTGTGTGTGTGTGTGTTCTGTTTTTCTGGTTTTCTATGATCTTATCTCTGTCCATGGCAACACTGAACTTTGAAGTGAGCTCAATTCCTGTCTTTGCCAGCGCCACTGCCAGAATCAACCATCAACACTTCCTTCAGCTCTCAGTTAAAAGCAGGAGCGGCGGGACCTGTCTCCCAAGGAACTCTTGAGTCCTCAGAGCCAGCGTCTACCACATCTTCACCCGCATCCGGTCACTTCCATGTCCAAACCTCCTCCTGTGCCCCTGTGCTTCTCTGGAGTTCGGCAACCCCTCACCGCTCCTCACTGCCTGCCTCAGAGGCAAGCTTCATATGAAGCCATCAATTGCCCTCCTAAGGCTACTTCCTAACTGACTCCAGGCTTGGGAAGTTGCCTCGTCTCTTTAAGGCCCATAGATGGCATCCTACCCATTATAACAAACTCCTACAGGGCACGCTGGCCTGAGAGGGATGCAAATTGTCTTGAGACAATGGCCGAACATTGGGAAGTGCCGCATACGGAAGGCAGGAAAAAGCTGTTAAGACCTATTCATTTCAGGCTGGAGCTGTGGGGTGAAACCCTTAAGTGGCATAAACAAGACCAGGGGTCAGGACCCCACACTGAAAAAGGACACACTCATTGCCAGTGGGGTGACTTAAAGCAGAAGCTCATTAAAGTTTTGTAATTCTTAATTTTTGGAGTGAAAATTTTCAATGTTGCAAAATGAACATAATTTCTTGTACTGTTCAAAAGATTTGGCTGACTACAATGTAGATTTTTTTTCTCCCCCCCCCCTTTTTTTGTTGTTGTTTTTGTTGTTGTTTTTGAGGTAGTGTCTCACTCTAGTCAAAGCTGACCAGGAATTCACTATGTAGTCTCAGGTTGGCCTCGAACTTACAGCGATCCACCTACTTCTGCCTCCCAAGTGCTGTGATTAAAGGCGTGCATCACCACACCCAGCTTTTTTCTTCCTTTTGAAACATCTCCCGCTGTCCTAGAGCTCACTGGCTGGCCGGAGTCCCAGGCATCCACCCATCTCTGTGTCTCCAGCACTACTGAAACCGTGCCTGGGTGTGTTTTTAATATGGATTCTGGGGATTGAACTCAGGTCCCCAGACTTACCGGGCAGGCATTTTACTGACAGAATTATCTCCCCAGCCCAGGAAGAGTAGACGCAGACGCGTGCTTCAGCCTCACTCCTTGTCCCTTCTCCTGTCACTACAGCAGAACAGTCCACAGGGAAAGCCTTGACGCAGGAGGCTGATGGGATTGTGCTGAGGCTCCCAAGAGGAGCCCTGATTGGTATTTTAACATAGCCTCATGTCAAAAAATTGAAATTCCAGGGATGGAATTTTGAATATCGAGCCAGTATGTGAGGGGGAAACAAGAGAAAATGTGTCTCCCAGAGCCCAGAGATAGCATTGTTTCTCCTCATGTATATTCCATCGCACCCCACTTGAGCATCTCTTTGAGGTAGTATTTCATTCCTGCTTTCCCAAATCCCCACTCCTTTGTCCTCACATCATGAAAAAGATAACGGAGTGGATCACTTGCTTTTCTCCTTGATGTAGCAAAATAACTGACAAAAGCAACTCAAGGAAGGAAGGGCTGTCGCTGGCTCACACGAGAGCGCTCCTGAAAGCGAGGCAGCGGGAGCCTGCGGGCTGCTCACGTGGTGTCCGGTCCGGAGGCAGGGAGCCATGAGTGCTGACGCCAGCTTGCTCTCTCCCTGTTCCTTCTCATTCAGTCCCAAACACTGGCCAGGGAAGGGGGCCGCCACGCTAGGGTGGGCTGTCCTCCGCAGGTAAGCAGTTCTGGGATGCCCTCACAGATGCCCAGAGGCCTATCTCCTTGGTGATTCTAAATCCAGTCAAGTTGACCTTCAGGATTAACCATCACACTGTATTCTACACTTGTACTCCACTTAACGTTTTTGACTTTCATTGGGACAAGGTGCGTTTAACACAAAATGATCATCTTAACCATCTTAAGTACACAAACATGGCACTAAGTACAATCTGAATCATGTGCTACCATCACCCATTTACCAGACTTGAAGCTCTATGTTTATTAAACAACAATGGGCAATGTTGAGTCTCTCCTTCACTTAGCCCGGGACACCATCTTTCTCCTTTCTACCTCTGTGACTCCAACCTCATATGAGCAGAGTCGTACATTGCTTGTCCTTTTGTGAATGGCTTATTGTACTTGGCATCCTGTCCTCAAGATTCATTTGCTTGTTGCGTTTGTCAGGATTCCCTTCCTTGTTAAGGATGAATAATACTCTATTGTATGTGTATATCTTTTTTGATTGTTTTTTTGAGGTATGGACTCGCTCTAACCCAGGCTGACTTGGAATTCACTATGTAGTCTCACCATGGCCTCAAACTTATGGTGATCCTCCCACCTCTGCCTCCCACGTGCCACCATGCTCAGCTTACATACCATGCTCATTTTGCTTATCTATTCATCCAGCAAGGAACACTTCAATTGCTTCCAACTTTTGACTATAGAAATATGGCTGCTGTGAACATTCATATACAAATATCTTCTATAAGTCCCTGATTTGGGTTATATATCTACCTAGAAATAAAATTTCCAGGTCACGTGGAAATTCTATTTCCAGTTTTTGAGGAACCACCATTTCTTTTCCATAGCAAGTGCACCATTATACATGCCCACTGAACACACGTGTTCTAGGTTCTCCATACCCTTGCTGGCATATTATTTTCTGTTGTTTTTTTTTTTTTTTTTCAGGTCATCCTATGGGTGGTTTAGGTTTGCATTTCCACAATGACTGGTGTTACGAACAAGTTCACATTGCTGGCAGAAATCACCCAACCAAGAACAGCTTGTGGGGGGAAAAAAAGCTTTATTTTGGCTTACAGACTTGAGGGGAAGCTCCATATGGCAGGGGAAAATGCTGGCATGAGCAGAGGGTGGATACCACTTCCTCACCAACATAAGGTGGACAATAGCAACAGGAGAGTGTGCCAAACACTGGCAAGGGGACACTGGCTATAACACCCATAAGCTCTCCCCCAACAAATACACTCCCTTCAGGAGGCGCTAATTCCCAAATCTCCATCAGCTGGGAACTTAGCATTCAGAACACCTAAGTTTATGGGGGACACCTGAATCAAACCACCACAACCGGTCATGGTGATCCAAGCCTATGCATTTTCGGAGGCTTGGGTTTTAGTTTTGCCCATTAAAGTAGCGTGTGGCTGAAAGTGCTTGTCTTCACCCACCAGGGCTCATTTTACCTTGCTGACAAATGAAGGGACTTGCTTAGCATTCCCTCGATCTCTTCCAGGTTCTAAAGTCCTGGAAGTTGGGCTGGAGGAATGGCTTAGCAGTTAAGGTGTTTGCCTGTAAAGCCAAAGGACCTAGGTCCAAGTTCCCCGGGCCAAAGTTAGCCAGATGCACAAGGAGCTGCACGCATCTGGAGTTCATTTGCAGTGGCTGGAGGCCCTGGCGAGTCCATTCTCTCTCTCTCTTTCTCTCTCTCCCACTGTCAAATAAATAAATAAATATAAAATATTTAAAGTCCTAGAAGTTTAGAAAGATTCAAACATCGCTTTTAGCGTGTCACAGGCAAACTCTTCAAATCCATATATCAGGGATTTCCAATTAAGGACACATAGCTCATTATTTTAGATTTCTTAATTCCTTTAGGTGTTTGATGGATTTTTGACAGTATTTATGCTCTAAGAAGTAGTCACCATGGGATTACCCTTCTGAAGGGTCAGTGTTTACTCAGTCAAATTTTCTGCTTAAATTGTGTGATAGTTCCCTTAACAGCACAACAGTATACTCTGCCTAGAAAACCCATGTTCAGCAGCTTAGAGTCTCGGTAACTCACGCACATAAAAGATGCACATACATGAGCAGCCATTGTTGTAGCAGACAGGAAGCACACTCAAGGGACTACGGAGGCCCAAACTGGGCATCTCCAGAAAAACGAAACACCTCTTTCTTGCATGTCAAATCTTTGCTTAAAAGATGTCTCACCAGGCTGGAGAGATGGCTTAGTGGTTAAGGTGCTTGGCTGTGAAGCCTAAGGACTCATGTTCGACTTTCTAGATCTCACATAAGCTAGGTACACAAGTGATGCAAGTGTACAAGGTCACACACAGGTACAAGGTGATGCATACATTCTCAGTTTAACTGCAAGGGCTAGAGGCCCTGGCACGCCAATTCTTTCTCTCTCTGTGTCATTAAAGACATGTGCCACCATGCCCAAGGGGAGAGGGATGTTATCCTATTCCATGCAATGTCTCCATCATGTAATAGAGTCTTTGCCATATAGAATGATCTTTATAATAAAAACCAGACACCCCAAACCTGCTTTTTTCATGAAACTTCCTTTATGGCAATGAAGTCTATTAGAACAAATACATTTTGTGATGGTGAAAAGGAAATAAGATTTTTTTTCTGTACTGAATTCAATATTTTTTTTAAACTCAAAACTTATTGAATTCACTTTCAATGCCAGGGTCCAAATGTATAAGAAGCTGGTAACACTATATGTAAATTGTGTACATGTATGAGCACACACACACACACACACACACACACACACACACTTCTAACTCTGAACCAGAAAGGTTACATGGTGAGATCTATTGGACAGAATAACAGTGGCAGCAGCAGTGACGAGAGGGTGCAGAGGAAGGAAGCAGTTAAAGTCACCTGTGGGTGGGGCTGGGGCAGTGGCCAAAGCAGGCTTCATAGACAAGGAACCTTTAAAGCTTAAAGGAGAAGTGGCATTTCATAAGTGGAGGGAATCAGTGGGGGAGTGTTATGGGCCAGAAGGCATGGCAGGACTGAAATGCTTTGTGTGTTACAAGTGGCCCCAGGAGTTAAGACTGTCACATAGTCGTCAGGGAGCAATGGGAACAGGTTGAACAGAAAAGAGTTGTGTGGTTAAGTGGCTGCATGTGCCTCATTTTCTCATAAAATGTTGGGTTCTCTCTTCCTCTTCTTCTTTTCCTGCTCCTCTTCTTCCCCTTCTTCTTTGTGCTCCTCCTTCTCTTCCTCCTCTTCCTTCTCATCTACTGCCTCTCCTCCTTCTGCTGCTGTTCCAGTATTTAGAAGCCATAAGCAAGGTGACTCGTTCAAGTGTGGGTGTACCCAGGGGGTTCAGTTCATGTCTTCCTTATGTCTTCTGAGTGGAGATTGTTTTCAGGGCATTTTCTCTCTGCCAGTTTTCAGAGCTAGAGGCTATAAATGAACCTGCCACCATGACTTAAGGTCATAAACTTTTCCAAGTCTCTCCCCTGGCTTCTACCTGGAACCTTCTCTCCTTGTACAGGCCTTGTGCTCTGACTCTAAGTTTATCTTCTCTGGGAGTGGACAGTCATTGCCTCTCCCATGGCCCTGGTGTCTAAGTCCTTGCTACCTCGGGGCAATTGCTGTCCATTCACTTACCATTTCACTTGGTCCAGGCTTCTGGGGAAATTATACCCAAAGAGCCAGTCCTCAGCACCCCTTCCCCAGCTCCCTATGCCCTGAGAAATTCAGTCCTTATTTATAGCAAATAAGGAGCTGGAGGACGCTGAGCAGCTCTCTGGCACCATCATATATTTCTTGCTTTTCTAAATATAGTTTGGAACAGTTATGGGAGATAAAATTTCAAACATATAGAAGAAAAGCAGACCACAAAAAAAGACATAAAGGAAGAAAACTTGGAAAATTAACATCAGTAGACCCAGTGGTAGCACCAAGGAAAATAAGAGAAGTTAAGAGTCTTAAGGAGAAGAGTTGATACCAAGCTGCTGAGGTTAGGAGTAAAGGAAATGCAAAATTTTAGATTTCAGACCTTCCATGTCCACATGTAGTAATGATATTTATCTCAACAGGCTGAAATGAGTCTCAAATAAAATCCACAAAATGCTCAAGGCTTTCCCTCATGAATGGTAGGCATCTAATCCTTCCCTAAAATTATTTTCCCTATTCTGGAAATATATTCTGTGGTCTTGCATTTAGGTATACTCCAAAATAGGTATGCACAATTATACAATTTAATATGAATAATAAGAAAAATAAACAATGGAGTTTTTAAAAGGCTATATTGCAGCAGTACTGTTTATGAGTTGTTTAGAAGACCATGAACATACAGAAAAGATAAAAAGAAAGAATTCCAACATGTGTCAAAAGAAATCATAGTGAATTGGACTAATAGTATTGGTGAGGAGTAACAATCTCCTGTTTTTAAAAAAATGTATTTAAAAAAATTCATTACCTTCTGTGGGCAATAGATAAGAGCATTATTTGGTCCCTGACTTTGGCAACCTTTAGAGTGGCCCGTTTAAGAAATACCTGCGATTTATTCTATGGCAAGTGCATATTTGATTTCCTACCACAGGTGTAGCTGTTCTCTGACTCCTGAATTCTAGGAATCCTTGGAGTTTCATTTGCATGTTTCCTCCTACTTCCGCTGTTCCTGTTCACCAACAGGGTGGTTATAAAACTCCTGGCAAATAAGAAGCCATAGTTACCCACCACCCAGAAATGGAAGCTTTTTATGGCACTGTAAAAAGACCTTGGATATTCCTAGCCATGCTGAATACTGTGAAAAATCAGTTGTCCCAGAGAAGGGGAGGGGGGCTTGTCTATGCTACAACAAAGGGTCATTCATAGGGATCAAGGACCATGGTTATCTACGAGCCAGTAGAAAGCTCTCCCAGTAATTTTTTGCATGTATGAGTGATGTGTATGCATGTGTATGTGTGTGTGTGTGTGTATGTTCATATGTGTGTGGGTACACATGTGCGGGGTACATGTGGAGGCCACAAGTCTATTATGAGGTGTCCTTTAAAATCACTTCCCACCTTATTCTTTGAGACAGGATCTCTCTCTGAACCTATAGCTCACTGATTTGGCTAGACTAGCCAGCCAGTAAGCCCCAGGTATCACGTATGTTCGCGTCTCTGGCACTGAGATTACAGGCACATGCCAACACGCCAGCATTTGACTAGGTTCTGAGGAGCCAAACTCAGGTCCATTCACTTACCATTTCACTCGGTCCAGGCTTCTGGGGAAATTATACCCAAAGCACTGCAAGCGCTTTACCCATTGGGCCATCTCCCCACCTGTGTTGACTAAGCATCTTTGATTAACTAAATTAACTAAACATCTTTGATGCTACCGGGTAGGTTAAGCTTCCAGGCTCTCCAATTTTTATTGGTGCATCCATTTATTTTTCTGGCAGTGTCTGAAGATAAGGAAGCAGGTTTGATATATTTATTTTGCTCTCATGGCTATCAAAACTTCACTATATAGCTAGAAATAGATCTTTATTTTTGGAGGAAGTTGAATCCAACTGCTTCCTTCTACCAAATAATGTATTGTAAAATGCTGTGTGCAAAGGCAAGTCTTTCTTGAACATGTTGGTGTTGCTGATACCTGGCCCTGGGCTAGACACATTGAAAGTGACCAATAAATTTCATGACTTTATGGACAAGGTTTTATCCAGTCTCTCCAGGCAGTGCTAGATGAAAGCACAGCAACCCATTTTCCATTCCCTTTGGGCAAATATACTTAAGTCTTTTGGTTCCTAAAATGACCTAGTAGGATGCTGTGGTGGTCTTTATATCTAACCCTGACTTCTTAACCTACAGAGCACTCATGTGACTGCTGGAAAGCAGAGAAAGTGCGAATCACTGCGTTTAAAGTCTTCTGGCATGCCCAGTTCCAAAATGCATTATAAAGAAAAAGTACTTGGGGCTTACATATGCCTGTCTCAAGAGAGTGAAAGAAAGAGAGGGGGGAAAGAGGCAAGGAGGAAAACACGTCGTATCAGAATTAAAATTAAATTAGATAGAGAATTGAGAAGGAAGGAAGCAGAACCCCCCCCCCCCCCCCCCCCGTGTATTCAGAGTTGGAAAATATGCATGCATCTGATGGCTAATGAAAAGAGATGATCAAGGACAGGAATGAGAGAGATTCACACATCGGAGACTGGTGGCTGCCGAGAGGTGTCTGTATTCAGTGAGAACAGGTTTTCCTGGACTGCGTAGTGTGAATTTTTATCAGGTCTCTCTACTCAACTTCAATCATTCATATTAGGCAAACAATTTCTTGATGTTGAAATCGGTATGTGCTGATAGCTGTGGAGTCACAAGGCAAAATTCAAACGACAGGAATCTCAATGGGAAAGGAACACAGAGAGAAAGATGCCAAATGAATTCAAAGCTTCTGCTCAGACAAATGCAACACCTTTTTGACACTCTTCATGACTTCAAAACTCACACATTCCCGGGGAAGAATTTAAAACCTAGTTCAAATAGCCCATGTGCTTGAACGCAGACTGCATATTTCATCTCATAATTAGCAGCCATCCCTCCACAGGATACGTGGAGTTATCCCTGTTGAAAGGGTGATTTTCTTTTCTTTTTTTTCTTTCGAGGTAGGGTTTCACTCTAGCTCAGGCTGACCTGGAATTCACTATATAGTCTCAAGGTGGCCTCGAACTCATGGCAATCCTCCTACCTCTGCCTCCCAAGTGTTGGGATTAAAGGCGTGCACCACCACGCCCGGCAAGGGTGATTTTTTTTTTTTAAATGAACAATAGCCCATAAAATATTCATTCCATTCTACTTAGTGGGAAACAAAGCTTACATGGTGACCCTTTACCTGGAGGAGAATGATCTACTGGACATGTGGCCTTGTGTGGTGGCTCGGAGAGGTGACAGTAACAAACCTTGGCATCTTGCCCTAATGAGTGGCTCCTGTAAAGTTGGAGTCATGAACACGTGTGAGTCACTGAGGGCGTATTTGAGCACAGCCCTGAGGGACCTACCGATCTATCATAGAGGTGGATAAAATATGTGCCCGACAGGACACTCACTGGGATTTGGCATTGCCTTGCTGGCCGTACCTGACTTCCTCTCACTGTTCCATGCCTGCAAAATGCACAATGCTTGTCATGAGCACGGGAAACCTACTAGTGGCCAGGGATTCATTGAAGCAAGGTGAGTGGAACGCCTTGAGCAAGCTGAAAAGGGAGCAGTGAGAGGTTCAGGGCCAACCTTGACCATCGGGGTGAGGGGTCAGTGTTCATAGTTCATGTCAGACACATCTCTGAGCGCTTAAAAGCATGCATCTGAAAGCTGAATTTTCTATACTGATGGTGACAGAATGTTCATTTTCTTTTTTAAAAAAATGTTTTCACATGAAAATATTATGCAACGTGAATGGTTTACCTGTGAAACCTGTACTCCTGATTTCTTAATTGGCTTCTTGAAATCTTTTTGATTTCACTTATAAATGACAGAAAAGGACCTTGTATAATGGTTCCTGCTATAATCTCTGGAGAGCATGTGATTTTTCTTTTATTTTTATTTATTTTTATTTATTTATTAGTGGGAGAGACAGAGATAGTGAGAGAATGAATATACCAGGGCCTCCAGCCACTGCAAATGAACTCCAGACACTGGTGCCACCTTGTGCATCTGCTTTATGTAGGTTCTGGGAGGGTGGAATCTGGGTCCTTAGGCTTCTCAGGCAAGCACCTTAAGCACTAAGCCATCTCTTCAGCCTAAGATCAGGTGATTTTTAACATTAATTGGGTCGTCATCCTTTCTTGAGTCTTAGTAGCATAGATTAATTAATTAAGGGTGACATGGATTTCACCGTGACATGTTCATGCATGGATATGATGTACATTGATCATATTCACCTTCCATTAGCCTCTCACATATTTGCACCTCTCTTTTCAACCGCCAAACACTCTTCCTCATCCCTCCAAAATTCTGTACATGTATCCCCACTTTACTTTTCTTTCTGCCCATGTGATTGTATATTCATTCATCCACCATTTCATTCATTCATCTGTTCTTTTATTTTCCAGAAAGATTTTAACACATGTTACAAAACAGAATTGGAATAAAGATGTAGACAAATGAAAAAGAAGCCCAGGATAAATCAGTCCTCAGGAATGTGCCAGAAGCTTTGTAGAAGTTATTAAAAGGCAGGTCTCACATACATGACTCAATTTCCTAGTAACCACAGCAGATACTAAAAATCAGCCCAATGTAAGGCTCATCGGCCTCACAGGATAGACTCAGGGCAGATACCAATGTGAAATAGCCTTTCCACACCACATCTCACTTCCCTCTTTCTCTCTCTGCCCACCAGCACTTGATCCTGACAGGTTATTTTCCCACCCGAAAGTGTGGTGAAGGGATGAACTTTTCATTCCAGAGTTGGTTCCAGAAGTGTGCCCCTTGTCCTCAGATGGGTTCACTGGGGATGAAAGAGATGAGTAAAAGTTTAAGAAGCCCGTTGCTCCATGTTAGAGCTGGGGTACCACACCAGTGAGAGTAAAGCATTATGATTCTCCAAGGGAATGGAGTCCTTCCTCCTGCAGCCAGTGCAAGAGCAGCAAGTCAGCCAGCAGGAACAGGAAGCCATGGTTGGTATACTGATGGCCAGCCTTACCCATCATGCCCTCCCTAGGTGGGCCAGCTGGATATGGTAGCTTCTTGCAGGGATGACCAAGCATCTACAGACTGCTGCTCAGGTATGAAGAGCCACCTGTGCCTTGAACACATGATCAAACACCAGTCTCTACTGCATCCTCCAGCCTTGGCTTGGTACTTAAAATCAAATTATTTCATTCGTTATTCAATTTATGTATGTCAGCTTGATATTTAAAGCGTGTGTATGTGTGTGTGTGTTCATGTGCACGCATACTGTGGTGCATATGTGGAGGTCAGGACAAGCTCAGTGTCAATCCTTGCCTTCCAATTTATTTTGTTGTTGTTGTTTATGTTTCTTTATTTATTTGAACATGACAGAGAGAGAAAGAGGCAGAGAGAGAGAGAATGGGCGTGCCAGGGTCTCCAGCCACTGCAAACGAATGCCAGACGCATGCGCCCCCTTGTGCATCTGGCTAACGTGGGTCCTGGGGAATCGAGCCTCGAACCGGGGTCCTTGGGCTTCACAGTCTCCAGCCCGCCTTCCACTTTTTTAAAAACAAGCATATCTTTGTTGTTCTCTAGTGAGTATACCATGTTAGCTGGCTCCCGTCTTGCCATAAGAACCATGGACTTTATGGACCCTTGCACTATTACATCCAGCTTTACATGGGCTCGGGGAATGTGAACACAGGGCCTTCATGCTTGCACAACGAGCACTTTGCCCACTGAACTCTCTCCCCGGTGCCACCCCCACCGGGCTCTCTTTTAAAGTCCTCGTTGTCTCAAAGACCTCTGATGAGACATCATCTTTTCCAGCTAATTCAACCTCAAGCCACTTCATCTTCTGCCAGAGTGAAATCACTCTTGCAAACAGTGCACTTCTCCCCACCTCACATCTTGAACCAAATCCGAAATGTGATGAGAATTCACTAACTCCAATTGTTCTGATTTTTCTCCTTATCCCAGTCTTACTGATGGCACAAGGATGCAATGCGACTAGCTCTTCATCAAAGGGAAACAGGACCGATGCCCTGGCTCTGGCATTTTACTGGCCTGAGGGAATGTTGTTGATAAATCTCTTTAAACCCATAATAGAGCTCGGGTGCTATGGAGCCTGGCCCTCCATGGGGCCGGGCCATGCCAAAGGCAGCATGTGATTCAGAGAGCAGGGCTGGGTGGGGCAAGGATGTGTCACCCTTGCCTTCCCAGAAGCAGGTCTTCCCCCACTGGGTGTGTGTCTGAACCTCACACCAGCCATGATGTGTCCTGCTTCCCAGCTCCCTAGACAGCTCCAGCCTTCTAACTGTGTGTGTGTGTGGGGGGGGGTATCCCAACATTATCTGGAAGGATCCTGAAGAGAGCAATGGTGAGTGGTGGGAAATCTCCCAAACCTGCTGTCTTTGCTATCTTCTTCCTTCTCCCTGACTGACAGCCTCACATGTCCCTTACCTGCCTGTGGGATGGCAACAGTAGTGAGAGGCTCGTGGGCATCGGTTCCAATCTCCTGGCCCCTCAGTCTTTCCGGGTCTTGTCAGTGAACAACTTGGGCCAGGCTGCGTGGCACTCGGGGACTCCCGCCTGATGGTTTGAGTTTCATGGCCCGCTGGTCAGGGAAATTGCCTGCATGACTGTGGACCAAAGGGTAACGACAAGCAAGCAGGAGTCTTTGTTCAGGGCTGCAGAGGATGCGGGGGAGTTTCAAACAGGAGTGAAGAGGTTATTGTAGTGGTTAAAAGGAAAGGCCAGGGATGTGTGATTTCAATAACCTAGCTCCCAACCGGCGTGGCTTCTTGCAGGAAAGGAGCGAGACCTCTTGGGTCAGTGGACTACAGAAACTGTGCCTGCGTGCGCCCGTGCAGTACCAGCTTTCCAGCAAAGAATCCGAACTGAGCTGTGGTCCGCACCCCCACGTCTTGCAATGGGCTGACAAGTGGGCCAGAGCTTCAGCTGAGAAGGTGGGGTCAGTAGGGCTGGCACAGCCGCCAACGGGAGGCTTATGCATGGTTGGGATCTATGCCACACAGTCCCACGTCGTTGATTCTCATCATCAAGGCTGAGTATAAGACAAAGTGACTGAGGCAGCACTTTGGACTGCCTGGCCAAAGCAGCCGGAAGACTTCCTCTCCTCCTGCCCGTGCCTGTCATCCATCCAGCCTGGCCACCCTCCCTCAACAAAGGTTCCTCATCATCCTTAACTCCTTTCTTCTTTCATGGTTTCCTCATCCTGGCATTTTGGGTGTGTTGTAGTTACAGAGGGATTTGTGAACTCTGTAATTCTTTGTTTCCTTTGTCCTAGCAAAAGTATAATTTGGGGGTTTGTGCGGTTGAAACACACACTGCACATGCTGCTCTTAGGAGTTTATGGTGCCCCAAGAACAATTAGGAGAGACTCTAGAGATGCCGGAGGAGAACCAAACACGCCCAGTGCTGCTAACCTTTTCTCTCCTTTTATTTTTATTAAGTTATTTGAGAAAAGAACAGAGGGAGAGAGAATGGGCGCACCAGGGCTTCCAGCCACTGCAAACAAATTCCAGATGCATGCTCCACCTTGTGCATCTGGCTTACATGGGTCCTGGGAAATCAAACAGAGGACCTTTGGCTTTGCAGGCAAGTGCCTTAACCACTAAGCCATCTCTCCAGCCCCACTGCTAACTTCTTCTAAAGGAAAGAACCTTGTCTTCCTCCTCAGTGGGGCCCAGTGTGTAAGCCAAGATTGCTAAGATGTGACCTTGATGCATTCAATTCAGAACGAAGCTGGAGCTCTGTCTTAGAATAAAGATTCAACCTCAGACTGGAAAACTTTGGAATCGTGGGAACTTGATGCCCAGTTTAATAGTTTTCAGAAGTTAAGGAATATTGAAACACTGTCTGACTCCTTGTTTAAATGTCTAAATAAATCTACATATATTTATGAATTCATGTGTGCTGATAGGTAACAGTGCCTAATCCTCAGTTATCCAGCCTAAATGCACATTTAGTTATAAGAATCATTACACTTTTTCAAAGTTTATTTTTTCTAAATATTTTATTTTTAGTTATTTTTTAGAGAGAGAGGAGAGAGAGAATGGGCACACCAGGATCTCTAGCCACTGCATACCGAGTGTAGACATATGTGCTACCATGTGCATCTGGTCCTTATCTAGGTTCTGGGGAGTCAAACCATGTCCTTAGGGTTTGCAGGCAAGCACCTTAACTGCTAAGCCCCTGTTTTCCAAGTTTATATGAGAAACTATAGAATCAGCCCTGTGTTAGTTTAGTATCACTTAACAGTATCACTTGGAACTACTGGGTCTATACCAACTAAACATGTCTATAAATACTGTACTGATTCCTTTGGCATCACTGCCACAAAATACCCGGTAGAAACTAGCTATTTGGGAAAGAGTTATTTGGGGTCATGGTTTCGGTGGATTTATTCCATGGTTGTTAAACTGTGTGCACTTGAGCAGAACAGCATGGCTGCGGACCATATGGAGGGGACAGCTCTTCCCATCATGGCAGACAGAGACAGAAAAACAGCTACAGGAAGCAAACATGGACAAAATATTACCAAGGCTCCACCCTCATTGATCTATGTCCTCCAGCTCGTCCTACCCCCTGTAGCTTCTTGAACCTCCCAAACAGTGCCACCAGGTGGGAACCAAGCATTCAATGCATGAGCCTGTGGTAGCATTTCAGATTCAAACCAAAACAACTCTGAAGAATGAACTTAAGAAGATGTTCAGCCGGGCATGGTGGTGCAGACCTAACTCCCTAACTACTCAAGAGGCCGGGCAGGAAGATCACAAGTTTAAGGCCTATCTGGGCTATACGGTGAGTTCAAGATACTCCTGGGCAACTTAGTGAAACCCTGTCTCAAGATGAAAAATACAAAGATGACTGAGGATATAGGTCACTGGTAGCATACTTGCCTAGCTTGTGCAAGGTCATAGGTTCAATCCCAAGTTCAAATCATAATGAATCTAAGCAAAATAGAATAGGGGAGAAAAGAGAGGAATGGGAGTATTCTTCAGAGAGAAAGAAGTCTCTAGTGGCATGGAGGATGAATGTTCTAAAAGCTAAGAACGGGAGTCCTCTAGGGACTGAGCAGTAAAGAAAAGGAAGTGTTGGTGATACACAGCACGGACATCCCCGCCACCTGTCAGCGCGGCGAGGTCATAGGGAAGAGGAGAGTAGCTTATGCGGCAAGGACAGCTGGCACTAGGTGGCAAGGCAGCAGAATACCCAGGGAAGACCACAGCCAGAGTGAGAGGTGGGAGGAAGCCATGGGTGAGGCCAGCCCCCCGGCCACAGCAAGAGAACAAGGCACAGGCTGCCACATGGTAGGAGCTGAAAGAAAGATTCCCCACAGCTGCGGCCATGGAAAGCCAGATGCCAGGTGCCCACAAGATGGAAAGCTTGGCAGCATGCGGGCAGGAGGCTTGCCAGCTTCAGATATCAAAGGTCGCCTTCTTTCTGTCGAGTGTTAATGAAAGCTATTAATATCCAGAGGCCATAGTTCCTTATACTACAGGGTTTTCTCTAGAGTGCTGAAAAAATGGGAAAAGGAATATGTCAACTCAAACACAGGACCAGCTGGGCTCAGACTACAGAAGACTTACAAGACCCTGCATGTTTAGGAGCCAGCAAGAGAGTTTTTCCCCCTGCTCAGGGTCTATTTCTAAATATTGTGGTGAGTTTCACCTTCAGGCTCAGATGAGCTGGAGTGAGAACTGACTGGTCTAGGCAAGGAGCTGGCTCAGGAAGAGACCAGCCATAGCACCAAGTTCTGGGGTTTTGATTTGACCAACCACAATGTCAAGATTCGATTTAAATTCCTGGCAAGCAGAACTCCCTTCTAGGGAGGGGCTCAGGTTGTTCATGGAAAAACAGATCTACCCCTTTAGGCAAGAGATAAGGAGAAGTCAGATCTTTCTCTGATCTCTAGCAAAATGGGGACTGTAAGGATAGGCCCTGAGACATTCCTGCTTTTTACGTTCGGGGGCCCAGTCACCCTGACTGCCTCACTTCCATAACGCAATGGTGAGGAATGAGGGAGGCGAGGTAGACAGAGGACAGGAGGCAAGGTGAGGTCTGACAGCACTGACCACTAGCATGACAGTGACGGTGATCTTATTTTTTTAGGGGGGTGTTCAAGGCAGGGTCTCACTGTAGCCCAGGCTGACCTGGAATTCACTATGTAGTCTCAGGGTGGCCTCTAGCTCATGGCGATCCTCTTACTTCTGCCTCCCGAGTGCTGGGATTAAAGGCGTGCACCACCACACCCAGCAGTGATGGCGCTCTTAAGGGAAGGGTTTAATGTGCATACGGTGCCATGCAATCCACGAAGCAGTGCCATATGTACCTTCTCTGCACTCGTATATAGGGCTGCTGTGTTCAGCGGGAAGACTTCGATTATAGATTGTGTGGGCTACAGGGTGCCATGCAAACCCACGTACCAGTAAACCAGCAAATTTATTTTATTGTGACAAGGGAAACATCACACAATTTACATTAGATTTGAAGACCCTGGATGCTCAGGATATGATCAGTATGCAAATGGGTCTTGCTCTGAACAACCTCATACTGGAGTGGAAGGGAAAATTATGAACTCTCATAACCATATATAACAAGAAAGCAGGCAGAGCATAAGAAATGCCAGGAAGAAGTGCTCAAAATATGATGTCTGCTGTGGGCTCATGGAAGGCAGCATTTTGGAGACAGAATTTGACCTGGATTTTGGAGTTGGGTTGGTTTTCAATAGCAGAAGCCCAGTGTTATTCCTTTATTTATATATATATATATATATATATATATAGAGAGAGAGAGAGAGAGAGAGAGAGAGAGAGAGAGGGAGAGAGAGAGAGGGAGGGAGAGAGAATAGGCATACTAGGGCCTCCAGCCACTGCAAATGAAGTCCAGATGCATGCACTACCTTGTGCATGGGTCCTGGGGAACCTAACCCGGGTCCTTGGGCTTTGCAGGCAAGTGCCTTAAGTGCTGAGCCATTTCTCCAGCCCCCAGTGTTATTCCAGACAAGAAGTGTGAAAAGGAAAAACCACTCTAAAGGAACAATGAATGGTGCCATCGGAATGTGGCAGAGAGTTTGAGTCGTGCTTCTGGTAGAAACCTCTAAAACCTCTCTCCAGGTTTTCCTTCCCCAGACCAGGTGGGTCTCCTGTGGACCTCACAGGATGGGGCTTCAAAGCAGTTATGCCAGTAATAAACCTCAACTCAGACTAGGTTAAGTAACAAAGGATATGTGTTCCTTCACAAACAGGAAACCGTTTCCCTTGCTCCACTCCAGGGGCTTTTTGCTGCAGCTACCCCCTGGGGCCAGATGTTCTCCCCATGCCTTTGGCCCCGTCCCTTTCCCTCCAGCTCTTGTGCTACTTCTGAGCCTTGCCGGACTCTCCCAGAAGGTCAACTTTACTCCCCAAGGCTTTGGCAGCACCTGGGCTTATTCCTTGTCTGCGCATTCTGTCCTGTGAGCAATGCTGCTGCCCCACTTCACATGTCGTGGTGCCTGCTGCTCAAAGGCTTGTCCATACAGTTCCGTGTAGGGGACTTCGAAGGCAAGGGCCGCCGTGAGTATGCAATTATGACCGGTGGCTTGATCTTCTCGGAGTGTTTTCCTTCAGCCAGTGTCTCTGGGTTTCTTCCCCCAAGAAGCATTCTGCTTCCTCCCTTGACTTTCCTATAATGCCCCCGTGTCGCCCTGCTCACCATGAAGTCCCTGGCTATATGAGATCATAATCGTTCTCCCACCTTGATCCATTTCTCTGGCAACTGTTGTTGGCCCAGGAACAACCTCTGGTCTGATGTGGTCCAAGTAGACTGAGTGGAGACATACTCTGTGCAGAGGGAAAGTAAAGAAATAATAAATAAAACCCAGAGGCCACCTGGAAATCAAGGTGTGAGTTGAACAGAAGGAAAACTTGAGGGCGTAGAGAGAGGGTGGGTAGCAAACAGGCTTTGGTGACGGTGGCTAGTGTGTGAATGATGAGGGAGAAGATGGTCTCAGTGGAATTCAACTTGCTGGCTTGGGCAACCACGTGGATGGATGGATAGGAGTTTTGATCACTTGGATAGAAAACACTGGCAGAAATAAGACTCTTCCCATCAAACATTTCATGCCATATTCCACCCAGTTCCATAAACTGGAGTGGATCAGAATTTGTCTGTGTCGTTTATTTGCTTCTACTGAGCGGGGATGGGCCCTCTGTCTGTCTTACTTATCAAAGTCCCCCTTGTGGCAGACTTATTTGCTGAAGTTTACACTCCCCCTTGCCAGCCTGTGAGCTCCGAGACAGCAGGAGCTGTGCTTGGGTCTGTAGGTGAGTGTGTGTGTGTGCGCATGTGCGTGTGTGCATGCGAAATTGCATTCCCCATGCAGATTATTGTTTGGCCTAAAGCAAGTGGTGAACAAAGATTTGGTTTATTGAAGCTGAGGCATTGTAAAAGTCAGATAGCCACGCTTGGTGGAAAAGATGTATTTGAACTTTGGGGCAGAGAAAATGCTCACTTCTAGTCAGATTCTCTCAAGCCCACTGTGACTTTGTTTCGTGATTGCACACAAACTTACAGAGCGCATCCAGTATTTTTTAAAATATTTTTTATTTTTATTTATTTGAGAGTGACAGAGGGAAGGAAAGGAGAATGGGCGCACCAGTGCCTTCAGCCACTGCAAACGAACTCCAGATACGCCCCCTTGTGCATCTGACTAACATGGGTCCTGGGGAATTGAGCCTCAAACCGGGGTCCTTAGGCTTCTCAGGCAAGCGCTTAATCACTAAGCCATCTCTACAGCCCGGGTAAAGTAGTTTTTCTTTGTCGTTTTGCATGTGTACTTGTGTGGGGTGCAGTGTATATGCATGTTTACGTGTGTGTGTGTGTGTGTGTGTGTGTGTGTGTGTGTGTGTGTGTGTGTGTGTATGCACATATGGGGCCCCAGGAAGTTTCTTAACAATGAGATCAGACCAGTGCAACTGTTTGTCAGGGTGACAACTAATGAATTTGCATGTCCCAGAGGAGATTCTCACCTTTTGCCTTTGGATAAATATACTACTCAAGAAGGCAGGGAACTATTTTTTGTTTGTTTGTTTTTTTGAGGTAGGGTCTCACTCTGGCCCAGGCTGACCTGGAATTAACTATGTAGTCTCAGGGTGGCCTCGAACTCATGGAAATCCTCCTACTGCTGCCTCCCAAGTGCTGGGATCAAAGGCGTGCACCACCACGCCCGGCTATTATCTCTTCTTTCTTGTTAATAGGTTAGAAATGATTTTACCAGACCTAAAATATTATTTCCAAGCAAGGAGGCATAGAAGCAGCTGGCAGACATTACTTGTAATTGTCTAATATTGTTATCATACTTGCTTACAAGAAAAGAGAAGCAACTTGCCATCAATCAGGTGAGGAATGTTCATAGGTGGTCATCAGGGTACATGCTTTGTAATGTCATGGCAACCATCCCCCAGTCCCCGACTTGATTACCTCCACTGCATTCCTGGTCATAGTGGAGCTGCCTCATTAACTGTCTTTTCTCAACCTCATTTGTGAAGGCAGAGCTGGAAAACAGCCCTACATGGGGCTTCATGCTTTCTGCTGTGAATGACGACTGAGATCAGAGGAAGCTCTGTCTACCCTCGCAGTCCTTTTCCAAATGCACTCAATGATAACATCCAAAGGCTCCTGGGTTTCATGGTAGGCCACCAAGGAAATCACATACAATTAAACCAAAGGAAGAAAGGAAGAAAAGGTGCCTCCTATTGCACAGTCCTGTGTGTAGCATTGAATAGGTATTCAGTATGCAGAACTCGAATTATTATGTCTAAAATCACAAAAGAGTTCACATTATAAACACAGCACTTAGGAGGCAGGGGGATTATCAATGGTTCAAGGCTAGTCTGAGCTATATAGTGAGTTCTAAGGCATCAGGCTACATAGCAAGATCCTGTCTCAAAATAAATAAATTAATTAATTAAATGAGCTTGGGGAAAGTGGGATCTCCAAGTAACATCTCCTGACTCTGGTTTGACTAGCTCATACTGCTTTGCTTCATTAAATTTCAATAAAGGAGCCTCGGAGATAAGCATGCTTGTGATGGTTGATTATAAAAAGGGTTTCATGGCACGGAGAGATGGCTCAGTGGTAAATAGCACTTACTTGAAAAGCCTGACAGCCTGGGTTTGATTCACCAGCACCCATGTAAAGCCAGATGCACATACTGGCACATGTATCTAGAGTCTGTTTGCAGTGGAAAGAGGTCCTGGCGCATCCATTTCTCTCTCTCTCTCTCTCTCTCTCTCTCTCTCTCTCTCTCTCTCTCATTCTTTATCGCTCTTCCTCTGTCTTTGCCCTTAGAAACAAATAAATACAAATAGTTTTTAAAAGAAACAGTTTCAGGAAGTGAGGAGATAGTTCAATCGGAAAAGTGTTCGCCATGTAAGCATGAGGACCTAAATTCAATCCCCTAGCCACATGAAGAACAAGACAAGCATGTTGGCACCGCATCAAAATCACAGCACTGTGGAAGAACAAAATGGTCGGATCTTACTGGCCAACCAGCCTAGACTATTTCTTGAGCACCAGGTCAATAAGAGACTCTTTCAAAACACACATGGGCGATGCCTGAGGAACAGCACCTAAGGCTGTCTTCTGGCCTTCCCACAGGTGCACACAGGTGCAAATGAACGCCCACGAAGAAGCAGCATCAATATTCTATACCTGGACACTAGCATGGTACATGTTTCAAAGGAACCCCAGTATAAGCTGGGGGGTTTGGGATCAGATATTTGTCCCCAACCCAGGTCACTATAGAATCTGACAGAATTCTCTACATCCTCTTATGGTTACTGGAGGAGAAAATAAGTTAGACTGAAAGCTGTAAATAAAATGCCCAAAGTACATGTTCAGTATTTTGTTTTGAATATGAAATGATCCCATAGGCTTACCTGTTTGAACACTTGGTCCACACCTAGCACTGTTTGGAGGACTGGAGAACCTTTTGGGGGTGGAGCCTCACTGGAGAATATGGTTCACTGGACGCAGATGTTAGGGCTGAATAGCCTGGCCAGACTTCCTGTCTCCTCTCTGCTTCCTGACTGGAGACAGAAGGTGATGCAATGTGACTGGCCACTCCACCCTCCCGCTGCCTTGCCTTCCCAGCCATGATGGACTGAACCCTTCTCCAGCTGAAAGCCAGAGTTTTTGCCAGGAATTTGTTCACAGCAATGGGAAGAGTCCCTAGCACACTCAGCCTGCACATGGTTTGCCAAGTCTAAGCCAAAGGGATCCTGCAAGGGTTTGATTCCCAGCACTATCAAAGGACAAGAAAAAGAGAGAAAAGGAAAGAAGAGGAGAAGGGAAGGAAAAGAGAAGGAGGAGGCAAGAAGTATCCTCAGTGTAAAAGACTGGGATGTTATTTAAATGAATATTGAAAGTCACTGCATTTAGATACCAGCAGACCTTAGTGACTCCTGAATGTGCTGGAAAAATGGTACACACATGCTTAGGAACATTGATGTTCTTGTGGTTTGAATGTGAAATTTTCCCCAAAGACTCATGCGTTTGAATATTTGGTCATCTGGTGGTGGAAGGAAAGCCATGGAACATTTAGGAGGTAGAGCCTTGTTGAAGGAAGGTGTCACTGGGGATGGGCCTTGACGTGTTATAGACCAGCTCCATGTCCTGACACTGGCTTGAAACTGTAAGTCCACTTCCATCCTTTTCCTTCCTTAAGCTATTTCTTGTCTACTGTTTGGTTCTAGCAAGGAGAAAATAAATGATACACTTCCTTAAGTTGCTTCTGGTCAGGTGTTTGTTCCCAGCAATGAGAAAGTAACTAATACAACACACAAACTTAAACTTCCCATGTGGAACTGCTCAGCAGTCTTCCTCCCAGGAATAGGAGCCCAAACCCATCAGGATTCTGAATGACAGATGAAATTTTTAGCATAGATATGCATTTGCCTCTTAGGAAGGATTCTGTCAGGTGGAACAACTCCCTTAATACCAGAAACAAAGGTCAGGGAGAGCCCAAGGAAGTGGTCCCAGTGACCTTCCAGAAGACTGACCCTGCTGGGGAAGTCCCATTTTCCTGGGGAGAGGCCTGTGAGCTCCAGCCCAGGGACACTGGCTGTTCTTTCACAATGTTGCCCCATCTTCCACTGTCCATATGGTAAGAGAGTCAGAATTGAATACAGCTATTGAAATTTTCACCCAGAAACACCAAGATGCCTGCACTAAAGAAACCTAGAGAGCAGAGCTAACTCAATGGGTGGAGGCACCTCAGCTTCTGCCCCAGAGTCAGGGATGACTCGGCCCTTCGCCTCTCTACAGAATGTCATGTCAGGGAAGTCCCAGCTAGCTTCCCATCTCAGTAGCGCTTAAGGGTTTTAAAACCTTGGTGGCTTTTTATAACAAGACAAAATCATGAACAAATCTACCTAAAGTCCGCGTGGATGTTATTAATTTTACCAGCAGCGACCTTTTAAAAATAATATTCATGCGTGTGTGTGTGTGTGTGTGTGTGTGTGTGAGAGAGAGAGAGAGAGAGAGAGAGAGAGAGAGAGAGAGAGAGAGAGAGACAGGCGGTGGGGGGGGAGCTACTGCAAAGGAGCTGCAGACATATTCACCACTTTGAGCATCTGGCTTTTTATGTAGTGCTGGGGAATTGATCCCAGACCAGCAAGCTTTGTAAGTTTTGTCACTACTGAACCACCTCCTCAGCCCCAGAAACTACCTTTTAAGTGAAGCCTTCCATGTGCCTTCTTATTTAATCTGTACCACATTCTCTGAATCTAGCACTTTGATTTCCACCTGACAATTAGAGACAGTGGGATTAAGAAAGGTGGAGCTAACCATGTATAATGATTAAGCGATAAGCTAGTATGCAGCACTGGAATATCTCTTTCACACCTTCCAAGGCTCATTGTCCACTGCAGAAGAGGTGGTGGAAAGAATGTAGGAGCCAAAGGAAGGGTAGGACAATCTTTCATACACAGTCTTTCGGACACAAAATGGCCTTGATATTCATGACTTCCAATGTCTAATACTACCTACATAAGATCTTCATAATAGGAGGGAAAGACGATGACATGAAAATAAAAGAGAGGGATGGAGATTTCTCAGTGGCTAAGGTATTGTCCTGCAAAGCCTAACAACCCAGGTTCAATTCCCCAGTACCCACATAAAGCTAGATGCACAGTGGCATATGCCTCTGAAGTTTTCAGTAGCTGAAGGTCCTGGCACACCTATTCTTTCTATCTCTCTCTGCTTGCAAATAAATAAAAAATAAAGTAAAAGAGAGACTAATTTAAAGGGGGATGTATTTGAGAAAAGGATAGTGAGGAAGAGTAAGGGAATTTTAGTTTATTGTCTATAATTATGGAAGCTGTCAATAAAATGTTTTTCAATATTTTTGTATTGATTTTATTTATTTATGAAAGAAAGAGAGAGAGAGAGAAAGAGGCCGATAAAGAGAAAATGGGCACACCAGAGCCTCTAGCCACTGCAAATGAACTCCAGATGCATGTGCCACCTTGTGTACCTGGCTTACGTGGGAATCAAGCCTCCAACTGGGGTCCCTAGGCTTCATAGGCAAGAGATTAACCGCTAAGCCATCTCTCCAGCCCAAAAGGTTTTTTGTTGTTGTTGTTGTTGCTGTTTGTTTGTTTTTAAAATAAAAAATAAGCTAGAGTTAGATCATGGTCTCTCTCCCAATGTCAGTCACATATGCATGTAGTGTAACACTTAGAGCTGACACAACAGAGAACCATTCAGTGTCAGGCATAGACCTGCATACATTAATGCCACCTAACAGCATCTCTCCAAGGGAGACACCGTCCCTCACATCATCTCCATTTAACTGATGAAGAAACTTACATATCCCAGGATGAAGGCAATTTGCTCACAGTGATGTAGTTTTGCGTGACAGGGCCAAGTCAGAGCCAGCTGGAACGGCTCCTAGGTGCACGATTTCAGACACGATGCCAGTGCTTCTCGGCATGTGCTCCTTTGTGAGGAAGCACCATTAAGCTAGAGATACGGACTCTCATGTCCCAACCTAGGTGGAAGGAAGCAGAACCCTTGTTTTTAAATTTTGAAGCAGAGTTGGGATTTATTAAAGCTATTTTAATAGAGATTTTAACCATGGTCATTAATAGGGAGAAAGGCACCCAGAAAGAAAGATACACCCAGAACATTGGTGCAGGCTTCTCAGGAAGAATTGCTGTACGTGCCACTTTGGTGGCTCTGAAGTTACATCCTAAAGGGGTGCTAAGAAACCCTTTCTCCCCGTCCCTCCCCCCCCTTCCCTTCTTCCCTCCGCTGTCTCATGTGTCCCAGGCTGTGCTTGAACCCACTAGATAGTCAAAGATGACCTTGAGGGCTGGAGAGATGGCTTAGCAGTTAAGCGCTTGCCTGTGAAGCCTAAGGACCCCGGTTCAAGGCTCGGTTCCCCAGGTCCCACATTAGCCAGATGCACAAGGGGGCGCACGCGTCTGGAGTTCGTTTGCAGAGGCTGGAAGCCCTGGCGCGCCCATTCTCTCTCTCTCCCTCTATCTGTCTTTCTCTCTGTGTCTGTCACTCCCAAATAAATAAATAAATAATTTTAAAAAAAAAAGAATGACCTTGAATTTCTGATCCTCTTGCCTCTACCAGGAACCTCAGTTTTAACAAGCTCCCCAGGGCTTCTGTGCACAGTGAAGGCCACGAGCCACTAGGATAGGCGACAACAGAGTGAGATCACACCAAGCCAGCTGCTCATGGCACTTCCCCACTTTCCAGCTAGGGGGGAAAGGACGGGCGCCCAGCCACTGGCGATGTACACAACCCTCAGTGTCTCACAGAGGGACATCACACCAGAGACACCCAGCTAAGAGAAGCGTGTGTGACAGCTACATCAGGCATCATAGCAGACAACCCCTGATGTCAGGGTGGGTTCAGAAAATAATTTTTTTTTGTTGTTTTTTTTGAGGTAGGTTCTCACTTTAGCCAAGACTGATCTGGAATTCACTATGTAGTCTCAGGATGGTCTCGAACTCACCACGATCCTCCTACCTCTGCCTCCCAAGTGCTGGGATTAAAGGCGAGCACCACCACGCCCAGCCATAAAATCTATATATTTTTTTTCTCCTTACTCATGTGAATTCTGATCAGCAGGGAATGCTCTGCTCCCCACCAAATGAGACACCGTCCTCAGAACTTTCCCTCGCTTTCTACAGCCACAAGGAAAGGTGGATCAGCCAATCTTCAGTATATTCGTCATTTATTCATTCAATGAATCGATGTTACTGAATAGCTAATGAGACTCACTTATTCCACCATGTGTTCACTTGCTCAGTCAACCAACGTTTACTACTGGCTGGTAGGGAGAAGGTCGTAGAGTCAGGAGATACGTCGAGGGAAGTACAGAGTGGGTTGGGTGTCAATAGGAAGAGTGCTTTGGACAGAGCAGGGCAGAGAGAGAGAATGGGAGAGACTGAGAGAAAGAGGAAGAGAGAACTTCAGGCAGGGGCCTCAGAAAAGACTTCCTGGCGGAAATGACAAGGTGGTCAGTTCAGACTGATGGAAGGAACAAACTGAGCAGAGGACAGAGCATGAAGACTCAAGACCGGAGGCAAGCAACACGTGCAGAGTCACAGAGTGCTCCGCTCAGGAGCTGCTATGTCTGGCTGTGTCACAGAATGGCGGGGGCTGGGGGGGCACAAAGAAATACAGTTCAAAATGCTAATTTGCCTCTCTCCTGGGAGACAGGAAGAATAGAGCCGGGTTCTGCCTCAACCTGGCAGGAAAAGATGCAGATAGTTTTGTCCAAACTCTTGCATGCCACCTTGAGCTTCCCGCCTTAAATGCCCTTTGTAATCTGCAAGAGTGGAGCTGCTTGAAATTCACTCGCATGTTATAATCCTGGAACAGCTGTCACCTGCTGTGCCCTGGGGAACTCATTACTTAGCAGAGTGGCATGCAGATTCTGCACACTCCCTCAGTAGTGGTTGGCCTTGGGCATTCCAAAGAGCAGAGCCTGTGTCTTCACACACACACACACACACACGCACACACACACACACACACACACTCAGGCACGTATCTATCCTTTGGAAGGTATGTGGGACAGGATACAAAGTTCTGTCCTTCATAATTAAGGAGTGATTAATTATTTAATCAGAACAGATAGCAGCTCAGGCAATGTCACCTCCTCTCATTTGTTGGGCTCTGAGTCCCCATTAATCACATTCTGAACGTGGAAGAGAGTGTGCTTTGAGGCTTAGACTGTGGTGGCCTCACCACTTCCCTCAATCTGCCTCAAAACCACTGTCGATATATCACAGGCCGCGTTGCTGTCACCGGCCCAAGTTGAATTCTCAGATGAGCATTTTCGGTCGAGGGCATAGTCCACGTATGTCAAGGAAAGGTGCTTTATTCACCTAGGAAGAACGACAGGTCCGCTCTCCCACGGAGCTCCGGCCCCAGTGGCATCTTTTGCCTGTGCTGAAACCTTTATCTATTGCTGTAAGGTGTCAGGCTTTGCTCGAGAGAATAACTCGCTCTTTTGGTCCCGTCTTCCACCCCTAATGATGCTCCTGACAGATGCTTTTCTAGCACTGTGTTCTGAGCGTCCTAGACATCAGCGGGAAGTGGAAATGTTCATCCTCAGCCATGGCTGACATCCTCTGAACCTGGGGCACACGCACTGTTGGTAGCTAGCTCCGAGAGCCTCCACTCTGCCTGTGCTCATCTCCCTGAACTGGACTCTCAGCTGCAAATCAAGCCACTAACAAAGGTCTCCTTCCTTCCTGTGAAGAAACATCTGGCTGGCTATGCTGGAAGGAAATGTGTTATAAGGGAGGGTATATGGGAACAACAGATTGCCCAATAAAGTCAAGAGTTCTAAAGCTAGGGATATGATTCATATCCCTAGTAAAGTGCTTGCTGCACAGACATGAAGACCTGAGTTCAAATCCCTAGTTCCCATGTAAAAGCTGGGAGCTGGAGAGGGAAAGACAGGGCACCTCTAGGGCTTGCTTTCTAGTTAGTCTAGCCAAATCAGTGAGCTCCAGGTTTAATGAGACCCTATCTCAAATAATAAGGTGATGGAGGAAGACCCCTGATATCAACCTCTGGCCTGCACATGCATGTGCACACATGTGGAAGTACACCTGTGCACAGGCACTTACACACCTATAAGCACGCATACACACATATGCACTCTGCTCTCATATTCAAACAAATACATATATGTAGTGGTCCGAATTAGATGTCCACCATAAACTCATGGGTTCTGAATGCTAGGTCCCCAGCTGGTAGGGATTTGGGAGTTGGAGCCTTGCTGAAGGAGGTGTGTTGTTGGGGGTGCTGTGGGGTTCAAGCCAGTTTCCCAAGGCCCTCATGCTGTAGTGCTCCATCTTCTATGGCAGACGTGATGCCCAGCCACTGTCCATGCCATCCTTCTACTGCCACCATGAAGCAAAGCTTCTCCTCAAGACTGTAGGCCGGGGCTGGAGAGATGGCTTAGCGGTTAAGCGCTTGCCTGTGAAGCCTAAGGACCCCGGTTCGAGGCTCGGTTCCCCAGGTCCCACGTTAGCCAGATGCACAAGGGGGCGCACGCGTCTGGAGTTCGTTTGCAGAGGCTGGAAGCCCTGGCGCGCCCATTCTCTTTCTCTCCCTCTATCTGTCTTTCTCTCTGTGTCTGTCACTCTCAAATAAATAAATGAAAAATGAATAAAAACATATTTAAAAAAAAAGACTGTAGGCCGACATAAAGAACTTTCCTCCCATCAGCTACTTTGGGTCAAGTGTTTGGTCCCAGCAATGCAAATGTAACTTAAGAAACGTGTTGTTTTCAAAGAGAAAGGAGAAGTGTTGGGGTTCAGGGTTACGTAACCAGGAAATATAACGCCCCTAAATCTTATCACCGAACGAGTCCTCGAAGACACTGCCATTTCCACAGCCAGCCCAGATGCCGCAGCTCACGCCGCTAAGCTGTCAGCCCTGGAACGCCACCTCCTTGTCAGGACTGTCGCCCTTGCTGTCCTGGGCTCTGCCACTGCGAAGCTGCCTCTTGGTCCCCAGGGCTGTTTGTTTTGTTCTGTTTTTATCTCTCGGTTTTTCAGTACCCGGAGCTTTATGCATGCTCAGCCCTCGAGTTATCCCAACGACATCCTAAGCTCTTGATATTTTTTGTTTGTTTTTGCATCAAGTTCTTGACATATAGCTCAATCTCACAACTTTCTTGCCTCAGTGCTGGGATTACAAACTTATGCCACCATGCCTGCCTCCCCAGGGCTTCTCGAGGCTTCTAGACTCATCTCTGACTCCATGAGTCCTATATGCCTGCCATAAAGAATGACATGGAGAAAGCAAGTGAGAAGGAGGTATTAGGAGTTCCCGCTACAGGGAACTTCACTTATTCACAACTGTGGTTGGAGTGCCTCATCCATTCTAGACCCTGCTCAGGTCTTCCCGTATTAATAATTTCACATATGTATATGTGTATGGTATGTGCATGTATATATGCATGTTTGTATGTGTGTCAATGTGTGTGTGTGTGTGTGTGTGTGTGTATGTAAAGGCCAGAGATCAATGTAAAGGATGCCCTTCTCAATCACTCTCTACTTTATTATTATTATTATTTCATTTTTTTGAGGTAGGGTCTCACACTAGTCCAGGCTGACCTGGAATTCACTATGGAGTCTCAGGGTAGCCTTGAACTCACGGCAATCCTACCCACCCCTGTCTCCTGAGTGCTGGGATTAAAGGCATGTGCCACCACACCCGGCTCTCTACCTTATTTTTTTTTTTCATTTTTTATTTATTTAGTTGAGAGCGACAGACAGGGAGAAAGACAGATAGAGGGAGAGAGAGAGAGAGAATGGGCGAGCCAGGGCTTCCAGCCACTGCAAATGAACTCCAGACGTGTGCGCCCCCTTGTGCATCTGGCTAACGTGGGACCTGGGGAACCGAGCCTCAAACCGAGGTCCTTAGGCTTCACAGGCAAGCGCTTAACCGCTAAGCCATCTCTCCAGCCCTCTCTACCTTATTTTTGAGACAGGTTCTCTCACAGAGCCTACAGCTCTCCTAATCAGCTGTAAGCTTTGTGGATCCACCTGATTCTGCATTCCTAGTGCCGAGACGACAGGAGCACCCTGCCACACCTGGCACTGTATGTGGGTACTGGGGATCCACACCTCAGGCCCCCTTTGCCCACTGAACCATCTCCCTAGCCCCTTAGTCTCACCTTATGATGAACTCTTGCTTTCTCCTAAAGCAATAGAAAGAAGTCCAACGGGAGTCTGGGTCCTCCGAGAAATGTGCCAGTATGTTCTTGGGAGCGACACGCATGGAAAGACGGAGAAGCTCTCAGGGCTGGGAGAGCGCTCAGAGACTGTGCAGGACGCTGTGAAGTCACAGGAGGATGCAAGTCACTTGAGCCTAAGTCAGCCACCCATGTATGGCCTTAGGTCTCTCTGCCATCCTCTGTCACGGTGGGGCCAGTCTACCGTGCCTCAGGGCAAGCACAGTGATGGGGTTCAACCCGTACCTTCGTACCTTCAACCGATGACAGCCTGCGCCATCGCGGCTCTGCCAGGCAGTCTTGAATTAGCTGCAGAGCCCTGCTTCCAAGCAAAACCAGACCAAGAAAGGGAGAGCCGGTAAATATCATTATTCCCAGCACTCCACTGTGACACCCATCTTTCAAGGATAGCGTAGGCTTGACTGGTCAGTGGAAGGACTCATGGAAGGTGAACCATATGAATGTGACCCAGGGGGGAGATGCACTAAGTCCTACAGGTGTTGGTGGGTCAGAATGCTGGACACCTATTTAATGAGATGACACTTCTGTACTGCCTGTTTTCAACAGGGCTGGAGATGGAGTGTCTCCATGGGGAGGAAGCTGAGTTCCACGCATGCTCCTCTCCACCCATGATCCTGGGGTCACAAGCCTTCCTTCCTTCAGCCCTTGTACATTTTACATGTCGGAACTTCTCAATTTGCCACCTCAGAGCTTGGGCGCCAGTACAAGCCAAGGTTCGGTCATCCTCAATATCTGCTTTCAGCAGAGGTAGGAAACACAGGACAGGCAACACTTGATGAAGTCTGTTCATCCCACACAGTCTTCTGGACCCAATTTAATCTTATCAGTAGGATGAGCATGCAACAAAACCACCTACCAGGGTGCATTTTCCCTTCCTGTCTCAGGTGGCCAACTAGCTATGGGGGGCAGTTTTCAGGTTTCCCTACCAGATGCTGCCCACCTTTCCAGAACTTCTTTTGTCAGCTCTGCTCCCTAACAGGACAGTGCAATGAGGCAGGGCATGAAATTTTCATAAGCGACTCCTCCATTTACATGCACAAATGGACAGATAACCAGAGGAGAAAAATCACTAAAGCAACCAGATCTGCAGCGCTTCTGAATAGGGCTGCTGTTTTCTGGGCACTTTGAAACTGCTGTGCGTGGATGGCATTTACAAACATTTCTTCAGCCCTCCGTGTAACGCTATCTGCTGAGCGCCCATTGTGGGCCGGGCTCCTTCCAGGGACGGCAGTGCACACAGAGATCTTGGAGCAGGGCTGGGTTTAGGGCTGGTGTCCACAAGTAGGCTAGACGAGAACAATCATACCAACAGGAGCTTAGTCTGCAGATTGCAAGACTCGTCATAGTATATCTCCTAAGTAGATAAGGGAGTAGTTATTACTTTTCCTATGGACTTTGTGAGGTCATGACAGCTAGAAGGCAAGTTATAAGCAGATCAATCCCAGATGTCCCATGGCCTCTGCAATGGGAAGAATTAATGGATGCAGGGATTTTCCCAGGCCTGCATGTGACTACTCTGAATTGAATGGTATGTGCTAGCATGAAATGCACATGTGACTTCAAAGACAGGGCTGTTGTGGGTCACAAGCATCGAGGGACTAGGTACTCACTATAGCCTCCGAGCCCAGGACAGTTTCTAGAATGGGCTCAGTGATCAAAGGTGTTTGCTGGCTGGGTGCGTGTTGCCTGTGTATCCTATAGTTGGTGATTGTTTGTCATGGCACTGTGTGTGCCCACTCTCTCCAGTTCGCTCATGCCCCTTCTACAAAACCTTAGAACCACAACCTGATCTTTGGCATCCAGTGTGCAGATGCCCGTCATGGATCCCATGCCAACCAGCAGCATGTGCTAATCCTGTGGCTTAAGTGGAGATTTTGCAGGCTGGACACCCGCCCATTGATCTGAGTGATTCTAAAAGGAGCTTAACTCAGGATATTCGGATCTTTCCTGCTTTTTGCTAGTTAAATTTCTCAAAAAAAAAAAAAAAGACCCAAAAAGCATTTTCCCATTCTGCCTTTTATCCGAGAGCTTAGTGTCAGAGAGTGGCTATGTGGCTGAGTGATCCATTTCTTCTTCTTTTTGTAGTAATTATGTCTAAAAGAAAAAAAAAATGAATCCATTCAAAACAAGGACTAAAGAGGCCATTTTACCAATGAAGGACACTGGCTTTGGACCATGATTTTAGATGGCTTCTATTGGCCTCTTTCAAGCAGTATATGAGGTGGTTAGAAGTGAGTTCTGAAAAATGAGATTAAACTATGTCTGGGAAGATGCAGAAAGTAAGGAGCAATTGAGGTGAGGTTAAGATAATATTTTGTCAGGGCACTCAGCTAGACCCAACCAGACTTTAAGTGAGTGTTTCCAGGACAGTTTACACACAGATACCTAAGCGTGGTAAAGGAATATTTCACTGCTGATGGGTAATGGCTCTAATGGGCCAATTTAGAGTTCTGATGAGTAAGGTCACATGTCTAAGTGAGTGAGTGAGGCTACAATGTTGCTAGAGGACCAAAGCAGACTCAGAGCGTGTGTGTGGCACACGTGTGCGCGTGCATGTGTGTGCATGTGAGTGGAGGCCAGAGGTCTGCATCAGGCACCCCCTCAATCACGCCCCACCTTAATTATTGAGACAGGGTATTTTTTTAAGTGCTGCCGATTTTTAAATGTTTTTTTTCTGATTTATGATTTATTTATTACAGATAGAGAGAAGGACACACAGAGAGAGAGAATGGGTGCACCAGGGCCTCTAGATACTGCAAACGAACTCCAGATGTATGCACCATCATGATCATCTGGCTTATGTGGCACCTGGAGAATTAAACCTGGGTCCTTAGACTTCACAGGCAAGTGCCTTAACCACTCCAGCCCAGACAGATTTTTCTGAACATAGATCTTACCAACTGAGCTAGTTTAGCTAGCCCTCTTGCCTCAGGAATCCACCCGTCTGCTGCCTTAGTGCCAGGATGACAAACATGTGCTACCGTGCCTGGCATTTACATGAGTGCTGGCGATCTCAACTCAGATCCTTACCCTTGTGTGGCAAGTGCTTTCCTGATGGAGCCATCTCCCCAGCCCCCAAAAGATGCTCTTGAAGGCCTTCCCATGGCTCAGAAGCAAGACCTGGCTGGCTGATGCTCCAAGGCTCACCACTGGGAGCCGAGTCTGCAGGAAATATCAAACAAGAACTGATGTCCCAGGTTTGGGGGACGTTTGTCCAAGCCACTACCTTAATTCTTCGCTGGAGCATCCATTAGACACTGGGCAGGTGGGGCTTTCAAGAAGTCCTGGGGAGAAGACAGAACTTCTGAGAGAAACATATTCAAGCTTGGATGGGCTTGCATGAGCATATGAAATGCCACCGCTGACACGATAGCCCAGTGCTGCGGACTGAGGACAAGCCCCCGCCAGAGCTCTCAGCAGCTTGGGACAAAGTCACCTGGGAGTGGGACAGGGTGAAGATCAACCGAGCTAGGATTTCCATTCCCTGACCGCTAAGGGATGTGATTCCCAGACTACCAGAGTGGGAAGTGAGAAATAAGGATGTTCTACTCACTAGTAGCAACCTCTTGAGAGACAAGACCATGAAAGAAGAAGAGAAGGAAGAGGAAGGGAAGGAGGAGAAATGTATATATATATATATATATATATATATATATATATATATATATATATATATATATGCACACACACACACATATTTACACACGCATACATATATATGTATATATACACATATATCCATAACTATTAATAATATTTTGTATATTATATATATATTTTTTTTTAATTAGAGCCTTTCTAGTCTTTGATTAGTATAACATAAAGATATGGGCATCATGGGCTGGAGAGATGACTTAGCAGTTAAGGTGCATGCCTGCAAAACCCAAAGATTCCAGTTCAATTCTCCAGATCCCACGTAAGCCAGATGGTGGCACATGCATTTGGAGTTCGTTTGCAGTGGCTAGAGGCCCTGGTGCTCCCATTCTCTCTCTCTTTCTCTCTTTCTCTGTCTTTAATAAATAAATAAAAATAAAATCTTAAAAAAAGAAAAGCTATGGACATCAAAGCCTTGTGTGGTGGTGCATGCCTTTAATACCAGCACTGGGAAGTCAGAGGTAGGAGGATCGCCATGAGTTCCAGGCACCCTGAAACTACATAGTGAATTCTAGATCAGCCTGAGCTAGAGTGAGACCCTACCTCGAAAAAAAAAAAAAAAAAGATATGGGCATCAAATCATTTTTAAATGGTTTTTATACAAAACTGAATTCAAAAGGAATTTTTTATGTCTTAAAAGTGATTAAATGAAAATCATTACACTACACAGGATGCTTTAACTAGTCTCCCTGTTTAAAAAAAAAAAAAGGCAAAATGTAGGTCTTCCATGAAAAGGGATTTGAGGAACCATGCGTGGTGGCTCACATATAATCCCAGGTCTGAAGTAGGAGGATAGTGAGTTCAAGGGCAGCCTCTGCTATATAACAAGACCCTGCCTCAAGAAAAGAGCAGGGCCACTGAGTATAACCTTCCTCTCTATCTGTATGCTCTTTCCTACCCAGCACATTCACTCTGGACCACCTTCTTTGTGAGTATTTCACGAATTAGCACCCACTAACCCAGAGTCAATATTTAATGACTTCTGACGGTCTCCATAATTCTCACAATTATATATATTGAGTCAAGAGTGAGACAGACAGAAGCATACAATGAGCTGTCCTTTTGAATTTGGAAAGAAATTCAGTTCAATCATTTCCTGTCCATCAGCCAAGCCTAGTGTGAAGATGGTGAGATCCCGGTGGGCCTGCCGCGGTCTCTCTCAAAGGCTCTGTCTCTCTTCTTTGAAATTGGCTGAGGTAAAAGTGCAACAGCTCTGGACCACTGCGAACCCCTCTACATCTCCCCCCTCCCCTGTCTGCTCTGTGCTGGCCCATCACACCCTTGCCAGATTACCCCTCCTAAAATGCCACATTAATCATGATTCCTCCTGCTCACCGATCTTCAGAACACCTAATTACTTAGAAAATAAATGTGAAGGCAGACTTGACTGTCCCAAGCTCTCCCTGGGGGCTGGACTCACGTGGCTTACATTCCTGGTCGTGCCCCTCCACCCCTGCCCCCTTCCTCCGGTTAAGCCAACCTACTCATTGTTTTTGCACCACGTCATAGACTTTCCCAGCACGTAGCATCTATTCACACTAACTCAGGCCAGAACTCTCTTTCTGTCTACTTGGACTTTTCAGGTCTTCTATGCTTTGGCCTTCTTAGGTCCCCTCTTCTTCCAGAACCAGAGAGTATTTGGCATGGATTGGGAGCTAGGGTGAACCCTCCTCCTTCCGCCTCCACCATCCTGCCTTGGGGTGTGCAGCGCCCATACAACTTCAGTCCCTGCGTTATGATTCATTTGTCAACTGGCCATTGACTCCTGAAACCTCTTATGCTGTTTTTGTTTTGTTTTGTTTGCTTTTTGAGACAGGATCTCACTATATAACTCTGAATAGCTAGAACTTTCTATGTCTAAGCTAAGCTAAAAATTATGATCCTCCTGCCTCGACCTTCTCAGTGCTGGGATGACAGACATGCATCAACATGCCCAGCCTCATGGTCTTAAGATTTAGCTCAAGGACTCAGAATGTGTAAGTCAATTGGTACATTGCTCACTTGGTATGCATTAAACCCTGGGTTCATCCTCGGCACCATAACTATGTTGGGCATGGTGATGCCCACTCATCATCCTCACAGTGGGGAGATGGGGTCAGGAGATCAGCAAGTCAAGGTTGTCCTCAGTGACATAGGGAGTTTGAGGCTAGTCTGGGCTGCAGGAGACCCTCCATCCTTCAGCCCTCCAAAATAAAGATTTAACACAAAAAGATTGTAAATTCCTCAGCACAGAAATAATCACATTATTTTTTATTTTATTTATTAATTTCTTCTTATTTATGTGTGCACATGTTCATGTGTATGTATGTACCTGCATTTGCATGCATGGTGCATGTGTGGAGGTCAGAGGACGGTTTTATGGTTGGTCTCTGCCTGTCTGCTTCATTTGAAGCAGGATCTCTCTCTCTCTCTCTCTTTCTCCTTCTCTGGTTTCTTTCTATGCTGTTCTTTGCTGTGCTCACCAAGAGCTTCCATGAACTTCTCTTGTCTCCACCTCCCCCCTTGCTGCCAGAGTTAGCATTCTGGGATTACAGAAGCCTTCCAGGGTTTCAAGCTCTTTACATGGAGTCTGGGGGTCAAATTCCAGCTTGAGAAGTATATGCTTTAGCCACTGAGCCCTCTCCCCAACCCTATTTTGCTTAACTTGACATGCTTTACTTATGACAGGTTCCTTGAGGTATTCAATAATCTCTAATTAATGGACTGATTTTGGTAAAATTTAGCACCAGAGACTTCTGTCTGTACTCTGAAGAAGAAAACAAACCATGATGTTTTAAGCTTAGCTATTCACCCAGAGTAGAAGCTGTGTAAGGCGGAGGAACCCTGCATTCATTACTCTTACCACAGCAGAACTAACATGAAGGAGGCAAGTCTATGCTTGACTCACCGCCTGTTTCCTTTCCTTGTTAAACTAACTTCTCACACTTTCATGTCTTCTCCTTCTTTGTAACACTGTCATCTTCTTTGTAATTTTCATAGCAGTGGAACACAGTAGAGATCATGTTCTGCCAGAGAGTTGAAAGAAGAGAATGGATGAATGATTCATTCTCAGCTGGTTCTGTGCACAGTGTCTCACCATTGCCCCCCTGGAACTCCTGAGATGCATCTCTCACTCCACGTCTGTTACTTAGTCCAGGGAGTGTATGCACATTTACTATTCTGCAGGCTGGGGAACTGGAACTATCTGGCACCATACAAACCTCAGAGAGCCATGTCGTTAGAATGGGTGTAGTGCACAGGGGATGGAGCTCAGTGGCAGCGCTCTTCCTAGCATGGACAGCGTCCTGGCTTCTATCCCTTGCACTGAAAGTAAAATGAAGGCACCAACCTCATAAAAGTAATCAAGTAGAGACTGATACAAGATTGGGTAGAAGCAATACGGTGCTGGATTGGACATGTTTGAGGAGGTACCAAAATGGTCAACCTTATCAATCAGTGAGAAGGGTAGGGAAAATAATGTGTGGAGGCCTCATGTATTTTGGATACTTTGCCTCTAGCTGGTGGTAATTTGGAGCACTGTGGATCCTTTGGAGGAGGAGCCTCGCTGAGGAAGGTATGTCACTGGGGGCAGACCTGCCCCACCAGTGTTCAGCTTAGCTCACTGTGTCTGGCTCCCTGCATCCTGCTGGGATGTGATGATGTGAGGCAGCTTCCTTCTCCTGCCGTGCTTCCCCCGGCATGAAGAACTTTCTCAAGAGTGTAAAGTAACATAAATCCTTTCCTTCCATGAGCTACCTCTGGTCAGGTGTTTTGTCCCAGCAATGAGGAGGTAAGTGGTCCACACGGGCTTAAAAGTCTGGAAAGCTGCCATGGCACCCAGGGCCTCTGGCTCTGAGGGGTCTGTGGGAATTTTGTGCCCCGGGTTCTTACTTTCTCCTGCTGGTAAAGTAGAGGAGGAAAATGCCGGAGCTGAACCCAGCAGCTGGGCATGCTCAGCACCTTGTCTTCCACTGAACTGGGCCCCCGGCCCCTTACTCTCCTCTTTGAATGTTCTTGCTCCTGCAGAGCCACCTTCTGCAATGAAACCTTTTTCATTTCCTCACGGTCCTTGGGGAATTTGTTGTACTGAATGTCTTTAGTCAGCTTGGTGGCCGTACTTTGGATTCTCTATGTCACTGTTTTCTGTGGGGAAACCAAGCCTGTGAATATGTCCCTGCTCTAAGGCGATTCCAAAGAAAGCATTTTTTCACCCATGTTTTTGTTAAGCAGGACTGCCAAATTTGATTATGCTCTGGATGAAAAGGTTCATGTTGGGACCAATTTTCACTAGGTTAAGCAGTGAAGTTCTCCATGAGCATTCATTAAGACAACATTCCAATTCATTTTTTTTAAATATTTTTTTGTTCATTTTTTATTTATTTATTTGAGAGCCACAGACACAGAGAGAAAGACAGATAGAGGGAGAGAGAGAATGGGCGCGCCAGGGCTTCCAGCCCCTGCAAACGAACTCCAGACGCGTGCACCACCTTGTGCATCTGGCTAACGTGGGACCTGGGGAACCGAGCCTCGAACCAGGGTCCTTAAGCTTCACAGGCAAGCGCTTAACCACTAAGCCATCTCTCCAGCCCTTTAATCTTTTTTTTTTAATTATTTATTTATTTATTTGAGAGCAACAGACACAGAGAGAAAGACAGATAGAGGGAGAGAGAGAGAATGGGCGCGCCAGGGCTTCCAGCCTCTGCAAACGAACTCCAGACGCGTGTGCCCCCTTGTGCATCTGGCTAATGTGGGACCTGGGGAACCGAGCCTCGAATCAGGGTCCTTAGGCTTCACAGGCAAGCGCTTAACCGCTAAGCCATCTCTCCAGCCCTCCAATTCATTTTCAATGAATTTCCAATCATATAACCCAGAATTAACAAAGAGTTTGAACCTCATAGTACACATCAGCTCTCAAGGGTGCCGGTTCCAGATAGTATAAGGGACTGCTGGAACCTTCAGACAGATGCTGCATTCAGTACTCCCAAAGACATTCAGAATAACCAGCCTAAATGTACTCACAGCATGACAGGCCCTCTATAAATTACTGCTAATTTATAACAAATAAGTTAAAACATGTTTTAAAGTGTATTTATCATAAATGGAGCTGAAATCTAGAAAGGATGCTCCCCTTGCTCATAAGCACCAGGGCTTCAGTTGTAGTTCAGAATATTTGAACTAAAACTTAGAATGGGATGAAGTTCACCATGTGAAGATCTAGAATAATGGTAATCCCACCCAGATTTAGAAAGGTCCATTTAGAAATTGGAGACCCTGTGTCTAGAAGTCCTATTTACAGTGGGAAAGGGTTTGGTGGAATTGAGTTCAGGTGTATTAAACACTATTGGAGAGTTTGGAGCCATCTCAGGACACTACTCTGCACACTAATGTCATACACACTCAGTGTGAAGTTGTGTGTGTGTGTGTGCACATATGCACATGTGTATGCCTGCATGTGGAGGCTGTACGGCAATGTCAGTCACAGACTGTCTTGCTACTTGAGACACAGTCCCTCACTGAACCTAGCATTTTCCAATTTATCTAGACAAGCTAGCCATCAAGCCCTGCCTCCACCTCCCCAGTGCTGGGATTATAGGTCTGCACACCAACATATCCGGCATTTTACATGGGTTCTGGGGACCAGACCCAAGTTGTCATGTTTGCATGGCAAACGCTTTACCCACTGAGCAAGCCATCTCCCCAGCCCTGACATTTTTAAATCCGTTCTTGGCTTTCTATATGCTTTATAGATCTTGAACTCTAGAAAACAAAGCTTTAGGAAGTAGTTGTGACAAGTCGCCCCATGTGAAACTTGCTGTACATAATCACTGTAGCGGATATAATTGGAGCTAATTTCATATTTCCTGCACATCATATTGGAAAATTGAGCTGTCAGATCTATTTAAAGGCTACATGCCAGAATGAGAACACCCAAGCCCTGCTCTTTTCAGTACGTTTTCACAAGATTTTTTTCCCACTATCTTCAAGATTTATACTAGAAGCCAACTCCATCTCATTCAGTAAGATTTCAAGTTTACATATGGGCTGCATATGAAATTTCAAAAATCTGCACAGGACAAGAGAAGCAAGGGGAAGTACCTCTGAGACGTCCTTTCCCTCATAAAATCCATTTGCTGCCAGAGCTTCTTAAATGATAGGCTACAGCCCAGGCCAATGACTAACGCATTGGGAAGTTCAACTGGGTCTTGATCCGCCACCTGCGAAATCAAAGCTTGGTTGATAAAAAGGGAGTGGGCACCCTTGGGTGTGCCATATGGCAGAAGTGAAGCTGCGTGTCACGAGTGAACCTCCCAGATGACAAGGACCTTAAGGCCTGTCACTTGTCAAAGACTCTTCCAACCTGTGAGCTTCCACATTTGTGTTCTTTCCTTGTTGCTTGTTCAGGGCTCTTTGTCTTGTGTATTTTCTAAAAGCACACTGTATCACAGTGCTTTTTTTTTTATAAGTAGAAGGCATAAGATCTAAAATAATGACAAAAATAGATTAAATACACAAGCCAGTAACATAGTCGTTTTTATCATTATCATGTACACGGTTGTATTGATTTGGTTTCTTTCAACCACTGTCAATGTAGTACGTTTGTTCACACCACCATTTACACACACAAGCGAGGTATTGCAACAGTGATGCTATGACGGCTCCACTATTACAAGGCAATAGGACTTTGTGATCTCCATTGAAAGCTTACGGGACCACCACCATAGATATGACCCATCACAACATACTTATGTAGCATGTAACTCTACTGACAAAAGGATGTGAGTAGCAGGGGAGAAGAGTCTAACTACCACAAAGCCCAGAAGTTTCCAAGCTTTCTTTGCTATAAGTGGAATATTTTAAAATAGAAATAGTATGGAGATTGCTAAAATGTAAAGCATATAGCAGACAAAGCCATCTCTTCAGAAACCTGTGAAGGGAGCTAAAAGGGGCAGGTAGAGAGGAACTCCTGAGATTTTGGCCTTGGGTTTAAACACCACAGTGCCATCCATCCACATACCGTGAAGACCCCAAGCCTTGAGTTTGAGATGCTAAACCTGAGTTTACCCAGCCAGGGACGTCCTAGTGGAAACGAATCATACTCCAGAGATATTTCAGGCATTTCCCTCTAAAGTGAACAAATGGTTGCTTTTCTTATGGACATTTTGTTCTGATCGGTGAAAAGGGAAATAGGGGTGGAAAGAGGGGATTAAGTACATCTAAAATACTATCAATCAAAATAAAATCATAAACGTTTTTCCAGCATAAATAACCTGCAGAGATCCTACTTCAACAATCTTAAACAAATTCAGTTTATCTCATGCCATTTCAGATATGAACTTGAGGAAAGGTAATAAAATGTTACCCCTGGTAGGCTATTTCTACATTCAGACAAGCTACTCTGTCTCGTGTGTGCAAAGTTAGAAGGGAGAAATAAATGGTAGAAGAGGGATTTTTCTTTTGAAACACCTCTTTCTACAACCTCTCTCAGTGGTTCCAGAGAACCCAAACCCTCCCTGTTCTTGCAGGCTATGAGACCATAATTTGAAAGGATGTATGATGGTATTTTTCTTTCCAGCCGTTCCTCCAAAGGATACAAGTGTTCAAGGCCTGAATGCTGTTGGGTGTAACTAGTGAATTATCTGACGTCCTAGCATAAAAGTGTGGTAGAAAAGGCAAGTGCTTCTCTTCTCACAAACATTAAGTCATTTCAGAGTCCTAAGTCCAGGCGCGTCACGATGAGAGGGGGAAGGAACTTGGCGTAATTGTCAAGACAACCCAAGCACAGCGACTTGCTTTGCTGAGCTGACTGCTCGGCAGGAAGTGATGAGCTACCGAAGTCAGGCAGGTGGAGGTGGGAGCTGGAGATCAGCACTGTTCCTGGGAGTTTGCAGAAATGGCAGGAAAGAGGAACTGAGGGACCCGGCGCAGGCACAGGAGAAGGTACTGGCCTACAAACCAAACCCTAAGGCAGTTTGTCTTCATTGAAATCAAGCTGTCACAAAATGTTTAAATTTTACCATCTAAATGTTGTTGTTTCCCATTGCCCGGACAAGATACCTAACAAAAACACTCTAAAGAAAAGGGGGGGTTTCTTTGGGCTCATGGTTTGAAGACAAGATGATGCTGCAAGGAAGGTGGGAAGGCAGGAACATGAGGAAGCTGGCTACATTTCATGCACAGACATGAAGCCGAGAGCAATCAATAGTGGTGTTCAGCTCACGAGGACCCCAGAGCATGGGACAGGGTGACCCTCATTTAAGGTGGAGTTTCTCATCTCAATTAACCTGTCCAGAGGTTTGTCTCTCATGACTGTAGATCCTGCCAAGCTGACAATCAACATTGGCCCTCACAACCTCCCTGGGAAGGGAGGGACGTAACAGTTGTACTAATATTTTGAATATTCCATAATTAAATACACATGAGTCACTTAAAGTAGTGTGTGGTATAAATTGTTCAAGATATATTAGCTATTTTAATCATAATATTTATCTTCACAACTTTCTCATGCTTCTGTATTCTACTTTTCATCTCTTTCCTAACCGTGGTGTGAAAATTGAGGCCGCAGTGAGTATTTGGGGGGATGCATTTGGAAGATGCAACTAAGACCAACTCCACACCAGAGGAGGAAAGGTGAGTCACAAGAATGGGTTTGGGTCCTGGACAAAAGTTAGGCAGCCATGAATCTGCTGTCAATATTATCCTTGGATACAGATCTAAGAAAGGGCATAGAGTGTCCCAAAGCAAATAAGAAGTTCACATTTCCTGAATGCTGAATGCTAGGAGCTGTCCTATGTGGGACACGCCTGTGAGCTCATTGTGCTCTCAACAATGCGTGGTTTCAGATGAAGCAAGCAAGATTTGGAGAAATTGCTCATCCAATACAGGTCCCACATCTGATAAATGTCAGAGCCAGCTTTCTAACTAGAGTTCTCTTGACTACAAACTGTTCATACTCACTCTGCCATGCCTCTCAGGAAAGCAGGTGTGGTGGTTTGGATCAGATGTGCCCCATAAACTCTGTGTTCTGAATGCTTGATTCCCAGCTGATACCAATTTGGGAGGTGAAACCTTGCCAGTTGAAGTTGGGGGGGCATCGACCTTGAGGCTTATTTATCACCAGTTTGCCAGCGCTGGGCAGCTCTCTCTCCTGTGGCTGTGTTCCACCTGCTGTGGCAGAAGTGATATCTAGCCTCTGCTCATGTCATGTTTTCTCTGGCCGTCATGAACCTTCCCTTTGAGACTGTAAGCCAAAATAAAACCTTTCCTTCCATCAGCTGCTTTTGGTCAGGCACTTGGTTTCAGCAACACAAAGTTAGTTACAACAGCAGGGCCACCAGGGTCCTAGCCTGCATCTTGGACCCTTTGGACACTGAGCAGTGATGTTCAGAAGGTCACTAGCAACGAGCAAGAGGCTGAGTCAAGTCCTTGATACTCAAAAGTATATACTATCAATTAAGGAAGGAAGCTACAGAAAGCGTTTAGATACTGGAGAGAATAATAGGACTTACATGTGAAGATCACAACTATTTCTACTTACGGGGATGGATTGGTTGGGACAAAGACAGGAACTGGAGATAACCAATGTAAATGTTACCAGAATAGTCCAGTGAGCACTTCCTGGGCCAGCAAACTAGGGATCAAGAAGAGGTAACTGAATCCCTAAGGTACAATATATCTGTAAGTAGAGCGACCATGCACACTAAATTGGAAACCAGCTAGCCTAAGTTTAAATCTCAACCCTAGTTTTAGCAGTTAACCTTAGCCATTGAACTTTTTCCTTTGTGAATCAGAAATAATGGTATTATCCTAGAGGATTGTAAAGGTGAAAACTTAAAAAGATATCTGACTTCAAAGAATACTGTATAGTTGCCCAGGTAGACCTGGTATTCTGTAAATGCAAGTTATTTTATTATCATTCTAAGAATTGTTAACGTTCCTCACTATCTTAGTCATCCATGTTAACCAGAGGACAAAACTCTACAGAGAATCAGGATGAATGAATTTTTTAAAAAAAATTCATTATGACTCATTAAAATGATGAAGAATACTTTAAGAATTTGCATTTTTAATATTTCCTGCGGACCAGAAGAGTAGAAAATCCACGGTGATAGCAGGGCGTCTCCCCAAAATGGCACTGTTACTTAGTTACGGAATGAAGGCAAAGCAACTGAGCAATCAGTGTCACTGAAGCCTCAGCAGGACATTGACAGGTATTTGCTGTCGTGTCCCTGCATCACCCTTCAGCCTGTGCTCAGGCATCTGTCCCAAGAAGTCACCTCCTAGATAGAAAAGTCAGGACTGCCTGGCTCATCCCCACAAGTTAGTTGCTTCAAACTTGCTCTCTCTCTTAGAAGGTGTTAGTTATTTACTTGCACATACATGTGTGGGCACATGTGGGTGCACCAGGATCTCTTGCTGATGCAAACAAATGCCAGATGTTTACAGTGGTTTTTGCATCTGCCTTTTACATAGGCGCTGGAGAACTGAAGTCAGGCTCTCAGGCTTTGCAAGCAAGTGCCTTTAACTGCTGCGCCTTCTCCACAGCTCCATCTCTTTTTTTTTATTTTTTTAAAGATTTTTATTTATTTATTTGCTTATTTGAGAGTGACAGAGAGAGAAAGAGGCAGATAGAGAGTGAGAGAGAGAATGGGCGTGCCAGGGCTTCCAGCCACTGCAAACGAACTCCAGACGCGTGCGCCCCCTTGTGCATCTGGCTAACGTGGGACCTGGGGAACCGAGCCTCGAACCAGGGTCCTTAGGCTTCACAGGCAAGCGCTTAACCGCTATGCCATCTCTCCAGCCCAGCTCCATCTCTTTAAACAGTCTTCCTCTGGAATTTTGGAAGGAAATATGTAACATTGAAAGTTTTATTTGCAAAGTTAAGTGGAGAAGTTGTGCTCCCTTTCCATCACCCCAGTAATGTAACTGAGATAAACAGCTTGAAGGAGGAAGGATTTGCTTAGGATCCGTCTCAAAGGTTTCTGTCTGTAGTTGCTTTGGCACCACATCAATATAGACCCATTGTGGTTCTAGACCAAAACAGTTTACCTGATAGCAGCCAGGAAGTGTGATGCGAGAGGAAAGGACCAGGAACAAGATATTACCTTGACAAGCACGCCTCTCCTGCTCTCTACAATTAGGTCCCACGTCCAGCAGTTTTTCGCCACCTCCCAATAGTCCACTTGTCTGTGACTCCATCAAATGGATTGATTTACTGATGAGCTGAAAGCCTTCATTACCCAGACACAGCTGAGCACTGCGGTGTTGGGGACTAAGCCTGCAGCACGGGAGCCCTTGGGAGACACGTTAGATGTCTCCAAACCCTAATAGAGGTAACTTGCCCAGTGTTGTCTGGATTTTTGTTTAGGAATTCAGAGACTAGTCAACAATCCTCATGTCATGGGATTTGGACTATGAAGTCTTTCTACATAATCGCTTCCAGGGGATAAACTTGTTTAATAAGGTGTCTTAGGGGCTTTCCCATTTTGTGGAACCCCCTCTTGCTTGGACAAGAGATCTGTATTCCTTCCTTCTCTTATGTTCTAGCCATAATCTAATAAAATCTCTCTAACCTTAAAAAAAAAAAGAAGAAGGTGTCTTAGTGTATTTAGGTTGTTGTAAAAAGAAAATACACTGAATGGATAACTTTAAACAAAAGAAGTTTATTTCTCACAATTCTGGAGGCTGGGAAGTACAAGATCAAGACACCAGCAGAGTTGGTGTCTGGTGAGATGCTGTTCCTCACTGATGGCGAGTTTACATGACCTCACGTATTTAAGAGAAGGACAAAAGGGACAAATAAGCTCCCACTTCCCTCTTTTATAAGGACAATAATTTCATTCATAATTGTCCTCAAAGGTCCCATCTCCTAACACCAAAGCACTGGGAGTTAGACTTCAACATATGAATCTTGTCAGAGTAACCTAGAAAATGGCCTTTCTTCCCTCTCTCTCTCTCTCTTTTATCACATTTCAGAGAGAGAGAGAGAGAGAATTGGCACTCCAGGTCCTCCGCCACGGAAATCAAACTCCAGATGCTGGTGCCACCTAGTGGGCATATGTGACCTTGCGTTTGCCTCACTTTTATGTATCTGGATTATGTGGGATCTTGAGAGTCAAACATAGGTCCTTAGGCTTTGCAGGCAAGCACCTTAACCGCTAAACCATCTCTCCAGCCCTGGCCTTTCTTCTGAAGACCAGAATCGTGCAAGCCATTTTTTCGTTTTTGTTTTTCAAGGTAGGGTATCGCTGTAGCCCAGGCTGACCTAGAATTCATTCTGTAGTCTCAGGGTGGCCTTGAACTCACAGCTATCCTCCTACCTCTGCCTCCTGCATGCTGGGATTAAAGGCGTGTGCCGCCACACCTGGCTAAGCTTTTATTTTTGTTTCAGCCTTCTTCAATCTAAATCCAGAACATGTGATTGTGGTATCCCAGTTTTCCATCTTTGTCCCTTATGTCTTCCTCCTCTTCTGGTTTTATTGGTGCATGGGAGCAGCTGTTTCCATTGTGATACTTGTGTCTTGCTCAGGGCTGTGCCCACCCACCTCCAGAGAAATCCCAGTGTCATTAAGCTCTGGAGGCTGGGGATTGTATGGAAAGCATGATAGCTGCTCTTAATTATATGCCCATCACCTTATTCAGGCCAAAAGCTACTCTCATGGGCTGTGTTTCCTTGCATCACATCAGCAGGGATTTGATCCACAGTGCCAAGTAGAAACAATGATTCTGCAGAAATGGATCTGGTGAGCCACACTGGCTGGAAGTGCTCAGGTTGTATGTTTAGAAGCACATCTATAAAATAATTCCAGCCGAATGATCCCCCTATGTATTGCTTTATTAATAGCTTATATCCCCATGGATAGTTCAAGCATTTCAATTCAATTGACAACTGTAAATTACAATACAAATACCATCAAATCAGTGAATGGCCCAGTGCCAAATTGTATTACCATGTTTGTAATGGGACAGATCTGTGCCCAGTGTGAAAATGATGGCTAGCAGGAAGTCTTCAGTCAATTCCATGTAGAATCTTAGAAAACTTGTAACTAGCTTCTACAGAGAAAGACATCCACCATGGAAGAAGCCAGTGGAGAGAGATGTCAGGAGCTAAATGGCCAGTGGTATCCTGAGTGAAGAAAAAAAATACTTTCATGTTTGTCTCATTTGATTATTAAACCTAAATTATTAAATCTGGGTTCCTTGACTGTCTTGATTTCTAAAGGTTTTCAGGTATGGAAGTTCACCTTTCAAAGACAATGCCTGTCATTGAGCAATGAATGCCTTTCATTCCCCATTGCTAACACACACGTGCACACACACTTGCATGCACATCCATAGATAGCCATGCACACACAAGCATACTTGTGCCTGTATGCCAGCATGCTCTCACATGCATACACGCATGTATGCATTGTGTACATCCTAGAACTCATGCTTGCTGCATTCATGTAAACGCAGCTACGCACACCCACGTCCACAGGCACAGGCGAGCACATTCCCGTGGAAGCCACCACTGCAGATCGCCAGTGGTTTTTTTCTTTGGGAACTATGACTCTAACCCTAGTAAACCACTTGTTTGGCACATGCCCAGGTAGAACTAGGCAGAGGTGATCACAAAAGATCACTGCAAAATTAGCCCAGCAAAGAGAGGCAAGGTAGGCGGTGAAGCACACAGGATTCTCAGGGATGGTCAGGCCGAGCGAGGTGGGGCTCACTGGGTCAGTCCCATGCCCACTGCCATGGAGGCAGAGATGGGGGAAAAGGGAGCCTTTTTTTCCTTGAGGCACTGGGTGACCCAGAGCATGGGCTTGCACTCAGTATAGGAAGCCAGCCTCCATGTTCAGAACCTGGCCCAGGACAGAGCTGGGGTGTGCAGGGGAAAGCTGCACGTGCCTTTTGCACATCTTCGTTCTAATTACCACTTCCTTCACTCCCCTAATCATCGCCCTGGGGAGCCTCGTTAGCATAGTTTCGATGCTTCCTGCTTTCCCATGGAGCTTCTGCAGAGGCCTATCATTCCACAGGCCATTTCTCCATCACCCTGTCCCCACAGTGTGTCCTGTGCGCCACTTCCGTGCACAGAGCCTGGCTGTCAGCTCACAGCCCGTGGAGCCTGGCTGTGAGGTCGCAGTCCACAGTTCTTGGCTCTCGGATCATAAGCCCGGTACTGTCACTGCGCACCCTAACTGCTCTTTCCAGAAGCCTCCACTGTGAACTATCACTTGTTTGTTGTTGTCCTGTTCTGCCCAAATGGGCTAAATTTCATTATCACAGCAGCGCCCTTTAGGCAAGAGCCTCTACCCTCCCACGCTAGCTCTATTGTAATTTGGCCCTGCGAGTCACTGTTTAAAGCCATCCCCTTTTAGAAAGTGTTTTCTTTCTTTCCCAAATAAATTCACTAGGTGGCAGTGAACAGTGAGGGAAAGAGGCTTGCTTTAGGAAGGAAATTCGAAGGCAAGTAAAAAACTTATTAAATGGTGAATTTAAAACAAAAAATTCTTCTAGGAGCTTTAACCCCTATTGTTCATTGCTAATGGATGCATATAGCCTTTATTAAATGATGAAATGCTGACAGTTTCTGTTATGGTTATATTCATGATATGGTTAAATATCAACAACTATTTATTGCCTATTAGCACATTTCTTTACATAATATAGTGCACACAAGTAGGTCCTATTCATTTCAGCCACTTCTACAGTATATAGTGAGTGTGCGTGTATGTGTGCGTGTGTGTGTGTGTGTGTGTGTGTGTGTGCTTTCTTTAGAAGACAGGAGAGCCTCATGATCACATTGAGAGTGAGCATCATTGCCTTATGAGTCATTCTCCCAATTAATCATCATTTCCATTTCTCAACCAAGAACCCACCTTTCTCCTTGCTCAACTCCACCGCACAGCGCACCAGCAGGTAAAGCTTGGAGTCTCATGAAGACTCCAAAGCTTCAATCTTAAAGGTGCTGGAGGGCTGGAGAGCTGGCTCAGTAGGAAATGGCATTTCCTGTGCAAATATGAGGACTTCAGTTTGAGCTTCAGTACCCCCTTAAAACAGCTGCACATGCCTGTGACCCAAGTGCTGAGGGGACAGACTAGTTTTGCTAATTTAACTGCAAAATAGGGAGCCCCAAGTTCAGTAAGAAACCATGTCTCAAGGACACAAGGTGGAAGAGTGTTCGAGGAGGAGCCTGACTCCCTCCTCGGCCTCTGCGTGCAGGAACGCAGAGCATCTGTGCAAACACATGCGTACACCACTCCTACGTAGACACATATGCACCACACATGCTACATACACACCAAACGTGTAACTCAGACACTGAACTACATGTGCTTTCAGATAGTTTCCTTATGTTTCCTATGATTTAACCTAGATGGAAGTTGTAGCAGACAGACTCAGGTTGCGGGGTTGAACTTCCAAACCAGGCACATTATGGAAGAAGGGACTTACAGATCCAGGGGAAGTTCCATAATGGCAGAAGAAGCTGGCCCCCTTTCACGGGGCCTCGCAGAGAAAAGCAACCATTGCCATCAGCACGCACACTCCAGCAACACAGACAAAGGTCCAGCACTTTGCATATCTTTTTCTGAAAATTCCGAACCCACCCCAAACACACCTTAGGGCCTGACCCTAGGACCCAGGCACAGAGACACCTCCTCCAGCTGGGTGGCTGGAGAGCTAAATTACAAGCTTTATTCAACTCCTGAATCAATTGGGGTCCATCCACTCAAACCGCCACAGAAGGGAAAGAAAGTAATTGTGAATCAGCTTCAGAAAACACTTTTCAGGGAAATCTAAGCTTCATCTCTGTACAGGTCATCGTGGTCAAATTCACACTGTCATCCCACAGCCTGTTCCTCTCTCCCATGGTCTCCGTCCACCATCTGACCCTGATCTGGCCCTCAATGGAAGCTATGCATGGAATGCTGCTTCTATCAGACGCTGTTGGCATGTGGCATCCTTGTGTGAGTCCTGTTGCTGTCCCGACCATGACCACACACTGAACTTCTCAGAAGTAGGCTTCTCTCTGTTCTTTACCCTATGTGGTCTCTGCCATTTCCACAGCCTGAGTTGTGCCTTGATCATAAGTCATACCATCTATCCCTGCCCTGATCTTGTCAAAACACCCTCTGTGATGTTTAGCCAGCATTGTATAGTTGACTTGATTTAGAATTACCAAGGAAGGTTGAGGCACACATCAGGGCCGGCCATGAGAGTCTTTCCAGAAGGGATCAATGGAGGTGGGAAGTCCTACTTCCGTCAAATGTGGTCAGTACCATTTACATGGGCTGAGGGACCAGAAACAATAATGAAAGGAAAAGGAGAAGGCCAGCGAAACACTTTTTCCACCTCCTGCTGGCATGATGTTCTGCCCAGATGAAAGGGGGTGCAAGTGATTGGTTGTAGGCAGAACCAACTGGAATCATGAGCCAGTATAAATCCGTCCTCCCTTAAATTGTTTTTGTCAGGTATTTTGTCATTGTGACAAGGAAAGTAATGAATCTATGGGTCCTGCAAAGTTTAACGTGCCACATCTGTATCACAGCCAGGCCTGGGAACTTTACTGTCTGATAATGGACATGCGCCCTCAGTGCCAACCACACACCTGGAATCGCTGGATATTATTGACTTCTGGGTCTCTAGTAATGTCCTCCACCATATGGTCACCATGTGGTTCCATGCTAAACCCATTCAGTAAGAGTCACCACGGAAAAGCCCAGCTATGTCTGATGCCTGGACTCAATGAACATGTCTGAAGTATGGCTATATGCTAAGTTCTGAGCGGGATGCGGCAGAAATAAGAGCTAATCCTGTCATCAGAGAGTCTACAGCCCACCTACATATCTCTGCTCGCCTCTGCTTGGCACCTTCCCATGGCAGTAGCATAGTCTTTCCCAAACCAGTCTTACTTCAGATGTTAGCCTTGGGTTGATCCAGTACTATGGAAGCCAAGAGCTGTACCTGGCTATGCCTGAGCGCATCAAAGTGCCCAGCCCCATTTCAAGTAAAACCCTTCCTGTAGCTGTCAACAAGTAGATTATTGGTGTGACCTTTCTTTTACAGGGAAGGGCACCTCGGTGCTAGTAACTGACTTTTTGTGTCTGCTGGCTCGATCAGTAATGCAACATGGGAGCCGAAGTGAGGATTCAGTCAGACTTGGGAGGGAAGCCACAGGGCTGCTCAACTCTGCCTGGCTAATTTGTTATAAGAGAGATTAACATGTCAGAAGTAAGAAATGACCTCACCCTGGCTTCACTGATATAGGTGATGAAGTGATCTTGACGTGTGGTTGAATGGGAATGTGAGTTATCCCTTGCTAAGTAGGTGAACTGATCCAAGGCCAATTTTCTCCATGGAGGGCAAAGTTGGATCTCTCTGAAAAGTTGTGCTTCTGATACTGTGTTAATTATCTAAAAAGGACTGCCCTGAGTTATTAAGAATGTTGGCAATTCCACGAGAGGATTTAATACACACATAATAAATCTTGCTGATATGTCTACTAGATAACAAATAAAATGCCAAGTATAACCCACTGAAATTAGACAGACATGGGAAAATGTACTACTAGGAAAACAAAATTTTGATGTCTGTTCACGAAAGGACAGTCTCTACAGAAATAAATATTTGTGCATACAATTTAATCCCCCCCCAAAAAAAAAGTATGGTAGTGTTTTGAAGGTTTATTCCCTAGTACTGTGGGAGATATGTGCTCTATACACAAGTTTACATTATCGTTTCATTTTGTGTGTGTGTTCATGAATTTGCACATGTATGTGGAGGCCAGTGGACAACCTCGGGTATTAATCTTCAGTCACTGTCAATCTTCATTGAAACAGGCCCTTTCACTAGCCTGAGATTCACCACATATCCTAGACTATCTGGCCAGTGAGTCTCAGGCATCCACGTGTCTCCACCTCTTCAGAGCTTCATAAGCACACGCTCACACTCCGTCCAGGGATAGAACTCAGGTTCTTGTGGACTTTTGAAAATGCTTTCATTTTTATAAAACTAAAACTCACATCTATTTTGGCTTTATTTATTTGAGAGAGAGAGACAGAGAGAGAGCCAGATAGAGAGTATGGGTGAATCAGGACCTCCTACCACTGCAAATATGCATGCAAAAAATGCATGACCACTTTGTGCATCGGGCTTTATATGGGTCCTGGGGAATCGAACTCTGTCTGGTCACCAGGCTGTGCAAGTAAAAGCCTTTAATCTCTGAGCCATCTCTCTAGTCCCTTTAAAGTACTTTGTCCACATGAGGATTTCTTTATATTTATTTTTAAAATTTATTATTATTAACAACATATTTTGTATGGATACATCATGCTTGGTACCCTCTTTTCCCTTGTCCCTGTCCCCATTCTACTGGGGACCCTCCTCAGTGGGGTTGCAGGTATTCCCCATGGGGTTGTGGGTTATGCATTGTGGGAGCAGAAGATTTTAGGGGGAGGCAATGCTCTCTAGGCATGAAGTCCCAACCTGTGACTCTTATTATCTTTCTGCTCTCTCTTCCCCAAAATTCCCTGAGCCATGGTGGGTGAGTTTTAAGTCTACTTCAGTGATGAGCTCTTAGGAGTCTCTGGGTCTCTGCTTTGGTAGGTGTTGAGTGTCCTCAGGGTCTATCTCCTTCACTCTGGTGTTGACTCTCTAAAGAGAGGGTCTATATCCATCAAATTCTCCATTTAATGTAATTTTAAAAGATAAAATGTCTTCCTTAAAGAAACTAAGTTGGGCAAGTGGTACATGCTAGTAATCTCAGCATTCAGGAGACTGAGCCAAGGATGACTGTGAGTTCAAGGTCATTGATACCAAAGTGTGAGACCCTATCTCCAAATGAAAGAAAGAAAGTGAGAGGAAAAGAAAAGGAAGGGAAGAAGTAGAGGGAGAGAGGGGGAAAGGAAGGAAACGGAAGGGAAGGGAAATGGAAGGAAGCAAAGGGAAGGAAAGGAAGGGAAGGGAAGGGATGGGGAAGAGGAAGGGAAGGGCAGGGGATGGAAAGAGGAAGGGTAGAGGAGGGTAGGGAGGAAGGGGAAGGGAAGAGGAAGGGGAAGGGAAGAAAGGGAGAGCAGAGGAGGGAAGGGATGGAGAAAGGAAGGGAGAGGAGGGAAGGGGACTGAGGAAGGGAAGGAAAGGGAGAGCAGGGGAGGGGAGGGGAGGGGAGGGAAGGGAAGGGAAGGGAAGGGAAGGGAAGGGAAGGGAAGGGAAGGGAAGGGAAAGGAAGGGAATTGGAAGGAAGAAAGAGAAAGGAAGAGAAGGGGTGGGACAGGATGGAGAAGGAAAGGAAAGCAAGGGAAAGGAAAGGAAGGGAATTGGAAGGAAGCAAAGAGAAAGGAAGGGTAGGGATGGGATGGGATGGAAAAGGAAAGGAAGGGAAGGGAAGGGAAGGGAAGGGAAGGGAAGGGAAGGGAAGGGAAGGGAAGGGAAGGGAAGGGAAGGGAAGTAAATTCTGGGGAAGGGTGAAGTTCCCTTTTCAGTTAGACTTTGGGGATATAAGTGTGCTTTATTCATTTTTCCTGGAATCCTATTTAAACTTTAAAGTAGTCTGGGTGTCATGTGGTCTATGCAGTCACACATGTTAGTGGGGAGTTAATTTGCATGATTCTCTTTCGTGAAATCTGAAGCAGTTGTGGTTTGATATGAAATCGACCCCCCCCCCCCACATAGGCTCACTGAACACTTGGTTCCAGCTGATAGTGCTACTGAGGGCGGGGCGGGGGGGGGCGTCAACTTTAAGAGATGGGGCAGAGCTGAAGGCAGCGTGTCACCGTGGGGTAGGCTTTGTCGGGTCCTAGGTGGGCCGGCTCGGCTCCCTGGTCTACTGAGATGTAACAAGCCACAAACACGTACCTGCCGCTATTGATGGTGAACGAGCGCTGTGCCTTCTCCACTACAATGTGCCGAATCCTTTCTGCACCGAGAACCAAAATCAATCCTTCTTCCCTTGAGTTGCTTCTTTATGGTACTGGATTGCGGAAAAGCAGCCAATACCTGGGGATTTGTACCAATGGCAAGAGCATGCATTGCCACGCACTACAAGTACCCAGACTGCAAGTACGCCAGAGGCAGTTCATGAAGTCAGGAAGTTGCCAGCAGTGGTAAGGCCTCACTGGCAGCATGGTTCCCGTGGTAACTAAAGACCTCTGCTCACTGGAAGTTGCGAAAATGTCTTTGGAGCAGCTGGAGCAGGTGATGAGTCCCAATTCTAGTCCCATCCCGTTGTCATTGACCTTGTCCTCGATCCCCTGCCCTAGTCCGTGCCCTGCAAAGCTGCACCTCAACCATGCCACTTGCCTGTCACTTAGCATGCTGACAGTGTGCTTCTCAACCTCTTGCTGGACCTTTCTATAACACGTGGACCTTCCTTCTAGGGATTCGGCCATGACCTACAGAATGCATGAAACAAACTTCTAAGAACCTTCTGTTTGCCCTCGTCTCTCGAATGCCTTTCTTTCTAACCTGGGTGGCACAGAAGTGTGAGAGGAGGGGCTGGCACATGGGCTGTGACTCGGACAAATATTCATCCTCTCCTGGGTGGCAGCAGATCTGCAGCCTTGGGCCTCAGAAAAGGCAAGGCTACCTCTGAGACAAGGTGCCATCGTGGAGCCTCTTCCCCCACATGTCTCAGAAGGCTTTTCCTCCAGTGACTCCCGAGTCTCTGCTATAAATATTCTCCCAGCAGCCTCCGTTCCCGCGGCAGAGCGTTACTATTTTATGCTTACTGTGTGAGTCACACAGTCACAGACCTGCCATCCGTTCTAGAGTCATTTCAACTGCTCCTCTCCCTCCCCGAGGAGCCTCTGCTCTTGTCAGGATAAAGCAAGATTTAGTTTATTTCTGTGGAAAAGCCTGTGCCTCACAGATAAGGCAGTCGGGAACTTGTGGGCTCCTAAGGGTGAATCCATGGGCTTATAAACCCAAGTCAAGCCCAAGCCCCTCTGGATTGGTAAGCCCCTGCGAGCTGCAGTTTGCGGGTCCCTCCCAAGAAATCCACACTCGGGCCAACAGTAGTGCTAAAGGAGCCAACTATATTTTCTCAGGAGTGAGAATTTTCCAGTAAAATCATGTCCTCTCCAACTTCTTCTACTTCTCTTTTGGATGATGAAAAGGGGGGCCCTTCTTCTTATTATTAGTACATAAGGTGTGTGGGGGCCTAAACCCTAATGAGATAATCACCATGAAAGCTGCCATCGAAACTAACATGTTTGAAAACATGAAACGAGGCTGGCCAGATTCCAAGCACTCTTAGCAGAGGACTAGGGAAGGCTTTGTTTGCATGCGGCAGGTGACAACTCTGTGCTAGACCAGCCCGTCCACCAGCTTGGGAAATGCGCTGATAAGTGACCGTGCACTGTGCACGGAGCTGGCCAACCAGATGGATGGGAACAATGAATAGTGGGTGGGAAACCAGCCAGCTTCTCTCCCCTGTGGAAGGACCCCCCAGAGAGCCAGCCCTGGACCTGTGGGAAACTAGGTGATATCAGAAGCGAAATGTGACAGTAAGATCAGCTGGGGAAGTGAATAACGCTAGGTGCTGGGGACATTCTAAGAAAGAGGCTTTGATGTGGCAGTGACCAGAGCGAGGTGGCATATGGAGCCTCACTGGCCCCTTCCTCAGTGAGGACTCACTCGCAGGTCTCTTGTGGGGCTGCTGGCCACCTTGCCCTTGAGGTGTCCTCTGCAGGCCAGGCATGGGGAGCAGTGTGAGAACCCCACACAGTGGTCATCTTGCTCCATGTCCTGATCCTCCTGTCAGCCATGCGAGCTTGCCTAGTGACCTGTCTTGTAAAGGAAACTTCCCTTTGCCCATGTGAACACAGGTGTCTTCATGAAATCAGCCCAGAATCCCACCTTGAACCAGTGAGTGGAAGATAAAGTCCCAAAGGTCTTAAAGTCCTGAAGGACTTCCTGAGAGTAAACTGTATCACAGTGTTAGTCTCTCCTCATTAAAGGTGAAGCTTGTTGGGGAAGGCTTGGGTGGAGGAAATTGCATCTAAGTTCTTGAACTTGCCCACCATCAGAATTATCTAAAGATCATTTGGATTCCTGGCAATCTGGAAAAAAAGGATTCTCCCCATTACACAGGGTGCTAATGCCTGTGGAGAGGATTCAAATGTGCATCAGAGTCCCCTTCCTCCCTCCAGATTCCTGGAGATACAGTGATTATTATGAGTCAGCCAGGAATGGTTGATAGGTAGTCAGACTTGTAGGTAGACAGGCAGGCAGGTGGTCTCTTCTGTTTCCTATTGCTGTAGTAGAATACTCGAGGCAGGGTAATTTGATTTCTGGAGGCTGAGAAGTCCAATGTCATATAACTCCTATCTGCTCAGCTTCTGGTGGGCACTTTAACTCATAGTAGAAAAGAGAAGTGAAGTAGACATGGGCTGAAGTGAGGTTATGTCAAGAAGGGAGGCAAGGAGTGATGAGAACTGAACTTGCTTTTACAATAACTCATTCTGGTAATAACTGACCCTATCCCCAAGAGAAAAGCATTAACCTGCTCATGAGGGCTCCAGTCCCAGGACTGAAACTTCTGTAGTCCTACTGTCCAAAGCACCACGCTGCTGGGGTGAACAGCCAACCAGACACAGTTCATGGGAGGAAGGACTTTGTTTCAGGCTTACAGCATCCAGGGGAACACCATCAAAGGCAAAAGAAACTCACTCCCTTTCATAGATCCAAGCCCAGAGACGCACCAACAGCACCACTAACTGGGAACAACCAGAGATCAACTGCTCCTCACACCTTAGGGCTGGACCCCAGGATCCGCCCCCAGTGATACCTCCTCCAGCTGGGTAGATGGAGACCCAAGCTACAAGTTTAATTTTAATAAATACACCAGAGTCTATGGGGCCATATATTTACAGTATCACATTCAAGCTGCCATATTGGCAAATGTCAATCTACTTTTGGAAAGACCAGCCTTATTAAAACCATAGGTGGAGAGATAGGTAAACAGACAGATGGATGTAAGACTTGGGTTCTAACAGAAATAAGTACACAAAAGTCTAATGGGCCTACTCTTAGCCTAGAGAGATGAGTGTGAGCAGGTTTAACTATAGGATACATAGGTTCAAGGCTGACCATGGCACACTTCTTCACGCAGCATAGGCAGGTTGGAGCCCTGAGCTGAGATGCGGAAGCTGGAGGGCAGCCGCGGCACAGTGTCAGGCTTTGAGTTAGTTGCTCTCTCCTGGATCTCCTTTCCAAGGATCTCAGCAAACCTCCTCCCAGAGGCTCTATGTTCCTTCTTTCCGAGATGTGCCTGTTAATGTAAGAATTGGCATCCTAGGGCAGGAGAAGATGGCTTTGTGGTTAAGGCATTTGCCTGCAAAGCCAAAGGACCCCAGTTCATTTCCCCAGGTCCTACGTAAGCCAGATGCACAAGGTGGCACATGCATCTGGAATTTGTTTGCAGTGGCTGGAGGCCCTGATGCCTCCATTCTCTCTCTCTCTCAACCTCTTTCTTTCTCTCTCTCTCTCTCTCTCTCTCTCTCTCTCTCTCTCTCTTTCTCTCTCTCTCTCAAATATTTATATAATTGGAAGCCAGGCATGGTGGGAAAAAAAACAATTGGCATCCTAGACTGCTAAATATCCGCCAATAGCTTCTACCATTGTTCCAGGCACCAAGGCGCCCCCTGTGAATGACCACCCATCATTGACTCTCCATTTAGTGCCCGGCGGAAGCCACGTAGCAGGAGCCTACAAGGGTGATTCTTAGTTTCCGTCTGGCACTATGGCAGCACATGGTCCTGTTTGGATTAGTTATGCTGGTGGCTTTGAAGTTGATGTGATGTACAGATTTCATACTTAGCTACTGTCTTCTGAGTTAGGTGCCATCTCAATGGATTTGCATATGTGATGCCTAGTTCTCACAGAGGCAAACTGAGGTAAATGAACTACCAGAAACCGGTGCTTGTCCCAGCCGTTTTCCCTAGTTTTTTCTCTTTTAGAGAAGGTCTAAGTTGCTCATGCAGGCCTTGAACCTATGATCATCTTGCCTTAGCTTCCCAAGTAACCTCTAGGTTTGCACTATCAGGTCTTGCTAAGATGCAAATCATTTGTGAAAATAAATTTTGAATAATAAGCTTTTGAGTCCGGGCAGATGGCTCAGTGAGTAAAGTACTTGTCGTGCAAGCAGGAGGACCTGAGTTTGGCTCTCCGGCACCCACCTAAAAGCCGGGCATGTGGCATGTGGAATGCCAGTACCGGGAGCATTAGGGAGGCAGAGACAGAAGCATCTCTAGAGCGTGCTGGCCAGCTAGTCTGCCGAGCTGGTAAGCTCTAGGTCCAGGAAGAGGCTGCCTCGAGAACAGTGAGGAGGAGGGGCTGGACATACAGCCCAGCAGTTAAAGGCACTTGCTTGCAAAGATGGCCCACTCAGGTTTAATCCCAAAGCCACCCAATTAAAGCTGAATACATAGTGGTGCCACTGGCATTTGTTTTCATGGGCAAGGGGTCCTGTGTGCCCCCTCCACATACAAATGAGTAAATTTTCTTTTTTCTTTCTCTTTCCTTTTTATTTTATTTTATTTTATATTATTTTTGAGGTAAGGTCTCACTCTAGCCCAGGCTGACCTGAAATTCACTCCATAGTCTCAGGGTGGCCTTGAACTCATGGCCATCCTCCTACCTCTGCCTCTCAAGTACAGGGATTAAAGGCATGCACCACCACATCTGGCTACAAATGAATAAATTTTTTAAAATAAGATGGAGTGCACTGAGGAAGAGAAACACATCAACCATGACCTCTGGCCTTGACACGCATGTACATACTCATGCATACACACCCACATATACGCAGTATGCTGTACCCATGCACACATACACGTAGATATGCATGACACACGAATACACTTGCAAAAAATAACACAGAGGGGCTGGAGAGATGGCTTAGTGGTTAAGTGCTTGCCTGTGAAGCCTAAGGACCCCAGTTCGAGGCTCGATTCCCCAAGATCCACATTAGCCAGATGCACAAGGGGCGCACGCGTCTGGAGTTTGTTTGCAGTGGCTGGAGGCCCAGACACGTCCATATTCCCTCTCTCTCTCTCTCTCTCTCTCTCTCTCTCTCTCTCTCTGCCTCTTTCTCTCTCTGCTGCTCTCAAATAAATAAATAAAAATAAACAAAAAATTTTAAAAAAACAACACAGAAAGAACAATTTTCCCTAACATTTCAAAAACCATGACATCAATCAAATCTATATCAGCAGACTTGATATTCACATTACTAGTGAAGTTGAGGCTCTGTCAGAAGCTGGATTGATGAAATTTTTAGCTATCAAGGAAAAAAAAAGTGGGCTAGTATATTTGAAAGAGTTTTTGTTGCCAGAATAAAACCCACAATGAGTTTTCTGGGTAGTCTTTCATTAAAACAGATCAATTGTGCACAACATGGCGGATGTGTCTGGAGTTTGTTTGCAGTGGCAAGAGACCTTGGTGTGTCCATTTTTGTTCTTTCTCTCTCTCTCTCTTGCACCCTCCTTGCAAATAAATAAAACATGCTTTAAAAAGAAAAAAAAAACATATCAATTGCTCCACATATCCTTTTCCCCTGTTTACATAATTGTTTCCTTCTTTGCAGACAAGTAGAAAAGTGTACCACTTTCATTTTATACATTTATATTGTGTCAAGTTTATGCTTGAGATAGAATGAGAAACAATGGAAGGACCGAGGCATAAAATATTGGCTGACGATCATGTTAAGGTTAAAAATCACAGGATTTTGGAAAAATAACAAAATATAATAAATAGGGTTGCAACACTACTTGGCATCCAGAACCCATGCAATGTAAGCAGCAGTCCAAAAAAGATGCAAAATCTTAAAGCTAGAAAATGAATTCATAAGGCCTTTTGCTTGCAATGAACAATTAGCAGAAATCCCTCTAAGTTCACGAGTCGCACTTGGACGAGGCAGATGGTCCATTCCCTAAATCATGGCTTCACCAATTTCACAGAGTGGAGGTTTTCACAGGACAGCGAGCACAAGTGAATAGATGGGCATACAGCTCCCCACAGTCGGCTCTGTTCCGCAGGCTGAGCGCGGGCTGGCTTGTGCGTTTTTCTTGCCCACGTGTGAGGTGGTCCGTGAGGCAGTACCTACCCCGTGGCACTGAGATGCAAGGCAAATCCTCAGACTGTGGGCTTCTGCGACCTGCTCACTGTCTGCCTTTCTGAGGCTTTCTGATAAGGCAGCATTGTCCCCACCCAGCACCGGAGCCTCATCCAGGGGGTGTTGGAGGAAAAACACAACTGCCCAAAGCTGCCATGGGTGTCATGCCGACTGGGAGATGAAGAGGTGCTCCGTTCTTCCCGTGTGTCATCTGTTTTGAGGTGGACATTCCCTATGGCATTTCCCATGACAACACCAAGCCACGGAGCTGGTCAACAGAGGCTGGGAGTCCGTGTTTCTCCCTATCCCACCAGCATACATTTCATCCATCACTGCTTTATAAAGGTGTAAGGTAGCCTGCTTGGTGAAAAGGTTTGCAGAGAATCCAGGAACACTTCTTGATTTACAAACAGATAGGAGAATGGCTTCCTTCCTAAAAGGCAGGTGTTGGGGGCTGGCGAGATGGCTTAGTGATTAAGCACTTGCCTGTGAAGCCTAAGGACCCTGGTTCAAGGCTCCATTCCCCAGGACCCACATTAGCCAGATGCACACGGGGGCGCACGTGTCTGGAGTTCGTTTGCAGTGGCTGGAGGCCCTGATGTGCCCATTCTCTCTCTTCCTCTCTCTGTCTCTGTCAAATAAATAAATAAAAATAAACAGAAAAAAAAAATTTTAAAGGCAGGTGTTGCAATCAGGTTCACATTGCTGGCAGAAATCACCTGTCCAAGAGCAGCTTTTGAGGAAAAAGGGGTTTACTTTGGCTGATAGACTCAAGGGGAAGCTCCATGATGGCAGGGAAAACGATGGCATGAGCAGAGAGGGTGGACATCACCTCCTGCCCAACATAAGGTGGACAGTAGCAACAGGGGAGTGTGCCAAACACTGGCAAGATGAAACTGGCTATAACACCCATAAGCTCACCCCCAACAATACACCACCTTCAGGAGGCTTTAATTTCCAAATCTCTATCAGCTGGAACCTCGCATTCAGAACACCTAAGTTTATGAGGGACACCTGAATCAAACCACCACAGCAGGAGAATTTAATTCTGTCTCTTAGTAAGAAGTATTTCAAAATGCTTCTTGGACATTTTATATTTTCTCATGCACAGGAAGGAGAACAGATCAGACAGTAGCTGCCTTTAAAGAGACAGCTGGTTTCAGGAGTGGTGGCTCATGCCTATCATGCCAGCACTATGGAGGACGAGGCAGGAAGGAAACAAGTTCGGTTCCAGCCTGGGCTACATCGAGAGACCCTGTCAAGAGTAAAAGGAAGGAAGGAAGGAGGGAAGGAAGGAAGGAAGGAAGGAAGGAAGGAAGGAAGGAAGGAAGGAAGGAAGGAAGGAAGGAAGGGAGGGAGACAGGGAATGGAAAAGGGAAAGGAAGGGAAGGGAAGGGAAGGGAAGGGAAGGGAAGGGAAGGGAAGGGAAGGGAAGGGAAGGGAAGGGAAGGGAAGGGAAGGGAAGGGAAGGGAAGGGAAGGGAAGGGAAGGGAAGGGAAGGGAAGGGAAGGGAAGGAAAAGGCAGTTTGTCACTGACCATGACTGAGGGCAGCAAGCAGGCCATCTTGGGCAGTCACAAGGGAAGAGTAGATTAGGAGACAGGAGAGAGAAGAGTAAGTAGAAAAGCCTTTAGTGGTGATTTTCATAGGGAGTAATACTTTTGTAGGCAGCTTTCCTAGTGTGATGGGCTCTGGGCTGAGGGGGATTCCTGGTTGGCTGGGACCTGGCTCTGTGAGGTAGGGTAGGGAAATACTTCTTGACTTCATGCTCCGGTGAAGGAGGCCGGTGGGGGTATGGATTCATGTTTGGCGAGGTGACACCTCACAGATACCACAAGCTAGCTGTTGGCTATGTCTAGGAATTAACTAATGCTCTAGCAGGCCATCTCTTTAGCCCACAAGACCCTGATACGTCAGACAGCACCTGTAAATGCAGAAAATAAAAGATATGAGCAGCACAGAAGGTCTCACAAAATTTCCTCTGTGTACTTGACTTTCTATTCTTTCTCATTACCTAAGTAGCGGACCTGCTATGAACATTTTTCATGGGGCAATGCACATGGATTGTTCACAAGTCACAGGTTCAAACACGGACCCACTTAGTTTTGTCATCTGAGTGTAGCTTCCCATAAATGCTTTCTTTTCAGCTGAGGGCTTGAATCATGGTACTTGAGTTTTAATCATCTACTTCTTTTATTGCATCTGTGTTTGTATGTGGTATGCATGTGCATATATGAATGAGTGCAGGTAGTGAGGCGTGGATGTGAACACAGCACACACAGTACACATAGAGGCCAGAGGGAAACATCTTGGGTGTCTTCCTGGATATAACTCTTTATTTCCTGAGGCAAGTTTCCTCACAAACCCAGCACCTGCCATTTCATCTAGTCTAGCTAGCCAGCTTGGCCCAGGAATTCTCCGTCTGCCCTACCACGTGCTGGGATTCTGGATAGACCACCACACCCACGTGGGATTTGCATGGCTTCTGGAGATCCATGCCCAGATCCTAACACTTGCCCGGCAAGTGCTTTATTACACTGAGCATCCCCCGGCCCCTGATCCCCCATCGAGTTTTTTTAGCAACCAGTTTCCATTGGCTGAAGTTGCATTTGCAGAAAGATTGGGGAGTGGGAAGATGACTAACAAAGCTATTGCTTCCCTCCATGCTTTTTTTGTGACAAGGATCTTGTTCTAAGCTTTTTCTGTTTCATTCTCTCTTTTCTTTTTTGTTTTTTTCTGGTTTTCTGAGGTAGGATCTCACGCTAGCTCAGGCTGACCTGGAATTCACTATGTAGTCTCAGTTTGGTCTCGAACTCATGGCGATCCTCCTGCCTCCGCCTCCCAAGTGCTGGGATTAAAGGTGTGCGCTGACATGCCCGGCCCTTCATTCTCTCTTTTGCAATTGCCTCCTAGCTTTGCTCTCTAAGCCATAAGCAGTTTAGACAGTCATAGGCCCAGCATTTCAACACCGCCAATGAGGATGATTCAGGACTCGCTTTTACTTGCAAGTTAAGTCCTTTGCTGGGTCAGCCATGGTCCTACCCAATTTGGCCACTCAACGGATCTCTATTGATGGTGGTTCCTTTGGTCTGCTTTTCCTTGGCTGTCCACCCATAGAAATGTTTACAAACCCCTCAGTGCTCACAGCTACCCAAACCGGAGGACAGCTACATTGACCTTACTGCAAGCACTGCGATGGCAAAGGACGAATGGTTTCCGGCCTCTTTCCCGTTGCTTCCAGCCTTCTGCTTGCTTGGGCGCATGAGCAGGAGCGCAGACCCCCGAAGGACTGCGTGCTTTCGCAAGTCATGAAGAAGTCACTAAAACCTAATTGATAGCTCCAAAGACTCTGACGATGGCAAGTCCATAAACTTAATGGCACTTATTAATTTATGGGCTATTACTACTAAGTGAGTAATCTTTCTATAGAAACAGCAAAGAGCCGGAGTTTCATTACGATGACGGCGGCTGTCTCTGCTTGGTGAATGATAACTAAGTCCACCCACGCGGGAGTAGCTCAGGCCCCCAGAGAAGCCCCCCTGAAAACCTGACAGTGATGGTACAAGGCCTGGCAAATGGCAGGCAGGCAGCACAATGAGGTAGAAAGATAGTGTTGGTAAACATGTCTCCAATTCCAAAGGGGCTTAGTGAGCTTAGTCTTTGGTCCAGGCACTAGCATGGCCGAGGGAAGCAGGATGCCAATGAACGATCACTCTTCTTGTAAAACTCACTGCTCCTTGAGAATGACCAGACTCTGGAAGCCCTTTGCTCTAACTGTCTCAGGTTCTATGGGAAACCTATGGAGTCATGTCTTACCCCTCCCCATGGAGAATTCCCAGACCCATTCAAATTATAGAGTCTGTAGCAGACAGCTTCAGGTTCGCTGAGATGAACGTCCAGACCAGGCACAGTTATGGAGGAAGGGATTTATTGAATCTTACAGATCCAGGGGAAGTTCCATAATGGCAGAAGAAGCTGGCCCACTTTCACAGGACCAATTAGAGAGAGAGAAGTACAAGTCTAAAAGCCACACAGCACACTCCAGGAACTCCATCTAGGTACACTTTGCATATTTATAGATTGAAATCTCAAACCCACCACCACACCTTAAGATCTGCCCAATGACACTGCCTCCAGCCAGGTGGCTGTAAATATAACTACAAACTAATAAAACACTGAATATACTGGGGCCGTCTATGCATACTACCACAGTCTCCATTTAGATAGACTCAGCTGGAAATGCTGCAAGCCGACCTGCCCATCTGTAGGGGAGAAATGGCAACATGAGGCTGCCTGGGTAGGGAGAGGTTGCCGTGGTGGAACAGGAAGCCCAGGTACTTGGAGTTTGAAGTTGGCTTCCTTTGGACTTTGGGAAATTCACATAACTGTTTTGAGCATCAAAATAATTTCATCACCGTCATATAGGTGTCACAGCTCCATCATGTCTGTTTGAGTCTGAAACTGAAATGCCCCCCATAGGCTCGTGTGTTTGAGCACTGTTGCCTAGCTAGTGGCTTTGTCTGGGAGGCCTTGGAACCTGTAGGAGGTGGGGCCTAGCAAGAGGAGGTAGGTCAGTGGGAACAGGTTCTTGGGAGTATGTTATCCCTGGCTCCTTCCTCCTCTACCTTCTGCTTCCTGGCCAGTTAGTGTGATATCATCAGCTACCTTTGTGCTTCCACCATTTTCTCTTCCCTGCCATGATCTTCTAAAGTCCTCTGGAATGATGACCTGAAAGAATTCCTTCCCTATTTAAGTTAATTCTATGAGGGATTTTGTCACACAACAATAAGAAAAAATAATTAACACAATGAACTAACAGGTAAAGTCAATGTAGGACGAGGAGAAGAAAAATGTCACACACTGTACAAGGCCACATGTCAGAAGAGTGCCTACTACATAGTAGATGTTTGATAAAGGACAGTTTTAAGAGACAGTTTTTACCCTGGAGTCGAACACTCTAGACACTGCCCAATCTTCTGGGGATTAGAGGGGAAGGTTGCTGTCTCTGTTGTCCCAAATATATCTGGTTAGGCTATGGCAAAATTTAAGATAAATGTTAAATTTGAGCCAAAGCCAGAAGGGGTCAGGATAGCCCTAGTGTATTTCCAGAGAAACACCAAAAAGGCTCTTACTTCCATTTGGTTTGACTGCAGGATCAGCTTCCCTGTGAACAAGAAACACAGCAGAATGGCCTCGGGTCTTTCTTACACTTGGATTCCAAGAGGATGGCTCTGAGAATGTTGCAACCCAGGTTGAACTCGGGCTTAAGCTAGGCACAGTAGAAGCTGAACTTGTGGCCAGTGGTTTTATTTGTTATGTCTGCTCATTCACGGAAGTGGTCCCTTGTCCCTTGCAAGGCGATGCTGTCAGAAACCTAATAGCAGGGCCATGATTGTTAAAACCAATGTGATTATCATGTGGACTGAACCTGAGACCATTCACCACTGTGTAATATTTTCCACATGTCGGTTCATTTCTTAAAGCCTTTTCTTCTTTCCCACGTATTCCCTGTTCCCACGTGAATGTGTGCACATGGGCACACAGGTGCCATGTAGCACATGTGTCTTCGAGCATGAAGTGGGAGGACTCTATGAGAATGGGGATCTTTCTCATTTCAGAAAGTTGAATTTAGTATTTATGGGTCTATTATGTAGTCCTCTGGGAACTAGTCACACAATCTCAATTCAGGCCAGTCTGTTTCTCCTCGTGTTTGCTTCTAAAAATTAATGCACTTGCCAAGCCATAACAAGCTGCTCCTCTACAAGAATCACTTCTCACAAGACACACGAAGTGCCCAGTATTGACACAAGTGACCTACTAAATAGCAGGGAGAGGAAAAGACTTCCCAGTCTGACGGAAGGGGATCCAGCAATTGGCACTTTGTCAACACTGATAATGACTGTAAATAGTTAGGGCACACATTCAGAATTTGAGAAGCACCTTCTCATATTTTCTTTGAGGCTCACAAGAACCCTGAGAGATCTGTGGGGTCAGCATTATTATGATTCATAATAGGTATCACTCTTGTGATTGTTAATCTTGACTGGATTTAGAACCACCTAGGAGATTAGTAAAGCATCAAGCTGGTATGTCAGTAAGGGCTCCATAGAGGACTACCTAAGGAATGAAGGCCTGTTCTGCATGTGGGCACCCCATATTGCAGGTTGGGGACCCATGGAATAAAAGAGGGAAATAGGAATTCAGATAGCTTAGGCATTCTTTACCTCTGCTTCCAGGCTACCAGGAAGTGAGCCTTTTTGCTTCATCATCCCCTGTCCTCTATGATGGGCTGAAACCACTGAAACAGTAAGAATAAATAGGGGCTGGAGAGATGGCTTAGCGGTTACAACACATGCCTGCGAAGCCTCAGGTCCCGGGTTCGATTCTCCAGGTCCCACGTAAGCCAAATGCACATAGTGCCACAGTATGTCATTGGAACTTCTTCTTATAACATACTGTTTAGTTGGATGAATAGAGTTAATGATGATATATTATGATTTCAAGATAGATGAAAGGGTCTTGAATGTTTCCACTTCACCAAGAAATGATTCATAGGTGGGCTGGGGAAATGGCTTAGTGGTTAAGGCATTTGCCTGTGAAGCCTAAGGACCCCGGTTCAATTCCCCAGGACCCATGTAAGCCAGATGCACAAGGGGACACATGTGTCTGGAGTTCACTTGCAGTGGCTGGAGGCCTTGACTTGCCCATCCTCTCTTTCTCTCTACCTGTCTCTCTCTCTCTTTCTCTCAAATAAATAAATAAATTTTAAAAGAAATGATTCATAGGAGATAGATATGCTAACTACCTTGATTTGATCATTAGACTATATACACATATGGTAAAATATCACAGATCATGCATAAATTATTCAACTATTACATATCAATTAAAATAAAACTAATTTTCAACACCTCAAAGGAACAATGTAATCGTTGTTTAAATAAAACTATAAAGCTGGAGATGAGGCTCAATGTTTGATCACTTGCCTGGCATACCTTGGGCCCTGGGTTCTATCCACAGTACCACAAGAGAAAGAAATTAAAGTGGAAAGGAAGGAAGGAAGAGAAAGAAAATAAGAAAGAAAGAAAGAAAGAAGGAAGGAAAGAAGGAAGGAAGGAAGGAAGGAAGGAAGGAAGGAAGGAAGGAAGGAAGGAAGGAAGGAAAGAGAGAAAGAAAGGAAGCAAAATGCATAGTGGTCTGATGATTGAATGTGATTATGGAAGCAGAGCACCTAACATCCACCAGGATTGACCAGGAGCTGAGCACATCTTTCCTCAGCCTATGGAGTAAAATAATCAGGTAAACAGAACATCAAGGGATTACTGAAGAGAGAAAATATTTAAGAGATATGGACCTTTGTTGTTTGCATGCAAATGCAATTATAATCTATAATAAGCCCTATCTAATCCTTGGTGATATTAGCATAAGAAATTGGCCCAAGTTCTTATAGTTTTCTTTCATTATTGTTAAATGTATCTTTCTTTGGCTCTGTCATAGAATTTGTAGACTGTCCCACCTGTAGTAATGAGTCTTCTGTTAAGTTAGGAGCAAGTAGTTGAGGCTTGAGACACTTGTCCTCTGCTTCTCTCTCCATCACCCAGTCCAAACTGGTCCGTTAGACCATGCTGGTGTTATCTTCTTTACCATGCCCACTATTCCCAGTTGTCAACTAATTCCTGGACTCTTTCCAGACCTACAGGGACTCGAATAAAACTTGAGGAAGGAGCGCTAGTTCTTAAACCAAGTGGGCTTCACATCAGCTCAGATCAGTACCCTGCTGAGTGAGGCACTCCATCTTCTCTGAGCCACTGAACATGAACTCCAAATTCATTAATCCAAGGGCACAGAGCCAGGACAGAGATCCTGCTAGCTTTCTATTGATTTTCATTGCTGTGGCTTTGATCACCCGCATGTATCCAAGACCTAGCCATGAAATGACTGATAATTTACCATGTAGAAAACCAGGGCATAAACAGGTGTAGTCCCCTGGCCCTGGTGCTTAGGTGCTAGGGAAGGGGAGGGCTGGAGCTCAGAGCCTCATTTGGGGGAGTTCGTGTACCCTAAAAGAATACACTCCCCCTTTCACTGTGTTGTAATTCTCTCTGTCACGGAAACCCTGTTCTAGAATCTTCACACTTACAATGCTCCTTGACCTCACTTATATTTACTTTCTAAGTACTTAGCTGGTGACCTCATGCTATGCAAAGCTTAAAGAAACTTTTTGTACAGCTATTAAAGGCAATGTTCATTCTCCAATGCACATGTTATATAGGATTTAAACTTGATCTCTGAGTCTACAACAGGATCCTGATGATGGTGAAAATCCCATAGAGTGCCTTACCCTTTTCCCAAATGGCTCTGCCTTCATCTCCTCCCTGAGAGCAGCTTTTGAGTATACATGGGCCAACATACTTCCCACTGTATCTGACTTTATTCCTGATCTCTTTCCCATCATGCACGTTGCTATGCTAATGATCTCATCCCCCAGTTGTATTTTGGTTTATGGAGACCATATTCAAGGTCTTTTGTGTCTCGTTTCAACCACATAACCACAAAACCAAACTCACAAAGACTGGTGGGGGCATGAAGTTAATCACCTGGGAGCTTGGTGAAAGTTGTACTTCTTGCAGACAACCCAGGGACCCTCACTTTTCCTAGTCTAAAACAGCTCCTTTCAGACCCAGAAAGCTCCCAGGCGTCACCCACTCCAACTCTGGCAGTGGCAACCGGCTTATCCTCACCCCCACCCTGTGCTCGTAGGCTGCTAAAGGGCCAAAGGAGCTTCAAGAAGTGTGGCTGCCCCGAGGAGGTGGTTCAGGGGGAAACATACCTGGTTTGCAAACACAAGTACATGAGTTCGGATCCCTAGAATCACCACACAGCCGGATGTGGTAGCAAAGCATCTGTAACCCGAGCGTGCCTATGAAGGAGCTGGGACATGGAGACAGGAGTGTCCATGGCCAGAAGCCTGGGGTGTGCAGCGGAACAGCAAAGAGGCCCCACCTCAAACAAGATGGAAGGAGAAGGCCAGCATTCAAGGTTGTCCTTTGATCTCTACACAGAGCCATGGCATGTGCACCCCCTCCCAAACATACACAGAGAGAGAGAGAGAGAGAATTTCTTTCAAGTCTCCATGTGAGCAAAAGTGACTACTCGTCACCACATCTGAGACAACCAAGGAGGAAGCCCCAGCTTCCCTGGGCCACTGATAAGGGTGTTGCCTTTGGAGTATCCTCATAGAGCAAGTATTAGTTTATTTCTTCTTAAAAAATACTTTGTTAGCTGGGCGTGGTGGCACAAGCCTTTAATTCCAGCACTCAGAAGGCAGAGGTAGGAGCATCACCGAGAGTTCGAGGCCACCCTGAGACTACGTAGTTAATTCCAGGTCAGCCTGGACCAAAGTGAGCCCATACCTCGAAAAACAAAAAACAAACAAACAAAAAACCTTTATCTTTGTTTCTTTTATCCCCTTCCTTTGGTTTTCTGTCTTTTCCTTCCTGTAGATTATAAACACATGTAGCATTTTTCTAGTAACCACTATCCTAGCCTTACATCACCAAGGCTTTCACTGAAGAAACAAGCTCCTTAACTGTGAGGTACAGAACTTGGCGGCGGAATGAGCGGTGTAGTAGGAAAGCCACCTTCCAGAAGCATGTTTTATTACTTTTGTGACTCACGTGTCTCCATCTCACCTCATTTGCCGTTAAAACACAGAATATGCAGCAAACTGAGACATGCAGAATGGGATCTCAGTGGGGATTAAGCGCAGACAAAAAGCTTATTACTTTGGTTTCCCTTTTTCTTAAAAAAAAAAAAATCTGTTTCCCAAAATAACGGACAAATGGTCCTTTGTGGTGATGGGCAGGATGTTGCCTCTACTGTTGTCAACGGCTGTTTGACATCTTGCTGGACAGTGGGATGTGCATCACAATTGCAGACAGCAAGCCGGGGCTCACGGGAGAGCGATGCCACGCGGCCTCAGAAAGCAAGAACGGGAAAGGACGAGTGGAGCCCGATGCACAGGATGTATATCATTCAATATCTGAGAGTTTTCATTTCTCAAATTAAAATGCTCAGATATTTCAAGAGTGAGGGAATCTGTGAATGTGACATTGTGCCCCAAACTGCATAATCACAGGTACTAATTGGGGAGCTTTTCCAGTTACCCCTTCACTTGGCACTTTGAGGACATTATCCCAAGGAAAAACTTTTGACTTCCTAACACCCGGCTTGTGCCTGACCCAGAATTGCCTTGTGTCTCTTATCCGTCAACCATTAACCTCTCCTTGTTCAGCTGATCTCAACCAGAGATCCTGAAGAAAGCAGTCATATTAAACACTCATCCTAACAAATGAATAGCTGATTGACTTGAACTTTCCCAAGAGAAGTTTCTTCTGAGGAAGTTGTGAGCAGTGTCTACTGGGTGGAATTTCAGGTGCCACCATCAAGTCATCGAAGGTTATTAAGCTTTGGGCACAGTCTTTAGTGTTTTGTGATGTTAAACTGAGTAGCTCTGCAATGCGGAGTAGAAATCTTTCCGAACACTTGTTTTTCTTTCATTGAACCTGTCCTCCTGTCTCTACCTCCAAAGTGATTACAGGCATGTACTACCATGACCTGTTTATGTGAGCAGGAGATAAAACCCAGGGCCTTTTGCCTGCTCAGCAAGCACTCTGCCAACTACATTCCCAGTGTCTCTCTCTCTCTCACTCACTCTCACTACAATTTTTAAAGTTGAATTAGTTTAACCTTGTGAAAACCTCTTTACAATTGTTCCTATTTTTTACATGCTGTAAAGGACGAAGAAGAAAAAAAAATTGTCATGGGCTCTCAGAAAAATGTTGCAAACCACTACCTCCAAAGTTCCCCAGCACACATTCCCCCATGAACTGGAAAGTCAGGAGCCCTGTTTCAAGAAAATAGGCCTAAGCACAAGCTCACCTCTATGATAAGCACCTGTTTCCAAGCACCAGCTGCATTGCTGGATTGGCCATATGAATTCAGCAGACCACAGCCATCCCTTCACTTACTGTAGCTGTGGACAGTAGGCAAGACAGCTTCATAGCTTACAACCCTCTCACATGAACTGATGGCGGGACAATAGGAATTCAATTCACATGACCTCTAAGTCCAGCATTGAATAGGCAAAGTACTTAACACCCTGAGGATATCACATAGCAATCACATGATACCTTCCCAATGCTACAGAAAGTCAAATCAGTGATAACCACTTTCTGTCTATTCAGCAGGCAGAAGGGAATACTACGGTGAAGTTGGGGGTCCTGGAGACAGACAGCCGATGGGGAGAGAAAACAAAGGCGTTGCACTTTGACATGAGAGGAAAATACACACGCCATGCTTCAGGGTATTAAAAGACAGCTTCCTCCCTTCCACTTAACCCAGGGAACTTCTCCATTAACCCTAATAAAATTAATGCCCTAATCTGTGAATGTTCAGTTCACTGCTACACAGTAGTGCATGATAATATATGTGTGAGAACTTTGAACTCACACAAATGGAAACAGTAGTAAAATTAAGCCATGTCTGTTTCTGTACAATTTGACTAATTCCCATGAGAAAGGTTGAAGTAGTTTCTTCCCAACCCCCACACTTTTTCAGATCCCAAAGACTAAGGACTGTGAATGTAGCCATTGAGCCCAATCCAGGGCTGGCCAAAAACACTGCTGTAGTGAGCAGACTGCAATAGCAGATGCATTTGCTAGGTCCTACATAATTAATTCTTAAATTGGAATTTTTTTCTGCATACTTCTTGAATGACAAAATGTACAATTCACATTGAAATAAATAAACATTAAGGATCTGATATATAGTAATATTCTTGATCATAATTGGCTCATTCTTCCAAGCATTTCCCTTAGATGTGTGGTATAATCACAGCCAAGAAAACTGTACACAGTCCCTCATCTCAATACCAGCTGAGCCCCTGACCCTTCCTATGGCCCAGATCTGGAAGTCAACTTGGAAAGGTTATAACGTAATCCCTAATTCCCGCTAAGGAGTTAGTGACTACAAGCTTTACTATTCTCAGACATATTTATGCATCAAAAGATGAGGCATGGTCTGGAGTGATGACTTAGCAGTTAAGTACTTGCCTGTGAAGCCTAAGGACCATGGTTTGAGGCTCAATTCCCCAGTACCCACGTACTGATGCACACATACATTTGGAGTTCATTTGCAGTGGCTGGAGGCTCTGGTATGCCCATTCTCTCTATATGTCTCTTTCTCTCTCTAAAAGAAATAAATAAAAATATTAAAGAAAGATGAGGCACATTATTTGATTTAATAAAATAAACTTCCAATGGCGTGTTTTGTACAGATAATCATTTGGAAGGAGAAGCAATTTGGAGTGGAAGAAAACTTTCCCAGTGCAAATTAAGTCTTAAGAGGGTCATTATTATGTTTTATTCCCAGAATCAAGAAATAGTCTGGTAATGCTACTACTGTGTATGAGGTTACTCAGTTTGGGCACACATACTAGCATGTGTGTTCTTGGCAGAGCTATTGAGCAACCTGGAAAGTTCGTGTTATTAGCTAGCTTGCCTGTCATAAGTGAGGCTGATTTTTCTGTGGCTCACCTTTTTCTTTCAAGTTTTGCTTTATATTTCTTTTTCTCCTCTATATTATTATTTGTTTAGATATTTGACATTAGTTTCCATGAGGAAGTAATACTTTGCACTTGTTGCTGCCTCATGCACATTCTTGGAGCTTTTAAGCAGGAGGTTTGTGTCCTGAAGGAGGCAAGGTTGGGGGAACTCCGCTGCTGTGTTACATTCGCATTCTCCACGGGAAGACTGGATCTTGTCATGCCCCGGCAGCCAAGAGCTGAGAGGTGCACACTGAAGGCTCATAACAAGAGCAATCGTTTTTATTCCCATCTCTTTTTTGAATTTAGCAGATGTTGCCTTGGATGCTCTTCTGCTGGGTTATCGGCTGTGTAACTTTTCATAATTTTAGTGCCCTTTGCCAGTGCTGGCTGTACCCTCTGCCGACATGCTTATCTTCGTCGTCTTTGAACTCAGTGTGCAGAACCTGGGCTTGTCTCCAGCACTGAGTTCTCCAATGCTGCAGGTTCCCGCTGCCTTGTTCTGCGTGTTCCTTACGGTCTGCTTCACACACACACACACACACACACACACACACACACACATACACACATACATACACACACACATACACACACATACACACACACATACATATACAAACACACATACATACACACACATACTCACATACATATATATACATGCACATACATATACACACTACACACACATAAACACACACATACATATACACACACATACACACATTCATATATACACACACACACATATACAAACACACACACATACACACATACATATATACACACACATACATATACAAACACACACACATACACACACATAAACACACATACACACACACATACAAACACATACATATATACACACATACATATATGCACACACATACATATATGCACACACATACATACACATAAACACACACATACACATACATCACACATATGCACACATAAACACACATACACACACATAAACACACACTTCTTTTTTTTTTTTAATTTTTTTAAATTTATTTATTTGAGAGTGACAGACAGAGAGAGGAAGAGGCAGATAAAGAGAGAGAGAATGGGCGCGCCAGGGCCTCCAGCCTCTGCAAACGAACTCCAGACGCGTGCGCCCCCTTGTGCATCTGGCTAATGTGGGACCTGGGGAACCGAGCCTCGAACCGGGGTCCTTAGGCTTCACAGGCAAGCGCTTAACCGCTAAGCCATCTCTCCAGCCCAAACACACACTTCTTATATTTCATTTTCACTCTCTCTATCCATACTCAATACGTCCAGTGGTTTCTTTAATAAATGTGTGCTATAATCAGCCAGGCTCCTGATTTTAAGGTTCTGGGGCCCAGAAAACCAGTGCACACCTACACACGCTGAGTACACCAGCAGCCAACCCCTGACGTCATTGTCGGGGAAGGCAAACTGAAGCACGAAAGTGCGAGTCAATGTCAGCGCCCCACCACGGGAGCTCCTCCCCCTCGGACGCCCAGGCCTCTGCAACCTGAAATCAGGGCAGGCTTCTGCAGCATGCACCCTCCACTGTGTCTTGCTGCCTGCCTCTGCCATTACCACCCACATGAAAAGACAGGACTGTCAGAAGACCCTGGGCTGTCACTGCTCACTGTGCACCCCCAAGCTCTCTTTCCCCCTGCCCCTCCCTCCCTCTTCTGTTGTGTTCTGGAAGTTACTGGGTGCTTGTTGCTTGTGGTAGTATATGAATGTGGGCAGAGAGAACTGGGGGCTAAGACTGGTTATCTCTAAACAATTCAGAAGAAAGTAGCATGACTCCCTTGGCTCATTTATTCAAACCTGACATGTGTGAGCCATGAGACACCCACAGAAGGGACAATGGGGGGGGGGTCCTGTTTCCTTTCATGGGCTTAGCATGTCTGTGTTTCATAAAGTTAAGCATTGTTCAGCTATTGTTTGTTTAGCCTGTGATATTGGACCTTTCTCCAGCGTTCTCTTTCTAGGTAGTTTATTGGGTGTGGGGGATGGGGGATTGAGTGTCTGCTGAGCACTTTCTGTGCCTTCGGGATCTCAGTGGGGAACTGCAAGAGCCTACCCTGGAGGCATCGCTATCATAAAATGTCACTGACAAGCCTGGCCTGTCATCTGGAACTCCCATTACCGGAGAATAAAACATTAACATCGGTGATGGGTTTGAGGAAAGATCCCATGAGCCCACAGGGTAGTGTTAGCTTCTCTCCCACTCAGATTAGGCAGTATTATGAAAATGCTTAAAATGTGATGTCTAGTCCATAACTGCGCAGTGACATTATAATAATGTACCCTTATCACTGCAGTTTTGCATTCTAATCTGGCCCCTACTCCCATTTCAATGAACGGTCCATATTCTCACTGTTAAAAATGAGCACAGATCTCTCTCTCTCTCTCTCTGTCTCTCTCTCTCTCTCTCTCTCTCTCTCACACACACACACACACACACACGCACACACACAAAGCACACTAAGCACAATATTCTGACTGCCAAAGTTCCCCAGCAATGGGAACTAGAAAAGGGCCTTAAAATTCCTGCAAAAGAATGTGCTTATTGTAATTTTACAAGAATAAGCTTGAAATGCTTCCAAACCCCGCCTGCCTCAGGTGGCCGGGGCCATGTAGGGTAGAGGAGAGTAACAGTCGTTTTCTTCACATGACGCTGTTCTACAGTGAGAAATATTTAGAAGGCCACTGGAAAACGGCCATAACAGCATGTCATTGAAAGCATTGTGGAAGGGAAAGTGGAACTGGGGACACATGCATTCTTTCGGCAGGGCTGTAGTTAGGGAAAACATCAATATAAAAAAAATAGCCTATTTTTAGGATCTCAGTATTTCATATGAGAATGCCTCTGAGTCACATTTTACAAGGGCGACACACTTAGCTACTGTTGGGCTGCAGTTCCCGACCAGCTTAGGGGAAATGAAGTGGAATTCCGCTGGTGAGCACTTCCTGGCAAAATTGCTTGTGAGCTTCTGATTGCAAAGTCTTTATGCCTAGCATTGACTTAAGTAGCAGGAAGAACCAAATCCCTGGTTGATCCAATGCTGCTCTCAAGCTTTTGAACTATTCTGTTGGGCTCAAAAGTCTCGGGGAAGCTGTAAAATTTCTATTTTAAGATTCTTAATTTTTTAGTGTGCTTCAAACTCCTGAGGCATTTTTAATGGAGTACTTATTATAACAAGAGGCCTTAATTCTCATGTTTTGGCAACAGTGTGTTCTTTTCTAAGGCAGATAGAGATCCTAAGAGTTTAGAGTGCAATTGCAAGAGACTACATGCCAAATGGGAGTTAGTGGAATCCACGTACAACATTGGGTGGTTTGAAATGGTGATCCTTAGGCTATCCTTGTTGGAGTGGATAAAAGATAGGTCGTTATCAATGTTCAGCTGAACCCTGGTGGCTTTCCACAGAAGCATATGGAGTTTGTCTTTAAGTGAAGTTTATACAGTAAAGTGTAGGGCATGGTAATTTTGCTTTTATTGTTTTAGCAGGTGGCTTTGTTTTAGATCAGTATATAAAACAACAGGTTTCATTTTGGAATTATACTTTGTTTTTCTTGATATTCTTTCCCCAGTTCCCTCCCCGGCCCCTGGCAGGTTCTCATTGCTCCTCTCCCCTTCCCTCCAGCCCACTTTTTCTTTCATATGTTCTGTTACCCTCTTTCCACCTCCATCCTAAAATTCTCCTAAGAATTTCCCCTTTCTACTTCCATAGCCAATACCTACACACCTAAATACACACACACCCCCACACGCACATACACACAAATTAAAATCTAGGACCAATATATGAAAGAAAACATATAGCATTTTCTCTTGGGGTCTGGGATATTTCACTAAAATAATAATTTCTAGTTCCATTCATTTTCCTGCACGTGTCCTGATTTCATTATTTTTATTATAACTAAGTAACATTACATTGTGTGTATGCACCACAGTTTCACTGTCCATTAATCTGTTGACGGCCATCTAGGCTGGTTCCATTTCCTAACTATTATAAATAGTGCAGCAATAAATACAGATGTGCAAATATCTCTGCCGTAGGGCTGAGAGTTCTTTGGGAATATGCCCAGGCGTGGTAGAGTTGGCCATATCATAGTTCTATTTTTAGTTTTCTAAGACCTCTATACCGATTTTCATAATGGCTGGGCTAGTTTACATTTCTATCAACAGTGAATAAAGGTTTCTCATTCTCCACAGCCTCACCAGCATCTGCTACCTTTGTAGCATGTAGGAAAGAATGCTAGCTTTGCCACCATTGAGAAGTCTTTCATTTGGAGAATGCCTTAGACTCTCTGAGCCCTGATTTCCATACTCGTGAAACATTCAGAGCTAAGAAAACCTACACGACAGTGTTGAGAGAATGATGACGCAATACTCATAAACAGCGTGGCAACCCTCTGCCTCCCTTTGATGAAGCAAATCAGGACTTAAGCAAGAGGAAGAATCTACTCTAAACCTTAACCCCTGTCTTGTTTTGTGCTTTGTGTGTGTGTGTTCGTATGTTTCCCTTTTGCTGTCGTTTTGCAACGTGGTCTCTGCTATGTAGCCCAGTGAACTCAGAGTCCTCCTGCCAGGGTCTGCTGAGGGCGGGGGTTAAAGGCATGAACCGCCACTTCTGGCTCTTGTCTCTGTTTATAACATATCAGAGATTGGCTCCCATCCATGTCTGGGAGTCATTCAAGCCCAACACACAGTCACCACAGCATCCAAGAGGGGGACCTGGGCACCATCATGCTATTAGTATTAAAATGAAAAGAACAGACTTTATCTTGGGAACAGAAATAAGAGTGTCTCCAAAACGCATGTATCCTTAAGTACAAAGCTCTCAAAATCATGTCTGGCCCACATTATGTGCTTCATAAGTCCTATGATATAAATTATATAATTAGTGTTATCATGGGAAATACTGACAAGACACAAAAGGTATGCATTTTATATATGCTCAGCACATTATGTCCCTATAGACAAAAGCAGAACCCATCTTTATCTGATGTTAAACTGAGCTGAGCTAAGGAGACTCCATTCCTTCAACAAACAATCAGTTCATGCTCACCAATGGGAATGTGGCCGGTGGGATGAACAGGAAGTGGAGCAGGAAGGCGCTGGGGGAGACCTATAGGCAGAGATGACTTGTCCTTTGTGAGGTGTCTGTGCAGATGTCTATGACCACTGGCTTCCACAGCCTCTCTGTGCTCACTTGAGGGTGCAGCCCACTTTGAGGCGGGCATAGTGGACACAGGAAGAGGACCGAGTCTTTGGTGATTGTATCAGTAACTTTGTCAATACTATGACAAAATACCCGGCAAAAGCAACTTTAGGGAGAAAAGATTCGCTTCGGCCTACATTTTGAGAGATCATGTTGGAGAAGGCATGCCAACAGGAGCTCGAAGATCCAGTCTCACTGCACAGTGGTGGAGAAGCAGAACGCAAGGAATGCGAAGCTCAGCCAGCTGTCTCCTCTTCATCCTCGCATTTAGTGGGGCTTCCTTTCTCAATTCACCCAATCAAGAAACTCCCTTGCAGACATGTTTACAGGTTTGTCTCCTAAGTGACTGCAGATCCTGTCAAGTTGCCAATATTAACCATCACAATGTCGAACTCAGTTATGGTGCCTGACTGTCAATACCATGTTCTGTATGTTTGAGAGAAAGCTCTGTAAATTGCATATGAGTTTCAGTGGGTATGTGGACTTTGCATAAGAAATGGAGTTTCCTTAGCTCAGCTCAGTTTAACATCAGAATCCCTTATGCCAAGATTCCTTCAGTTGTGAAGAACAGGCAAGAGAAAGTTAAAGAAACTTTAATGGGCTGGGGAGATAGCTCAGCCTCACATGCATTAAAAAGAAAACTTTTTAAAGTAAGGAATTTATTCTGTCACATAAAATGAAGTTTGGAAGTTGGTACAGCCTAGGTTTAAGTCGTAACTAAAATATAAGAATAAAAATTTTCTGTTTCTTCTTATATTTCTTGTTTTAATTGGCATCCATTTGTCCCAAAAAACATGGATACAATAGTCTCTCTTCCCTCCCACTAACTAAAGGTCTTTATCACTAGCTAAATTGCTAAATATTTGTAGACCTCAATTTAAAAAATAAAATGTTCAACAAAATATCTCTCCTTTCCAAGGTTGGAAGTATCTTGCATGAGGTTCACGGTGGAAACAGAGATGTGTTGAATGAATCCAGTCTGTATTAGTTACTTTTCCTCTGCTGGGACCAAAATACCTCACGGAAACTACTCAAGAGTAAAGAAAACGCATGTGGGCTCACAGTGTCAGAGGGGTCAGTCCATGGTTGCTTAGCTTCATGCCCTGGAGCAGGACGTCACAGCAGGGGCAGTGTGGGACAGGGGAAGTGTTCACAGGCAGCACAGCAAGAGCCAGGAAGTGGCCAGGGATAATATATCCCAGTGACCCAGTTTCTGGCTAAGCCCCACCTCCCCCAAATAGCAGCCCAGCTGCAGGCCAAGCATTCAAAACACAAGCCTGTGGAGGACAGTTGAGATTTCAACCCTAAGGGTCCTCATGCATGCATATGCTTGTGAGTGAGGAAGGCAGTCTCTGGACAAGGAGTGACTGGCTTGATTCCAGAACTTCACTTGTAAAAGCTATATGACCTTAGAAGACCTCCTCAGTCTCTCTGTTTCAGTTTTAGAATCATTATAGTTTAGGACCTATTGCACAAGGTCCTAAACTATATCCTAGGTGAATTCATTCTTAGAGTCTGGTCCAAAAGGAAGATAGCATCAATACCAGGTACTGCAAAAGGTAGGTCAGCACATTTGCTAAAGGCACAGATTCTAGAACCAGCCTGCAAGGGTTAAATTAATATCTCTCTCTACACAGTCTCCAGTTGAGTAATCATGTCATTGCTACTTAATATATGGTGCCTCTGCTTCTTCATCTATAAAGCAGACAGTAATGGTGGCATTGGTTTCATAACATTATAATTATTTAATAAATTGATACCTAGGAATACCTAGCATGAAAAATACATATAGTCATTATTTTTATTATCCAAGGGAGATAACCATCTGATGGCGGACAATTGGCAGATCCTGTCCACAGTCAAAGAGGGGATAGAAAACAAATTTGGGGGACTCTTAGGAACTCCCTATTATTTTTAAAATATTTTTATTTATTTATTTGGGAGTGTGCGGAGGGGCATGGTAGGGCCTCTTGCCACTGTAAACAAATGCCAGACCCACGCACCACTTTGTGTATCTGGCTTTTATGTGGGTACTAGGGAATTGCACCCAGGCCATCAAGCTTTGCGTGTAAGCCTCTTTAGTTGTGGAACCATCTCTCCAGCCCTAGAGATCCCTATTATCGATCTACCCAACTGAACATGCAGAGCGATGGTGTTTTAGTCTGCTCAAGCTGCCACCACCAACTGATGTAGTGTGGGTGCCTTAAACCACTGAAATCCATTTCTCACTGGAGGTTAGAACATCTAGGCAAGGCACCAGCTGTATGACTCTGGTGAGGATTGTCTTCCTGGATTCAAGGTGGTCATTGGCTTTCTCTGTGCTTACAGGGCCTAACCCTAACCTAAGTGCATGGAGGAGGAGAAAAGACAAAGAACTCTGTGTGGTTTCCCTTCCTCGGGCAATACTCATATTGGATCAGGGTCCTACCATTATGATCTCATCTAACCTTTATCACTTCCTACAAGGTCCCATCTCCTCATATAGCCACTCAAGAGGGTAAAGTTCCAATACGTGGATTTTAGGAGGCTGCCTCTGTCCAGATAGCTTCTGAGGCCCTCTGCCCTGGCCTCTACACCCCACTTAATTCACAGTAAAACAGCTTCGGGGTGAGATGTGCAGGGTGCCTGCTTACCCCTTCTGGTTCTGTGAGGAATAGAGAGGACCATGAGAGCCCAGCCTGTGCTTCCCAGATTAGATCCCATGGCAAGTGGGATCTTCTGTAGTGATCTTTTCTATGAAGCATTGATATTGTTTCCTTCATTTTTAACACGCAGAGAATATATAAAGTTATGTATATAAACAGTAGCATTGATTTTTAATACTCCTTCAAAAAAACATTATTGAAATAATTCCCACCTCATGTATTTCACTTGTTTAAAATGTTGGATCCAACCGTTGTCTTCAGAGTTATGCAAACATCACCACAATTTCAGAACATGCTCATTGCAAAGAAAAAAGAAAAAATAAATTCTACGGCCTGAGGAAAGGGATCAGTGGATCAAGGCGCTTGTTTGCAAAACCTGATGGTCTAAGTTCAGTTCCTCAGTATCTACATAGAGCCAGATAATCAAAGTGGCATATGTATCTGGAGTACATTTGCAGTGGCAGGAGGCCCTGGCACATTCATTCTCGCTCTCCTTCTCTCCCTCATGCACAAATAGATAAATATCAAAAAAAAAAAAAAAAAAGAAAGTCTACCATCATTAATGGTCATCCTCCACCTCCCCATCCCCCACTGAGCTCCATGATTCTGATGAATCACTTGTCTATTTTCCATCTTTATATGTTTGCCTGTTTGGGGGCATGTATGAAGTAGGTAAATGTACAGAGATTTTTTTAAAGAAATACATATTACATTTCTTCTTCCACAGACTCTCATATTTTGCCACTCATTTATTGACCTAGGCTAGGCAGCACAAAAATAAATGGGGGAAAGATGTTATGATGAGAAATAAAACTTTTGAAACAAATGGATACATTTCAAAGTATATATAACAAAGGACAACTTGTCCTTGACGAAGCAAGAGGTGGGGGCTGAGGTGATGGCTCGGTGGCCAAAGGGCTTGTCACACAAGCATGCGCACTTGAGTGTGAATGCTCAGGTCCCACATGAAACGCCAGGGATGGCGGGGTTTGGACTCCCTGAGCTGGGGAAGCGGTGGTCAGCAATCCCCACAGCTCACCAGCTCAACCTGTGCGCCCTACATTCAGCAAAAGTCCCAGTCGCAAAGAATGAAGGGAAGAGCAGCTGGGGAACCCCTGACATCAGCCTCGGCCTTCCACATGCATGCAGACACATGTGCACACACGTGTGTCCAGATATTTAAACATACATTCATACCACGCACATGCAAAAAAAAAAAGAAATCAAGAGGTAGGTAAGCTCAGACTTTAGGCAGACCTAAGTCCATGGATTTGGTGTGAGGTTGAATTCAGACGGAAAGGAAAGCAAACCTCAGCGTTCTCGTCCCTGCGGGCTCCAGAGACCACCCCCCCCCACCGCCTTCTCCCACCAGGTCTCGCCTGTTCTAGTCATTTCCTCCAGTTCTGTTCGTGAGAGGAACCAGAAAATGCACACATCTGGGCTAGGCTTAATGAAAGGCCCAGGTGGGGTGTGAATGAATTGTTGGAATTGTCTGTAAGTAGCCATTACATGCTCAATCAAGTCGATTTTCTTATTTCTGGGTGAGTTTTTATTATTATATATTTGAAATTGCATCGAACTACAAAAGACAAGCAAATTGAGTTGGATGCTAAGAGAAACTGACCTAGCACATGCGTCAACAGTATAATACGTACGGCCCATACGAAGGGAGACCTTGGGCTTCAAAATTGGCTGCTTTGCCCCTTGGCTTTTGTCTTCCTGTATCCCTGTCCCCTTTCTCTTAAAATTTCTCGAGGTGATGAAATAATACAAAATCGCCCTACAGCTCAGTGCTTATGATTTCCTTAGAATTGTCAACATAACATATTCTCATAAATCTAGCTCTAGGTGAGTATGTGTGAAGATATCACATTCAAACCATGCTGAGGAACGGGAGACCTCTTGTTTACCACTCTCATTGAATTAAGAGCGTCTGGGTGTTCATTAGGATCCAAACAGTCAGGGATCTGTCTGTTCTGTCTATATTGCCACAAGTGAGAGGGGAGTAATTGAAAGTCTAGGAAATTATATGGACAGCATCATGTGCCGTAGCTCCCCCTAACCCAGAAGCAAATGGCTTAATTGCAGAGGTTTCTGGGGCCTGAGCCTGACTGGAGAACATTTGAATTTTCTCTTTCTGTTACCTGCTGACACTTAGCTGTGACATGTCAAAGGAGCTCGAGAGTAGAGCGCAGGCTAGGGTGATGGCTCAGTCACCAGAAGGCTTCGTGAGGACCTCATTTTGCTCCTCAAGACCCATGTTTGCAAAATCGGGGCCCAAAGAGATGGCTTAGTGGTTAAAGCACCTGCCTATGAAGCCCAGAGCTTCAGGTCCTATTCCCCAACACCCACAATAACCGGGTGCATATGGTGGCACATGCATCAGGAGTTTGTTTACAGAGACAAGAGGCCCTCTCATGCCTATTCTTGCTCTCTCTTTCTCTCACAAATAAATAAATATTTTTAAAAATTGTGGATGGTGATGCATACTTGTAATCCCAACATTGGGGAGGCATAGACAGGAGGGTTCCTGGGGCCTGCTGGGCCTCTAGCCTAGCCACGTTGGTGAGCTCCAGGCCAATGAGAGACCCTGATTCAAGAAAAGGTGGGTGGATCCAGAGGAAGAACTCCTGAGGTTGTCCACTGGCCTCAGGTACAGGCACACATATGGGCAAGCACACCCGCACCAAAGGAAATGTGGGGCATGGCCGTTCTGTCCACAGTCATACAACCCTCAAGGCGCTTGATCTCATCTGCTCTCAGAAGCAAAGCAGGGTCTAGCCTGGTTTGGAAGGAAAAATGCCAGTCCACTGACTAAGGATTCAAAGATTAGTGATAAGCACAACCTGGCTAGACTTAGCAATGCTAATAATAACTATTAAAATGCACTTGTTACTAGGAAAGATGCCCAGAACAATGATTTTCAAGCTATCCCACCAGCAATAGCTTTTAGTTTTTCAGTGTATGAAAGACAGAGAACAGTAACTCTAGCAAGGCCCCTGTTTTCACTAGAAGAAACAAATAAGCCCAGGACTGTTTGTATATGAATGAACCATAGCAGATGGTCTGGTTAGGAGGCTCCTCCCCAGCCAGGGGCGGTAGGTCTGAGTTGGGGTGGAAATGAGTGAGTAGTCCTTTAGAAATTGAAGAGATGCCTCAGTGGTTAAAGACACTTGCTTGCAAAGGCTGCCTGCTCTGATTCAACCCTCAGTGCCCATGTAGCGCCAGGCACACAGGGCAGTGTTTTTGCCTGGAGCTCACTGGCAATGGCTAGAGGCCCTTGCATGCCCGTATACACATATGCTCTCTCCCTCTCTATCGGAGAGAGAGAGAGATACAGAGAGAGAGAGACAGAGAGAGAGAAAGAAGGAAGGAAGGAAGGAAGGAAGGAAGGAAGGAAGGAAGGAAGGAAGGAAGGAAGGAAGGAAAGAAAGAAAGAAAGAAAGAAAGGAAGGAAGGAAGGAAGAAAGAAAGAGAGAGAGAGAAGCTGGTGTTCTAAACCTGACAAAATCAAATGCTCTTAAAATGAAGACAGTTGGATGAGTTGCTTTGTCATCACAGTGACAAGAACCCAAGAAAAACAGCCTGCAAAATGGAGAATTTATTTTGGTGCACTGTTTCAGAGTTTTCACTGCATGCTCCCTTATCTGCATTGTTTCTGAGTCATACCTCACAAGCATGAGGAACTGAGTTCTGCCACAGGACCTATGTTAAAGAAATCAGGTGTGATGGCATGAGCGCTTGTAATCTCAGCACCAGGGAGGAAGACACAGGTGGATCCCGGGGCTCAACAACCAGCCCGCTTAGTTTACTTGCTGAGCTCCAGGTTACTGAGACCGTGTCCCAGATTAAGATGGACAGTGCCAAAGCACGACCCAGGCTTATCCTCTGGCCTTCACACACAAACACACACACACGCACACGCACCTGTACACACATGAAAATACACACATTCACATACATGTACACCTGCATACCCATGAACATGGACACATGGATGCACACACACTCACCTCAAAAGCAAGCATGGCATAGGTGAGGAACTCCCAGACTTACAAGTCACAGGTGGGGGACTCCTAGGCCATACAGTGACAATGAATAACAAAAAGCAAGTACTCAAGGGAAGTAAAATAAAGGTGTCACCTGAGTTGGGAGAGGATAACGAGGCAAAGGGTGATGAAAAAGGTAAACTTGAGGCCAAAGTTCTGAGGAAACAGGGACAAGAGAAGGAAGAGCATTCTAATTTCCAGCTGGGGGAACTTTGCAGGCTGGGCTCTGCTGATAAGAAAAGCACGTGACTGACATGGCTCTTGCGGAACGGGGCGCTTCCTGCGCATCTCTGCCCCTTGATCCCCCATCTGAAAGGCGCTGACTCAGGCGGAAGTAATTGCTCACTGGGATGTGACCTGGCTTTGGCGCAGCTAATCAGCCATGCGCCACCATCATGGATCAGTGGCTCTGAGTCTCTGCTAATATGCTACTGTGCAGATACTCACAGCTCTCGGCCTCCCTTTCCTCGTGGTTTACCAGCCTAAGAGAAAACAAGAACAAGTCACCAGACAGCATTTGCACTGTTGTATGGTCACGGCCCCACATTCTGCAGAAAGCCTTCAAAACAATTACCCACATTGTTTGGGAGTCCTTAGGACATGTCTATGAGGTTTCTATTCATTTTTTTGTGTGTGTGTGTGTGGCTATCGTAACAGGGCAGTTGGCTTAAAGGTGCAGAAATGTATTCCCCTCACTGTTCTGCAGGCCAGAAGTCCAAATGCAAGATGTCAGCATGGCTGAAGCTTCTGGAGAGTTTATTTCATGTTCTGGTGGTGGCTTGGAATCTTTTTGCATCTATCTTGCAGATGCATAGGGTGGTTTGAATATTCCCCCAAATTCATGTGGTGAAACTTAGCTTCTAAATTCATAAATGAATAAAATGTGACTTTGAAGGGTAATTAGAATTTGATGGGGTTAGGAGAGTAGAGCTCTATGATGACATTAGTGGCTTTTAAAAGATGGTGAAAAGAGAGCCAAGCTGGCATATTTGTTCTGTCTCACCCTGGGGTGGCCTCTGCCATGTTATGATGCAGCAAGAGGTCCTTACCAGATGACAATACTATGTGCTTAGACTTCCCAGCCGCTAGAACCATGGCCCCCAAAAAGGTCTCTCTATATAAATTTCCTAGTCAGTGATATTGTGATGTGGCCACAGAATACGGCTGGGGCCAGCGAAACACCTGAGTCTCCATCAGCACAAGGTCTTCTCTTCTCCGTGGCTCTGTTTCTCAGGACAGCAGTCATATGCATTAAGAGATGACTCTATTCCTGTCTGACCTCCTCTTAATGTAATTATAACTGTAATGCCCCGATTTCAAAGCAAGCTCACATTCTGAGGCTCTGGAAGGATGTGACTTGGTGGGAGCAGAGGCCCTGTTAACTCATTACACTGCACAAAAGAAGAGGTTCCTTCAGCACTCACCTAGAATCCCTCCCTCCCGTCCTGCTCAGAGGCCCCTCCTGCAGGCATGGTTTTTGCAAGGGCCACCGTTGGGCAAGCCTGCGTCTCCCCTCTCCCACGGTGCCATGCTCCGTCCAAGTGAAGCCCATCACTGCTACTCCGCCAGCTGTTAAAACTGCTCTGGCCACCTAGGGACATCTGAAGGAATGTGTGCCTTCTTGCATTTTGAGTCTGTCTCTCCTAACTCCCTTCGTTAGCACCCCGGGGGGGGGGGTGGCTTTCTCCTGCAGAACTTGATTATCTCTGCCTTCAGCCTGGTTACCAGGACACCACAACTAGAACTATGCTATGGCTTCTTCCAAATGTGCAGAAAGGTCTAAATCCTAGAAGAAATGTGCAGGATATGGCATGATTCATTAAATCATTGGCCACAGTAATGGATTTGATCAGCAGCCCCTCTCCCGGTCTCTCTCATGGCCTTGTCTTTATGGTGACCAGACCCTATTCTGAAACTATCTAAGTTCCTTCACTGCCTCTCAAGCAGCCAATCTCATTAGCATACAAATGAATAAATTCAGAGTTATTTCAAACTTTGTACCAAGAACCTGGTATGAAAACCAAGTACTGCCGTGTGGCATGTGACTGTTTCAGCAATAGACCTCATGGGCAATAGAGGGCCCATAGGGCCATAATTGGGCTGAAAAATTCCTGTCAACTAGACTATGTGCTAAATTATGTTTTAGCCCAGGATGGTGACACATATCTGTAATTTCAGCACTTAAAACTTGGGAAGCTGAGGCAGGAGAATACCAGGTTCAAGGCCCACATGGACTCTGTAGTGAGACCCTATCTCAAAGCCCCAAAATAATATTTCTTATTATTATAAGAGTCAAAAACTTTTAAAATTAAGTTTACAAACTAGCTGTGGTGAGTTAAGTTGAATTGACTGTTGAAGACAAACATTATGGATTTAGTATAGCATAAATATATGGTGTTTATAAAGTCACTGATAATGCCCAGTCATGTCTTAGACTTCCACTCTCTCATTGCTCCCTCACTGACTCACTCAGAGAATTCCAGATGCTCTACTCATAGTAAGGGCCATAGACTGGCGTCTTAATCTTTTAAAAAACGTTTTTATTTATGAATATTGTGAGAGAGTGTACAAGTGTGCCAGGGCCTCTTGCTGCTGAAAAAAACCTCCAGATGCATATGTCACTTTTGTGCTTTTGCTTTGCTTAGGGACTGAGTAATCAAACCTGGGCCTGTTATGAGGCTTTGCAAACAAGTGTCTTTAACCACTAAGCCATCTCCCCAGCTCCCTTTTAAAAGTTTTTTTAAAAAAATTATTTATTTATTTGCAAGCAGAGAGAGAGAGAGAGAGAGAGAGAGAGAGAGAGATAATGGGCATGCCAGAGCCCATAACCACTGCAGATGAACTCCAGATGCATGTGCCCCTTGTGCATCTGGCTTACGTGGGTTCTGGAGAGTCAAACCGGGATCCTTTGGCTTTGCAGGCAAACGCCTTAACCACTAAGCCATCTCTCCAGACCCCTAAGCTGTATTTTCTTATATTATTAGCTAATCTGTTACCATCTCTGGTGGCCTTTATGGTAACCAGAATATCATTTATTTTCGCTTAGGCTCCGTTTCACTATATCCAAAGTGAGGATAACAATGGAACCTACATGCAGGCCCTTGCTGGAAGTAAAGAGTTAACTCATGCAGAGTTCTCTGGGGGGCAGCAGTGCTTGGCACAGAGCAATGTCTCAGGGAGTGGTGATGACCTGATGACTGTTACTTAGAGCGACTTTGTATTGTTTGGTCAGGCGTTATTAAGTACTTCACATGTATTAATTAATTTAATCTTAACAACTCTATGACACAAATGTCATTATCACTCTTTAACAAGTGTTCTTTTATATGTAATAGCACTATCTACTCTGATAAACTTAGTAAGTGGCAAAGCCAAGGCCCACACCTCAAACCCTGACCGTTTTGGCTTCCACATCATTGGTGTTCAGTAAGTACTTGTCAACATGAGGGTTTTCAGATCAAAGTGTGCCAAGTCTCTCAGGTAGGATAACAGTTAAAAGAGAATCAGCTCATAAAAACAAAAAATTTCCCCCATTTGCAAACAAATCTTTCCACAGTAAGGCCCAACATTTATCAAAGATAAGATCCAACAGCCCCAAAGAAAGTAGGGGAGGAAAAGGTCGCCTTCCAGGACTCTGAATTAGGAGGAGTGAAAAGGCACATGTTGGCAGATGGCTTTTTCCTGAAGCAACAACTCTCACAGGGGAATTCCAGTTTGAGGGGGTCAGAGCCCACCTTTAGTAATTGAAGCTCCTGAATGCGTGCCAGGACGTCCGTCCCTCTGCTCCAACTTCCTGGCCCCTCCCTGTGTGGAAGACATCTGTGTGAAACTCTATATCTAATTATTCCTCACTTGCCTCAGCTGGCACTGAGCACCCCCTCCAAGTCTGCATGACACCCCTCATCATCTTAAGTGGTTTAATTGCTCAGTTTACCATCCTCAACTTGTTTAATTTGAAAGAGGCCTGAGAAAGACTACCACCTCCTGCTCCACCCTTACTGGTATCAAAATACCAGGGATCTTACTGGTAACAAAATAGAAGTAATGTCTGTGATTTGATGAGCAACTGGGTGCTAGGCTGGGTACGAGATGTATTCGCTCAGTTTTCATGAACCAGACAGAGCAGTTCAAGATGGTAGGTTCTGTTGTCCCCAGTGGGGAGGGAAGAAAGCTGAGACCTCACTTCAAAACTCTGCCCTAAGGGCTGGGGAGATGGCTCGGTCAGTAAAGCGCTTGTTTGTGTAAACACGAGGACCACGCGTGGCTCTCCTGCACACAGGTAAAATGTCTGGCACGGTGGCACACATTTATTCTTCTAGTGCAGGGACGTGGAGATGGGGGACCGCTGGGGTTTGCTGGCCTGCTGGTCTGGTCAAATCCGGGAGTCCCAGGCATAGGAAAAAGGGAAAGAGAGAGGGGGAGAGGATAAAAAGAGAGAAAGAGAAAGAAAAGATGGAAGAGCAATTTAAAAAGACATCTAATAATCCAATACCAACCTCTGGCTCCTACATGCACATGTTCACGCATGGCCCCACACCCACAGGAGCATGTATGCACATGCAAACAAGAGGAGAAAGGGAGCTGAAGAGATGGCTTAGCGGTTAAGGCGCATGCCTGCAAAGCCAAAGGACCACGGTTCAACTTCCCAGGACCCACGTAAGCCAGATGCACAAAGTGGTGCGTGCAACTGGAGTTTATTTGTAGTGGCTGGAGGCCCTGGAACACCCTCTCTCTCGCTATCTCTCTCTCTTAAATAAAAATAAAATAATTTTAAAAAGAGATTAAAAGGAAACGCTGCATACACGGGAAGTAGCAGTGCCACAGGCTAGGCCTGCTCTGGGCAACCCAGAGCTCCTTTCTCGTCCCTGTCACAGGCTCGCCACTCAGCCAGAGGAAGCCGTTGGAAATCCCTCAGAACAAACCTTCTGCGACGGAAAGTGTTTTCCAGCCCTCGAGTTTCACTTTCCATGTTACAGCTAGTTTTGCTTTCTGTGCTGTTCTAGAGCAAAACGAGGGCTTATTCTTCGGGATTTCAGAACACAGCAGTGAAATCAATTTTCAGGAATTTTTAAATTTTCTTCCTCATCAATTGATAATTACCTGGTACACATTAGAGATTAAATAGATAAAATATACCTAGAATTTATGTTCGTCCCCCATGACCTTCTGCCTCACAAATGAAATCAGTAAAAGTGGTTAAAAATGTACTATGCGGCTGGAGAAACGGCTTAGCTGTTAAGGCACTTGCCTGTGAAGCCTAAGAATTCAGGTTGATTCCCCAGTCAGATGCACAAGGTAGTGCATGCATCTGGAGTTCATTTGCAGTGGCGGTAGGTAGGTAGATAGATAGATAGATAGATAGATAGATAGATAGATAGATAGATAGATAGATAGATAGATCTGGCTGTCAAATAAACAAAATATTCTTTAAAAATTTACTATGTTCCAATTTAAAGGCTGAATTAGCACAGTGCATTCTAGTTTTTCCTTCTTCATACCTTCGTTTCTTCTGTTGTTGGGTCTTTTTAACTGCTAATGATGTTCTTCTTTTGGGAATTATGAGCCCTGATGATAAAGTAATAAATCTATGGTGTTTCTACCTAAAACTATCCATTTGCATTGGTGAGCATGCATTGTGCTAATGGTCATTGATGTCTGTCAGTCCCCTTAAAGGGTCAAATTCTAATAATATGATTAACGTTTATTTAAAAACAGATGTTCCCAAAGCAGTCAGGTCCAGACAATGCATGTGATGTACATTGAGCTTTAAGATTATACCCTTTCCCTTCAAGTCAGTGCAAAAGCAACAACTGCTCTGTCTCCCCAGGCCGGACCCCAGAAGGCACAAGTGAACAAGCAAAGGCATCCTGCTGCTTTTGCCTACACACCTGGAATGTCAAGGCCAAGGCCTCTTTCTGTGCAGTTTGCAGTTTGGGGGCTGGGGCCTTAGGCCTCCCACAAACACAGTTAGCCATCACCCCACCTATCTCCAAAAGCCTACTCCTGTGGAGTGCGTTTGTTCTGGTTTGACTCAGGGGTGCCCCATAAACTTAGGTGTTCTGAATGCTGGGTTCCCAGCTGATGGAGATTTGGGAATTAACACCTCCTGGAGGGAGTGTATTGTTGGGGGCGGGCTAATGGGTATTATAGCCAGTTTCCCCTTGCCAGTGTTGGGCCCACTCTCCTGTACCTGTTGTCTACCTTATGTGGGCCAGAGGGTGATGTCCACCCTCTGCTCATGCTATCATTTTCCCCTGCCATCATGGAGCTTCCCCTCAAGCCTGTAAGCCAAAATAAACCTCTTTTTCCCACAAGCTGCTCTAGGTTGGGCGATTTCTACCAGCAATGTGGACCTGACTGCAACAGCCTTGAAGGTAAAAATCCCCCACATTGCAATCAGAGGAGAGAGCTATGAATGCGCCACAGGCTGGTAGGCAGGGCACACTGTGCTAGATACTTTTGGGTTGAGCTACGATCAAAATATCTGATAAAATAACTTCAGGGAGGAAAGACTTATTTTGGCTCATGGCTTCAGAGTTCAGTTTTGGTCCATAGTTGCTCAGTCAGTCCCACGCGCTGCAGAAGAGCATCAGGGAAGCAGGAGCAAATAGCCGGGCTGTTCACATCACGACGGGCCAGGAAGCAGAGAGGCCAAGCGATCATCCTCAAAGGTCAGCCCCAGTAGCTTATTTCTATCATCTAGGCCCCATTTGCTAAAGAGTCCACAACTTTGCAAAGTAGTGCAAAGACCTGGGAGCAAGCATTGAACACATGAGCCTGTGAGGAACATTTCAGAAGAAGAACTGTCTAGGTTTGCCCGATGCATACCACAGATGACTGTTCGAGGGGTTCACTGTGAGACACTAGTACCACCAGAGCACATTGACATCTGTGGAGGACCCCCTCCTCACACAGCAGAGCAGCTAAGGAGTGGCCCTTCACTCTGTAGAAAACCTGACATGAAGCAAGGTTCCAAGAGCTGGAAGGGTCGTAGCAACCAGCCTTCACTTATTTCTATCACACAGATAGAAGCCACAAAAGTCAGGTTCAAAGGAGGAAGCTACTGTGCCTCAGTGTTATCCTTCCATATTCTGTGAGCAGGGTTTGGGGCAGAAGCCCAACTACTCAGTCTGATAGATCCAAAGAAGCATGGATATAAGCTCCCTGGATGCAATTCCATGTTTGATAACCTCTCCACAACCTCTCTCTTCTCCAGACAAACTCTAGCAGCAAGCCCTTATGAACATATGCCCCGGTAACAAAAGTACCACTTGGTAGGAATGGCATATACCTGTGTGTGAATCACTTTGGGGTTCCTTCATTATAGCAACCACAAAATCATTCCCCCAGCCAGCTTCAGGCTGCTCCAAGGCAAAACCTGGCAGGGCATTTAATCTTTGTCCATCATAGCATGTAGCTGTGAACTCCACTGTGAAGGTTAAGGGCTTGATCAACACCCTACATGAACACAAATGCAGTCTTCAAGGAGGTCAGGAGCTGGAGATGCTGGGACCACAGTTAGGAAGCCCGTGAAAACGTATAGTTGAGGGGGTGGAGAGATGGCTTAGCGGTTAAGTGTTTGCCTGCGATGCCTAAAGACCCTGGTTTGAGGCTCGATTCTCCAGGACCCACAAGGGGCTTATGCATCTGGAATTCTGGAGCTCATTTGCAGTGGCTGGAGGCTCTGGCTCTCCCATTCTCTCTCTCTCCCTCTTTCTCTCTGTCTGTTGCTCTGAAATAAATAAATAAAAAATAAACAAAAAGTATTGTTGAGGGGCTGGAGAGATTGCTTAGTCGTTAAGCACTTTCCTGTGAAGCCTAAGGACCCCAGTTTGAGGCTCGATTCCCCAGGACCCATATAAGCCAGATGCACAAGGAGGTGCATGTGTCTGGAGTTCATTTGCAGTGGCTGGAAGCCCTGGAATGCCCATTCTCCATCTATCTTCCTCTTTCTCTCTCTCTCTCTCTCTGTCACTCTCAAATAAATAAATAAAAATTTTAAAAGTATAGTTGAAAATGAAGTCCACCTTGTCCTTGACAAATATTAACATAATTTTGTTTTCTATTTTTAAAACTATACTTAAGCAAGCTGGAGAGATGGCTTAGTAGTTAAGGAGTTTGCCTGCATGCCAAAGGACCCAGGTTCATTTCCCCAGGACCCACATTAGCCAGATGCACAAGAGGGCACATATGTCTGGTGTTCATTTGCAGTGGCTGGAGGCCCTGGTGCACCCATTCATTCCTTCTCTCTCTCTCTCCTTCTTTATCTGTTAAATAAATAAATAAATAAAATATTTGAAAAATATATATATATAGTCAAGCTAGGTCCTTCAGCTTCAGTTGATGTGGAAAACACTTTTAAAATGTGCCATAAACCAGCTATGTAAAGCTGCTTCCCAGTGTCTTCTTATGTCAGAAAACATTCTTGAAGCATACTACAGAAGAGGAAAACTGGCTCATTGTATTTCTTTAACAAGCTTACACCTTGGGGTCATTATAGAAAGAAAGCGTCACAATCCTAATCACTGTAGTCACTTTAATGATCACATATTTTATATGTTTCAATAATTGAATTATTTTAACATTTTTTGCTTGGAGATATAGTTCAGTGGTGGAAGCAGAGCATTTCCAAGTATGTCCAAAGCCTTGATTTCAGTCCCCAACAACAAACACATTTTCTCTAAGAAACTATCTAACAATATTTAGGAAAGTAAATATGAATTAGTGAATAGACTAGAGTAAATGAAAGTTGATAGTCTAACTGAGTCACTTACTGTCTCTGCATTGACCAAACACCCAACCAGAAGTAGCTTATGCCAGAAAAGGGTCTAGTTCTGGGGAGTTTCTTCATGGCAGGAAAAGCAGAGCAGGAGCAACCAGCCAGCATCACATTGTCACACCAGCAGAGAGGACGTACAGAAATGAGCTTGGTGTGGCAAGTGGGGCTGAGCTATGACATTAAAAGGCTCATCCCCAGTGACTCACCTCCTCCAGCAAGGTTCCACCTCCCAAAGGCTCTCCCAGCTGGGGACTAAATATGAGGCTCAATTACAAACACATGAGGCTGTGGGGAACATCTAAAAATTTTTTTTTTCATATTTATTTGCAAAAAGAGAAAGAATAGGCACACTGGGGCCTCTTGCCAATGCAACCAAATTCCAGGTACATGTCCCCTGTTGTGCTTCTGACTTTATGTGGATACTAGGGATTAAACCTGGGCCATCAGTCTCTGTAAGCAAGTGCTTTTACCCCCTGAGCCATCTCTCCAGCTCTATGGGGCCATTTTTGCACTTAAACCACCATGCTAATTTGTATCTAATCTATTATGTTTGGGTAATAAACATAAAGCATATTTCCATTATCTAACCCATAACATATCATTGATGAATTGCTTGGTCTTAAGTATTTCATAATTAATTTATTTATGCCTAATATCATAAACTATTGCAAACTGTGTACAAAGGAAGTGTTAGAGATAGGTAGAGAAATAGGATAGGATAGCCATTGTCTTGGTCACTTTTCTCATTACTGTGACAAGATACCTGACAGAAGCAACACAAGTGAGGGCAGATTCACTTGGGCCTGTGATTTCAGTCCACCGAGGAAGGAGAGGCATCGGGGAGGAATTGGCTCCATCATGGAAGTGGGACTGTAAGGCTGCAGTTCTTCACTTGGGGCTGGCCTGGAAGCAGATAACACAGAGCAGAGCAAGGGATTGGGTATAACCTTTGGAGTCCTGCCCCTTAGTGACCTACTTCTGCCGACCAGGCCCAACCTCCCAAAGGCTCCATAGCCTTCAAATGATACCACAGCTAAGGAACAAGCATGAAAGCATGAGCCTGTGGGAGAAATTTTAAATTCAAACCATAACACCCACATCTGGCTCAGCCAAGAAAGCTTCGAGTACAATGACATTTGGGCATCTTGAAAAAGCAAAACATGTTTAACACGGAAAGGTCAAAGGGATAAGTCATATGATTTTATGATTGCAAACCTGAGTGGAAAGGACACTATGGGCTGGAGAGAGACCAAGCAAGGGATTTTGTTAGTTGACAACATAATTCACATTGTTATAACAGCAGCAGGATTGTAGCCTGACTGGTAATGGAATCAATATAATCTAGGAGAAAGACCAATGAATGTTCTTGAGCAGAGAAGTATTGTTTCTGATGATCAAAGCCAATTTCTGAAATTATAATGGTAGCTGTATTGTTTTCCTAAGCCTTCCATGGCAAGAAAGTACAAAGTAGATTGCTTAAAATAACAGAAAATTATTCCCCCATGGTTCTAGAGACTAGAAGTAGGCGATCAAGGCATTGGTGGAGTCAGGCTCCCTCTGAAGGCTCTAGGGGTGAATGTGCCCCATGCCTCTTTTCTTGCTTTTGCTTGTTGTCAGCAACTAAATATTCCCTGATTGTAGACACTTAAGTCCTCTCTCCCTCTGACCTCACGTGCTGTTCTCTTTCAGTGCCTATGTCAAGTTTGTCTCTTACATGGACACCACTCACATTTAATGTAGGGCCCAGCCTAATCCAGAATAACCCAAACTCTACATCATACCATCTTCCAAATAAAGTCCATTCATGGGGGTGAGGTAGACATAAATTTAGAGGGGCTACAGGCTATCCATCAAGGAGCCATGTGTAGGAGGAATTAGAGTGGGAAAGATAATCACAGAGAGATCAGAAAGGAGCCCAACAGACAAAACAATGAGGGTTCAAACTATAGTAGAAACGTTGTGGATGGAGAAGAGGGATCAGGTATGACAGTGGGTATAAAGTGTACAATCAATGGATTGGGTAGCTGATTAGAAATTAAGGAAAGGAAAGTTAAGAATGCTCCTTGATCTGGGAGTTGGAATCCGAGAGAATGGTGCTATCAACTCACATAAACAATGAGAAAGCTAGTTTAGGGAGAGATTGGCTTGATTTTTACCCTTCATTGTATTAACCTGACAAATGCCTACCCACAGCTGGGCATTTGAGGTTTGAGTGTTGGCCAAGGATCAGGCTGGTGGTGGGAAGTTAGGAATAAGCCAACAAAAGGAAACAGAGACATGGGTAAATCCCAGACTATGAGAAGATAGAAAAGGTCAGTTACATAGGAAAGAGGAGAGGAGAGTGGGAAAGAGGAACAAATCAGTGGGCAGGGAGTGAACGTCATAGAGGAAGGAAAGAATAGCTTGTGGAGAAATCATTCAACTTAATCCTGTAATAAAAATAAACATATTCCCAGATACTTTCTTTGAGTACTACTCATACATCCACAGTGTACCCAAAATACCAGAATTCCTTTAAAAATAATGTGGAATAAACTGGGTGTGGTGACTCATGCCTTTAATCTCAGCAGTTGAGAGGCTAAGGTAGGAGGACCATAGTGAGTTCAAGGCTAACCTGGGTTATAGAGTGAGTTCTAGTCTGAGCTAGAGTGACACCCTACCTCAAAAATAAGTAAATAAATAAACAATACGGAATGCAGAAATAACATTTCTCATTCTAAAAAACCTTTCAGGGGCTGGAGAGATTGCTCATTGGGCAAAGTAGTTGCCTCACAAGCATGAGAACTTGAGTTTGGATCCCTCAGCATGGTAGCAGCATGTGCCTCCAATCTCATCTCTGGGGAGGCTGAGACAGGCGGATCCCTAAGGCATGTTGGCTGGCTAGTCTAGCTGGATGGGTGAGCTCCAAATTCAGCAAGGAACCATTTCTCAAAAAAGCATAGTGTAAAATGATCAACAAAGATACCCAGTGTTGACCTCTGGCCTCTACGTGCACACAGTTACCTGTGCCCACAAATATGCTCCCATGCACATATACTACACATAACCACATACAAAATAAAGACCTTCAGAAACATATCAATAGTCAGTCCCATGAAACCTGAACAGTAAGTAGTCACATTTTTTTTTTTTTTTTGATGAAGAAAGGAGTTTAGTCTCTTTCTAGGCAGGTAACATAGTCACATGCTATATATATAAAGTATCTTATTTTTATCTTATCTCTGCATTTAAAGACATCCACATCTCCCAGAACTCTGGAGAAAGCCCAATTGTCCTTCCATATATGTGGGGCATTGCTTCCGTGAATCCCTCACATAACAAATTTGGAGTTGCTCAATCCTTTCATAACAGCATGTCCATCATCCTTCTACTTCCATTGAAACATCTCCAGGTATTATTTAACAAAATGTAAATATTGTGTGGACAGGAGGGAAAGGCATACACAAGTTCAGTGCAAAGGCAACTGCCATAGGCCCAACTAGATTTTTGGTCTGTGGCTTTTTGAATTCATGTGTGCAATCTACAGATACAGAGGCCAATTATATATAGATTTTGCAATGGGGATTGTTAAAGTGATTTCCTCATTCTGAACCAGAGAGGATTCCTTGTTTTATCTGATTGCCAAATTCCTCTTAGAGGACTAGGGAGATGACTCCGTGGATAAAATACCTATCACCCAAGTCCAAGTACCTGAGTTCAGACCTTCAGACCCTGCGTAAAAGCCAAGAGTCATGGCATAGTCCTGTAATCCCAGCATGAAGACCGCACTGCGAGGTGAGCAGTGGAGATAGAACTTCCCAGAAGCTCACAGGTCAGCTGGCCAGATGAAAGCAGAACCATGAACAATAATGAGAATGTAAGACCCTACCTCAAAACGAGATGAAGAGCCAGGCATGGTGGCATAAGCCTTTAATCCCAGCACTGGGGAAGAAGAGGTAGGTAGAAGGACGTCATGAGTTCAAGGCTACCCTGAGACTACATGGTGAATTCCAGGTCAGCCTGGGCTAGAGTGAAACCCTATCTCAAAAGAGAGAGAGAAAGTAAGGACTGATCTAGAAAATTGTCTTCTGAACTTCACACATGCACACACACACATACACACACACACACAGTAGAATTTCCTTTAATGAATTCCTTATTGAAGTATATATAGCTAATATTCAGGAAAGAGCCCAAATCCACACACATGAATCGCCACTGAGTAAATAATGTCAGCCACCTTCTCTCATCCAGCAGCGGTGGCAGCCACTGCATCTTGACAGCCATCATGTGCTCATCCTGCCCACTGCCTCCCTTCCTCTGCAGAAATAGCCTTTGTTCTCACTTCCAGCAACATAGCACTTGGTCCAGCGTTTCTGACCTTCATATGAACATGACCACACAATCCATACCTTTCACGTCTGGCCTTTGGAGAATGTGCGGGTTGGTGAGATGCTGTCAAAGGCGTGGTGGTTCATGCAGTTTCACTGCTAGTTTTCAATCCATCGCGTGACCACACAGTAGTAATGCACACACATTCTTCTTCCTCGGATGAGTGTGTGGATTGTTTTTATTAAGGAACTGTTGTGAATACGGCTGCTATGAAAATGCCTGCCCATGGCTTTTGCTTCATGTAGACTTGTTTGTATCTAAACTCTGAACGTTTTTCATTTCCTAATGTTAACTATTGGTTGACAAAATAGCTCAGGTAGAGAGATTATGATGCACCCCTTGGTACAGCAAACAAATTGGTTGACAGACAGACAGATGAAAGTTGGTCAGAACTTTCATAACAGTTAACTGTGGAACAAAATGGAGAAGTACCAGAACATGACAAATAAATGAAACTTTTTGATGAATGTCCTCAGGAAGGCTTTTTTGGGGATGATAAAAAGGTGATTAGGTCTAATTAGGCTGCCTAATTAGCAGCTCTGAGAAATGCGAAGGACAGACTCTGCTGTATCTGGAGGAAGAAGATGCACTCTGATGCCCCAGTTTCAGCAGAAAAATGAAGACAACAAAGTGAGCATAAAACTCCATCTCCTCTGTGACTTTTCCAAAGTGCTCCAAGTTGCTCTTCTCAAAGCTTCATTATGGTAAGTCATTCGACCTCTCACGAGGGAGCCACATAGTTCATTTAATTATGAAGACGCACACCTTGATCTCACTCCAAAGCCTGGCTCCTGCGACTTTGCGGCCTGCAGAAATGCCCTGCCTCTGCTGGAGGGTGATAGACACCGTCCTTCTCCCTCTGCTGCACATTTCCCTTTGAGCTACTTTCCAATCAACAGCTCATTAGTAGGAACACCTGTGCACCCCAAGGCTGGAACCCCATCATCAGCCACAGAGTGAAGCTTGTGTCTCAGAGGAACTGCCAGGCTCTGGGGAATGCATTTACGAAGAAGCGGAGAGCAACCCGACCCAGTGTCTAAGAACTCCCATTTTGTTAGCAGAGAGTGAATCAGAATGAGCGCTCCACCTGGACATCCAAGTCTGTATTCTGGTCGCCAGCCCCATGCATGGCTTTTCTACAAGCAAGTCAGCTGAGGTCAAGGTCCCCAGGCCTGTTCCCTGTCTCGAAAACAGCCAGTCTCACATGAACGTTCCCTCCTCCCAACTAAGCATTGCATCATTCTTGAGTTGTTTCTCCAACATGACAACTTCAACTAAATTCCTTTTTTCCTGTTCTTGACTCTCTCCGTTACACAATGGACTTGCTATTAAGATTGTCTTGGAGATGAATGCCAATCATTTTCCAGCGCCCCTCCCCCCACTGCACTGCCACACACTGTTTTCAACCGGCTGGGCTACCCCACAAGGACTCTCTGTTTCATTCCACAGAATGATCTTCCCCTGGTGACAGAGAGCAACTGGTGGTTCGTGAAACTAGAGTGCAGTGTGCACAGGAGCCCAGCGTAGCACGCTCTGGAGCCTGAATGTTTGGGATCCTGTGTAGCTACACAATTTGACTGTTCATATGACCGTGAGCAAATGACTTAACCTAAGTGTTCAAACACTTCTTGCTCTATAAAATGGGGGTGATAAAAATGATTACTATCTTAAGGAGCTATTTTGAGGATAAAGTAAATTCATATTTCTAAGGCAGATAGAACAGTGCCTGTAATAGACTAAAGATTAGATAGACAGGTATTACATAAAAATACATATGTACATGGATGATAAGTAAATAGATTCATTAGATAGATTCATAGGTAGGTAGATTATAGGTAATAGTTTTTTGCAAATGGAGGTATCAGGTAGAACAAGTAATAAGATCATGCTTAGAAATATAGGAGCCTGACAGATCACCCAGTTGGACATAAGTTCAGAGACCCAGCACCTATGTATATGTGTGGTGTGATGGTTTTAGTGAGGGAGGGACAGGAGGAGCCCTGAGATTTCCTGGCTAAAAAATTTAGCCAGATCATATACTCCAGGTTTGGTGAGAGACCCTTCCTCAAAAGTAAGGTGAAAAGCAATTTTGGAAAACATCTGCTATTGGTCTCTGACCTCATCTCTCTCTCTCACTCTCTCTACAGAGACAGAGAGAGTGAGAGAGATGCAAGCAAAGCTTTTTAAAAAGAAAATAGAAATGCAAATTTATAGATAAAAGAGACCTGCCTTCTCCATAGTATTTACAATATTATATATGACACCTAACACATTGTGAGGAAATGATTATTATTAAACAAAAAATATAAGTGAATAGTCTAAAACACAGCTATAGCGCATAGAAGAGACTTCTAACAATTCATGAATCTAAACATTTCCAGGAACAGGATTAATAGCTTGGTGTTTGCAGTACATGGCAAAAAAATCACTGCAACCTCAATGCAAATTCAATAGTTAACAAGCTGAGTAAATATTTAATATGGTTAATTTTGTTCAATTAATTAAATCAATTATTTCATTTCTTGGCTGCTGTTCTATAATGATTTTTTGCATGTCCAGGAAATTAAGGGTATCTGAACTGCCCCTTGCAAAAAAACAAAAAAAAAAATGCTGCAATAGTGTTGTCCTGGAAGATATTTCATCGTTTTGTGCAAATACAACTCATGACTATGAGAATAAGAGAAAACCAATATGCATTTGCAACAGAATAAAGTGGACTCCAGTCATAAATGGATCCAGGCACCAGGGTCAGCCTGACTGATAAAAGTCCTCAGTAAGGGCTGGAGAGATGGCTTAGCGGTTAAGCGCTGGCCTGTGAAGCCTAAGGACCCCGGTTCGAGGCTCAGTTCCCCAGGTCCCACGTTAGCCAGATGCACAAGGGGGCGCACGCGTCTGGAGTTCGTTTGCAGAGGCTGGAAGCCCTGGCGCGCCCATTCTCTCTCTCCCTCTATCTGTCTTTCTCTGTCACTCTTAAATAAATAAATAAATAAAATTTTTTTTAAAAAAAGTCCTCAGTAATGGTCTCACCCTCGGTGTGGGGTATATGCAGATTTTCTTGATGTCTTGGATACCATAGTATACACTGGGAAGTCTGGAAGCCTTCACTGGCTACACTGCTGGTCATTTATAAGATTACTTCCTGAGCTTGGTAGATTTGAGTGGCTGACAACAGTTACCAATCTCACTCTACATCTGAGCAGGTGTTAGTGTCACAAGTCTTTTAGAATTCAACCCTTTCGGGGCTTGACGACATTCACCCTAACAGTGCACTGGGTAGAGCGTACGGAAGAGCAGAAGAGAGCTGTGAAGGTTTCCTCACATGGCCTTGGAGCATGCACTTCGTGTACAGCTGTTCCCAGCATCTTTGTGTCCACTATTTGAACACTTCAGGGACAGCTGGATCCATCTGAATCATTGGAACCTCAACTGAGGAAAGAATTCGTATTAAGGAAATTTAAGACCCAGCATTTTGGCTTATGAAAGGAGAATTTTCCTTGATATGAACATGACATACCGTTTTCACATTGCCCAAGACTCAAGATTGCTATTACACTGTGTGGCTCAGCTGAGGGGAGTTAGGGGCTGTCTGTCTGTAGGAGTATAACTTGCATAATTTCTGTGAGGTACCACATTGGAAATAAAGTAGTTGTTAAGTACTGATGACTTTGTGTCAACAATTCTACTTCAAGAAGTTTACCATAGACACAATAGTGCATAAACAAAATTCATTTTCTTTTTGTTTTTTTTTTTTTTTCGAGGTAGGGTCCCACTCTAGTCCAGGCTGACCTGGAATTCCCTATGTAGTCTCAGGATGGCCTTGAACTCAAAGCAATCCTGCTACTTCTGCCTCCCGAGTGCTGGGATTAAAGGCATGTGCCACCATGCCCGGCACAAAACATTTTCTATTTTACCTTTTTAACTCTTATTGGGGTGGGGGGTTGAGGCAGGGTTTCTTTCTAGCCCCAGCTGACCTGGAACTCACTCTGTAGCCCAGACTGGCCTCAAGCTCACAGTGATAATCCTACCTAAGCCTCCTGAGTGCTGCTATTAAAGGCACAAGCCACTGTACCTAGCTTTTTTATTTTTTATAAATATACAAAACTATGTGTGTGTGTGTAATTTAAATCTAGATTTTACATATGAGAAAAAAACATATAGTATGTATCTTTCTGAGACTAGCTTATTATAATCTTATTATGGTAAAATTATTAACTTCACTTAAAATAGTGATTTCCAGTTATACACATTTTCATGTAAATACCATAGTTTCATATTAATTTATGGCTAAATAAAAGTCTATTGCATATATATGTACTATACTTTTTATCCATTCATCTGGTAATGGGTATCTTGGCTAGTTCCATTTCCTGCCTATTGTGAATATGACAGCAATGAACATGGATGTGCAAGTGTTTCTGTGGTATATTGACTTAAGAGCCTTTTGAATACATACCTCAGACCCATATCACTGGGTCAAATAGTGGTTTTAACCAAATACACTTTCATATTGCATCCATCAATGCAATAATGAGTATTGGCATAGATACTCACCAGTGGGGGACAATGAAGTAGAATTTACAGTTCTAAAGTATATTGATATTTGTGTATTTGCATATATGTATATGTCTGTATAAAATCAAAAACGGTAGCATTTTATACCTGAATCTCATAATATCCACAAAGCAGGCAACAGTGGTCACCTCTAGTGAGAACTAGGTGGCTGTAATCAAGAATATGAAACAAATTAATTTCTTTTTTTAATTTTTTTATTTTATTTTATTTATTTTTTTATAAACATTTTCCATGATTATAAAATATATCCCATGGTAATTCCCTCCCTCCCCACCCCCACACTTTCCCATTTGAAATTCCATTCTCCATCATATTACCTCCCAAATTAATTTCTTATTGAGACTTTCTTGGTAACTTTGCATTAGATAGCATCTGAATATATCAGTTATCTTTTTAAATTTTTTATTTTATTTATGAGAGAGAGAGAGAATGGGCGCACCAGGGCCTCCTGCCACTGCAAACAAATCCCAGGTGCATGTGCCCCCTTGTGCATCTGGCTAATGTGGGTCCTGGGGAATCAAGCCTCGAACCGGGGTCCTCAGGCTTCACAGGCAAGCGTTTAACTGCTAAGCCATCTCTCCAGCTCGGTTTTCCAATTTTCAAGATATGGGACTGGAAGGATGGCTTAGCAGATAAGACACTCACCTGCAAAGCCAAAGAACTCAGGTTCAATTCCCCAGGACCCACATAAGCCAGATGCACAAGGGGGCACATGAACCTGGGATTTGTTTGCAGTGGCAGGGGACCCTGGTGTGCCCATTCTCCCCCCCACCTCTCTTTCTCTGTCATTCTCAAATAAATAAGTAAAAATAAACAAAAAGAATTAAAGTCGGGGAACCTGGGAGGACATGTACCCTTCTCTCTTCTGGGTGTTCTTGGTGGAGACACTTGTACCAGGCCCCAGGCACCATGCGGCCATGGTGAGATAGTCAGGTCCTTCCATGTCCTCTCGTTACAGTTCACGCCCGTGCTACCCTTGACTAGGTACTTGGAACTCGAACGACTTGCTGGGTTATCTACCTATGAGGTCTGTGAGATGTGAGGCCTACCATCTGCAGCCTGGCCCCAGGTCCTTCTTCTCTGTCAGCCATGCTTCAGCAAAGTGTGCCTGTGTTCTGTGAAAGCTTCACCTTTCCCAGGAATGGGGTTAAATTATGATCATGAAAGGCTGAAATTTTTAAATTTTTGCTTTTTCCTCTCATGGTCATACTCCAGCCAGCTACACACAAAATATGTTTCTGAGTTCTGAAGAGTGACAGACACATGGAGCCCAGCCAACCTGTCTCTGGACTCTGGTCACTTCTGAATCACTGCACCCAGCGCCCTCCCTTGAGTGGGGCCACACAGACACAGTGCAACAAATGCATTAGTTGAGCACCTGGGGAAAGTCAGCTGCCCCATGTCATGGCTTACCCAAGTGGGAAAATGCCCACAGGATAAGAGGTAGCCCTTGTTATGGAGACACAGGTAGCTTGGGAGCACAGGGTGGAGCAGCTGATGCTCTGCTCAGGAGCACAGATGGAGTGGCTGATGGTCTGCTCAGGAGCACAGATGGAGTGGCTGATGGTCTGCTCAGGAGCACAGGATAGAGTGGCTGATGGTCTGCTCAGGAGCACAGGATGGAGTGGCTGATGGTCTGCTCAGGAGCACAGGATGGAGTGGCTGATGGTCTGCTCAGGAGCACAGGATGGAGTGGCTGACGGTCTGCTCAGGAGCACAGGATGGAGTGTCTGATGGTCTGCTCAGGAGCACAGGATGGAGTGGCTGATGGTCTGCTCAGGAGCACAGATGGAGTGGCTGACGGTCTGCTCAGGAGCACAGGATGGAGTGTCTGATGGTCTGCTCAGGAGCACAGGATGGAGTGTCTGATGGTCTGCTCAGGAGCACAGATGGAGTGGCTGAAGATCTGCTCAGGAGCACAGGGTGGAGTGTCTGATGGTCTGCTCAGGAGCACAGGGTGGACTGTTGGATGCTCTGTTCGGTTGCAGGTCCAAGATCATTATGACCTCCTGAATTGTCTGGAAACTCCAGGCAAAGTTACAAAGACTGAAAGAAGATGTGGGAGACCCACTGCTTCTCTGTCCTGTGTGCATGCATGCACACCCCAAGTACACACACACATGGGTGCACGCAGAGCCATACTTCCTTCCATTCTGCATCCTCCCTCATTTCTTTGTCTCTTGTCCAGCCCAGTGAAGCTGCCTCCCAGCAGCAGATGAGGAGAGGGGTGGTGGTAGGCAGACAGCTGAGGTGTGAAGTGGACAGAGGCTTCAGGCAGCAAAAGGAAGGGCCATGGGTGTGGATTTCGGTCTGCACCTTTCACCACTTACAGACTTTCTCAGGAATTCATGCAGATCAGGGTGTGGTCATGGTTTGTCTCTCTTTAAATATCTCCAAGAGTTATTCATGTTGCAGGAGCAAAGGTTCCCCAAGGGCAGTGCCCATGTGCAGCTCAGTTCCCAGCAAAGCAGGTCAAGTGTAGTTAGCTTTTCCAGTTTTGTCATTCATAGTAAATAACCAATCACTTTCCTGTGATTTCTGGTATATTGCATTACATGCAAATACTTACTTGTGATATAAAAATCTTATATTGTAATACAGAATTGGTTTTTTTTTCTTGTTTACATGTCAGGGAATTTAATTTTTTTAATAAAGTATGTGTTAAACAATGCATCATTGTCTCTCTCAAAGTGTTAAGACCATTGTATGTCATCGTAGTAAAGGTGCTGGTCAGGGTTACTTGAAATGGAAGTCAGGTCTGCTGGGGTGTTCTCTTGCTATCAGCAAACTTACTGTCCTTAGCAATGACCCCAGGGAGCAAGCTTCACTCACAGATGCTCCAGACATAGAGCCCTGACAGGAGTAACTACCACACAGCTTAGGTTTCTGTCGCTTCGACCCAGAGTCCATCATGTTTGCTTTCAAACCCTCACCGAAGGCATATGGAACTCTTCAAATCCCTTGTGTTGGGTGCAGATGGAAAAGCTGTTTTGTAGGAGATTCAGGCGAATAGGGTAAGGGTCTGGGTCTGAACTCTAGAAAGCACCATGAACGTCCATGGGGCTCACCTGAGATGACGTTCTTCATGCCTTCCTAAGGCTCCTTTCCGTTGGTGATGTGAAAATTGCTCCAGGCTGCTTCCACTACAAATGGTAGGGCGTGTGACAGGTGCCCAGCCCATGAGAAGATCAGACAAGTGATTGTGTATGCCTCTCCAGGGCACCATCGCCAGTGCCTGACACTAAAGTCGCTGCTTGTGGGGCTCAGAAGTCATGAAATTCACCCTTGTGCGGCAAGAGCTGCGGTCATGGGAGACGGGGCTGCAGCAAGGTCAGGGCACAGACGCAAAGGAATAGAAAACACAGTGTGAGCGGGGAAGACAAGGTTGGCTATGTAAGCCAGCTGACACCCACGGGGGAGGAATGAGGCCAAGTACTGAGCTATCCCCACAGCCTGATGCCCAGCCAGTGCCAGTCTGCCAGGGCCCTATGGACATAAGCCTTTAAACCAACACATCTGTCCCCCCACACACAGCCTGAGCAAACAGGCCAGTCTTTATAACCACGCAGAAAGGCAGTGGTCTGTATGACTATCAGAAAGGCCTATTTACTTACACATAATATACCTGGAATTCACTCACTTTCTAGATGTAAGGTGAGGCAGAAGCTGGACAGACAGACAGGCCATCAATAGGTCATTACTATCAGTCACTTTCACATGTATCATTGAAGGCTTTCCCATCCCATCCCCATCTTTACAGAAGGATAATTAATCTATAAAAATTACAAATATTACAGATGTATCATTTAATGCTTTCATAAATGTATGTGTTATGAAATAGCCTACAACCTGGCTAATTAATACACCCACTGTTTCATGTTATTACATTTTCTTTCTTTTTTTTATTAATATTGGAGTCAGGGTCTCATGTAGTCCAGGCTATCCTTGATCTCCTGATCCAGCTGCTTCTATATCCCCCATACTGGGCTTACAGGCATGTACCACCACACCTAGTTCTTTCTTTTTCTTTTTCCTTTCCTTCTCATTCCTTCATGTTGTATGTCTTTGCATCAAAGAAGGGAAGGAAGGAAAGCAGGAAAGAAGGAAGGGAAAGAAAGAAAGAAAGAAAGAAAGAAAGAAAGAAAGAAAGAAAGAAAGAAAGAAAGAAAGAAAGGAAAGAAAGAAAGAAAGAAAGAAAGAAAGAAAGAAAGAAAGAAAAGTAAAGAAAGAGAGAAATAAGAAAACAAAAGAAAGAAAGAAAGAGCCTTTAGATCGATCTTCTCAGTACATTGCAGCATGATTAACTATGGTCATACTGTTGTGCATTAGGTCCCCAGGACTTATTCATTCTACATAACTGACACTTTGTTCCCTGTGGCCACCACCTCCACACACCCCTTCCTTGGCCCCCTGGAAACCATCTTTATGTTCTGTCCTGTGAGTTTGATTGTTTCAGATCCCCATGTGAGAGTATCTGGGCTTGTCTCTGTGGAGGCCTATTTAACTCAGCATAATATATTCCAAGTTGAGAAAAGGACTCTATCTTAACAAATGGTATTGAAAAGCTTGATTTTCCACATACAAACAAATTAAATTGGACCCAAATATCACACCATATACAAAAATATCAGTTCCAAATGGATAAAAATCTTAATCATGACAGGTTTATGTTTCCTTTTGGTTATTGCTTTGTTTCATTTTTAAAACTAAGCCTGTGGGACATAATTGAGTAATCAAAATTAAAACCTGAGCTGTTTTGAAGACAAAAGAAGAGAAAATGAGCATCTGAGATTTAGGCAAAAGCAAAATTTTAATTTCTATAGATTTGAAAGCATGCCCACAAAGATTCTAATTTAAGCATGCAGAACAACATATTGAGGGTTTGGCTACCGTATAGGATGTGTTTCTAATTAGGATTCTCAACTAGTGGTTCCTAATGGGTCTCTCTAGATTGGATGACAAACTTTGATCAATAGTTATTAAGACACATCTTTGACCAACTGAGCTTTATCTCAACAATTCATGTCTCTGGACGGCCTAGAGATCTTCACTGACAGCTCTTGAATGGTCTCTGGGCAACGGACTCCTAGGATGAACCCAATGTCCCTGCCCTGTGAAGGGTTACAAGTCCCATCCTCGGCAGATGGGCTCTGTACCGCATTCATTCTTACTCAGTGACTTTCCTGGGTGGGAGCAACATTTCCCTTTCCTTTTAGTTAATGACTTCTCCTTCCTCCCCCAAGTCCCAGACAGGGTGCCCCTGATAAGAAAGTGTAATCTGGAGCTGGAGAGATGGCTTAGTGGTTTAGCGCTTGCCTGTGAAGCCTAAGGACCCCAGTTCAAGGCTCAATTCCCCAGGACCCACGTTAGCCAGATGCACAAGGGGGCATGCGTGTCTGGAGTTCGTTTTCAGTGGTTGGAGCCCCTGGTGTGCCCATTCTCTCTCTCTGGCTCTCTCTGCCTCATTCTCTGTCTGTCACTTTTAAATAAGTAAATAAAAATAAACAAAAAAATTAAAAAAAGAAAGTGTAATCTGTCTTCTTAACCCCCCCCAAAAAAAAATTGTATAAAATCACATCAAGCCTCATCTCTTCCAGGTCTTAAGAAAGAAGCTATGTCTTTGCCTTCAAGGCAGGCACTTGTACCTATCCCAGCACTGATCTAGACACTAAATAAATATTTGTCTAAAGGATACATGAATGAATGAACAAATAAATATTCAGATTTGGCTCAAGGTCTTTCCACAAATTTCACATCTGTCTGATAGATGTACGCATTAGATAAAATGTAGTTACGAAGAAAGCTTCCGCAGTTGATCTGCTGTGGGCAGCGTCTCTACTGGATTTGCATAGGGTGAACACGGGCATCACTGAACTCCAGCCGAGCGCCCCCTATCAGTGGACTCGCCTTAGAGCAGTGCCTTCAGCAGCATCCTTGTCTTTGTGCTACGGTTGACTGGCATACCACCACGCCTGGGTTGATGTTGTTCAAGAACACCATAGTTTATAATGAAGGCCTCTCTAGGATCATCTCCGCAACCCATGTCCAACTTTCTGTTTGCTCTTCAGGCTGATGCCTTTGTGCTCAATTTATCCCCCTTGGAAACTACTGCAGTGACTCATGGCAAGAAGTAGCATGCTCTGCACCCGTTTTCCCTAGAGCCCCCACCCTAGAGTGCGAACCACTGACGTCCCTGAATGATGTACAGTTGCTGGTCCCTGAAATGTGCCACTTATAGTCTAAGAGAAGTGACCGCCTTGAACTGTTCCTCAAGCTCAGGCAATCTTAGGAAATGTCCATGGACAGCCTTGTTGAAGCTGGGAGACCAACTCTTAAATGAGAGCTGTTAACTGCCACTGTTCATATCAGCCAACATTAATAGTTCACCAATTTTGACTGGCTCTTCTCTATCTGCAGACCTTTTGTCAAGCCTAGAAAGAGGGCTGATGAAATAAACCAGAATATCTTTAATGATACTGCATATATTAATAAATATTTGGGACTGGGGAAAAAACTTAGTTGATCAGGTGCTTGACTGATAAGCATGAGGGTGTAGGTTCAATTTCCAGAATCCATGATTTCTTTCTTTCCCTCTTTCTTTCTTTCTCTTTCTTCCTTCCTTCCTTCCTTCCTTTCTTCTTTCTTTCTTTCTTTCTTTCTTTCTTTCTTTCTTTCTTTCTTTCTTTCTTTCTTTCTTTCTTTCTGTCTCTCTCTCTTTCTTTCTTTCTTTCTTTCTTTCTTTCTTTCTTTCTTTCTTTCTTTCTTTCTTTCCTTCTTTCCTTCTTTTTAAAAAGACCAAATATAGGAGTATGTGCTTATAATCTCAACTCTGAAGAACTGGCAATAGATCCCTAGAGGTCACACACTGGTCAGCCAGTTTGACCTACTTGGTAACTTTTATGCTAATGAGAGACCCTGCCTCAAAAAGGACTGGAACGTGGTTCCATTGGCAAGGCACTTGCTGTGCAAGCATGAGGACCTGAGTTCGGATCCCTAGTGCCCACGTTAAGAGGTGTGGATACGCATGGTGATGCGAACCTGTGATACCAGCACTTGGGAGTCAGACCCAGGTGGATCTGTAGGGCAAGCTTGCTAGCTAGTCTATCCTAATTGTTGAGTTCTGGGTTCAGTGAGAGACCCTAGCTCAATAAACACAGTGAAGAACAATTGAAAAAGGTGCCCAGTATCAACCTCTTGCCTCCACACATATGTGCACATGCACCCCCCCACACTGGCCCCCACGAATGAACATGTGTGTGCACATGCATACCATGTACACATATGCATACACTAAAAAAGGTGGATGGTGCCTGAGAAACAACACGTGAGGTTGTTCTCTGGCCTCCACATGCACTGGCACACAGCACACACACACACTCAACAACATATATACATATATATATGTGTATATATATATGTATATATATATATATATGTCAAACATAATTCATAAAGAAAGAGGGTGGAGAAAATTTAAGTTTGAACGCTCCTCTGAAATTACTGGGAATCAGACAACACTGCATTGATGTACACATACCCTTCCAGACAGCCTCCTGGAGACAGAGCCGATGGTACCCGCATCACTGTGTTGCTTGATGAAAGACATCTGGCTCTGTGAATACGTCCAGGGCAAGGGCAGTTTTAATAAAACTATGGCAATTATCTGGTGGGAAGTGTAGCTATAATTTTAACAGACGATGCCAACTATGTGACAAGAACTCATGTGGCAAGGAGCATAATTATAGCTCTAACAAAAGATGGCAACTATGCGGCAAGAAGATGGCAACGTTGTGGCGAGAAGTCGTCTCGTGCTGAATCGCTGTGATGCTGCCGCTCTGGTTACTGAATCCGCGTCAGACGCTGGCACACACATTAGCAGATAGGAAGCCTTTGACCGAGTTTCCTGTCAAGGAAATATGTTTCCTGTACATTCTCAGCCATTGAAGCCATCCATCACGCACCAGCTGCCCCCTCCCCAATGCCACGGCCTAATAAGAGACACCTGCTGTGACGCCCGCTCTGTTCCCTACTGAGGCTTAAAAACAATCCAACTGAAGCGCCGAACCTTTATGTACTCTTTATGACTGACTGTCAAGCTGATTTGGTTTGGCAGACTCCAAATCTGCTTTTAAAATGATATGCTGCTTTCTATCAGGTTCTATTTGGGGAGGGTCGGCATTTCATAGTAACTTTGTTAAATGTTAAATGCTAAATCGGTTCATCTGTGTCTTCTTTGGGGAAATGAATGCTTGTGACAGATATTAAGTGGGGATTTTTTGCTATTCACACTTTAGAGAACTGTGATAGGAAGAGAGGGTCATCTCATGGCAGAGTGGAAACTTCAGCTCTCCATTCCCTACCCATGATCCCATGCGGGCTAACTTCTCTGACATCAGTGTGGACAGTTAAGGGTTTCCCCCTGTTAGTGATCATGAAAATCGACACTGCAACTCAGAACTTGTTTGGAGAACAGCAGATCCCTGGCTTTTTTCTACATCAAGGCTGTCTCTGTCAGTCTTGTCATAGCACAAATGGCTAGTACAGTTTTTACAACCAAGTGCCCCTGAGTGATTTTACTGGGTCTGAACAATTGTCCCAAAACAATAGTGTTTTGGGGATATATATATTTCAGCCTTAAAAAGAAAAAAACGCCGGGCGCGGTGGCGCACGCCTTTAATCCCAGCACTTGGGAGGCAGAGGTAGGAGGATCGCCATGAGTTCGAGGCCACCCTGAGACTACAGAGTTAATTCCAGGTCAGCCTGGACCAGAGTGAGACCCTACCTCGAAAAACCAAAAAAAAAAAAAAAAAAAAGAAAAAAGCTTCTGACACAGGCTATAATATTATATTGATAAGCCTTGATGACCTTATGCTAAGGAAAATGAGCCATTCACTACAGACAGATGAGATGGCATTGCCTCACGTGAGGGTCCAGAGAGAGCAGCCAAATGCACAGTGACAGAAAATGGAGCAGTCAGTGAGAGAGGCTTGGAGAGGGAGAAATTTGAAATTAGTGCTGAATAGAGACAGCGTTTCTGTTTTGCAAAATAAAGGTTTCCAAGGTGGTATGGTAGTGATGCCCAATTGTGTAACAGTGTGATTAGACGTCATATAACTGAACTACATGCTGGAAATCAGATGGCAAATTTGTGGTTATGTGTATTTTACCACAACTCTTTTCAATGCTCACATGCCAGAAAAAGAAAAAGAAAAAGGAATATTGCAGAACTGAAAGGGGATGGAAAGAATGTAAGAGCCAAAGATGAGGAGGAGAGCTGTGGCACACTGTCTTCTGGACATGGCAGGGCTGTCACACTCAGGAACATCCTATCAGCACTGCTGGGGGAGGAGGGAGGGCAGGAGTGTTCTTCAGTGGTGTAACCATACTCCGGCAGGTAACCCTCCGCCCATGCTCATGCAAGCAAATCTAGTTTAACTCAGTGATAGAAAGAAAGAGAGAGAGAGAGAGAGAGAGAGAGCGGGAGAGAGAGAGGGAGAGGGAGAGGGAGAGGGAGAGGAAGGAAGGAAGGAAGGAAGGAAGGAAGGAAGGAAGGAAGGAAGGAAGGAAGGAAGGAAGGGGCTGAAGAGATGGCTTAGCAGTTAAGCACTTGCCTGCAAAGCCTAAGGACCCCGGTTCGAGGCTCTATTCCCCAGGAGCCATGTTAGCAAGATGCACAAGGGGTGCACACGTCTGGAGTTCGTTTGTGGTGACTGGAGGCCCTGATGCACCCATTCTCTCCCTCTCTCTCTCTCTCTCTCTCTCTCTCTCTCTCTCTCTCTCTCTCCCTCTCTCCCTCTGCCTCTTTCTCTCTGTGTCTGTCGCTCACAAATAAATAAACAAAAAAAAAATTTTAAAGGAAGAAGGAAGGAAGGAGGAAAGGAAATTAAAGTAGGAAGGGATTCATTGGGAATAAGAAGGATTTTAGTAAGTGGGGGTCAAAATTAGGTAATGAAGAAATTGAATATAATCAAAATACATTATACACATATATAGAGTTTTCCAAAATAAAATAAAAATTTTAAAGGTCGAACTTCAGAAGCAGAAATACTCTACCTGGCAGAAGCTTGAGGAATTGACACAGAGATTAGGCGTGTTTCTGTAATGTTTATTTACTCTTGCAAGCGGGGGTGTGGAAGAACGAGGGTGGAACAGCGTGTATGGGATCTAATAATATTCTGAGGAAAAATTTAGTACCCTCCGAGTTTCATTTCCTTGTTTTCCACAAGACTATGTGCCTTTCTGTCATGGTGCACAGAACAAGGTCTGATACGTTTTTCACAAAGAACCATTGATGGCATGTCTGTGTGAATTGCCCTGGCATTGGTCACAGCCAAGTTCTGCAGGACCCACTGCCCCTGTTCGACAATACGCTCTAGTGTGTATGGCCGTTTATGAAAGGTCAGAAATGAACTGAGAAACGAGCTAGAGTCAAGAGCATGTGGCCCCATAAATATCACAGTCAGACGGGGTCTGCCGTTCTTCCCAGTCTCACTCTCACTCCGTTCCCTGGTCAGAATTCTCCATCACCTGCTGTTGAGGGTCCTGGTTCTTAGCAGGCACCTCACAAGGCTGTACCTGAGCCCTTCCCCAGATGCCCAGTCTGCTCCCGTAGAACCACTGAGAGTTGTGGTTTTAAATCTGCTGAAGAACATGAGTGTCCTCCTCTGAAGCTCTGGCAGCCCAGCCTGTGATGTCCTGCTTTGTCTTAAGAATTTCCACTCCCCAGTAGAGGCGACCCTATCTTGGGACTATCTTTGACTCAGAGGGAGTTTTGCAAGCTGAAGGGTCTGCAGATTTGGGCCCAGTGGGACATTCATCATGACCTTAGCTGCCAGACTGGACGACTTTGAGATGACGCTGGAGCACCTGCTCATGGATGTGTTTGTAAGTAAAGGCTTTTTGTGAGTCCATGTCCAAGGTGACCTCCTTCAACCATGAAAGGTTCTGAGACCCTGTGCCCCTGACTGAATCTTCTAATCCGTAACTGTCCAGTCTCTACGCTGTGTTGTGTTGTCTTGCTGATGTCCCAGGGCAGAGTGGGGGAGGAGGGCTGCAGAGCCTAAGTGTCTACATGCAGATCTGTCCACACAGCGTGACTGACTAGCAGAGGGGCTGAGGAGAGGAGAGCTTGTCACGCAGGAGGACCCAAGGTTGAATCCCCAGCGTTGGGTCAAAGCCAGGCACAATGGCACATCACCCGTGCTAGGGAGGTGGAGACAGGAAGATACCTACGGCTTGCTCACCAGCTGACATAGCTGAATTCGTGAGCTCCAGCTGAGGTGAGGAACCTTGCCTTAAATGAGGTAGACTCCTCCTCACTCCCTTCTCTTCCTAACAACTCCCTTTCCAGCAACAGCGTAAGAGCCACCAGGCGGGAAGGTTCATTCTGAGGCATTGGCCCCCTCCACAGTGATTACCAGTAACCCACTAAGAAGGGCCCCCAGTGGAATGGGGGTGGGGAAAGGCTCGTAAGCATTTAACCCAAAGGGCATGTGATCACTTTGCAATGTATTCATATAATCAAGTTCTCAATGAAAAGATAAGATAGCAAGTGATTAAGAAAGATACCTAGCATAAACTCTGGCTTCCACATGCATGCATCTCATGCATGCCCACACACACCCACACATGCATACACACAGGCCCATACACACACCCACATACACACATGATTTACTAGGAGAGGTGTGGCTTTCTAGATCAAGTCACTTACAAAAGCCTGAATGAACGGGGTGAAGAAATAGGCAACACTTGCCAGGAGAGGTCAAAGCAGCTTTAGTATGCATTCCCTGGGAGAACCAGATTTCTTTGTGGAGAGATTGTTCCAGAAAAATAACGGGGGTGGGAGATGTAACAAGAGTGTTCAAAATTCCGAGTTTTTTTTTTAACTTTATTTTATGTAGAGAAGAAAATGCAGATTGCTGGACAGGGTGACCAACTTCCATGTCCCCAGAATCCCGCTATGCAGATCCTTAGCATTTCCAGGGGTATTCAGTTACCACGGGTTCTGCAGGAATCAGTTTGATGGGATAAAGCTGTTTGGGTTATTTGCTTCTAAAGAAAAGAGCAGCTGACAAGGGACACTTCTCTTCCTGCAAGTTTCACCCTACAACCCTGGAAAGTGCTGCCGTTTCTAGCTACCCGATACCGTTGCTGCTCAGCCCAACCTCAGCGGCTCATGGCAGTGACGCTTTGCTGGAACTCAGGTGTGGGTCTGCTGGCTCTGGGTTATAGATGGGGCAGAGGAGACTGCAGATGGACAGCTTTGCAGGTGGCAACGCAGCTGGAAGGTGCTCTGCTTCCAAGAACAGCAAGGTGGGGCTGGAGAGATGGCTTAGAAGTTAAGGCTCATGCCTAGGAAGCCTAAGGACTCAGATTTGATTCTCCACGTGCTACGTTAGCCAGATGCACATAGTGGCACATGTGCCCGGAGTTCATTTGCAGTGGCTAGAGATCCTGGCACACACATTCTCCTCTCTCTCTCCCTCTCTGTCTCACTGTAATAAATAAATAAAAATAAAATCTTTTTTTTTTTTTTTTTGAAAAAGAACAATAAGGTGGCTGTGTGGCATTCCCAGGACACATGCCCCGCTCTGTGTGCGGAATACAGTGAGGGCTGTAAAGGATTGGCACTTTGTTCCTTTCTTTTTGCTATACATTGCCAGGGACCTTCTCAGAAACTTCGCAAAAGAATGGTGTATTTTGGCAGACAAGAGAGTCTGGACCTGTTTTTTCTTTATTAATTTATAATTTGTCTGCAAATGGAGACAGCATTGTGTTGGCAGGATTCCCAGGGGGCTTGCCCTTTGCAGCTGGGTGAGAGGAGCTGAATGATTCATGCTCCTTCTGCGGCATGAGGAAGTGAGGTTTGAGGGGAGAGTGTGTTAAGAACAACAGAGAAGGCCTTCAGGACGCCTCGGTTAGGAGACCATCACTTCATCAGATGTAAGGCAGAAATGCCTTTGCTGGTTGCCCAGACCCCACTGCCTGAGGGCGGGCAGCAATGGTGTCAAGGTCGTTCTTCAGGGTGACCTATGGCATGGGAAAAGATCAGCCGTATCTCAGAGGAAAAAAAAAAAAATCAGGAAATTGTTTTGTTGAAGTACCCAAGGTCATCAGTGTGTCTCCTTGTCTCCTTCAACGCCACTTCCGTTCTCTTCCCAGTTCCTTTCCACATCCGCAACCCTGTTTCAAAGCTCCAAGACCTATTTCGCCTTTGAAAGGGATGCATTACAGGATCGAACCTTTCCAGTACTTACGACCCTTCTCTTGCTTATTTTTTTTTTTGCATGTATATGTGTGTAGTGTGTATGCATGTTTCTATGCAAGTGTATATGTGTGTGGGTGAGTCTCAGCACACTCACACACGTGTGCATGTGCATGTGGAGGCCAGAAGTTGATACCAAGTATCTTCCTTAATAGCTTTCTACCATATTTGTTGAGACATAACTCACAAATTCAGCTAGATTCGCTAGCCAACAAGCTCCAGGGATCCTCCTGCTTCTGTCCCCCTCGGGCTTACACACGCATGCACCACCATATCCACATGTTCCGTGAGTGCTCCCAGGGCTTCATGCGCCATGGCCAGCGCCTCACCCACTGATCCACCTTCCCGCCCTCCTTCCTTTCCTTTTACCTCTCCTTTGACTAAGCTTCTAATCATCCTAATCCCCCCCCCCAGAATTCTTCCTCCAGTTCATCGACCCATTCTGATCTCTACTCAATCCCTCTACCACCTATTGCTTGAAACCCTTCCTTACAGAGCATTTGCCCAGTCTCTGTTGCAAGGTGCCATGCCATACTTTCCTCCTTGGAGAACATCTTCATCTCCTTTTAGCATGATTCAAATAAGCTGAGTAACTAGAAGGAGACTTGAGACAAATCACACACAAGATATCAAACGCCAAGTTCTCTGTTAAGCTCCATCTCCTTCCACTGCCCCCTGTACATTCCCCCAGTGTAGCCCACATGGCCAACGTCAGCCTTTCCTAGACAGTGAGTTCCGTCTCATGACTGTGTCTTGTGCCTGGGTTTCTACTTCCTCTGGGCCCGCCCCAACTCCACATACCCTTCAGTCCTCGGGGACAATGACATGTCCTCCACTCTGTGAGGCTGTTGAGGACAGTTCATGGGCTCCTGTACTGGTGACTGTCTTTGGCACACCTCACTCTCTGATCTTACTCCGTCATAGTCAAGGATGTCTCTGGAACCTCTTTAGCACCTGGAATTTGATGGAAATTGACCGTAGTAGATACATGTCAATTGCTTGTCTTAATTAATATTGTTTATTTCCATTGAAAAAATATACCTGGGTGGGGGCATCAATATGCAAAAGAAAGAATCCTCCAGTTTCTTACCAGGTATATGATCTGGTCTCTGACACAGCCACGACAGAGGTCACCATGGTGATCAAAACCCAGGGGAATGAAGTGCAAAGAGTAAGGACTCCTTCTGTGTTTTGAATTTACAACTGGAAGATTTATGTGAGCCAAGCTTGGTGTGCAGGCTCATAATCCAAGCTATTCAGGAGGCTGAAGCAGGAAAATTACAAATTATAGGTCTGTCTGGATTATAGAATGAGCTCAAGCCTAGTCTGGGTCACTCAGTGAGATCCTTTCTCAAAATGAAAAGTCCAAGAAAGGCTGAGGTGGGGTGGGGGGAGGCAGGGGATGGCTCCATTGATAAAGTCTTGCCTCACAAGCATGGGTACATGAGTTTGATTCCTAGTAACCACATTTAAAAAGCCAGACAGCATGGTGCACCCTTTTCATCCCAGTGCTGGGGAGGTTGGGACAGGTGGCCTAACTAGGAGAGTTCCAAGTAGGTGAGAGTTCCTGTCTCCGAACTAGATGCATGGATCCTGAGGAACAACACCCAAGGCTGTCCTCTGGCCTCTACATGCACACACATAGATGTGTACCTGCGCATAAATGTGCACCCACACATACATGGACATACACACGGAGCTGGGGGTGTAGTGCCGTGGTGGGGTGCCAGCCTAGCAATCACCAGACTCTGGGTTGAATCTCTAGAAACACACACATATACACACACACACGCGCACGTGTGCATGTGCACACGCACACCTTAGGATGTATGTGAGACATGGAAGAGGCTCCTAGAAGGCATGTCACAGATGTCACAGACACCATGTAGGACAAACACTCGGATTTAGAAGAATAGAGTAAATCCTTCAGGAGCTCCATGGGCCTCTTCTGGATCAAAATTCTTCCCCTCCCTCTGCTAGATTTCCCTCACCACTGGCCTTCATGACAGCATTTTCTTTATTTTTGAGAGAATTTTCCCTCCTGCATACAAAGTTCAGAAAGAGACTTTGGGTTGAGCTTTAAAGCTACATGCACATGAGTGGGAACGCCATGTCCTAGTTACGAGAGCACTGCAAATCGTCCTCTTTCTGAACGGTTCATTTCCTCAGTACAGTCAGCTCCAATTGTCCAGGGTCGAGGACCACAGGACTAGAGCAGAGAGGAGTGCACAGAGGGGACGTAACACCTAGGGAGGTGGCTCTGTCAGTAAAGCGCTTGCCTTGGCAGCGTGAGGGCCTGAGCTTGAGCCCCAAAACTCACCCTTTTCAAAAGCCAGGAATGGTGGCAGTCCCCGTGTTGTACGCAAAGACACAGGTGGGTCCTGCAGGGCTCACTGGCCAACCAGTCTAACTTAGTTGGCAAGTTCCAAGCCAGTGAGAGCCGCTGTGTGAGGACAAGGTGGATGACGCCTGAAGAGCAACATGCAGGCCATCTTCTGGGCTCCAGGTACCCATGAACATGTAAACACAGGCACAAAGTGATAGTAAAGCACCCCAGGTCGTCTTCTGACTTCCACACACACTGCCTCTGTGCACCCATGAACACATGCACACAATGCACAAAATAATGATAAAATACAATGTATTTTAAAAGGGGGTGGCGGGCTGGAGAGATGGCTTAGCGGTTAAGCACTTGCCTGTGAAGCCTAAGGACCCCGGTTCGAGGCTCGGTTCCCCAGGACCCACGTTAGCCAGATGCACAAGGGGGCGCATGCGTCTGGAGTTCGTTTGCAGTGGCTGGAAGCCCTGGCGTGCCCATTCTCTCTCTCTCGCCCTCTATCTGTCTTTCTGTGTCTGTCGCTCTCAAATAAATAAATAAAATAAAATTTAAAAGGAGGTGGCATAGAACCAGTGCCCAGGGCCTGGCTGGTGCACAGAAGACACTAGGTCAGTTGATTTCATCCTCTTTGCTGTGCCCTAGAAGTGGCATCATTTCCATTTTCTCTAGCCCTAAAGCTCTCCCTTTGTTACCACACCCCCCACAACAACTCATTGAAACACTGAGATTTTGAACGCCTTCTAAGCACAACTTTCACTCTGCATGAATTTGTCAACCTGTAGCTGTTCTGCTCCTCCACCAAAGTGTCAGGACTCTCCTGCTCCTGAGCTCTGGTACTGACAGGGACGTAGCTCCTAGGGGAACCTCTCCTGGCATCCCCAGAGGGTCCACTTATCTGGATCTGGCTCACCTATGGCTGCCTTTCCAGGAAGAAAAGGGGAGTGTGTCTGGTATCCTACAGTGCTTGAGAGGATAAAATGTAAGCAAACACAGAAGGCCTGGTAGTCTGTAGGCCACCGTCTTCTCTCTTGGCCTGGCTAGGAACCACAGGCTGTCTCACATGAGCCTAATTGTGTAGAAAGAATATTTGCCTCGAAGTTCCATTAGCCTTGGCTTTCCTCTAGAGCTCAGAGCATGCTCATTAGGATGTCATACCCCTGTCCCATGGACAGCTGTTTCCATATTGGCACTTGTTTGCCAGGATCATAAAGGGCCATGGGGAGGCTTCGTGGGAATGCAAGGCTTCTGCAAGAGGAGATAAAAAGGACATATCAGACCTGGTGTTTCATAAGTACTTGTCAGCACTTTGGGGCTCCTCCAGCTGCAGCCAGGCTGCTGGGTTCAGGAGAGGAAATAGCCCACACATATGTTTGTGTAAGCATGCTCACACAAATACACACATAAAACTTCACTCATATATATTAGAGAAAGAAGAGAGGCAGATAGAGAGAATGGGCACTTCAGGACTTCTAGCCACAGCAAGCTCCAGATGCGTGCACCAGCTTGTGCATCTAGCTCATGTGTGGACTGGAAAATTGAACCTGGGTCTTGAGACTTCACAGGCAAGCCCCTTAACTGCTAAGCCATCTCTCCAGTCTGACTCTTCGTGTGTGTGTGTGTGTGTGTTCATGCATGTGTGTGCATATGTGGAGGGCAGAGGTCACTGTGGTGTCTTACTCAGCCACTCTCCATCTTTTTTTTTTGAGATGAAGTCTCTCACTGAACCCAGAGCTCAGTGATTCACCTAAACTAGCCAGCAAATCCCAAGGATCTTTCTATGTCTACCTCCCCTCTGCTGGGATTCTAGACACACACCACCACAGCTGACTTTTGCGTGGACACTGAGGATTTAAATTCAGGTCTACATGTTTGCGCTGCAAGCATTTTGCCCACTGAGCCATCTCCTCAGCCCATGACTCTTCTTTAAATCACAGCCCCAGAATGGTTAGCACCATTTCCTGTGTTAGTCCTGCTTCCTTTTGTCAGACCGTCCTTGCCTTGTTTCAGAAGATCTGACGCTCTGATCCACACCATGTAGCTCAGGGGCTTTGCATCCCTCGGACATTCCAATTGCAGCTCCACAGACCAACTGCCCCACAACACAGACTGAAGAAAACAGAAAGAGGAAATCAAGCAGATGCCCCTGTTGGATTAAATACTCTGACATCTGCACTCAAATCCGTCATTTCAGAAGGATTCCGGTGCCAACAGCTCTTCTCTCTTCTTCCTCCAGTACACATTCCTGTGCACATTTCCATGACCATCAGGAACTTCGAATTGTCACCTTATTGCTCTTGGTCCTTATCTGGCTCAAAGTTCCTGTAACAACACTCCTGTTTGCAATTTATTTTCTATCTTTATTAACATATGTTCATGGCAATGCTAATAACAAAAGTTGAAGAGCACTAGAAGTCTTATGAAAAATCTCTCCAGGTTCCTTTGCTTCCAACTTCTGAGTTCCTCTCCCCCAGGTAACTACGTCCAACTCGTTCAACGTTTATACCCAGTGGTTAACTTCAGGTTCCTCAATAATATATTTCTATTGAAATTTCTTGGTGACTTAATTCCTGATATTTTATGCTACCATCTTGACAGATGAAGGTTTAACTCTTATTATATACCAACAAACATACATATCTCTATCTTGCTCTTTTTTATTATCTTGATGTACTGATGTTACAGTTTAAATTAAAATCTAGTTTTGAGCTGGAGAGATGGCTTAGTGGTTAAGTGCTTGCCTGTGAAGCTTAAGGACCTCAGTTCAAGGCTCAACTCCCAGGACCCACATTAGCCAGATGCACAAGGGGGCTCATGCATCTGGAGTTTGTTTGGAGTGGCTATAAGCCCTGGTGAGCCCACTCTCCTCTCTCTCTCTCTCTCTCTCTCTCTCTCTCTCTCTCTCTCTCTCTCTGCCTCTTTGTCTTTCTGTCACGCTCAAATAAATAAATAAAAATAAAAACAAAAAAACTTAAATTATAATCTAGTTTTGCTATGCTAACCCAAATTATTTACATCTGATAAACAGTGTCTTCTGATCGTATATGGTGGGCTTTATAATTTCATGTTTTACTTGGAGTTAATAATTGCTCTGTTTCAATGTTTGTGTTCTATATTCTGATCAAACGTTTTTCTCTAAGTCCGTCAGTAGAGTTATAGGATTCTTTTCAGTTTGGTAAGTTCATTATATGCTCAAATCACTTCTATTTTGTGGTGGGGTGTGACCTTTCTGAAGGCCTCTGTTCCCCTTCATCAATTAAACTAGCACCTCTCTTGGGTTACTGCAGGACACCCTTTGTTAAGAAGAACCTCTTTTCCATTAATCCTGCAAACTCCCTCTGATTTCTCTCTAGATTCGTTTGTTGCAAATTTTGCTGCCTTCTTCTGAGGTTCAATGTCCAGCAAAAATGCTGAGAAAAGCCTCTTTCAATATTCATGAGAAGTAACATTGTGCTCTATGGAGTGTCTACCCTCATTCCTTTGTCACTGCCATCATTGTTGTTATGTGTTTTATTTTTCCTCAAGATGTTTTCTCTTTTTTGTTTTGTGTATACTGTGTGTGATGTGTATGTGTGGTATACACACATGTGCGCAGATGTGTAAGACCCTTGAGCATATGTGCATAGGCTAAAGGACAACATGAGCTGTCTTTTATAGCCTGAACATTGTTTTCTTGGGATGAAGTCTTTCACTGAACTTGGAGCCGGTGTTTTAAAGCCAGGCTGACTGACCAGTGAATCCCAGCAACTCTCCAGTCTCTGCCCTCAATGAACTGGAGTTACAGGTATACATTGCCACACCCAGCTTTGTATGTGGGTGTCGGGGAATCAGACTCAGGCGACAGTCTCAGGTCCTGTGTGCAAGCACTCTCGCCTGCTGGGCCATCCCCAGCCTGTGGATGTCTACCCTCTTTATTCGTGAAAACTAATAACTTGTCTAGGTGGCTCAAGTACTGTTGAGGACCAGAGTCGCATTTCCAGGCTGGGTGGCCCTCTCGAGTTCCAGCTGAAAAGGTCCAGGCGTCAGAAACCCAGCATGCCCAGAGCTCCTCATCCCCACCTTCCCTCTTCCTGGGCATCCATCATCCTTCCTCGAGTCTCTTAGAATACAGACATGATCTCCACCTTATAGAGGTTCTAGGGGACGATGATCTAGTTCTAGACAAGTGCAATAACCTTATAACTGCCCTCCTGACCTGTAGTCTAAAGTCCATTTGTGAATCGGCTCCTTAGAACTCAAGTGAGATGCGGTTCCACTTCCTTCCTAAAAGCAACTTTCAACCTTTGCTCACAGAGTGAAGACCACTGGTCACAATCTGACCTCAGGGTCATCTGTGATCACCCTTGACCTCACACATCGGACTCCTCTATTTCATGCAATAATTTTAACTATCTTGACGTTGTACAGGCTGAACATGCATGGTGGACTAACCCCAGCAAGCAATAGTAGAGTCTTCTAGTCACCCTTAGACTTGGTTCACGGAAGGTACTTCATGCACTCTGGTCATGAGTTTGTACTGGGAAATCCTTTGACACTTTGACTTATGAGTTAGTGACTTCTCTAGGTTACATTCAAGACAAACTATATTCTCGCATCATGAGGCTTGGAGACACCAGTCCTTCTAAAAGATTCTAGATGCTTGATCCCCCCCACTTCAGAAAACACAGAGGCCCGCTGGGCAAGGAAGCAGTTGCCCCTGGGAGTGACATGTTCCCCAGCCTGGGAGAGCAGTGGTCAGACAAGCCCCAAGGAGCCACCATCCTTCTCAGCACCAGGACTATGTAAACCATGAGGGACAGATTGCTCAGTAGGTAAGGTGCTTGCCTTGCAACCATGAGGACCCAGGTTCACTCCCCAGTGCCCACATAAAATGCACGACCTAGCAGCACACACCTGTCATCTTGGTGCTGGGGAGGCAGAGACAGGAGGATCCCTGGGGCTCAGGAGTTCCAGGCCAGCAAGAGACTCTGTTTCCAAAAGAGGTGAGCAATGTTCCTGAATATAACACCCAAACTTTCCTTTGACTTACATGCATGTGCATGCACACACACACATGCAGAGACAGACAGACACACACACACACACACACACACACACACCCCACATATACACAACAATAACAAATAAGGTAGTGTGGGCTATTTTCTTATAGAAGAAAATCGCACATCCAGGTTCTCTGCCTGGAGAAAGGAAGCGTACGAATTAGCATCAGCTTCAAAAGTTAATCATGGGGCTGGGGAGATGACTTAGCAGTTAAGACATATGCCTGCAAAGCCAAAGGACCCAGGTTCAATTCCCCATGACCCACATAAGCCAGATACACAAAGTGGTGCATGCATCTAGAGTTTGTTTGCAGTGCCCAGAGGCCCTGGCACACCCATTATTCTCTCTCTGTCTCTCTTCTCTCTCTCTGCTCGCAAATAAATAAATAAAAATTTTATTTAAAAAACGTTAATCATTTTCCACCCAAAGCTTAGCTAAGCATCTCGCATGCCTGACATGGGAAGGAGAGAGCCAAGCCTCATGCAGATCAAACCCCAACCTGCACAGGCGCAGCTTGTAAGGACGCCATATATATTCAGCTAATTTTAGGTAGTCAATACTATAGATAAGGAGCATTATTTATTTTTCCATTCCAGGTGCAATTACAGGGTTTACCTTGTGAAAAGTGCACTTCATAAACACGGGCGATCAATGCTAGTCATCAAAATACATCCATGGCTGACAGAACGTGAAAGGGGGCTTTGCAAAATGATCGTGAAAGCCCACCCGCACAGCCAGCCCTGCACAGATCAGCTAGTCACCTGCATAATCACACAAGCATCCTGGCTGTCTTATTGATTCCTGAGGACCTGGGCATGACATCCCTCCTAACAGCACATGTGATAAGCTATTCCCACTATACAGAAGGGCCACTCGCCCAGGCTGTGGCCATTGAATGTCTGAAATGGTCTCATGCTGGGAAGGACAAGTGGGGCCCTAATGGGGGCAAACCATATCACAGCTAGGTGGGAAGGACTTCCCTGAAGAGGAATACAATATACCTGCTGCATGTGAGCCAGATCTCTGTTCACTCCCTTTCCACAAGAAAAGAGCCCAACCATGCCATGGGCAGACTGACAAGCCTTGGGTTTGGTGTCCATGAGGAAAGGCATGCCAAGATGGAATGTTGATGAGTCTTCCACACAGGACATTAATGTATTCCACTTTACAGTCTTCATGGACTTATCATTGCCATAAACATTGAAGGAGAAGGAAAAAAGAAAACCATTAGCATGTGAAATGTCCGTGTGACACTTGCTGACTTTATGCTTGCTAATTTGAAAGTGTAGTCTGGATTTGTTTATGCCTTTGACTTGATAGGGACAGGGGCCTTATCCTTAGTGAACTCATCCTCTTCTTCCATCACTGAGCTGAGAGCTATTACATAGTAAGCTCTAAAAGGATCAGGAAGAAGTCTCTTTACTACCCTGCAGGTGGCTCAGTGGTGTTGCCTTTAAGGAGTCAAGGGGATGATGCATAGATCTCCAGCTAAACACACCCAAGTGGGTGACAGAGGCGCCAGGGAAAGTATACAGAATTAAAAGCGAAAACAAATAAGGTGTGCATGTTCATGTACACACATGCACCATCCCAAAGAACATTCACAAGCAGTATTTCATTGCATTTTACTGAGCAGGGGTTCCAGAACATTCCAAATGCAGACTTGGGTCTAAGGCCAGTGGTCTTTCATCTCACAAGATTCCTCCTCATAGAAAGAAGCCAAGTTTGAAGAGCAGACGGAAACTCTTCCACTAGGCAAAGGTCCCTTGTATCCGCTAACTTAGCACCAGCCTGATATGTAGTCTGGACGTAGGGGAGTGCAGTGCTTCATGGCCAAGGAGCCACTTCCAGAATGATCCTTGGCTCCATTTTTCTGTGTCCCAGTTGCTTTCTCTTGTGTGATAAGGTGTTGTGAGAAGTAAATGAGTCAAACTTTGGAAGAGTCCCTTCAGTTCAAGTGCCACCTAAGAAGACTGAGTTATTTTATGGGACAATAAGATAATTGTTGAATGAACAAGGAAGGGTAAACAATAAAAGGAAATAAGAAACTTGGTTTGGATGAGGCCAGGGCCATTATCATAGAGGTTGCAACATCATAGAGCTTGGCATAGAATGCAAGGTCACAATGTCATCTCAGAGGCAAGAGGTGGACACTGATCCCAGAGCATCACACCGTGTCCCAGTGGTGACAGTGAGGGGAGAGGAAGGAACGAGAAGGGAAGAGGAAGGGAAAGAAAACATTTTATCTGTCCACCGAGCACTGAGAAAAGAGCCCTCTTTACCTTCCTGCAAGATGCAATGACCACTCTGGGATGGAACTCTGAAAAGATGTGTCTACTGTTAGCTTTGTGGTGATTCTTAGTCCTCAATAGTTGTGGTATTTCACTTTGCATAAGACAAAGAATGCTAAGTGTTATGGGTTGGAGGTTAAATGCTCCCTATAGGGTCATGTGTTTGAACCATGGGCCTCCAGCTGGTGGAACTGTTTTTGGAGAGCTGTGGAACCTTTGGGAGGTAGGGTCTTACTGGAGGAAGTGGGTCACTGGTGGGAGAGCTTTGAGGGTTATAACCAGGATCTTCCTCTGATTCCTAATTGATGCTCTACAAAGGAACCATCAGCCGCCATGCCTTACCAACCATGATTGCCTGAACCCCATCGAACCATGAGCCCAAATAAACCTCTCTCTCCTTACTTCTTGCTAAGTATTCAGTCACAGTGAGAAAAAAGCAAGTAATACACTCAAAACGACAAAAAGTTGAGGCCTCCATTTTTCTAATCGCTTGTGCCCTTCTGGTCCAAAAAGACCACTCAGCTCAACTCCCCAACACTTCCCTAAGCTCACTGTCCCTTGTCCCTTCCCTTCACCTGCCTTCTACCTCTGGACTTCCCTTGGCGCCCTGTCTCCAGCATGCTTTCCAGCACCACCCTCCCATGGGAAATCACCCTGCCCGTGACCTGCTTGGACCATTTTTGGCTGCTAAACAAAACGGATGAGTTCACTGAGGGCCTGCACTGCACAATTCTGAGGGACGATTGCATGCGTGTGGGCTTCCGGAGAACAGAAGCGTTAGCCTCACCAGCAACATCTGGATAAACATCAGGCTTACTCCTGGGGAGGGCTTCAGCATGCTGCATCCTTTTCTTTGCCCTGACCCAGGGTCCCATGAGCACCTCACTTACCCTTGGTGTGACCTGTCGCATGAAGTGGCATGTTCATTGCACTGGTTTGAATGCCCCTTTTGTACTGGTGTGCATGAACACACTTACACAGGCACACACAGAAAACCACACTCCCACACGCTTACCCACATAACCTGTACACACAGACATACACTACATGGGTTCTTCCATCTCCTGCTGCCACCTCCTGCCATCGCTGATGGGTGTCACAAGCCTATTTCTGTCTCATGGGCCATTACTCCATCACCTTTTCCTATCCTGCTACCCATGACCTAGGGCACACCTTTGACCCACTGCCTCTCACATTTTCTGAAGTTCTGCTCGCTGCTCTCCTGGGCATCTTGTAGTCCAGACTCTGCATGTCGATGTTTTCACTGGGACTGGAAGGAAAAGTTCAAAGTGAGCACGCACACACCTCCAGCAGCCGTATGTTCTCTGCTCCACCAGGCTTTGAAGGCAGCAATGTGGGAGACTGAAGGGCTGGGGACGGCTTTCTTAGTGCCAGCCACGCTCCTCACTGAACCTAGCTCTCAGCAAAATCTTTCCCAGCTGTCTGGGACCCACTAGGCTGTTCCCTGGGGCACAGGCCCCTGACACGCTTCTCCTGGTCAGGACCCACACTCTCTGAGGATAATTCTGTCCCAACACTCTCCTCTGGTCCCTGCTCCCTATCAGTGGTCTCTAACTTCCCAATTTCTTTTTTTTTCTCAATTTTATTAACATTTTCCATGATTATAAAAAGTATCCCATGGTAATACCTACCCTCCCCCCACCCACTTTCCCCTTTGAAATTCCACTCTCCATCATATCCCCTCCCCATCTCAATCAGCCTCTCTTTTATTTTGATGTCATGGTCTTTTCCTCCTCTTATGATGGTCTTGGGTAGGTAGTGTCAGGAACTGTGAGGTCATGGATATGCAGGCCATTTTATGTCTGGAGGGAGCACGTTGTAAGGAGTCCTACCCTTCCTTTGGCTCTTACATTCTTTCCGCCACCTCTTCCGCATTAGACCCTGAGCCTTGTAACTTCCCAATTTCTATTTCTTTTGTCCAAATTCAGTGTTGGGCCCATTCATGCTCAAATCTTTCCCTTTCCCTGCCCTCCCCCTATCCCTACCCTCCCTGTGTGGCTATTTCTGTGGCTTTCTGTCACCTGGCTGGAACAGGAAGATGGTATACTGGAAGTTACCAGAGGGTGAGGGAGAGAGAAGCTGGACATTTTTCCTCCCTTTTCTCCCAACTCTCTGGCCTTGGATGGTGGCTCCATTCATGCCTCAGTAGCCCACCATAGTGTCCACAAGCCTAAGACCTCCACCAGGTGATGGTGACCCTGAGATCTGGTGGCTCATAAACTCCCGAGGGCCCCGGGCATGGGTCTCATGCAGTAACACTGCCCTCCTTCTTCAGCTCCTTGAGGTTGCTTAGCTCTTCAGCCAGCTGGAGGCAAGGCTGGACAACACGACATCGTGGCTGCAGAGACTTTGAGACCACTTCCTCTGCAGCCTCGTGCACTGACTGTCTCTCCTTCTCGTACACAGTTCTCCTCTTGCCTGTTGAACCCAGTGAATAAGTCTTTCTGGGCTTAGAAACTGCTATAAGTTGGCAAAGCGCCTGGTAACAGGTGACAGTGGCATGGGCACACAAAGTGATTTTTCACTCCGGTTTTCAGTTTAGATATGACCTATCTAGCTGTGTGCCCGGGTCACCTTATCCAAATTCACTAGCCCCATTTCCTTCATCTGTGAAATGCAGACAGTGGAAGTCCTTTCCCTCATTGACACAGCCCTTGGAAGTCTCCCAGCCCATTGTGAGGTAACTCTGCAAACGTTCATTCACTCTTGTGGTATATCAGCTAAGGCACAAGTTTCTGTTCCCTCATGAGATGCATGTCTACATTCTAATAATGAAAAGAAATATTAGATGTAAGTACTTTAGATGCAGTAATGAATCCAAGAGTATCAGAAAGATATTTCTAGACAAGCTGACCTTTGAGAGTTTTGAAATCATAACGAGGTGGACATTTATTCTATGGGGACCGAGAAGGGCTCCATTAGCCAGGAAGAACTAGCGCCGATAGAAACCTGATCCTGTTCCTGCCACCCTGGGGAAGGCGTGACTGTGGGGCTCAGATGTGTGGGAGTCTAGCCCAGGGTTATTTTCATTTCCATTAACATTCTCTTCTATATGTATTTAAACCCTAATCAAGCGCACATGTTTTTGTTTGATTTACACTCAGTTCATCAAAGTGCCCCTTATGGTCCGAAATGTGCCTCGAAGCCTTCAGCTCTTTAGTGCAACACTCATTAATACCCCTGGGAAACAGGAAGTTGCATGTAGTGAAATATAAATAAATTCAGCTCTCAGGGGCTTTGCCGTGGCCTGGGTCACAGGAGAGGCGGCAAGTTTTTGGTTGATGTGACTCACGATGTCCTGTCAGAGTAAGCTGAAAAGACGTGAAATCATGGTCCTCGACAGGGAAGTGTTTGGAATGTGTTCCTGTCCTTTGTTCTAAACTGTCACACACCGCTCCAGAATGGTCTTAGAAAGGAAAGTAAACCTATTGATTTGGGGTAAATAACTGGGTATGCTTCCAGATCTATTTTCTACTCCCATCTACTTTGAAACTAGCCAGTGTATGCAGGAAGGGGGGGCGGGGGACAAAGAGCTGTAACCTAAAACCTCTCCTGCAAAGACATTCTGAGAGCTGCGTCTATGAGCTCCCCATCTTGCCCTGCCTCTCCCCGCTCACTCCAACTGCACACATGGAACCAATTAGGAACAAAGTCCGATTGTTGTATATTTCCCACATGAACCCCACGCTTCCTTTAACTGCCTCTCGGGGTGTGTTGGCGTGGGAGGAACGTGCCCACGGGTCCAGCCTGACACCCCAGCCACCCCAGTGTCCCTTCCCTCTGAGCATCTTTGCCCTGATTCCTTCTCTAGGAGCCTACAACGCTTCTTCCCTTCGCATTCCACCCCCACTTCCTATTGGATTTGTTTGAATAAACAGAACTTTCTTTTTCCACCACTTTCAATCAGCGAAGCTCTGGTTTGTGGAGAATAAATAAAAGCCGGTCCCCAAAGTGCATGAGCAAAAGCATGTGAACTCTGCGAAAGATGTGGTTGTCCCTTTCATTAAAACCCAGGAGAAAGAGGAGCAGTGAGCGCAGAAAGATGTTCAAGAGAAGCGAAACAAAAATTCCTCCAGTTCTGGAAATCGGGGACTTCTGCTGCCTTAGTGTAATTTTCTATAGTGAGGGAATAAGCCGATTTAGGGAGATGAAGTGTTGGGGGAGGGAGGGGAGTAAAATATCCATTACAAAATTACTGCAGAACAGTTAAAATTTTAGACCAGTTGTACCATCTGTCAAAAAGACTAGCTGACCTGGAATTATGTTATGATTAGAAAAGAACTGGCAGATGTGATCAGCTCATCTGAGCTTTCGAAAGTCTTTTCAAAGCCCTTTAAAATCAAACACGACTCCAGCGTGCTCTCTGGCATGCAGAAAAATAAATGCCCTAAATGCAAGCATTTACATGAGGGGGTGACACATGTATGTGCGTTAGATTTGATTTGATTCATCCGAGCTACTGGCACAGAGAACTGTTCCCCCCTGACCCCTCATTTTCCCCTCACGGACTAAATCCACCTAGTCTCATGTACTAACTCACTTTCCACTGAGACGCAGGAGACAGACAGACACGCGCGCCTTATTCGCGGAGGTCATTCATGATTCAAGAAACACTCCCCGCCAGGCCCTCGTGTGTGCCAGTAGCCTTCAAATATGTTTCCTGTGTTCAGAAGAAAGCAAAATCCGAATGTAGGATCCACATTAATCTCTGCTCCAGATGGGGCTATTCCAAATAGTCCTTTTAAGGTAAGCATGTGATCTACTGTACAGCCGAGGGGCTTGGGCGTCACGTGGTGGACTGAATAACACGTCTGATAGAGCTTTGATAAGACAGCTGACCTGATTCCCATCTGCGGCCCCGAGAAGTGACGTTGACATGTCTGGACCACTCTCCCCAGAAGCTCCACTTGCCTCCGCTCCTGGGACAGCAGGCTCGCCGAGCCAGCTCTAGGGGACAGCCAGAAGGAATCCAGAGCTGCTGCTTTGTCCACGCTGAATTTGGAGAACTTGGGCAGTTTTCCTTGCTCCCCATCCCCCGCCTCCCGACATCACTTCTTGACTCACAGGGTTGGTCGAAAGGAAAACTCTTCCAGCTATTTGATATTTGGGAAAGCTCCGGAAGAGCAGAGCTTAGTTTTTGAGTGTCTCAATCGCCTCTCTCTTTGCTGGTAACACACATACACACACACACACACACACACACACACACACACGCACGCACGCACAGAGTTACACCATGGTAGTTCAGACTGCGGTGACTCCAAATAGACCTCAAAGACTTTTACTGAAAATACCTTATGGATCCCTGAGAAGGCGCAGCATGGAGAGGGTAAGCTATGTGGGGGTGAGGGGGGGCAGTCTGTGTTCAGTGAGCAGTTGCAGTCGCGCCAAAGACAGGGACATGTGCATTCCATTGTGCGTGGAATTACTTACTGTCCTCACTCAAGTTCCAATATTGTGTCCTCTGTGATTCTTTGATTCCGGACAAAGAGGATGGGGAATCTGGAATGGAGAATTTGGGGGGGAGCTCTTAGAGATCAAATTTGAGGGGAAAGTTCACGGTGGGAGTTGCACCCTCCTCCCTGGACAGGGGATGGAAGATGCTGGCTTGATGAGAAGTGTCACGGCTGCCTGCCCGGATTCAGGCTCTGCTTTTGTGGCACCATGTTCAGGAGCGCAGTCGCACTGTAGATTTCCTCTGTGGGTGACAGTGTCTGAAAAGGAGGTGATGGTGGCTTTAAGGCACTTCAGAGCTCTGGTGATTTAAATTGGAAACGCCTGTGGGTGTTTCTTTTCAACGCAGCGCTGTCGTTTTGACTCTGTCAGTTCATAGCACTATAGATTTTGGCTGCAGTGACTCTGTTAATTTCTGGAAAGCATGGTGGCCCCTAGCAGGAAAGATCCAATAAATAATAATCAACGTTTGTCTTTCTCTGGAATAATGAACATGGTTTGGAGGCTGGCTGTCATTAACACAAACTGACCTGTTTGGGGATATTAAGCTCAACATGTGGGGACTGGGCTGGCACCCACTTGAGGTAGGGTGATTCTTCGGATTTCAGGAACCCCCAAAGGCCCTGTTGGAGTCCTGGTAACCCCTTGGGAAGTGGCAGTGTCCACACAGAGATCTTAGAGTGTAGTCCATGACCTAACAAAGGAAATAGCAACACAAACATTGAAACATATAAACAGCTTGAGACAGCTTGTGAAGGGGAGTGGGTTTTAATTGAAAGGGCTTTTTCTGGCTAGTATACTTAAGGGTTTTGAAATGTACAGAAAACCCAGTGGTTTAAAAATAAGAAGACTATGTCTAGAACATTCAGGCACAGTTGATTTTCTGATTCTAATGAGCTACATTTTTTTTTTTTGAGTTGAATTGAAAAAAAGATTCACTTCCTGTTCCATGTGGAGACTTTTTTAAAAAATATTTTTATTTATTTATTTGAGGCAGAGAGATTAAAAATGAGGCTGAGAGAGCAAGCGAGTAGAGGGAGAGACAGGGAATAGAGGTGTGCAAGAGCCTCTTGCCACGGCAAACGAACTCTAGATGCATATGCCACTTTGGGCATCTGGCTTTACGTGAGTACTGGGGAATCGAACCCAGGCTGTCAGGCTTTGCTAGCAAGCACCTTTAACTACTGAGCCATCTTTTCAGCCCATCGGAGATCTTTAAAAAAAATATATTAGCAGGGTGTGGTGGTGCACGCCTTTAATCCCAGCACCCAGGAAGCAGAGACAGAAGGATTGCTTATGAGGCCACTCTGAGACTACATAGTGAATTCCAGGTCAGCCTGACCCAGAGTGAGACCCTACCTCAAAAAAAAAAAAAAAAATTTGGGGCAGTATTCATACATGTATACATAATGAATTTTGACCATAATCTCCTGTTACCTACTCTGTCCTCACCCCCCATCCCCCTTCCATTGAACCCGTTCTTCTTTTTAGCTAGTAGTTTGAGACATATTTCCATGTTTAATATCAGGAACATTAGCTAATATACGTTAAATACCTATTACGTGTTTTCATTTTTAGCTTTTGCACATAGGAATGCCAGTTATAATACATTTATCAGGCACTTCTTGTTTTGGTTTGTTTTGAGCAGTCTCATTTTATAGCCCAGGCTGGCCTGAAACTCATAGCAATCCTTCTGCCTCATTCCTTCAAGTACTAGCGGCATAGGTATGAACCACCACTCTTGGCTCAGGTGCATGTTAAATCCGATTTTAGGTTTTAAAGCCTTTTTAAATTTACTCTCTCTCTCTCTCTCTCTCTCTCTCTCTCTCTCTCTGTGTGTGTGTGTGTGTGTGTGTGTGTGTGTGTGTGTATGCATGGGCACCTGCCATCATGCATGTATGGAAGGCAGAAGACAACTTTGAGGTGTCTGTGCTCTGTCTCTATGAGGCAAGACCTCTTGCTGCTGCAAATGCCTTTGGCAGGTAGCTTCATCCCCTCAACTTTCCATTGTCACAGGCACGCTGGGATCACAGATACACGTGCCGCTTTGCCTCTGACTTTGTGTGGGTTCTGGGGAAGTTGAACAGGGCCAGCAGACGTTGCAAGCAAGCGCCTTTAACTGCTGAGCCATCTTTCCAACCTGATTCTAGGTTTTGATGACAACTCTTCATCCTCTGGAAAATTAAATGTAATGTGTCTGTAATATGTTCTATTGCTACGTTAAGTGCTCACAAGGGCTCAAATGGAAACGCCCACCCATCTGAGAACTTGTGAACACCTAACTTAAGGTTGGGAAACCTGGCAATATTGAGGAAAATTTTGCCCGACTTCTTAGAGAAGTACAACCTCCCCCCACAGTCATCTGATGGCCTGTATTTATCCCATTCCAATCTCTGAGTGTGTATTTCACATTTCCTTGTTTATCTACATAAACCCAGATGTATACACTTACTACTTGTTACTGCTTATCAACTTAAGGTAAGCCAACAAGACAGGATTACAAATGTTACATATCACATGTCTGTTACCATATATATTTACCTGGGCAGAATTGCATTCAAATCATACAGATTTATTTTCCACCCTTGAGTGCATGCCATGGTTCGCAGCCTCAGGAAACTGAGAGTTCTGGGCCCTTCAGAGAAGCTTTCACCTCCTTGAATCACTGAGCATCCACCATGGCCCGCCACCTTCCCACCTCCCCCTCCGCTACAGTGGGGCTGAATGTAATTGGAATGTATGGTGGCCTGTCAAGCCCAATCGAAGGTCTTACACTGTGAGTGGTTCTGTGACAGTTCTCAGGATTACAGTCATATATTTGTATAAACACAGGCAGGACAGCTAAGAAACAGCTTCAGGCCCTGAGCTCTGGCCCCCGCCCCTGGCACTCCTCCAATTGCAAGCACCATCAGCTCTCGCCATTACAGCGACAGCGGTGACGATGTCTGAGTGACTGTGATCCCACAGTCCCTCACTACAGCAAGGCATCCTGTTTCTAGACGGGTTTTACTCCCAAGCATTTCAGACCCAGGAGCAATCCTGACCCCCTTGAGATGCCAGTGAGACATATGGCATGAGGCTTGTCTCCATTGCCCTGTGAGAACAGGTAAAGTCAGGCGCAGAGCCCTTACTTTCGGTCTATGACAGGGCAGGGCTTCTTGCTACTGAGCCATGCTTCACGACCATGTCTCTTTGTCACATGCCACCAACTTGTCACCAGGACTTCATATAAAAGACATGTAGAGCTGGGCGTGGTGACACACGCCTTTAAACTCAGCACTCGGGAGGTAGAGGGAGGAGGATTATCATGAGTTCAAGGCCACCCTGAAACTACATAGTGAATTCCAGGTCAGCCTGAGCTAGAGCAAGACCCTACCTCAAAAAAACAAAACAAAGCAAAACAAAAGGCACACTAGAATTGATGTGCTGATTTCAAGCCTTTCATGCTCCCCTCAATACTCATGATTCAACAATTACTTCTTCTGTTTGCCCACAATGCCCAGAAGTTCTGTCAAAAAAGTGGAAAGGAGCTAGAGAGATGGCTTAGCAGTTAAGGCACATACCTGTGAAGCCTAAGGACCCAGCTTCAATTCTACAGGTCCCACAAAAGCCAGACACATGCATCTGGAGTTCGTTTGCAGGAGCTAGAGAACCTGGCATGCCCATTCTCTCTCTCTCTCATAAATAAACTAAAAAAAAAAAAAAAAAGTGGAAAGAAGAGCATGAGGTTCAGAGACAGGAGGGAAGTGGAGACATGGAGAGACAGGAGGGCAGTGCAGAGACAAGAGGGGAGTGGAGACATGGAGAGACAGGAGGGCAGTGCAGAGACAGGAGGGAAGTGGAGACATGGAGAGACAGGAGGGCAGTGCAGAGACAGGAGGGAAGGAGATTGACAGGAGGGATGGGGAAAGACAAGGGAAGTAGAGAGACAAGAGGGAAGGGGAGAGACAGGAGGGAAGTAGAGAGACATGAGGGAAGGAGAGAGACAGGAGGGAAGGGGAAGGACAGGAGGAAAGGGGAGAGACAGGAAGGCAGTGCAGAGACAGGAGGGAAGAGGAGAATCAGGAGGGCGGTACAGAGAGAGGAGGGAAGGGAAGAGGCTGCAAGGAAGGGGAAAAACAGGAGGGAAAGGGAAAGATAGGAGGGAAGTAGAGAGACATGAGGGAAGGGGAGAGATAGGAAAGAAGGGGAGAGACAGGAGGAAAGGCAAGACACAGGAGGGAAGGGGGGAAACAGGAGGGAAGGGAAGAGGCAGGAAGGAAGGGAGAGACAGGAGGAAAGGGGAAACACAGGAGGAAAGGGGAGAGATAGGAAGGCAATGCAGAGACAGGTGGGAAGGGAAGAGACTGGAGGGAAGGAGAGAGATAGGAGGGAAGGGAGAGATAGGAGGAAAGGGGAGAGACAGGAGGGAAGTGGAGAGACAGGAGGGACTGGGAGAGACAGGAGGGAAGGGGAGAGACAGGAAGGCAATGCAGAGACAGGTGGGAAGGGAAGAGACAGGAGGGAAGTGGAGAGACAGGAGGGAAGTGGAGAAACAGGAGGGAAGGGGAGAAACAGGAGGGAAGTGGACAGACAAGAGGGAAGGGGAGAGGCAGGAAGGAAGAGAGAGACAGGAGGGAAGGGGAAACACAGGAGGAAAGGGGAGAGACAGGAAGACAATGCAGAGACAGGTGGGAAGGGAAGAGACTGGAGGGAAGGAGAGAGATAGGAGGGAAGGGGAGAGACAGGAGGGAAGTGGAGAGACAGGAAGGCAGTGCAGAGACAGGAGGGAAGGGGAGAGACAGAAGAGAAGGGAAGAAACAGGAGGGACATGGAGAAACAGAAGGGAAGAGGAGAGACAGGAGGGAAGTAGAGAGGCAGGAGGGAAGGGGAGAGACAGGAGGGAAGTAAAGAGACAGGAGGGAAGGGGAGAGATAGAAGGGAAGAGGAGAGACAGAAGGGAAGGGGAAAGACAGGAGGGAAGGAGAGATGGCTCTCTCAGGAAAGTGCTTGCTACAAAAGCATGAGCCCCTGAGTTTGGATCTCCAGCACCCATATAAAATACAGGTATGATGGTGGTGCATGTAATCCCAGCACTGGGGAAACAAAGAGGGGGAATCTCTGGGGCTTGCTAGCCAGGTGATGGAACCAAAATGTGAGTTCCAAGTTTAGTAAGAGTCCCTGTCTTGAGAAGAAAAGTGAAGAGAGATTTTCAAAGATGCCTGGCATAAACCATCAGCCTCCATGCACATGTTTACACACACACACTTGTGTATGTGCTCCCCACACATGTCAGTATACATAAGAACATACCACACAAACATACACATTCAAAAAAGATGGCAGAGCCGGGCGTGGTGGAGCACACCTTTCATCCCAGCGCATGGGAGGCAGAGATAGGAGGGTCGTTGTGAGTTTGAGGCCAGCCTGAGACTACATAGTGAATTCCAGATCAGCCTGGGCTAGAGTGAAACCCTACCTTGGGAAGAAAAAAAAGATGGTAGGGATCCAAGTAAGGGGATGGAAGAGGATAAACTGTTATATATAAAATAAAATAAATAATCCTTAAGACTATATTGATTATTTCCTAATAAAAGCAATTCAGGAAACACACACACACACACACACACACACACACACACACACACATATATATATACACATATACATACATACATACATACATACATACATACATATATACATATATATGCATACATATATATATGTGCACATATATATATATGTATATGATACTATGTTTAAAACAATGGGAGGGACTACATATGCAAGGTAGAAATGAAATAATGTGTCAATAAAATATGAGCTAGAATTCCAGCACAAATAAGCAATAAAATATTTGTGTGTGGCGGGGGGGAGAGATGGGAAGCAGCAAGGAGGGGTGGGAAGACCCAAGAGGCCCCAGCCATGCTATGCACTAGTGTGCGACCTTAGCCAGGTGCCTGGGACGTCCTCAGCTTCATTTCGTCCATCTGCCCCTTGAGGTTTGTTGTTAAGGACTGTGCTTGTAAGAGCCTAACAGAAGGTGGGGGTCATGAAATGCAGTCAGAACTTATGGCTACATTCATAAGGTCACCCATCTTTTTGTGGAACAACGCTTTGCTTTTGATTTTTAGTAACTGATGAGGTCCTAAGCAAGCCCAAACAAGCAGTCTCTTCTGGTGATACTCTCCCTGGACTCCCAAAGGAAAACACAAAGGAAAAATGAAGTGAGCACACATTTTATTTGGCCCACCTCAAGTTGTTTGAACTTGTGAGTTGACATCAAGTTGAGGTCTCCAATGCAGCTGCTGTGGGGGATTCTCTGTTCATGTAACCTAAGCAATGTGTATTTCCTCCCACGCTGAGACCCAGCTCAGGGCAGGCTCCCGGTGCCTCGGGCAATATTCCTTTAAATGGACCAAACACCTAGCCAGACTCCAATTATGTCTTTTCACAAAGTAGTTTAAATTTGATGGTTTTATTGCAGTGGGGGTGGGGGGAGAAGTGAAACAAGAAATCATTCTCATTTCCTCAATTATTTGAATATCTTAGGTGAAAGGGCCTTTCTGGTCTTGGAAAGACTGAATTGCTGTGCTGTGATATTTCTGGAGTGGTATTTTTAACACAGCATAAATTAAACCTCATTGCGCCCACATCATTCATTATTTGGTGTGTTATTCCAGGTTGACGTATTGCCCGTCTATTATTTTGCAAACCATTACATTATCACAGCTGCTGAGCCGCATAACTTAGGGATCGGGAATACAACAGTGTCTCTATAGTCGTGTGTATGGTGCTTACTTTCTGAACGTATTCATGCAGGGAAGTGTGAGACGGTACCAAAAACACATACAGCAGACAGCTTTTAGCGGGTATTTATTACCACTGGAAGCAGACAGCCAGAACTATTCAGACAGATCAGTGTACTCACACATATTATTATCCACCCCCATCACCCCGTGAACAGTGCTGTTGTCTATAAATATATGACTCTGGAGAACAAGAGCTTGTGTCCACGGGGATGGCGGGGGGGGGGGGGTCTCGAATTCTCTGGCTTACAGATTGCATTGAAAGTCTTCTCCTCCCTGTGTCGGTTGGTGATAACATTTAGGTGAAATTTTTAGTGTTTTAAATTCAGCCAACCAAAATCAATTTTATTTCTTATAAGAGCTTACATCCCGTTGAGCCAATGACTCCCCATCTTGGGAAGAACAAGTCCTTGTGTTGACTTGTGCTGGGAAGGATAGGCTGCCTTGACCAGGTCTGTCCCAGGGCTCAAGCCTCGCACCCATGTAGAGAATAGATGGGAAATCTCATCTCAGGAGGCTGGCGGGGGTGGGGGGATGGCTCAGTGGCTCAGGGCTTACCGTGCAAGCATGAGGACTGGAGTGAGGACCCCCAGGATGCATGGAAAGTGCACAAGCCTCAAATCCAGCATGGGGGGCAGGGGTGATGCCTGGGAATCCCTGGGCCTCACTAGCTAAGTGCTCTAGCCTAATCGGTGAGCTCTACATTTAGCATAAAACTGTCTCAAAGAATTAGGCAGAGAGCGACTAAGGAAGACACCCAATGTCAACCTCTAGCCTCCACATTCACCTCCCTCTCTCTCTCTCTCTCTCTCTCTCTCTCTCTCTCCCATCCATGGCCAGGATTCCCAGGATCTATCTCCCTCTCTCCCTCTCTCTCTCCCTCTCTCCCTCTCCCTCTCCCTCTCCTTCTCCCTCTCTCTCTCGCTCTCTCTCTCTCTCTCTCTCATCCATGGCCAGGATTCCCAGGAACTTCTGCATCATGCTACAGTTGGAAACTGGGCAGTGGTCTCCCTTCAAACTCCCCGTCCCCATAGCATCTGGAGTAAAGTGCCATCAGTGCATCTAAAATCTGCTTTTCAATCTCTGCTTTGCATTGACAAGATCTGAGAAGTTGTGAAAACTGTCAGTGCCTGGGCCACACCCCAGGCCAGGGAATATCTTACAGAAGAGGTGGGCAGGGATCAGTGTTTAAATCCTCCGCCCCCCCCCCACCACCACCAGGGACTCTTCTGAGCAACCTGCATTGAGTACTGTGTCTCCAAATAATATATTTCCATCATCCATCAACTGGCTCCTTAGTTTGCTTAAGGAATTTAGCTAGCTCATATGTTTCCTGGTGTTTCACATGAAAAGGGAAGAAGTAGCTAGGTTGCATTGAATTTTATCTTATTTCGGTCAAAAGTTTCAATAAGAGAAAAGTTTTTCAATGAGCTGAAGGGAGAATTTGAACTCCTTGAGAGTTGGCTCCATATTCCTGGGGCATCCTGTGCGACGCCATGCACTTTGAGGTGACTCTGTCTAGTGAACTTCCGCTTTCTGAAGTCTTAAAGCCTGGTTTGATACAGGGATTCCTTCTAGACAACCAGAGAGCAGTGCCAACAGTCCAGCTATTCTTGCATGTTTCTGTTCTCCAGTGAAGCACAGACCTGGGTGAACATCGTTCAGTCTACCACAGTGCAGGTACGTGCGTAAAATCAACCAGGTGTACTTCAAAGACATCTTCTAAGTTAAGTGCTTGGAAAACAGGTCTCCTATGAATTGCTCTAGCTACTATCTGCCCACATAACACAAGCGATTCTTTGATCATATAGTTGAAAACAATCTACTTTTATATAGTTGCATTGATTCATCAATGAACTTCCAAGGACAATATTATCTCATGTACATAAAATAATAGGGGAGGAATCAAGCCATGTGAAACATGTAGGTGGATTATGTATTTATTTTTATCTTCCCTTACTGGTCACACATTAGCTATACCAGTTACTTTTTTCAGTGCTGTGACAAAATACCTGACAAGAGTGGAGGAAGAGCTGATTTTGCTTCATAGTGAGATGAATGGAGATGGGGAAGGCATGGTGCAGGAGTATGAGGCGGCCGGTCACATTGCAAGCTCAGCTGGAAGCAGAGAGAGAGAGATGAATGTTGGCGCCCTACTTGGGTACCATGCACATTCAGGAGGTCTTCTGTCCCCAGTTAAACCACCTTAGAACTGTCCTCACAGGCATGTCCAGCGGCACGTCTCCTGGGTGATTCTAACGGCTGTCAAGTTGATAATTGAGCTTAGCCATCACAGTTACTAACTGCTTCCAAAGACTTGATCAGTTTTCCCGCTAAGGCCGAGAGGGTAGAGTAGTGCTTTGTGCATGGATAAGATAATTACTCTTGGTGAATATTGAATAGATGAATAAAAACAATTTATTCAAGGCTATAAACTTAATCCTTTGATAATAAACTGATTTTAATAACAAAATAAACGTCCTTAAGGGATCAGGTTGCAACACCTGCCTTTCTTATGCTGATAAATATGCCATGTCGTCATCAGTCCTGACAAAATAACCTGTTTTAGAGGTGGCACATGCACACAGGTGGTACACGTGCTCAGGGTGGTACACGCATTTAGAGTTTATTTACAGAGAGTGCTGAGTCCCTGGTGTGCCAATTCTCTTGCCCATTTAAAAAAAACTTGATTTAAGATGCTAGTTTGTCTCAGCAGAAACCCTACTCATGAACTGCACAATTTATACCTCTGAGTGTGTAAGCAGTCTTTTGTTCCCCAAGCAGAGCCTATGTTAAGTACTAGAGATAGTCCATAAATATGCCTTAAACGGTCTTCTTGCATTACCAGCTGACTTTTCTCAATAATGCCAAGCTCACATTTCCATGTGGAGAGATTTCCTCCCAGATAGACTGTGATGGTTCTATTGATGGTCAGCTTGACAAGGACCTAGAATAACCTAGGAGTCATCACCAAAACTGCTCAGCTGTCATACATCAGAAGAGCATAAGTGCTTTCAAACACACAGGGCCACCCTTTCCTCCCCAATGTACTTAACCTGACTGACTCTCAGATACACGGAATGTAGACTCTCCTCTGAGAGGCAGTACTGTAACAGAGCTCACTCTGATTCTTGGAGACATGTAAGGTAGACTACCATGTGAGAGGCAGAAAAGCTCACAGGTGAGGAAAGGGGAACTACTGTATATGGAAGGGAGGAGCTCTCAGAGACAAGCTTTCCTCACCCTAGGACTAGTCCTGGGCAGGACAACCTGACCATGGTGGAGATTAAAGTGGTATAGAATCTTCTCCCTGGAGTACCACAGAAATAGTGATTGATTCCACCTTAAAACACTACAGCAGAGTTTATTGACCTCCCCTTAATCCCCCCACCTTAAAACAGGAAGTCAAGAGAGAAGATAAACTGCAGATTTCCATATTTTATGTTGGTCACCTGTGGGAAGCCACCACACAATGCCCAGGTCTTAGCTTCCCAGATACTTATCCAAAGGCAAAGCTCTTTGGTTCACTTTGCTTTTAGCCTCTGAAAACATCTTCTTTCAACGTTCTCATGGCATCATGTGTCAGGGCTTCAAAACCCAGCTGAATCCCAGAACAGCTTTAGAAAGTATAACTTGGAGCCAAACTAGCTATCCCATCTCCAAAATTCGTAACTCCTCTTTAAACTCTGACTTGGGGGCATTAGAGGTGTTCTGTATCAGGAAATACCTTTAAACTAAACCAGAAGAAATCGAGGGTCTGGGGAAGAACTCTGCACGCTGTCCCTGGGGGACCCTCTTGAAGGAGATCTGTCACAGATGGGACCCTCCCAGGGATCCACGCTGGACATGACTTTCCCTCAGCACAATGGACAGAGGGGAGAAGCACTTTTCCTCCTCAAAGGTATACAGAGAGCCAGGCATTGTGGTGCACACCTTTCATCCCAGCACTTGGGAGGCAGAGGTAGGAGGATCGCCATGAGTTCGAGGCCATCCTGAGACTACACAGTGAATTCCAGGTCAGCCTGGGCTAAAGTGAGACACAACCTTGAAAAAGAAAAACAAAACACTAAAAAGTACACATAGACCAAATGCAGGGTGCTAGGGAAATAGCTCTACTGGTGAAGGGCTTGCCTTACAAGCATGAGGACTCGTTTGATTCCCAGGACTTAGGTAAATACTGGGTATGGTGGAGCACGCATGTAAACCCAGGGCTAGAGACTGGAGGATCCTGGGAGCTCGGTGGCCAGCTAGTCAATCCCAAACAGTGAACTTGACACCAGTGAAAGTCCCTGTTTCGAAAAGAGGTGGGCAGTATACCTAAGGATGACACCAGAGGTTGTTCTCTGCCTCCACAGGACACACACACACACACACACACACACACAAATTTGCACCCACACAGAAACTTACATCACACACGCTTTTGTAAAAGGTTGGAAATGTAATTCAGTTGGTAGACTGCTTGCCTAGCACTCACAAAGTCCTGGTGGTTACCTGCTGTAATCCCGGTGCTCAGGAGATGGAGATGAGAAAATTGGGAGTTGAAGGTCATGTTCATCTACATCGTGTGTTCAGGACAGCCTGCGATTCATGGGGTCCTATCTCAAAAAGGAGTGGTCAGAGTACTAACTAGTTTCATCTGCCACATGAGGCCATAACACAAAGGTGCCAATTAGGAGAGAATGAGGCTTGATCTAATACAGACCTGCTGCCATTAGATACCTCAGCCTCTGGAACAATGAGTAACAACTTGTTGTTTGTAAGCCACCCAGCTTATGGCATTTTGCTAAAGAAGCAGAGTAGATTAAGATCCGGGCCTTAGGCTGGGAAGCTGGCTTAGCACTTAAGACTAAGGACCCATGTTCGATTCACCAGATCCCAAGTAATCCAGACACACAAAGATGAGGCAAGCCCCAGGTGGGATGTGCCCACTAGGTGGCACAAGCATCTGCCGTTTGATTTCAGTGGCTGAGGCCCTGGTACACCTATTATCTCTCCTTCTCTCTCTTTCTCTCTCTCTAAAATAAATAAATAAATAAATGTACAGGACTTAAAAGAAGGGGAGAGGAGGAGTCATCTCAGCCTGTTAGGACTGGTTTTTAAGTGGGAGATATGATGAAAGAGGAGATAATTTCTAAAAATAAAAAAATATCTCCCGGATACAAACATACAAGGACACTGATTTGAAATCAACAGCACTGTGTGGTTATGTACATTAATCCTGGGCAAACTGGGATTCCTCAAGTCTGATGCCCCATGAACAGGAACCTGGCTCCTCAGGCCATGGGTCACCATCCCCTATAGTGTCTCCTGTCAGAGGCAATTCCTTGGTCTTATGGTGTTTGGATCAACTGTTAGAGTTCATTTGCAGAGCATCTTAATCACTCTTTATTTCTAGCAGAATCTCTGGATGTGTGTTCTGTTTTCCATCCTGGTCAGTATTAGATCAACATGCCATAAAGCAAACAAAAATATTCTTTCTCCTTCTGTCAAATGGGTTTAAGGTGGCATGAGACAAGATGGCATTGCATAAGGCCTGCACAGAGTAAAAAAAGAAAAACTATCAGGATGGAGAGATGGCTCAGCAGTTAAGGCATGAGGAGCCGAGTTTTATTCCCAGTACCCATTCAATGCCAAATTTATAAGGTAGCACGTTCATGTGGAGTTCGTTTACAGTGGCTAGAGGCCCATTCTCTTTCTATATGACTCCTTCCTCTCTCTCATTCTCTCTCTCTCTCTCTCACACACACACACTTAAATAAATAAAAAATATATTTTTTAAAACTTTGTCTTCTGAGACCCACCTATCAGAAATGGGATGTTTGCAAGAGTTTATTTCTACCTTGTATGACATCTATAAGGCTTCATCCTATATCTTAACTCTTTTTTTAATTAAGAACATACTTTTTATGAATACATCATGCGTGGGTACCATCATTTCCCTCCCCGCTGGCCCCATTCCTGTGCAGGCCCTCCTCAGTAGGGTTGCTGGTATTCCCATGGGGTTGTGAATTATGAATTGTGTCAGCAGCAGTCAGTCACTGTGTGTGTTGGTGATGGAGGCTAATATCTCTAGGTACATCGTCCCAACCTGTGGCTCTCATATTCTTGGGTGTGTCGGAAGTCCACTTCAGTGATGCGCTCTTAGGAGCCTCTGGATGTCTGCTTTGGTGCGTGTTAAGTGTCCTCAGCGTCTGTCTCCCTCACCCTGGCGCTGCTTGTCAGGCTCACCGTGGAAGCAGCAAGCTTGCTTATCTTCCCATTTCCTCTGTGGTTTCACCTGGGCCTTGGCTGAAGTGTGAGGGGTGCTGTATGTCCTTGGATCTCGCTGCCTCCTGTAAAAGAAAAGCAGATCTTCCAACGGAGAATGAAGTCGACATAGGTTAAATGGGATAAACATCGTTAACTTTGGGAGATTTTGATAGATGCAGCCCCTCTTTTGGAAATCTTGTGGCCAGCCTCTGTTTGCTCTGCAGACCTGACGGATGCACATGTCTGTCACTGCCCGTGCAAGAGGGACACACAGCTGCCACTCAGCCCCGCACAGCGACACGGAGGCCAGTGCCCTTGATCATCAAGGTTTCCAGAGACGAGATGACAAGATACTACCATATATCCCAGGCTAGCCTGAAATTCACTTAGGCTGGAACCCAGGATGACCTCCAACTTACGGGCCTCCCGCCTCAGCTTTCACAGTGCTGGAGTTACAGTGGTTTGCCATCACAGCTGCTATGTTTTAACATGTCTCCTCTTCTCTTCACTTCTTTTCCATTTTTTTTTCTCTTGCTTTGCTGAGGATGGAATCCAGGACCTTGCGTAGGCTACGCAAGCGCTCTTCTAGTCAGCTGTATCCCCAGCCTCGTTTTCTTGCATTTAAGGAAAATTACATATGCATATGGATGCAAGTGAAAGCAAAACCCATTTTTATTGCGTGTCAAGCACAGTAATGATCCAGTTTTCAGCTTCTCAAAGAAAATGAGCATTGCCCCATCGCAAAGGTCTAGTCAGGCTTTCTCCCCAGCCTTAGAGCACAGAGGAAGGAGAGGTCATGATGCAAATGAACTAATTTTGGAGTACATCTTTAGGCCTTCCACTGACATCATAATCTTACTGCTAAATCATACTGTATTTAAAAAAATGCTTTTGACAAGTCAAATGCAAATTTCAAAATACATTTAAATAAATCGCACGCATGTCCTCCAGCTATAGGCAGTGGGAAGCCAGTCTGATCTTGGCAGAGAGCAGGACTTTATTACCATCAGGAGGACCAGACCGTAAGGAGTAGCTGGATGTCGGCTCTGATCACTGCCTGATGGGGTGGGTTGGCCTCAGCCGCATCCTTTTGTTTGGGTGTAGGCATTTCCCCAAGTCACAGTGAACTGTATCAATGCATTTCATCCAGTAAGGCCTTTCACCCCACCAGTTAGTGCTACATTAGCTGCTAACTCGGATGTACAGTCCAGCAGTGTGCAAGTCCACACTTGAGGCTGCACCATGGCCATATTGATAGTCTTATGATCAGCGTGGTTGACTGATAGCAGCCAGATTAAAGCCTGCTTTTTTTCTTGAACTATCTGGGGTTTAGGCAAAGTCCTTGAGCAGGCTCCTCTGCTGATGGAAATCTTGGCTGGCCCCACTGGAACTCTTTATCTTTCCTTGGGGTAGAAGTGGAGTGATGCTCTGTCGAGGAGAGATGACAAGTCAAGCTTCTCAAATGTTCCTTCTCAGTGCCAGCTCTCACTGGTCATACCCAAGCTGGTACTGAACCCTTGCGTTTTCATCTCAGATCACCCCCACCTTTGCCCTCTGTTACTCAGGGTCCCTTCAGGAATTCCATCCTGTTAACTCCTTTTAAGAAATAAGGGCTGGAGAGATGCCTTGCCTGTTAATCGCTTGCCTGTGAAGCCTAAGGACCCCAGTTTGAGACTCGATTCCCCAGGACCCCCGTAAGTCAGATGCACAAGGGGGCACACGCATCTGGAGTTCGTTTGCAGTGGCTCAAGGCCCTAGTGCGCCCATTCTCTCTCTCTCTCTCTCTCTCTCTCTCAATTTCCCTCTTTCTCTGTCTGTCTGTTGCTCTCAAATAAATAAATAAAAAATAAACAAAAAAGAAATAATAAGTATACAATTCTATATGCATCTCCTATTTTGGGCGGGGGGGGTTCCAAGGTAGGGTCTCACTCTAGGTCAGGCTGACCTGGAATTCACTATGTCGTCTCAGGGTGACCTCCAACTCTGGGCGATCCTCCTATGTCTGCCTCCCAAGTGCTGGGATTAAAGGCGTGTGCCACCACACCTGGCTAATATGCTTCCCTTTTAATCTTTGCTGTTAGGAAACTCACTTAAGTCAGGGCCTGACCTAAGTACTATTTCATTCTAGACACCTTTGAGCATTTATCACCTACATTTCACTAGCTTTTCCCTGTGTTTCATATCGTGCTGAAGTTCCTACTTCACCCTTATGTCCATGTATGTGGCATATTTATGTGCATGTACTTGGCACCCTTTCCACATACACAGATTCCTACGGCTTTCTCTTCTGTTTGTGTGGGTTTCTGGGGAGAAAATCAATTGAGAGTTAAAAATAGAACAAAGTACACAACTTCCTTTTCTCTTGGCAGAAATAGTTGTCCCAGGAGGTGGATAAAAAATGTTCCCAGGTAAGCTGAGCCATGGGAACATCACAGTCTGAACACCGCGGTCCTTCTTCCCATGACGGGGTGAATGCGTTCGGAACGTTAGCTGCTGGCAGCCCAGAGCGGTTCATCTCACCCCATTGTGTGTGTGCCGGGGGGGGGGGCAGGGATCCTGTGGATTTAGCATGCCCCTAGTTGGAGGGATTCTCTTGGGAGGAACAGAGAAGACACTGTTGGTGTGGGGGTCCCTGGCAGAGGGCACAGGTACACCTACAGGCATCTCCCCGTGCCCCACCCACAAAGCAAGCTGCAGCCCTCCGCACTGGAGAACCAGCTGATGGCCAGAAGGGAGGGTTGTTTTTGTTTTGTTTTGCTTTGTTTTGTTTTTTGAGGTAGGGTCCCGCTCTAGCCCAGACTGACCTAGAATTCACTATGTAGTCTCAGGGTAGCCTTGAACTCACAGCGATCCTCCTTAGCTTTTGGCTTTCCCCCAGGATTCAGGAAGCCTCCTTTCTGCCCCTTTCACTCTGCAGCTCTTTTCTTCTTTTCGTTTCAAATGCTTGCCATCAGCTTGTCTTGCCGTCAGATGCACATACAGCCGTGGCTCCCTGTGAAAGACTTCCCACTTGGGGGCCTGGGCCCCGGGCCAGGAAGGGGAAGCGAGCCAACAGCACAGCTTCAGGAAAGTTGCTCAACGCAGTTAGTACTCTTTGGGGATCACTATTCATTCCATTAGCGATGCTGGGTCGGATCCCCCCAGAATCTGCCTCCACATCTTCTCCAAGGGAATGCTGAGTCCCACGCAGTCCCTGCCCCCATCTACCTTGGGTTTTCTCTAATTCTTCCATTCAAATACTAGCCGTGCCCAGCTGTGCTTACCTTCTGAGAGCAGAAAAAAAATCAGGAGAATTCTGGATGGTATGGCCATACTGTGTGTGTGTGTGTGTGTGTGTGTGTGTGCACGCACACACACACACACACACACACAGACTTGAGAACCAAAGAACATTGGATTTCTTCCCCTGCCATTCTGCTACCTTATTTCCCTGGGGCAGGCTCTCACTGAACCAGCCCCTTGACTCCAATTCCTTCAGCACTGGGGTTGGGTCCAGGTATGAGTGGCCACCTCTCTGCTTTTTTAATGGGGAGACAACTCGGGTACTTATCCTTACAAGCCCTCTTTCCTACTGAGCATAGACTCTTGTTTAATTTTTATAAACCACCTACTCCTCGGGCCTGGTATCTGGTCTTGGTTGGGCGTGGGAGGGAGGTGAGAGAAAAGGGTGGGCCAGGGTTACTCCAAGAGGAAGAAATAATGTGCTCCTGAGGGACTGGCTCTGGTGCCTGAAACAGCTTCTGAGAATTCCTGACCTTGAGATGTGAGCTGTGACTATAAAAGGTTTGTCCACCTTACCCAGCAGAGTTTACGAGAGGCAAGACAGCTCCCCTGTGACTAACGCGCAGGCCGAGAACTGCGGCCAGGGCTGGAGAACGAGCGGGCTTTCTTTATCTCCACCCTGGAGAGACCTGACCGGGCCATCCAGGGTCAAAGAATGAATGCACAGTTTCACGCACTTGCCTCCTTCCTTCCCTACCCACCATAGGCTCAGCCCTCGGCACAGTAAGGGAGAAAGCACAGTCACTGGGCAGCCGGACAGCTAAGGCAGGTCAAGCCTGGAAGAAGAGAATGTTTCTCCCTGGTGGCTCTCCTGTCACTACCTCCCATCTTCCTTCTCACACCTCTCTCTGTCCTGTGCTCCCCCCCCCCAACCCCATTGCCCCAGACATGGTTCATACCTTCAAGAAAATGGCCAACAGTAAATTCACACACAAAGGAAATTAAGGAAACTCCAAAGACCCTAGCTGTATAGACAAGAATGGAAAGTACACTTAATGAGTACCTACTGTGGCCAGTGCAGAGAGCTCTCTTTACAAATCCCTCTGATCCCTAATCTGGCCCCGGGAAGGCTGGCTTGTGTTGAAGTCCCCAACTGATAAAAGGAGAAATGGAGGGCAGCAAGATGAAACCATTCACCTTTGGGCCACACAAGCCACCATGCAGGTCCCGGGTTTGAATGCAGGCGGACTGAATCAAGAGAAATCTCCAGAGGGACTGGGTAGGGATTAAATTGACCCTTGGGGCCGAAGCTCCTGACAGTGACCTTAGAGAGGAGTGGTAGGGTGAGCAGATTTGGCAAATGACAATGCAGCCAGGCTTGGTGACATATGCCCGTCCTCCCAGCTGCCACGGAGGCCAAGGCAAGAGGATCTCGAGTTCAAGGTCTGCCTTGGTACTGAGTGAGTTCAAAGCCAGACTGGGCAACTTAGTGAGACGCTATCTCGAAATTTAAAGTAAAAGAGGGATGAGGATGTCACTCAGTGTCTGGGGTGTGTGAGGCCCTGGGTCCATCTCCAATCACACACACACACACACACACACACACACACACACGACAATACCCAGCCATGTGTGCATTTCAGATAAGCAAGGGATGAATATTTTATAAATGATGCACTTATTCAAACTCATATCTTACTAACTGCCTTTATTTTACCTGGAAATGCTAACACTTCCATTTCTTTTCTGGTTTTCTTCACGCATCAGGCATACTACCTTCCTGCTCTCTTTATTTCTCCTCCTACATCCATTCCTGGAGCTCTGAGCTTTAGTTCTCCTCAGTCTCTTTGTTTTGTTTTGTTTTGTTTTTTTGTCTGATAGGTTGTCTAAATTCATTCATTCATCCATCCATTCATTTATTCACTCAGTGCTAGTACAGATCCCAGGACCTCGAGCATACTTGGAAAACACTGTACCACTGAGCCAGGAGTAGGATGATTGAGACCCTGGGTTCCATATCTAGCATAGAAATAAAGAATGAAAGAAACTGAAGAAAGGGAAGAAGGAAAAAAAGAAAGAAAGTAGAAAAGAAAGGAAGAAATATGATTGGTGATGATGACGATGATGAAGAGAGAGAGAGAGAGAGAGAGAGAGAGAGAGAGAGAGAGATGGATGGATGGATGGAAGGAAGGATGGAAGGAAGGAAGGAAGGAAGGAAGGAAGGAAGGAAGGATGGATGTAACTAGATGCAAGGAAGGAAGAAAAAGAGAGAGCAAGTCACAGTATTTTGGACAGTGTGAAGCTCAATGTTCCCTTGGAAGAGACAGGGAGGGAGGGAGGGAGGGAGGCAGGAAGACCATAGCAATAATGTCTGTCCTTCAGATGTCAGAGTCCCTGCCACCCCCACAAAACAGACAGCTGCTGGGCAGAAGTGGTGGGGGTAGAAGTTACCACTAGGGGGCAGGAAAGACTCAGACCCCTGGCCCCTCAGCCACTGGAGTTGGCTTCTAACACATTCCTTCTTTGCTTTGAAGATTTCATTTGAGAGGATTTTTTTAAATTTTTTATTTATTTATTTGAGAGAGACAGACACAGAGAGAAAGACAGATAGAGGGAGAGAGAGAGAATGGGCGCACCAGGGCTTCCGGCCTCTGCAAACGAACTCCAGACGCGTGCGCCCCCTTGTGCATCTGGCTAACGTGGGACCTGGGGAATCGAGCCTTGAACGGGGGTCCTTAGGCTTCACAGGCAAGCGCTTAACCGCTAAGCCATCTCTCCAGCCCTTGAGAGGATTTTTATAACTGAAAAGCCAAGTTCTTGAAAATCATGATGTTGGACTGCCAGGGTAAGCAGGCTTCCCAAAACTTCCATGTGTGAGGGAATCACGGGAGTGTCTCGACAAAGGCAATTTCATCTGCATTTCTCACCAGCTCCCAAGTGCTGACTTCTACCGAGGACCAGGGAGGACACTTTGAAGTGGTGGAGGACCCAGCAGCATGTCCAACTTTTTGACGTACTTGTTATTTATCATCTACAGAATTCACACTGGAGAACTGTACAATTTAAAAACTAGATCTTTACAACAAACCCCACGATAGTAAGTTTACAATTTTGTATCGCGTTCGTTCATAGCTATCCACATACTTCCTGCAGGCCACATGTTAGCCCTGCCTGAAAGAGCCCCCACGGCTGCACATGCATGTACATTATTGTTCGACGTCAGCTTTTCTCTACAAGTAGGCAGGCAGATCATTAGGTATGCCCTGTTACATCTCAATCTGTCATCTCTCTTTTGTCTTTGCCATGACTGTCTCATCTGAATATCTAGATAATATCAGCAGTGACTGTCCAACTCACCCAATGAGGAATGAAGGCTCCAGTGAGCCAGGAGTCACGGGAGAGAAAGGAAGGGACTTGGCTTATTGCGGTGGTCCCTACGGACTTGCTTTCTTTTCATGGACACTTACAATAGACTCCAGGGCTGGCACGATGGTTCCCTTGGTAAAATGCTTGCAGTACAAGTGTTAGAGCCAGAGTTCAGATCTCTAGCATGCACATAAATGCCATGTGGGTGCGACAGTGTGCGCCTGCCATCCGAGAACTCTGGAGGAAAGGAATAGCAGAACCCTGCGGCAAGATAGTTAGCTGTACTAGCCTCACCAGTGAGACAGCCTGTCTCAGAAAAATGAAGTGGAGCTGGGGAGATGACCTGGTGGCTAAGGCACTTGCCTGCAAAGCCAAAGGACCCAGGTTCAATTCCCCAGGACCCACGTAGGCTAGATGCACAAGGTGGCACATGCTTCTGGAGTTCATTTGCAACGTAGAAGGCCCTGGCATGCCCATCCTCTCTCTTTCTCTCTCCCCCCCCCTCTCTCTCTCTCTCTCTCTCTCTCTCTCTCTCTCTCACACACACACACACACACACACACACACACACAGTAACTTTCTCTCCATCTCTCGAATAAATAAAATAAAATATTTTTAAAAAAGAAAATCTTTTACAAAAATCAAGTGGAGAGTGATGGACCAAGACAGCCACCATCAACCTCTGGCCTCCACACGTGCTCAAGTACACACATACACACACACCACATACAGAAAAATAGATCCCACTCTGCAATGATCTGTCTGTCCCTGGAATCCACCAAGGTCAAAGATACACTAGGAAAAGTTCACGTGTGCCAAAGGAGGAACTCTTACATACCTGAACAGTCAAAAGCCATGACAACGCTGCGTGAGCAGCAAGACTCTTTTTTTAAAAAAAAGTATTTATTTATTTGCAAGCAGAGAAATAGATAGATAGATAGATAGATAGATAGATGAGAGACAGACAGAGAATGGGCATGCCAGGGTCTCTAGCCACTGTAAATGAATTCTAGACACATGTGCCTCTTGTGTATGGGACCTGGGGAATTGAACCTGGGTCCTTCGGCTTTGCAGACAAATGCCTTAACCACTAAGCCATCTCTCCAGCCCAGCAGCAGGACTCTTTCCACAGTGTACTTAGCTTTAAGAAGTCCTCTGTGCCAACTGAAGGCAGATCCAAAGATCATTTTCATTCCCTCACTCCTTTGTACAAATATTGAGTAATGTAAGTAAGTCTGGGCTGGGAGATGGGCCTGTCAGCAAAGTGCTTGCCTTGCAAACATGAGAACCTTAGTTTGATTTCCAGAACCTACATCAAAAAGAAAAAAAAAAAAGCCAGTTATGATGTGCACCCTTGTAATCCAGGCCTGGCAAGGCACAGACGGGTGGATCCCTGGGCCTCACTGACCAGCCAGTCTAGCCTAATCGGTGAGTTCCTGGTGAATGGGAGACGATGTCTCAGAAAAAGCAAAGGTGAGTGGTGTTGCAGAGCGGTGATACCCCTGGGTGTCCTGTTGCCTCCACATGTGTACTTAGATACACATGCACACACACGTGCTCAACACACACACACACACACACACACACAAAGTAGACTGGAGACCCCGCCTTAGCCTGTTGTCAGTTCAGAATTTTCTAGACTGCTTCTTGGTCTATGCAAACTGTCCTTATTTCTGTTGACTTCAGACAGCCCTCCTTTTCAAAAGGAGGAATGAAAATGTTGACTTTTCAACCACAGATGATGTTGAGTGTGCCTGTCTTGGGATGCGATTGTCTTTCTCTTCCTTTACAGCTGTGGCTGAGCTAATTGTAGGTGGAACAAACTCTGAACTCATTGGACTTGTGGCTTTGCTGAGACTCTTGCTCTGCTAAATAGTAGGGTGTTCCTTAGTAACAGGAAGTCAGGTCCACAGATCTGTGTTTCTGGTGCTCCCAGATAAGGAAGCCTGGGTGTGTGGCATGGTGGCCCACACCTAGAATCCGACCCCTGAGAGGCCGGGGTAGGAAACTGGCTGTGAATTTGAGGCCAGCCTCAGCTACAGAATAGGTCCCAGGTCACCCTGAGCTACAGTGACCTTGCCTCAAAAACAATAAAATTCTATTCTTCGAATACATGTCTTTGATGTCTTTGAACTAGTTAATCTTTTTCGGGGGAGGGGTAGGGAAAACTTGGATAACAGGTTCTTCAAATTTGTCACTCTGTATCTGGAGAAAGGATCATTGATTGACCCTTTCCATGAACACCTGCTTTGCTGGGGTTTCCAACCTGAGAATGGATCAAGTGGTCTTGGTCTTTGGAATCTGTGTCAAGAACTGTAAGGTTGTAAGTAGTCAATATGATGCTGGGAATAGCTTGCTTATATTTCTTCCATTTAGCCCAAGTCCAAGAACTAAAACATGCTCTGGTGTGGGCCCTCAGAGTGCATCCAGCACCAGGGCACCAATCACGCCTAGAAATTTGTTGGAAGAGGGAATTCTGTTGGGAGGTGGAAGCAGGAGAAACAGGAATTTAAGGATACCCTCGGTTACTATGCGTGTGAGGCCACCTGAAGTACCCGTGTTCCTATCTCGAAGAAGAAGCAGGAGGAAGAGGAGAGGGAGGAGGAAGAGGAAGATAAAATGCTAACCTGGGGTCCTACCCTAGATCTACTGGGTCACATAAAGGTGAGGTCCAGAGATGTTTTAGCACACCTTGAGAGGGATCTTGATGACGGCTAAGGTGTGAGAACCTCTAGCTGAGACCTTAGGTCATATCAGGAGGGTCAGGAAGTCATTTGCCAGACAAAGAGAACTCATGATTCTTCTTTCTTTTTCTTGTCTGTGCAATAGAAACCCCTGGGTGCTGCTCATAAAGTAAAGCAAGCCCCTCACGCAGACCAATAACATCAGAATTCCGAGGGATGGAGCCCAAGTATAAGCTTTTCATAAGCACTTCCAGAGGCTCTGGTGGGGACCTGGAATTGGTCGCTTGGTGGGGGGGGGGGCGGGCAGAAGGAGGAACCAGGTAGGGAAGGGCTGCTGACTGTACTGAAATGCGGGTCTCTGGGGAAGAGAGATGGGTTCCATGTGTGGGTCCAGAGTCCCTGCAATCCCATTTGTCTGTGTCATAGAGATGCCCAAAGCCGTCGGTGGCGTGTGAAGGGCTGCATGTGGGGCCTGTTGGCGACATTTTGCCAAAGCCTGCCCCCCAAGCCCTGTCCAAGCGCAAGTGTGGATTCTCCTTTCTGACATTTGTCCCGATCCGGACAGGCTGAGGTCGGCAGACAGAATCAGTCTGCTCCACGGCCTGGGAGTCACTGGATACAAGGTGCTGGGGACCCCTCAGGGACCAAGGTAACCTTTGGTTTCTTCCTTCTGGCCAAAGCCTCAAGGCTCGAGGGTGTTGGTTCCCTGCCTTTGTCCAGAGGTGCAGCGGCCTGGGGTCTGCTCCGCGCTGTACCCGCTCTGCTTCACTCATTCACAAGCCCCGAGGCCCACCTAGATTCGGGGTCATTTCCGTGGAGTCACAGACCCTCCCCCATGCTGCCATAGCTACTATAACGTCCTCCATGGACACTACTCACGTGAACTTGGTCTTGAGGGGCAAGAGCCAGCCCCCACCAGTTCAGCATGGGTCACTGTGAACAGCAAGAAGGCCAACGGTAAAACCGCAGATCTGGCCATCACCCGTGGGTGACTGTGAGAAAGCTTGTCCTAGCACCTTAGTGAGGCGCTGCTCCAGCTTACTAGGGGGCACGTGCTGACTGCCATCAGAAGCTCCCTCTGGTCTCTGAATGTGAAGCCATCACCTTTGTTCTTCATCAAGGGGAAAGTAGCCAATCCCCCACGCCCATCTGCTTTCCTTCCTCTTCAGTGAAAGATGCTTCAAATTATTGCGCACAGACTTTTTCTTTTAAAAAGGGGGGAAAATAAAATATACTTCATGGCTAATGATGCAATGCACCCTACAACAGTTTTCTTTATAGATTCTCAGATGTTTCATGGCCTGGAAAGATATAATTACATTGTCCCTAGAACCACTAAAGAGCATTCCATTTATTTCCATTGGTTATTTACCCAGTCCTCCTTGCTTTGGCTCCACTGAGGGCGACCTTTACTGTCTTCCAAATGAGTAGAATGACCTCAAGGGGCACACCGGGCCTTGGGTGTTAAGTAAATATTTGACTCTCAGAGGCCACTTGGCTTTTGTCGTAATCTGGTGAGACAGAAGAGGTGTGGAAAGAGAGTTCTAGATGACCAACCCAGGTATAAGGCAGTGGCCCAGCCTCACTTCCTCACCAGCAACTCACCTGCAGGAGCCTGACCCCTTTGCCAACAGGGCGGGCATGAAGTCCCTGGTGCACACAGACGAGGCAGCATCTGACCTGCTTGGCCTCCAAGTGGTCTCACTCCCCCGGTCTCTGCGTGCAATGTTTCGACCCCTTTGTTCTCAGTCCACCTAGTTTCTGGTCTCCGGGCTCGTCTGAATTCTGGGCTCACTATTGACAGTGATGCTTGATTGACTGCTTCCCACTCTTTGATTCATCTTGGCCTTTCAGCTTTGGGTCAGTCTGACGGCCCATGCCATTGCTCCAAATTCCACAGTTTGCCCAGACCTCCATTCCCAAGCTGGATGATTCTTGGTTTTGCCAAATCCTCACCCACAGCTACCATCCTCAGCAGACCATACCACCTGTGGTCAGTCTTACGTAAATGGTTCCAAAGTCAGCATTCTAGTTAAATATTTTTGGGTGTGTTATGTGTGGTGTACATGGGCATTTAAATATGTGGGAACATGTGTGTGTGTTTGTGTGGAGGCCAGAGGTTGACATCAGGCGTCTAACTCCATCACTCTCCACCTTCCTCTTTAAGACAGGGTGTCTCATGGAGCCTAGAACTCACTGAGTTCGCTATACAAGCTAGCCACCATTCCTTAGGGACCCACCGATCTTGGTGTCTCCAGCACTGGTATTACAGGCTTATGGCATTTTTTATGTGGGTATCATGGAATCTGAATTTGGGTTCCTGTGCTTACCCAGCAATCACTTTGTCCCCACCGAGATATGCCCAGGCCCCCTAAGGAAATCTTGTCTGTAAGGGATCCTAATGAGAAAGTACAGCTTGAATTCCTCATCAAAACCCTAAGTGGTTCACTACATGAATAAGCATACACCAAAGCAGGCCTGCTGTGGTGTGTGTCAAAGGGTTCCTTCCTTTTTGTCTCATTTTGAGTCCGGGATTCCCTAGTCTCCCTTATCGATGATCCACTCAGCGTTGACCAGCTCAGCATAACTAATTCATGGTTGCTAGTTGTTTCAAGTTTTTGTGATCATTGTTATAGTGAGAGAAATTTGTTAAAATAATTAGCTATATATATATATATATATATACATATATATATATATAAATCTTACAATATAATATATAGTATTATCATTCCTATATAGTATATTAATATATTTATATAATGTTATATTGATATCAATAACTTATCATCTAAAATTCTGGTGGAGAGCCTGAACTTTCCCTAGCAGCAACAGTCATCCCTCTATAGTAAACTAGTGGATTGATTACTGGAGCTCTGCAGATGCTGAGAGGAAAAAAAAAATGGTAAAGATACAGTGCACATGCAATTTTTAAACTATTTTGAGTCTGTGGTTAGTTGCACATATAGACATGGAACCGAAGGATATGGTGGGGCAACTGCATAGAGAAAATGGCGAAAGGCAGTAAATGAGGTATCTTCGCACAGCCACGTTGGAACGCAGTCCTGAAGGTACGAGATACATCTAAGAGCTTGTAGGAGTTTGGACCTATGTACTCGGTGACACTGTCACACAGGGCCCTGGAATAGGGCCACTTCACCGTCAGCAGATAGCTTCCCAGCCAGGCTCTTTGGGGGGGCCAGTCTTCCTTGATACCTCTGCTTTCTTGTTTCCCTTGAGAAAAGCATTTTAAGAAACCAAAGGAGGGAACTATAGAGCATAGCAGGTGGCTTCCCAAATTCATGAGCTCAACAAAATGGCATTTGACCTGTGGAGGCCATAGTGACCCCATCTACGTGATCTAGGCTGTTCTCTGGCCTCGGTTTTCCCAGTGTGTTAGGGTTGCATTTTTTTTTTTTTAATAGCATAGGGTATGCAGGACTAACCTTCATAACCAGTGGCCATGGATGCTGGGGAGTTTAAGCTATTCCATGGCAGATCAGAGGTATGCATGGTTGCCTAAGAGTGGAGGAAAAGACAAAGCCTATACTTTTGTAAACAATACGCATTTTAGGGGCTGGAGATGTGGCTTAGTTGTACAAAGCTTGTCTGGCATGCTCAAGGCCCCAATTCCCATGAACAGCACTGCAACACACACACTCTCTCTCACACACACTCTCTCACACACACAATCTCTCACAACATGCACACTCTCTCACAACACACACACACACACTCTCTTCTCACATACACAGTCACAACACACACACTCTCTCACATCCACACTCTCACAACACAACACACACTCTCTCACACACATATACTTTATTCATATTGTGGTCTCTACATTTCCCCCTTGTGCATCTGGCTAACGTGGGACCTGGGGAACCAAGCCTCGAACCTGGGTCCTTAGGCTTCACAGGCAAGCGCTTAACCACTAAGCCATCTCTCCAGCCCTCTACATTTCTATTAAGTTCAAAATACTAGGGCTAAAAGGAAAGTAAGATCACCATGTTAGAAGTTTTAGAGAGAAAAAGAGTACGAGAAAGAAATAGCACATTATTAAAACACCAAAACTTTGCTATCTTTTTATAAATAATAGTGTATAGCAACACGTTATTGTATAACAATAAATAAACACACACACATACACACACACACACACATATATATATATACAGTCAAGGATTCCAAGGAATTGATGCTATAGGTGATAACCAAGTGTTCTAATCCCTAATGTCCCTCTTCTAAATTTTATATCCTCCTCTCAACACAAGAACTTCCTCCTCACTGATCCACCTGTCCCAAAACTTCTTCACAGCCTCTAGACAATCTGCTAACCTCTTCTGGCTCCTGCTTCAAAGGATAGTGTTAAGTATCCTCTAGGTGATTCTCCTGTGAAAATTAACCCAGCTCAGCCTTGGCATTTCCTATGGGAAGGAAGTGGTTCTCAGGCTGTTCAGACAGTTTCTTAAGCAAGCAACGCCTCTTCTTTGGTGATTCAGAGCCTTCCTTTACAACTCTTACTACTGACTGGTTCCAGACCATTGCTCTTGTGTTTGTCACCCCAAAACAAAACAAGACACATGGGGCCTTTCCCTTTAGGCTGTGATCACATAAGCATATCCATGGAAAATATATACCCAAAAGCTATCCTTCCTCGCTGAGTTCCATGGAAACCAAATAAGAAGAGATTAGGGCACTCAATTTCTGATTTGGAGCCTGGGCTGATTTAATTCAGTCAGCCCTGATTGCTTTTCTGTGAAGGTCTGGGATATATGTGAGCATCTGCTTTCCTAACATGGTGTAATCGGTGCATGATGTCACTTTTACGGCCATAGGATCACTTGTAGAATGCTTTGCAGAATTTGGGGAAAATATTTCTAAACATAGCTCTTGGCTTTCTACTCTGGAGTGCTTAAACTGGAGGGCAGCTCCTGCCTCTCTCATACTTTCCCAGGGACCCAAAATATTTTCATAGGCACAGCCAAGCATTTTTTAAAAATTGTTCTCCTCCCCAAACCCCTCAAACAGTGAGTTCCTAGCATTGATATAAATGGCTGTTTAGGCCCCTAAGATAAGAAATGACGGTGCAATGATGACTCTGTCAGAGCTGGGACATTCTCCAGATCCAAATATGGGATTAAATGTGTTAATGAGCAGTGAGCAGTCCTGAAATGCCTCTGGATTTCAAACGATTGTTTGGGTTTGGACTTTGCACATCACCCACTCACTTAACCAGACAAGTATTATTTCTAAATATTCTTTTCCCAAGGAACTGGAACTGGGATTACAGAGTGACAAACAGCCCAGAAGTGTTGGGTTTTTCCCCAGATGGTGGGTGGAGGCTTGTATCTGGAGCAGACATGGGTGGGGATGGAGCTGCTGAGGCAGGGGGAGGAAACGTTGGGCTCCCTGTTCTCCAGCCTCTGTTTATCTAGTCTGCCTTAAGCGTGTCAGGGGCTAAGTCAGGAGGGGCTGGAGTCTGCCCTCGCTAGGAGTAGCCTCTTAAGTCTGTGTTCAACTACCCTACATCATAAAATGTACACAGGAAAGCAAGCCAGAAAACCTGAGTTTGGATCCCCAGAAAAACCCATAGAAAGCCAGACAGGGCAACACAAAGTTTGAAATCCCAGCAGCGGTCTTGCAGCAAGCTGGAAGGCAGAGGCAGGAGTGACCCAGAAAGCGTGGAGGTCAGCTAGTTGCCAGCAGCAAGCAACAAGAGACCATGCTTTTACACAAGCGGACAGAAGGACTGACCCCAGGGTTGTCCAGACAGGTGAATCTATAGAAACAGCGAGTAGATCAGCGGTTGGCAGTGAATGCAGGAGAGAGAAGAGAGGAATGGCAAGTACTGTGACAACTCATGAGTATGGAAATCTAGGGCACCGGGATGAAAATGTTCTAAAATTAGGTTGTGGTAATTGTTGTACAATCGTGCATATACCAAAAACCATTGAGTGGTGCATTTTAAATGGTTGAAATGCCTGGTATACAAATTATAGCTCAGTAAAGCTTCTCTGTGTGTATGTGGTTTTGAAGAACACCAACAGAGAGTTTCAGAGCACTTTCAGTTTAAAGAACAAAGCACGGTGGTTAGAGCACTTGCCCAGTGAGGCCCTCGGTCCAGTTCCCAGGAAGATGGGAAGATGAGAAAGGAGAGAGAGAGGGAAAGACTTTCTAACTTTTTTGGAAGCAGCATTTTGATTACATGTGGAGAATTCATACAAAGGTATTTGACGTCTCTTCAGAAAGAGACAAGCAATGAACTTAAACCTCAGAGTCAGAACAAGAATGCAGAATTAAAATGAAGATTAGTAACTCATATATGAAAAGGTTCATTAGCAGAAAGAAGACATGTCTATTAAATGTCCATGTTTAAAATCCAAAAGAAATCTGCTTGCTGCTCTGAAAATTTGGTGGCTGATTAGTGCTGAGTTCAGCCCTGTCTATCCTTAAACTGCTGGGAAGTCATTCATTTTCTTGTCACTTTGTTTGGAATAGGCTTGTTGATATGCCTTGTCCTTCCAAGAGAATGGATCTAGCTTATGTCCTAAATCCTGATGGAAGTTTCTGGATTACTACTAGGGTGGGCTGTTACCCAACTCAACCTTTATCTCCAGATCCTATGTGTAAAAGATAACAAAGGACTTCTGAGTTATCTTTGAAGTATTCCCTTTTGTACCTCTCAGTAGTTCATTGTGGACATAAATTTCTTCAGCCAATCTTACAGATAAGTGGAAGTCATAATCACTAACTGATTAAGAGGGTGTGGTGGTTTGATTCAGGTGTACCCCCCAAAACTTAGGTGTTCTGAATGCTAGGTTCCCAACTGATGGAGATTTGGGAATTAATACCACCTGGAGGCAATGTTTTGTTGGGGGTGGGCTTATGGGTGTGATAGCCAGTTTGCACTTGCCAGTGTTTGGCACACTCTCCTGTTGCTGTTGTCCATCTGATGTAGGCCAGGGGATGATGTCCACTCTCTGGTCATGCCATCATTTTCCCTGCCATCAGGGAACTCCCCGTCAAGTCTATAAGCCAAAATAAACCTTTTTCCCCACAAGCTGCTGTTGGTCGGGTTATTTCTGCCAGCAACGTGAACCTGACTGCAACAGAAGGTTACATTAAATTACATTTCAGAATATGTTTCTTTGGTTACGATAAATACACTACTCTGTGTGTGTGCTATTTCAGGTGAATTTATATATTACAAACTTTGTCCATAATTACACTATACATGACTTTCAACTTTGTTTCTCTGAATTTCAAGGAAGTAAGTATACCTCAAGCATCTCAGCATGAAATAAAGCTTAAAAAATTCTTCTCTCTGACCAAAAACAATGAAAACGAGAGTCCGCACACTCCAAGGAAGCCCAGAGGTGCCACGAGAGGGGCACAGTGGCCTACCTGGTCAGGGTAGGAACTGCAGAAGAGCACTTGGGGTGCGCAGTCATTGTGGGTGTCATCCAGTATGCTCTCTGCTCTCTCCCAGTGGGAGCGGCTGCTTGGGTAATGCCGCTACATGGATGGAGTGTCCCAAGCCCGTGCGCAGAGCCCTGGGACCAGCACTTCAGTCCCTCTTTGCACTCTCTCTAAAGACACAAAACAGGCAACTGCCCAGCAATTATCCGGTGGCCCACTTCTTCCATACTTTCACTCTTTCCACTCCAAATATTAGCCAAAAATCTCCTAAGACAGGTGGAAATCTAGTGATGGCTCCTGATTGGACCTTTCTAGTATCTAACTGTTGTTTCTTTCCTGTCAGACCTCTAAGAGACACTCACTCTAAAAGTTTTTCAGCAATTAGGCAAAGTGCCAGCTGCCTAGAAAACCCCGATGATTTCGTTGTTATATGCAAGGAAAAACACAGTGATTAAAAGGAGTCAGAAGACAGATAAGGTTACAAGGCACCTGCGGCTACACAGGTCACCGCCCTAGTACACCATGACTTCCTCCTCTGTAGGACGAAATCCCTTTCTAAAGTGCAAGGCAGGGCTGGGTGCCTTGCACAATGGCAGAGCTCTCGGTGAGTGTGAACGCAGCCCTGGGTTCGATCTCCCGAACCTCCAAAAGCAATAAAGTATAGGGTAGCAGGCTTGGTGACTGCTGTGACGGTGGTTGACACAGATTGTCACATGGCGGCTGGAAAGCTCCCCGGCCGCACGTTGTCTATAACCTAAAGCTTCAGGGAGAAGCAGAGAGACAGCTGGAGAGCTTGGCAGGCAATTCCAGCAAGATCCTCCATTAGGACTTGAACAGAACTCTGTCACCCTGGGCTTTTGTGGTCTCAGCGACAAGCTGGTGCTACTAGATGAACGCGTCAAAAGAGGCTGTCCGTTGGTCCTCACAGTGGTAAAAAGTTCAGGACAGTTTAAGTAGGCCTTACTGGTCTCAAGAATTTGTGTTTATATTCAGACACTTAAAAATATATTATCATAGCACCTTTTATTTGAAAAATTCCATTAAAAAAACCCATAAGTTAAATATATGCTTAACTTTTTTTTTATTTTTAAAGTCCCATTAGTTAATCATAAAATTAAACAACACTTTCAGAACTTTGCTATCCATTCCTTAATTGCATGTTCTGGATAAGAGCTTAAATTCATGGTAAAAATTCCCCAGAGGGCAGAGATCATCAGGGCTCACATGCAGAGGTAACAATCATAACAGGTGCATTTGTTCTTGCTTGAAAATACCAACGCAGTTAGCTAATGCATTTAATGGAAACATTTTCTGTCTGCTGTTTCTTAATTTAGTTTATTTCTCCTTTTCCTTTTTGTTTATTTCTTTTCCCTTCTCTCTTCTTCCTTAATTCCTTTTCTCCCTCCTTCTTCCCCCCTTTCTTTCCTTCCTCCTGATTTAAGTTACAGTTTATACACTAGTGGCCTGTTCATATAAAAGTATGTTTCTTTAGTTCTCATCTTTTGTATATAGGAATAAAATCATTTATGTTTTACCTGAGAACTACTATTCACAGAAATATGATAAAACTCACCAAAAAGTGTAAATGAAAATGATATTAATCTTACTAGCATGAATACTCATAGCAAAAGGAGACAGGGTATGAAGCAGGATTAGAAAAGAACAAATTTTGAAATGTCCTTAGGGCTTTGTCTGTGGTAGGGGTACCCTTGGGTACCACATCATGATGAGTGCTTCAAAAAGTCGGTCATGGGCTGGGGAGATGGCTCAGCAGCTTAGGCACACTTGCCTGTGAAGCCTAAGGACACATGCTCAACTCTTCAGATCCCACACAAGCCAGACACCTAAGGTAACACAAGCCTACAAGGTGCCATATGTGCACAAAATGGTGCATGTGTCTAGAGTTCAATTGCAGTGGCTAGAGGTCTTGGCATACCAATTCTCTCTATTTCTCTCTATCTCTCTCTTCCTCTCTCTCTCTCATAAAAAAATCTATCATGTCCCATGTTGTTCTTTGGAAGCACATTGATTCGTTTAATTCTCACAACAGCCCAGTGAGTAGACATTGTTTCTACTTTATATGTAAATAAGTCAGTAAAGTCAATTAACCAGTCCAGGGTCCTGCAGGAGCCAAGTTCAATCTCAAGTCCGTCTAACTACAGGACACTCCAACAGGTTAGGAAGTTATGCTGTGTGACTCCTCTCATAATGATGAAAGTTCAGAAGAAAACCATCACTTAGTATTAAGTAATTTTTTTCAGGACTCTGACACAAATGATACTAAAATTACAAATGAAACTAAGATTAAACAGGCTAGGGAGGTAGGCTAGTCAGTGAGGCTCTTGCCACACAAACACAAAGGCCTGAGTTTGGATCCCTAGAGCCCATGGAAAATGTCAGGTTTGCTCATGTGCACTCGCAAACACACATGCATCCATACCCTTAGAAGCATGCATGCATCTGTGTGCACATGCCACACACACATAAACACACCAAGACAGATAAAGTTTGGTCCTTCTCTTAATTATACAAGTTGTATAATGACTGCATGCTCCTACATTCCCTACTCCTCCTTTTAGCTTCAGGATCTGGTACAAAAATATATTGAACTAGGACGTGGATCTCCTTCTGGAACAATTAAAAATAACCATGAGGGGTGGTTAGGCGGCTCAGTGCACGAGAATTTGTCAGGCCAAAGACCGCCGCGCTCTACTCCCCAGAAGCTACATGAGCACCTGGGTGTGCTTGTGCATGCCTCTAACTCCAGTCCACGAGGGGCGAGGCCTGAAGAACTGCTGGGGCGCTCTGACGGATGGTGGCTCCAGATTGAGGGAGGAAGCCTGTCTCCAGGAAAGAAATACATCAGCAAGACACCCCAAACGCTCCTCTTGCCTCAGCACGCATGCACACGGGACAAGCACACCCGGATGCACAGATGCATGCACCACATGTCGCTCACACCATGCACATGCAAGAAGTAGTAACAAATTCCCATCAGCCAAGTGTGATGGCACCTGCCTAATAATACCAATACTTGGGAGGCAGAGGAAAAAGGATCACAAGTTCAAGGCCAGCCTGGGATACATAGTGAGTTCTAGGCCTGGTCTAAGCTCAGAAAAACATAACAATAGTGATAAAAGTCAAAGAATCTGCATGGAAATCAAAATAACTGTTGTAAGGAATGCCTTTCCTTCGGGTTAAAGTGTATATGTGGCTCATCTGTAACACAGCCAGAGCTTCTGTCAAAATCTCGGGGTGGCTGGAGGGTGAGGGGGCATAAAGCCACAGGTTACCTCGATGTCGTTCCTCCATTTACCTCCAAGATCTTGAACGTGGATATTAAACCCACCAGATAAGTTTTCTTACGTTCCCTTTTATCTGAACCTGAATTTGACACAATCCCAATGAAAATGCCTGGTGCCTTTACAAGTTGCCCACGGAAAGCCATTTCCCAGTGTTGATGTACAAATGGACTTAAGACTACCCCAGGCAAAAAAGCTTGGGTTCTCCAAGTTTTAAAGAGTTAAGATAAAGAAATGGAATGCCTTGGGAATGTTGGCAAGGGAGGCCAAGGCTCTCTTCCCTCCACTTCTCACCCTGGAATGTTTCTGGTTTGTGCTCTTCTCTACATTTTGTCCAGACCTGCCTTCCGAGCCAGCTCCAGAAGACAGGAGGGTGCAGTGAGAGGCAGGGATGTGTGTTTATCTGCACACTGAGGCTCACTCTTCCCCTGTGCTGGAGAGTCCCCAGAGACTAACTCTTGAGGGAAAACATCTCTGAAGACTAGTGAGGGAGGTGGAGGGGGCAGCTAGGGGCAGTGGAGAGCAAGAGGGAGCAGAGCTATTTTGACTGCATTTTTCCTGGCCCGATTAAATCTCTGTGGCACTGGAACTTTGTATTACCAAAAAAAAAAAAAAGCCCTGTGTGGGGCTCTGGGAGCCGAGGGGCAGAGAGGCAGAGTAAGGGCCTATAGCTGGCATGGCTGCAGGGCTCCTGGGCTCTGCCGATGTGCCATGTAGCTGGAACCTGGCTTGCCGGGCACGGAGGACTTGTGGAGGGGGAAACCTCCGGTTCCTGCAGCTGATGCTGAAACCATGGTGCCTCTCCAGGGCTGTCTACCAGGTGGGACCCAAGCTCCTCGTATTTTCCTTTGCAGTCTGAAGCGGCAATGGGGAGTGGGGAGTGGTGGTGGTGGCCCGGGGGGCATCCTTGCTTAGGATTTCAGAACATGTCCAAATTATGGATTGGCTAGCCTTCATTGAGCCTCTTCTCCAAGGTGCTGGGGGTCAGGCGAGGTGTTTTGTGAGTACAGCATGCGAGGCAACCCCATGGAGGAGATGCATGGCACCGTTAAAGAAACCGGGTTATTGAAGGATGGAAGTAGTTCAGTCACCTGGCATGCAAATGCCAGGGGCCTGTGATTAAAACATAGTTGTTGTTGTTGTTTCCGACTACAAAGAGAAAGGTGTTCTTTTGACTGGTCCATGATCCCCTCACGAGGTCTAGTGTTTTCTGTGTGTGAGTTGAGGGTGGCACAGGCTGGAGAAGGGAGTGTGACTGTGTCAGAAGAGCGGGCACGGGGACCAGAGCACCAAGCACCAGCATTACGTCTTTCCGTGCCTTCTTCGTCCTTTGAAGCTAACGCCAGGGCCTCCCGGAACACGGCCGTTCAAATCTGAGTGGTGGGAGATCATTTTTGCTTGTAGTTTGCATTTGTTTCTTTCTTTCTTTTTGGCAATGCTGAGGATGGAATCCAGCGTTCCAGGTTAGGCAAGCGTCTTGTCACCAAGCTACACCCCCAGCCAGACTTTCTGCCCGAGGAGTTGGCTGGGCACACAGAGTCCTTCCAAATGGAAATCAAGAATACCTGCTTCCTCGGGCCACCCCAAGTCCAGACTGGTGGCATTAAGCTACTTCCCTGTTTGACAGGAAAGTGTCAGTTCTGTCAGCCCCAGCCCACCCTGAGGCACCAGCCTGCTGAGGAAGAGGGAGGTGGGAAAAATAGCAACCAGCAGCACTTCCTCTGGCCTGGCTCCTCAAAGAGAAGTCACTTGTTTTCCTTGCCTGATATATATATTTTTTGTGGACCAGTTTATTGGCATTAAGTCAACTTGAGGGGGCGCGGCTCTCTCTCCTTGTCACTGGCTCACCACACTGCTTGGCACCAAGCAGACACAGCTGGCCTTTGTATTTTCTAGGTGTAATTTGGCAGTATACAATCATCTCTTAATGAACCATAGTGTCTGAACATCTCAGGACTATGCCCCTCCCACTCCCGGCCCAACACAGGGTGTCTGGACTTGCATAAAAGGGATAGTTTCTTGGCAGTCAGGCCCAAGGTATTGGGTGGTCTTCATGAATAAGGCCCCTCTCCTCAGGGCTCCTCATCTGCCCATGGGCAAACAGTGTTTCTGGAGATGAGATTTTTCCAGAATCCTTGGACTCAAAGGGCACAAGGATCACTTAGAGTTTTCTTATAAACAGCAACTATGTCTCTGATACAGCATATGTGAAATGAGGGAAATCTCCCCAAATTTGACAACCATCAGAAAAAGCTTACATAGTCCCAATGCCAAGTTGTGAGTCTGAGAGAGTTCTGGTGGGGGAGGGGTGGACTATCCCTCTCTGGGAGAGTCCAGCAGGAATGCAGCTTGGCCTATTAAAGCTTGGCTGAAACCTTAACTTGAAGTCAAAGATTCCTTCATCCTGGTACTTGTGGTAATTACTTCATCGAGATACTTCTGTCCTTGAGATGATTATGAGTTTGGGGGCCTGGCTTCTTGCCCCCACCTCCCACCTTCTTTTCTGTCTTCTTTCCTATCTCAAGTTACATAAAAATTGAACCTCAAAATCAAGTGAGCAGGGTTATCCAACACCCCCAGGGGGGGGGCTTTTTCCAAACATCAATAACTTACATATATTGACAAGAACATTGACTTATCAGCCAGGCCTGGCAAAAGACTTGCGTGCACCCGCAAGCTCACTCCGCCGACACTTGCTGAGCATCAGTGATGGGCCTGGCTTTGTGGGTGTGCGTGTGTGGTCGAGGTAGGGGAGACTGGGACTTCAGGGCTCGTTAGTCTTGCAGACTTGATCACAGTCCATCTATGGCCAAGCTGGGCTGATTTGGCCCAAGGCGGCAAATACCTCGGACCCACGCAGCCCTGTTTGCAGGCAGCAAGTGATCCCCACAGGTGGGTGGAAAGCCATTGCGAGGAGGGAAGGCCAGTATAGCATGTCCAGATGAGTTCAGCAGCCTGAGGGCTGGGTTCAGAGCAGGGCTCAGTTAACATACTGCGGTGTCAGTTTTCTGGGAGAAAGTAGGCCAGAGGTGGACTAGCTGCACTGCGTGGGGTCCAGGCAAGAAGTACCCCACCCCGAGCACCTCCTTCCTGCTCCCAACACCTCACGTATACTGGCCAGGGACTAGTTTAAAGGGACATTGAAAATAACATACTGATCCATCTCCAATTGTCCCATGACTCATGGAACACAATTCAAGAACACAAAGTATGTTTTTAATATTTTATTTATTTATTTGAGGGGGGGTCAGATAGAGAGAGAGAATGGATGCACCAGGGCCTCAAGCCACTGTAAACGAACTCCAGACGTGTGTACTACCATGTGCATCTGGCTTACATGGGTACTGGGGAATCAAACCTGGGTCTTTAGGCTTTGCAGGTAAGTACCTTAACTCTTAATCTATTCTCCAGTCCACAAATATATTTTTCATTTCAACCAAAAGCAAATTTAAGAGACCCCCAAAGAATAACTAATTTTGCTAAACAAAAATTTGCCAAAAAAAATCCTTTCATCTCTCTTGGCCTTTGCTCTCTCCATGAAAATAACCACATAATGTAATGAAGAAATCAGGGAATACATATAAAAAGTATGTGGAGTATTGCTGACTTTTAATATATAGTATTTTCAGTTTTTTCCTTGATAAAAACTCATCATAGTGCATTCATTTATTGGAGTGATATACTGACTCACAGTCCTTTTCATGTATTTTGTTTAAGTATTGTGTTCATGGTTCACAGTCTGCCCATGGGCTAACATAATTGTTGAGTCCTGGATGAAGCCTAGATCCACAAGCCTTTCTTAAAAACATCCATTCTATCAGGCATGGTGGCACATACCTTTAATCTCAGCACTTGGGAGGCAGAGGTAGGAAGATCACTGCAAGCTTGAGGTCACCCTGAGACTACATAGTGAATTCCAGGTCAGCCTGGGCTAGAGACCCTGCCTCAAAAAAAAAAAAAAAAAGAAGAAAAAGTCACCCATTCCCAGATCAACTCCCAGAGATCCTGAGTTAATTGATCAGGGCCTACAAGCTGGAAAAGTTTTCCAGATATTTCTTTTAAAAAAAATATTCCAAATGGGAAGTCCAGCCAGACAGCCTGAGCTAAGGAGCCTCATTCTTCTACTGGCACTGAGGCTTACAGAGCCCAAACAGAATCACCAGCACCACAAGTAAGGAGGTGGAGCAGCCCTGAAATACATGCACTCGCAATCAGAATTTAAAATATTAATGACATTTTAAAGGTAATATCTATGCATTGTGTACAATGAATCATGGACATAATTAAAAATTGTACATACTGGGTTAGAGAGATGGCTTAGTGGTTAAGGCACTTGCCTGAAAAGCCTAAGGACCCCAGTTCAAATCCCCAGGACCCACATAATCCAGATGCACAAGGTGGTGCCTGTGTCTGGAGTTCATTTGCAATGGCTAGAGGCCCTGGCGTACCCATTCTCCCTGCCCCCTCTCCCTTTCTCTCTCTCAAATAAATAAATAAAGTAATATTTTTTAAATTATATAAACTTACATAGGAAAGAAAACTCACAATTTAAAAATATAAGAAAGCTGACAAAATATCAGAAGCATTACTCAGATTACATGTACATATGTGTGTATGCATGTATAGATATATATGTAAATATATATGTATCTATCCCTTTGTGTGCTTATATGGTATGTATGTGTGCATTATATTTGCATATATATAAATACATATGTATGCATAATGGCATGTATGTGTGTTTTAAATATATATAATGCCTGAGTACCACCTTAGATTAAACGTGTATTGATGTGTGAGTCTGGCAATGGGATAGCCTCAGCCAATGATGGGTTAACCTGTGTGCAACCCCGCTGTCAGTCACGGAGCATGAGAACATCAGGTGACACTTCAGAAGTGAAGGTCATGTGCTGGGGGAGATGTGACTCAGCACTGGAGTACTTGCTTAGCACACGCAAGTCTCGGCGTTCTAGCTCTCAGGGGTCAAAGTTCTTTTTTAAAGAGGGTCTTAATCAATGACTCAACAAGGTAATCATGAGGACTGACTCAGATCATTCCAATTAAGCTCATGGCATGGCACATGGGAAACACTCAATAGACATCTTTGATCACAAGACTGAACGTGCCCATTGGTGGCCATGCCCCGGAAAAGGAAGGACCTGGTTGGTTCTTGGACAGACCAGTGCCTGCCTCTACAGCGGACTCTATCACATCCCGAGATCCCTCTTGTTCTCGAAACAAACTGGAGCTGTGGTGTACGTCACAGCTCTATTCTCAACAGGGACTTTCCAATTTTTTCACGTGTCTCTTACACAGTCCTTTTGCATATCACTCTCCTAAGCAAAGGTTAATTATGAGGCTTAAAATATTTACAACTAGGAATGGGGAGCTTTAGAATGAAATAGCCATTGTGCAAACTTAGATGTGAAAGGAAAATTATAATATAATATAGCTGATACATGTCAAACATATCACAAAATCCACAAGGAAGTTATGTGTTTGTCAATTAACTGTATAGCATATCTTTTATCATTGTCATGCATTATTCTTTTAGCCCACATATTTTCTCTGCCTTCTCTTTGATCTCTTTTTCATGATTTTGAAATATATTCATCCCATAGAGAAGAGAGAAAGATAGGTCAGTCCTTCCTTCAGCAAGGCACATCAAAGTGTGTCCTTTCATTCCAGCATATATAACAGGCTGTATTTCAGACTCATAGCTTCTTGTTGAAAAAATGTGCACATTTTGGAAATGCTGTCAGAATTTGGGAAGCTTCCTCTCTAGTTTCTTTTGCATCTGATCTATTGCTGTTTAGAATCAAACTAGAGGTTGTGTGCCCTTTAAATGCAGGCATTGTGGGAAAATACAATGAGATTCTATTTCCTTCAATAAAAAAATTCTATGGTACTTTATAATTGCATACACTGTCTATTACATATATGTGTGGTGGGGGAAATCTTTTATCTTTGGCTGGGTTATGAGAGCTGAACTTTCTATTAATAATTTTACAAGCCTGATGATTGGAGGATTTCCCCGTGAACTGGCTTCAGGCTGTCAGCATTTTGAGCCTCATTTCCCATCAGCTTCTGCAGCCAGGGCAACAGACGTGGTAAGATCTCTTGCCCCCCATGAGTAGTGCAGAATAACTCTGTCCTTGGGACTCAAGGCTGTTGCTGGGAGACATTTCCTCCCCTGATGTAGCACCCCATGACTTGGGAGCGCATGGAGCAGGCTACACAACCGAGTCTGCGGCCCTTTTATCCTAAACCAAACGTGTCTTTACTCAACTTGCATTCCTAAAATGCTCATGGAGATTCCAAAGCTGCCTGATCCAAAGGGGACACTTCCCAGAGGGGAAGTCAAAGTGGAGGGGGAAATTAGTCATAAATGATGACAATTAAAATACTTCACTTTTGCCAAAAGGACTCCATGAGCACATTACTAGGAATCAACTTAGAAAGTCCAAGAAATGAAAATCCCTCACGTTTAGCTGCCCAGATGAATCTCCCTCTGTCTCCACCCTGGCTCTCCCAACCCCACGTCCCTCTTGGATGTGTTACTCAAGCTATAAGAAAAATAAAATAAATGAGAGGAACAATCTGAATTATTGGCCCACCATAAATTGCCTCTGGCCCCAAAGATGTAGAACACAGATGTATGGCATATGTAAGTCTGTTTTAGATTACAATTTTTTTGTTGTTGTTGTTGGATGCCATTAGTTGGTTGTTTTTTTTTTTTTTTTTTACCCACTCCATTTGCAGAAAGTACACCCTTCCTAAGAGCTGCAAACACTTTTTATTTTTCTTCACTTTCTAAAGTCTGCTCCTCCTTCTCTCCCTGGTCTTAGGACAGAGGCTGTCCATTGTCCTCCATAAAGTATGGCTTCATGGCACTTAGACATCCCCGTTGCTTCTAGAAGGAATATGGATCAGTGCTACAAACCACTCAGGTGTTAGGAAGTTGGGAGAGTCCTTTTTCTTTCTTTCCATCTACACAGTCGGCTCTTTCTGCAAGTACACGTGCACTGGGCGTCCTCCTCAATTGCTTGTATCTTTCTTGCTGAGACCCGAGCTCTTACTTGAACCCAGGGCTGGGTGGTGACCTGGCTCGCCCCTTGAGCACTAGGAGCGTAGGCAGCCAGCCAGGGCATTTATACGGGTGCCGATGCTCTGAACCCAGGCCCCGCCTGCGGGCAGCAAGCACTATATCTGATGAGCCAGCTCCTAAGCCCTCCACGGTAGCTTTCACTGAAGGCTGCAACACTGGCCCCCTTAACAACCCGGCACCAGGCTTACAATGACCTACAGATACTGTATTTCTCATAAACTGTAGTTTTCACCCAGAGCACTAACACTAGTCCTTTGGGGACCACAGAGCCGGGCTTACATTTCCCACAAACTGTAAGAAAAACAAGTTAATGGGGGCTGGTGAGATGGACCAGTGGTTATAGGCATTTGCTCCACAAACTGCTAACTGGAGTTTAGATGCCCACAGCCCAAATAAAGCTAGTCTGACCTTCCCAGCAGCAAACAACAAAAGAAACCACGTCTCAAAACAAGTAGGAGGAGAGGACCCACATCCGGAGGCTGTCCTCTGAGCTCCACCTGCATTTCCATACACACACATTTTTAAAAAGTCAATAAAAAAAAGAAAGAAAAACAAGCTATTACATGAAATTGCTTTATCAACCTGGCCCGGGGTTTGTAGTCACAGTGTTTCGGTTTGTGTGCTTTCTTCTGAGTAAGAAGCTTCTAGAAGCCTGAGTTTGCAAATACAGCCTCATCAGCTGTCTGCATGATTTATTCTGATGCCACTGGTTCTCCAAATGACGGGCGATTCCTCTCCAGCGAGAGTGGCTTTCCTTCTTCATGGTCTCTTCTGAAAGAGCCAACACAGCCAGTGTGGATGGAGGGAGCAGGCTGAGACTCCAACAAACGTTTCCACATGTGGAAAGTGAGGCTTTGATTCTCAATTTGCTATTTTCGCTGTTCCCCTTTCATCATTTCATTACGGTAATGTATGGCTTCAAAGGTGACGTCCTCTGCATTAGTTGATGTCGCATGTGGCCTAGGCCGAAACTTTGCTCCATTGATCTATAATGTATGCTGTGCTTAAAGGTGGGGGAGAGCGGCTGGGACCAACGAGGAACCATCAATAAGCTTATTCGATTCTCCGTCAACTCTGCACATGTGTTTAGTTCACATTTTTCAGCTCTCAGTGACGTCGTCATGTCAGTCACTTGTGTTCACGTGCATGGATTTCATACACCCTTGTCTGTTGCACCAGCATTTTCTTACATTTGCACATGCTTCTGCACTGGGACTAGTGGGTTTTGTTCTTCTTGTCATGTCCACAGGAAACAAACTCATGTATTAATTTTTATTTCGTTCCTAACATATTTTGCATACTAACATGGGGGTGTTTTCACTATCCTGCACTGTACTTTTCTCTTTTCTAATGAGAAAATAATACTTCATCTGGAGGCTGACATCTAGCTTCCAATGACTGCACCGACCACCCCTCATTTGGGGGCTGTGGCTTCCAGCATTCGCTAATCCACCGTTGGCGCCTGTGGAAATCCACTCGGCATCCTGGTTTTTGACTAACAACAGACTTCCTCTGACAGAAACAGCTTCTGGAGATCTCTGATGGGTTCCAAGGACAGGAATCCCACTAAAGGAAGAAAAGAGCCTGGTTTTAGCTCTCTTGGAGTGAGGTTGATGAAAATAATGGAGAATCTAATCATGCTGCCAATGCCTAAAAATTTAGTTATTTGAAAAAATGAAAAGTCTGCTTAATATCCTTAAAATGTTATGCTCTTCCCTTAAGAATGTCTTTTCAAATTTTGAGAAGACATGCTTTCTAGTGCCAAGAAAGCTATATGTGCATATCATTTAGTTAATTTATGGAGTACTTTCAAATGTATTGCCTTATTTTTGATTCTCAGCACCCTTAGGAAGTAAGCAAGGTCACCTTTGAGAACAAAGGGAATAACAAAGGAACTTACCTTTTCCAAGATGCCAGTGATAGCTTCCGGGAGGTTTTACATGACTAGAGGTCTTGAAGCCAATAGTCAAGAAGACAAGGACCCTGAGCATGCGTGGCCTAACAGTTCCATGTCCTCAGCCAAGAAGTGCACTGTGGTTTAACCATTTGCCATAATGTTGACCATACTAACTGGCCACTGGACACTCTACTTAGCATTGTCCTCACCCATCTCTTGATCTTTAGGATGCCAGCCGGCCAATATCAAAGCCATGATCGGCCTCAGATGGGAATTTTTTTCATTCTCAATGGTAGGAACTCACTGCCACTCCAGAGAGGGTTCCACGAAGGATTATTATGCAATCTGATGATTTTCTGTCATGCTGACTCCTTGGAAAAATGGAAGCAGAATATGGATTCTCTTCATCATTGAAAAGTAGATGAGAATTGTCTAGTGATGCCTACCCTGTAGACTGAGAGAAAGCACGCAGTTAAGAACTAAGCTAGCATTAGGAAGAAGTTACTAACAGTAGGGTTTCCCTCTGAGCAATCAATATTTTGTCATTGGCACACCTAAAGTAACTTTAGACCTATAGTAGGTAATTGGAACTTCCAGTGTTAGCACAACACAAACCCATTTCTCCCTCTTAGAAAGTTCCTCATGTTCTTTCTGGTTGAGAGCCTTCCACAGGGTCATCTGGTGTCCTCTTGTAACTCTGTCCTCCTCCAGTGTCTCAAGTGTCCCCTTCATCTTGCTGACAACACAGGACAGATGATGGAAGAACTCAAGTGAGAGGTTATTATGGACGAGGTCTCCACATGGGGTGTATACCTTCTACTTACAGTTTAGGACTCAGTCACATGACCATATGCAAATGCTAGGCAGACTGGGAAGTGCAGGTGCATGGGCAGCTGGTCAGCTGACCATCTTTGCCTGGGGTTAAGGGAATGTGTGGTGGAGGCAGTGAATTAAGTATACGCTGGTCCCGTCCCATCACAGGAGGGGATATTCCATGACCCCAGCAGAGGCTGGAAACAACAGAGATTACTAAACTCTAAACACGCTATATTTATCCTGTAAATATGTACCTGTGGTAAAGTTGACTTTATAATTAGATAAAGAACAAATTAACAACAATATTAAATAATGAAGTAGAGCAACTATAATAGCATACTCTAATGAAAGGTATGCAAATGTGTCTTCCATCGCTCCCAAAATACTTTATTCTTCTTCCACACTGTCAATTAAAGGAAGCACTTTTCAGCTTCTCTTTGGAAGTGTCATTGCTCTTGTATTCTTGGGCCACTGCTAAGTAAAATAAGGATGACTTGAGGCTAGAAGGATTGCTCAGTGGTTTAGGGACTAGCATGCAAAGACTAATGACCCAAGTTCAATTCCCCAGTCCGCACATAAAGCCAGATGCACAGAGTGGCGCATACATTTGGAGTTTGTTGCATTCAACTGGAGTTTTTTTTTCTCTCTCTCTCTCTTTACTCTTCTCTTCTCTCTGTCTCTCTCTGCTTGCAAGTAAATAAAGTTAAAAAAATAAGGATTACTTGGGCTGGATTGATGGCTTAGCGGTTAAGTGCTTGCCTGTGAAGCATAAGGACCCTGGTTCGAGGCTCGATTCCCCAGGACCCACGTTAGCCAGATGCACAAGGGGGCGCACGCATCTGGAGTTCGTTTGCAGTGGCTGGAAGCCCTGGCGTGCCCATTATTCTCTCTCTCTCTCTGCCTCTTTCTCTCTCTGTCTGTCACTCTCAAATAAATAAATAAAAATAAACAAAAAATAAGGATGACTTGAACATACCCCCTGGGACAGCATGGCTGATTAACTGCTAGGTAGTGTAGACAGTGTAAATACACTGGACAAATAGGCTTGTGTACACATCAAGGCTGAGAAGGATGGTAATTTTATCATGCTACTCAGAACAGTGCACAATTTCAAACTACATACTGCTTGGGTCTAAAATATTCAACTTAATATCTTTTAAATATTTTTATTTTATTTATTTATTTGCAAGCAGAGAAAGAGAGTAAGACAGAGGGAGAGAGAGCCAGGGCATTTTGCTGCTGCAAATGAACTCCACACCCATGTACCACTTTGTGCATTTGGCTTTATGTGGGGACTGGGGAATTGAACTTTGGCCAGAAGTATTTACAAGAAAGTACCTTTAACCCCCGTGCCATCTCTTCAGCTCTAAAGTTAATATTTTTGGATCATAGCACATTAACAAAAGCAGGAAACAAAACTATGGATCACAGTAGATTAATGTGAGTCCTGACTCCTATTAGATGAATCTGAAGACAAATCACATAACTTTTAGAATCCAAGTTGTCTCATCTATAAAATGCAAACACCAACGCCACTTACACCGAGTTGCCCTTGGGATTGGTGCAAGGCTCTTCATACAGTTCTGAGAAGGAGACCTGTCAGTGGCAAGCCATCATTATTGACTCAGTCATTTGTGACAAAGTAAAGCAAACTGCAAGATATCTGATTATATACTCACCTCTGAGAAATAATAATAGAGATAAAAACAATATTCTTGGGGCCGAAGAGACAGTTTAGCAGTTAAGGTGCCTGCCTGAGAAGCCTAAGGGCCCAGGTTTGATTCTCCAGGTCCCATGTAAGCTAGATGCACATGAAGGTGCATGCATCTGGAGTTCATTTGCAGTGGCTAGAGGCCCTGCACACCCATTCTCTCCCTCTCTCTCTCTCTCTCTCTCTCTCCTTCACACACACAATAACACACATACACACAGCAATAAATAAATAAATAAATAAAAATTCTTTCACTTCTAAAAATTAAGCCTCAATTTCCCACAATAAGTATAGGGTAGTTATCATAACTATAGGGAACCATCTTTAAGTTTCCAGGAAAAATTTAAGCAAGATTTTTTTGTTGTTGTTATAAAAAATTATGTCAAGAAACAGCCTCAGCCAAAGGTTGTAGGTGACAGTCTTGGCCGAAAGCTGATGAGGGTTCCTAACAAAAAGAAGGTCGATGACTTTGATTCCCAGAAGTCCAAGCACATTGGTCTTTTGCCTTGTTCAAGCAGGATCTAAGCGCCTGGGGGTGCCTCTCCCACACCATGTGACTCTGTTTCTACTCCTCTGGGTGGGCATTTGTTCATGATTTCCTGTTCTCTGGCAGCCACTACAACTTCTTTCACAAATGCACTGGACCGGGCCAAATTAGCTTCTGCTCCTACTCTTTGAGAGCCAAGTCAAGAGCATGGGGCGCCCTGAGCATCTTCTGAGCAAGAGGAGGAGCCCATCGGCTCTCAGCTCCTTGGGTCAATTGCAGCTGCTACTGTGCTTGGGGGCTCTGCTCCAGGAGTGATGGTGGAGGGGCACAAAATGCCAAGTGTCACTATGTGTTCAGGATAGGAATCAGAGACACAGTTGGGATTGGTGAAGCCTCCTCCTTCTCCTCTTCCTCCTCCTCCTTCTACTTTGAGGCGAACCCAACAAACTGCCTTTCTTATGCAAGAGTGAGAGAGAGAATTGGTGTGCCAGGGCCTCCAGCCACTGCAGTGAAACTCCAGATACGCGTGCCCCCTTGTGCGTATGTGCGACCTTGTGCACCTGCATCACTGTGTGTTCGGCTTATGTGGGACCTAGAGAGTTGAACATAAGTCCTTCCTTAGGCTTTGCAGGCAAGTGCCTTATCTGCTAAGCCAGCTCTGCAGCCCAGTGCAGCCTTATTCGAATGTCTGTGTTCTATTTAGTCTGCTTTACTTTCTCAGGAAGCCCTGGATAAAACCTTTTGAAGCAATTGGCTCTGCTGTTGAGACAAAACCTGCCCATTGTGGAAAATGTCCCTCTAGACAAGTTCTCTGGAGGTCATTCAGCATGTCACCTGGTGGTAGAAAATCTTTTTTTTTTTTTAATTTTTATTTATTTATTTGAGAGCGACAGACACAGAGAGAAAGACAGATAGAGGGGGAGAGAGAGAATGGGCGCGCCAGGGCTTCCAGCCTCTGCAAACGAACTCCAGACGCGTGCGCCCCCTTGTGCATCTGGCTAACGTGGGACCTGGGGAACTGAGCCTCGAACCGGGGTCCTTAGGCCTCACAGGCAAGCGCTTAACCGCTAAGCCATCTCTCCAGCCCAGAAAATCTTTTTTTTAAAATTACATCTTTTGAATGTAGATAGACCGTCTCTGATTCCTCTTGTAGGAGGAAGGAGGGACTTCTCACAATAGTAGTTCTCAATACAGAGAGTCTTCCCAATGCTGTCTGGCCATAAAACATCCACATTTATGCCACGCGATAGAATGATAGACTTAAGAATCCTGGGGAATCCTGTTCACTTGCCCCACTGACATCTCTTCTGCCAATGTCACAGCTCAACCAAACAAGGAAATGACTTGTTCATTGTCCAGACTGGATATAACTATAAAATGTTCTTTAAAAAAATCCAGTCATTCTATTCAAGTGCTTTGCCTGGTCATCAATTCTCCAAATGATCCTGTGAGAGGATCACTCTGATTATTTTCCCCACTGTTTTCATGTATAAGCGGGCAATTGGCCACTAAATGTCAATGAAAGGCCATATTTGAGTCCGTGCTGGTCAAATGTCGAAGTGCTGATTTGAGTATTTGTACATTCTGCTCAAAGGCTCTCTCTGTATTGGTTTGGCAAGTTTCTGATCTGTTGGTAATTGGCATATTTACTAATCCTTAAAATGCAATCATCAATTGCCCTCCTCTGTGTTCTAAAACTGACTTCTGAAGGGTAGAAACAGACCCCTTTCCACCCACTTGAAATCCTGTGAACTGGCCAGCATTCACCTTTAAGCCAAGCTTCCATTGCTTTGCTCTAAGTCCGACATTCTTTTTTTTTTTAAATTATTTCTTTTTGAGAGAAAGAAGCGGGGGCGGGGGGGAATAGAATGGGTGCGCCAGGGTCTCTAGCTGATGCAAATGAACTTGAGATGCATGTGCCACCTTGTGCATCTGGCTTTACTTGGGTACTGGGAAATCAAACCTGTGTTCTTAAGCTTCACAGACAACTCCTTAACCATTATGCCATCTCTCCAGCCCCCCAGACATTCTTGATAGCAGTAAAACAAAAACAAAACCTTTATTTCATGCATGATCTATGTGTAGTTCACATGTCTCAAGGTTTCCAAATGGAGGAAGTATCTTACCGTCCAATTTTGTGCAAGAGGAGACTGGGCCCCAGGAAGTTCTGAATTACAGGGTCAAGGTCACACAATACCCATGTGAGTGCTAAGGCCAGGACTGAAAACCAGTGAGTAAGCCCTCAGAGGTCAAGCCCAAAGCCTTAGTTAGGTTCATGGCATATGGTGACAGTCTGCGTGAGGGACTTGGTGGCTACTGAGCTATTCCTAGGGTTCCTGTGGAACCCACCCTCCCTCTGCTTCCTCCCCTGGCTGGACTTTGCCCTCCCATGTCTGCAGCTATGTCCATCCCTACCTCAAACACATCCCATTCCTTTCACTATCATTTCAACCCATTGTCAAATCTATCAGGTATGTCTTGATTGGAGCAGGGTGGTATGGTGGTTTTGGGATTCTCAGTTTTAGTAGTTACTAGCTTTCTGATTATTACCTTGTGACCTCATTTTGGTTTCCTCCACTATAAAATGGGGACAAAGATATGAGTAATACAGCAGTGAGTAATAGTAATGAATGATCTATTTGCAGTGTTCTCATACACATTCCATAAAAGCAACCGTTGCTATCACTGTTACTATTTTACAGTCATTACTCATTTACTCAACATTTACTCAGCTACATACCAGCCTGCCAATCCTGAGAAAGAAAACCACACAAGGATAGGCTATGTATTTCCCTCCAGCCTTCAAAGGGACTGGATCCGTTAATTAGGTAAGTGGGGAGAATGCATGGTAGTAGCCAATAGGAAAAGGACAAGAGAGAAATTCAAATAGCAGCTACAGTTGGATTTCAGAGGCAGAAGGAAGCAGCACTCAGACAGGATTCAGAGAGGAAGCAGAAGGTCAGATGTGATTTATATAGGCTATGGGGACAGTTTCCAAACAGGAAAGACAGTACATGCAAGGGGACACGTGAAAATAAAAACAGTGTTCACAGTTACCATATACAATCACCTTTCTAAGAGGTTGATAGTGAGATACAGCAGGAGTATGGGGCAAATGTAGGCAAAAAGATACAAAAGGTACAAAAAGAAATAAATCCAATGGAGAGAAAAGGATACTGGGAGTGTGGTTCAGTAGTGGAACACTTGCTTAGCACACACGAGGCTCTGGTTCCATCCTGCACAACTACAATAGGGAAATGAAGGCAAAAAAACAAACAAAAAAAAAAAACCAGATGGCTCAAAAATTTCTCAGCCTATGAATTAATACTGCAAGCAGTAACAGCTCCAAGGATTCTCAGTTCCCAGCTAGATTCTAAATCCTGAGACAGTGCTTCCCTGGGAGAGCAGGATTTACACGTCCTTCTTTCTCCTGGGACTCGCTAAAGTACTATCAGGAAGGAAGGAACAATTCACAGACACCAACAGTGAGGCTGCGTGGCCTCTCAAAGGTATCTTGCCTGTTTAATCTTTCAGCTTAAAGGCAGACACCACCTTCCCACACATCTGTTCTTTACCAAGTCGGAATCATCTGCCAGGCCAAAGAGAGCTGTTCTTACCCTTAATCAGCTGCTGGCGTGACCTGGGGGATCAGAGCCTGCTGACTCACTTCATTACTTCCAAAGCCAGTGGTTTAACAAGGATGTTCTACAGAAGCAGGGGCTCAGTTATCAGGCCAGGAGAACGTGCCTGGTGTGGGGACTAGCTGGAAGATGGCAACTGAATGCAGAACTCACTGTGAATCTATTTCCAAGAATGCTCCAAGATCTGTGCTTGTCCAGCTAGCCGCCTTGCCTTGTACATCTCCTTTCCTTGCCTCCCAAGCCCTGCGTTACAGGCAGACACCACACCTTCCCAGCATTTATGGAGGTGCTGGGGACCTAAACTCTCATGGTAAGCACTCTATCCATGGAGCTATCTCCCCAGCACTGTTCTACAAAATCCTAATGCTCTTCAAAAATGCAAGTCAGGGCTGGAGAGATTGCTCAGTGGGTAAGACACTTGCCTTCAAAGCCTAAATGACTTGGGTTCAATTCCCCAGTACTCACATAAAGCCAGATGAACAAAGTGGTACATGCAACTTGAGTTTGTTTGTAGTGGCCGGAGGCCCTGGTGTGCCCATTCTCTCCATGTATCTCTCTTCTCTCTAGCTCTCTCTGCTTGCAAATAAATGAATAAAAAAGTGCAAGTCAATTTAGGGTCTTTAAATACTGTGGAATCTTCTAATCAGTTCACAGTTTTGTTACCACTGGGAAAAATACACAACCATGCACCCAGTTATTTTCTTTGTCCATCACGGCATACTGAAGATTAGACTTGGTGAGTTTAATGTACTTTATCTATAGTTTTAGATTTAGGGCCAAAGTCTCTGCTCCTATAGCAGCAATAGGTTAAGTTCAGCCACTGTCTCACTTCACCAGTGAAAGAGACAGTAACGGTGAGCAGCAGAAGGAAGAGACTTAATCAGTGCATGTGTTAGGAATGAATAAGGACTGATAAAGGAGTCCAGTGATCCCCGTCACTTTCATGGAACTGATATGAGCTTTGAATTTAAATAAAGGAGGAATTTGAGGCAAGGGGAAGAGGTACACATAGTTAAGTACTCCGGGTCAAGGAGGGACCTCTGGTCATTGTGTCAGCTAGCTCTGAGACCTGCAAGGGGGTCCAGTGGTCCAAAGGTTGTTACAGCTGTCATCGCCAAAGGGGTCCAGCCCTGTTCCTACAAGATGATCTGTTCCAAGCTATAGCTTCACAGCCCCAGATAATTGTTGTGGGGATAGGTGGGAAGGGGTCTGTCCTAAGAGGTTTTATGTTTCTTGGAATTCTGACCTGTAGTAAATGAGACTGATGCAAAATGAAGGCTGAGATGACAGGCTTCTGTCCTGCTGCTGTGGGTTCATGTGAGAAGCCAGTGCTTTTTAGGATAAGCACCATCCTACTGCCTGTTACAACATATATTCTATACCAGCTCCACCATCCGCTGGCTGCATGAACCTGCAAGCTTCTTAGCTGTCTCGAGTCTTGGTTGCCTCTTCGATAAAATGGGGTCAAAACGAATTTCAGACAGGACCCCGTTGAGGAGGTTGAACCCTGTCTAAAGCAGGGGGCCCTTTGTGTAGCACACCCGAGGTACTTAATCAAGGAGAGTCGTTTCACTGTGAACCCATTATTCGTCCTGAAACTCTCCTGAGAAGTCTTCTTCCTTGCAAAGGCCTCTGTGGCAGGCTTTGTTCAGTTTGAATTTGAAGGGGTTTAAAATGAAAACTACCTGAGCAATTGTCACTTACGTCACCAACTTCAGTCAAAGAGTGGGAGCATCAGAACACAATTTCTCCAGAAAGGACTGCTTTATGAGAAACACTAGTGACCCTCTCCTCCTGGGGTTGGCTGCTAACCACCCTCTACCTCCCTTGCACTGCACCCTTCTAGAAGGCTAGATATATCCACATACGGGACAGTTTCTCTGTAAAGCCTGTAACGTGCTAGAAATTCCAAAGCAAAACAAGCCTGCCATCAGGAGCCAGCTCTGCTATTGTGGTGTGCTTTTCATTAAAGAGGGAGCTGAAGGCCTGATTTCAATGGCCAGCTCCTCCCTGTGAGAAAGTCTGTGGGCCACTGTTACAGCTCATCTGAAGAACAGAGGTGCCTGCAGCCAGAGGAAACCTTCTCCAGATGGATGGGTTGCCAACCCAGCAGCCAGTAGATCTTTCTTCATGCATTTATATTCAGTAGCTTGGGTCAGGAAGACGATGGATCACCCATCCAATGGGCACTCAAGAGCAGAATTATGAAAAACAAGTTGGATGATGACCACACCTTACACAACTGAGAATGATATATGCTTTGTTAAGATCTTGTGACATTCGAAAAATGGCACCTGCCTAGGGGAAAGAAATATTGTGTTTGTGGCTAAAATTATTGAAGTCAGTGTCCATTATTAGATGAAAATTTAACTTGCTTTTAAGGACAATGTGCTATTCGTTTGAGCCTACATTCAGTCTGAAGCATCAAGAATTCAAGGTGTATTTGGGAGGTGGGTTGGTATGAAGAGCTAGCCTTAAACATGCGGATGTGAAAAGGGCTGGGCACTACTCCAGCCTGGGTATCTACCTTGGTGGAGCTTTGCCAATGACCACAAGTCACAAAGGCAACAGGCAGTAGATGGTTAAAAATGCCACTATGGATTGTGAAACCACAGTTGGGGAACCCTGATGGGTCTGGGGTCTCCCTCTCAAACTCCAGTGGAATGCATCATTCCCAAGACTCCCGTACTCACCATGTTCTCTTAAGCCCGCACATATTTGGCCTCTGCCCCTGCTGTCCCTGCTTCCCTAAGAGATTACCAAGGACCATCCAGTTGTCACACACAGGACAATTGCCTACCTGCCTCAGTGGCTGTGGTCTTTAGTCACCCTTCTGTGAAAGTGCTGAGCACTCTGAGCAAGTCTGCACTCTCTACCTCCTTCTAGCCCATCTTCTTCCTCCTCCATCTTCTTCTCTTCCTTCTCTGAGCCCTCTAAGTTCCAGCGTCTTTCCCTTTGTCTCCACACTCTACCTTAATGAATAAACCCAAAAACAGTTCTCATCCTACCCTCTTCTCTTCCCATAGTCTCTTGGAATTTCAGGGTTTTTTGTTTTTAGTGTGTGTGTGTGTGTGTGTGTGTGTCTGCCATGTGTGTGACACATGCACAAATGAGCAAGCAGATGCATACATTGTGAAGACGAGGGGAAGGCACGTGTCCTCCTCTATCTCTCTTTTGCCTTATTTCTCTGTGACAAAGTCATTGAGCCCAGAGGAGCTCATCACTTTTCCGTTAGTCTGGCTGAACAGACCGCCCCACCAATCCTTGTGTCTGAGCCTCTCTCAGCGCTGGGGTCACAGGCGTACACTGCCACACGTGATGTTTTCTGTCAGTGCTGGGGTGCAACTCAGGTTCTCATGCTTGTTCAGCAAGCACGCTTCCCCACTGGCCTACCTCCTCAGCCCCAAGAAGTGTCAGTATTTGGGAGTCATGGGCAGACGAGGCCATAATGGAACTCAAAAAACAGTCTGGAGAGAGAGGTATGATAAATCAACAAATAACAGGGTAAGGTCACGAGGAAAGAAATGATATCATTGCCAAAACCCAAATGGCAAACAACAACAACAATAATAATAATAACAAGCCAAACAAAGTTTTCAGGAAAAAAAATCCAAAAGGCAAAGAGAAGAGCAAATGCAAGAATATGAGGCAGACATGGAGGAGAGAGAAAGACAGCGTGGCCAGAGCAAACCAAACCAGTGCGGGGGTTCAGATGGGGAGACAGACCCTCCATGAGAAGTCCACCCGTCAGCTGGCATCTTTGATGTCATACATAGCCCATCCTGCCCTGTGAGGGCAGTTTACATCAAAGCTTCTCTCTCTTCCGCCTGCTATAAGCACTCTGAGTGAATTTTTTTAAAATAGCAGATCTATCTTGTTTTCTAACCCTGAAAGCACTAGATCAGCGTGATATGAAATCCACTGAATTTTAGGGAAGGATAACTGTATAGGACCAAAATGCTAGGTGGGAATACGTCCACTTTCCCAAGTCAAAACCAGTCTTTGACTCACTCGTGAGATGTTGCCAGAAATAACATCATGTGGAATCATCAGCAACATTTGGTCACAATGGGACACTATGGCAAGTGTCCCATTCTGTTCTGCCTCTGCCTCTGCCTGTCAGAGAGTTCAGAGAGCCCCTGTGGCCATTCATCTGAGACAGGATGTTAGGGTGTGTGCCTGTTTTTCATCTCCAGGGCCCACTGTGGGTGGAGAAGAGTTCCTCACACACACTGAGGCTGGACTGAATGAATCCACAGCCTTTCTTGGGGGAATAGTCTAAATGTTGTGGAGTCCCTACCGCCACTAATTAAAGAAATGTTTTCTGAGCTGCTGTGATCTGTCACAAGAAGTGTTGACTCTTGATGACATGGAAAATGACTAGCATCTTATTTCATGCATTCCAAAAAGAAAAATTCACAGATGTGAGTGGCTGCTTCTCATACCCACCACTTCTGAAGCAAGATGCTGAGAAGGCTCAGCAGTTTAGGGTGCAGTTTGCAAGCAGAAAGCCTGGGCTCAAGTATCAGCTTGGTAGCTTCTACTGCCTTAGCTGACATCATGTGTCGTTTCCTCACTCAGCGCCACATGGCTGTGTTAGTCAGCTTTGTGTTACTATAAAAAGTGCCCGAGACAATCACGGTATAAAGAGAAAAGGTTATTTGGGCTCAAAGTTGGTGGCTGGCCTTTTGCTTAGGGCTTGGGACAAAGCAATATATCACAGTGGCAACTGATAGCAAAACAAAACTCCTCACTTCATGACCAGGAAGCAAAAGAGAAAGGGAAGAAAATGTACTTAAGTCCAAGAATCCCCTTCAGGGGCACACCCTCAATGACCTAACGCTCTCCTATGGGATCCCAGTTCTTAAAAGTCCTGTCATCTACCAACACTGCAAACCGAGGACTATGTCTTCATCACATGAGCCTTGAGGACACTTTCCAGCTCCGAATTATAGATGGTCCTCATCACAGAAAGCAGATCGATCTGCCCTTTGTGATAGTGCTGGTATTGAGCTGTTTGGTAAGCCATGAAGGGCCTTGCAAAACAAACATATGTTTGAAGCACCATAAACCTGGGCAATATCAATTCTCACCTTAATTATATGGAACCATAAGAACAAAATACTCCCAGAGTTCCCTTCAACATAAGTTCTTAAAACCCGTGCTATGTTGGGGTGGAGGTGAGGGGTGAGATCACTAAACTGGAAGACATGTACCCGTGACCATGTGAGCCACATTTCTGTGCAAGTAAGCCAAACTGTGCTTAGGAAGTGACGTTTTCAGGCTGGGAAATGGCTCAGTAAGTGCCCCAATTCAGATCCCCAGAACCCACATGCGAGCTGGGTGCCGGAGCAGGTGCCAATTGCGCCAGCAGCCCTGTGGGGAGATGGGTGGTGGAAGCTGGAGCACCCAGAGGCTCAGATGACAGCCAGCCGGAGGAGCCCAGCAGCGAGCACGGAGAGCCCCTGCCCCCAACAACGGAGCTGAGGGCACACCCGACCCTCTGCCCCGCTTTCCCTTGTGCACCAGGGCACGCAGGGTGCCTGGACTCACCCACATGAGCACACACACACATGCGTGCACACACCAAAAAGGTAAAGTTCCACCAAATGCAAACGGAAAACTTCCTATTGACTCAGTCACATTTTATTACTAGCATATAACCATAGCTTCTCCCACAAACCCCCAGGCCAGGGCCAGCAGCTTTTTTCATCTGGGATCAACCATAGACATGGATTCACTGAGTTCATCATTTTTAAAAGCAAAATGACTTGGGAAATGATTACATATTAATAAGAAAAAAACATTTCATGGCACGATTTTAATTGGCTTTATTCAATAAGAGATTTAATTTGTACTAAGAATGAACACATTCCCGTTACTAACGCTCAACAAACACCCATCCTTCAGGGAAGTGTAACTCTATTACAAACGTTATAATGGCATTGGAATGATCAAGTAAATTGTTTGTATTCAGACTTTTAGATGTCTTCTCTTTCCACAGGTGCCCTGTTTGGGTGGGAGGGGGGGACAGAGGGAGGCACAGCCCTGCTTCAGGAAAGACTAACCTCTGGAACTTTCCTATCCAGAAGTGGGTTAACTGCTTCTAGAAGTAGAGCCTGAGAGGCGAGACAGCCACCTCCTGATACTCCTATCCCAGGAGTGGGAAAAGAAACCTGAACAGAAGTTTAGCTTAGGCCGTTAGTAAACCTGCCGCATCTGTTGCCATGTCCGCTTTGACGTTCCTGCAGCTGCGACTTCCTCCCTTCTGCAGACAGGTGCTCAGCGGCACTGTCACTGAACAGCAAAACACCAGTGATATGTGAACAAGTAGCACATCACACAAGCCACGGGTAAGGAACTTTCAGCTTTAGACAGTCCTTCCACGTGGGTCAAAGGTCTGGATCCAGGGGAATGACCTGCTGGACTCTGCCGACCCAGAACACACACTCACTCTGATCGCAAGAGTAGTCATGTCACATTAAGCCAACCTGTTGGCTTCAACAGACCTGTAGGCCCATAGTCAGTGACCTCATTGTCTTCAACGCTGTGGTCAGTACTTCTTACGCACGTATATCTGTTTTAAGTCGTGGGTTCCACCAGGCCTCTGAGGAAAGGAGCCCAGTGCATATCTGAAAATCAGTCAGCATCTCTGAATCTTCCTTGTCAGTACTGGTCAGCTGTGCTGTTCAGGCCAAAGGTTCACCGAGGTAGAGGAAACCTAGTCACCTTGCTTTAAGCAAGTAGATTCCACAGTTACAAGATGGACTTCAGAGCAAGTTACAAGTAAAGAATTTATTGCCTTGCAGAAATAATATCACGAAAGCTATTTGTAAGATGCATAAGAAATATTCCCAGTTCTTTCCCTTAGTTCATTCCCATAGTTTGGTCCCACAGTTTGCTCTTATAGTTCCCTACCAGTAGCTCCCCCCAATTTTATTGGCACCTTCCCTTCATCTCCACCAGCTGCAGTCTCTAGACCCTTCACACCTATCCTTTCAGCTGCCTGATCACCGCTTCCAACCCCTCCCTGACTTTATCCAATGTTCTCATCTTCACCCTGGATGTGTCTTTGTCTTCTAGGATATAGACACCTTTAGTGGCTCCTAATCACCTATGCCAAGAACAAATACGTTAGCAACAAAATCCCTTTTTAATGTAGAATCATATATTGAACTGTCAAAATACAAACTAGATCTCAAAATGATATTTTAACATTATACAACATTTGTTTATTACAAGATCATTTATAGTAACAATATAGTAACAATCCTGGGAGTCCCTGTTGTGTGGGTGCATGTACACAGGCCTGCATGCTTGCAGAGGCTGGCACATAAATTCTCTTGTTGCCATGGACAACCCATAGCTAAAAATGTGCTTGGAAAAGTCTCGGAGGGATCCAAATGACAGCAGAGGGAACTTTGATCCAGGCGTGTCTCAAGACAAGTTAAGGATCAGCAGCCTGGGATAGATGCCAGTGCCTTCCGCTGTGCTACGGCTTGTTTTGGGGGGAAAACCACGACTATGTCTGATACAGGTTTCCTGAACATGTGTGCGGGGGCAGGGGGTGCTTTAATGAGAACTAAATCCAGTTTTTCCCAAATCCCCTAGTCTTCCCATATATCCCAGACCTTGGTTTAATCATTCAAACCTGCTCAATTTCATTGCCTCCTGCCAGGAGCAAGGAAGCAGAGGACGCTAGTTTTAAATGGGTGGACTCTGGCATCGGGCCCTGCCCCCGCCCCGCCGAGTTAAGACCCAGACTGGTAATTTCGTGCATGTGACACCTCCAGCCTTCACGAGCCCGCTGTGTCTCAGTGCAGCCCTCCATTTAGCTGGGCATGGAGACACTCACTGGACGACCGAGCGCAGAGAGGCATGCTTAGAGCTCGTGCCTCTGACATCATCCTTTCTACTGCTGCATAACTGGTCTCTACCTCAGTCAAATCGTCAAGCCCTGTCTTCATTGTTCCCCACCCCCCAGGCACACTCTGGTGTCTGCTTTTCTTCCTAGTTTCCAAAGCCCAGCAGGGGAAGGACCAATGCAGTCCTTCCTCTCCAATGGCTGGGGCGTTTCCTACCCATACGGGAAGGCCTACCTTGACTTGAAGGCCCCTGTGATGACAGCTCACGGTCCGCAGCACTCTCTCCCCCGGGGTCTGACACTCACAGGTGTTTCTGAGCCCCTGTAATGCGCTCCTCTTGTCTGCATTCATTCGCCTGCGAGCCTCCTTCCTCTCTGTGCCCTAGGGCCCATGACGGGCTGGCGGGGTCTGCAGTTCACTGTTGCATCTCCAACACAGAGCACAGGGACAGGGGCAGGGTAGACAGAGAGGGACAGACTGACTAACTGACCATCTGCTTGCAGCCAGCTTGACTGGCTAACCAACTGGCCATCTCTCTGTTTGTCTATTTGTCTAGATGGCTGTCTGTCTATCTGGCTGTCATCTGAATGTCTGTCTGACTGACTGATCAACTGACAGACCATCTGGCTGGTAGGCTGGCCGGCTTGCTGTCTCATTGATGAACTAAATGCACCACTGGTTTGGCATAGACCCCACTTTGTCAGCAATTTTTTGTACGACCAATACAGGTGACTTTCAACTAAGCAGGCACCACATTGCTTGGCAAGAAGGCTAGTGAGAGAACAGAAGTTGGAAGGTAGGAAGCAAAGACCAAAGAAGGACCGAACTGTAGTCTCACGATAAACTACAAAACCAGCCAGGGGCCACCAGGAGCTGACCTAAGAGAAGTGAAACGGAATAAAGGATGTGTTATGTGACTTGGGAGAATTAAATAGATAAATAAAGATGTGACAATTACACAGGAGCACCTAAAATCATTTTTAGGGCAAGAAACCTCTCTTTTCCCCCAGGATTCTGAAGCATTTCCTCATTTGCTGGCAAGAGGATGGGAGCAGAGATGGAGAAACAGGGTCAATATGACATCTCAACTTCCAGCTTGGATTTCCACCCATCGCAAAGGCCCCCGTGCTCAGGGTGGGGCTCGCCTAGACATTCTGCCATAGTTTCTTCTTCGTCTTAGCAAGAAGAAACAGTTGCTTGGGCTTCAGCCTTTCCTAGCAACCCCCAGACATTTGGGGTCATGGTGGCTACAAGTAAATGGGATCTCTTTGCTCTTATTGTTCCCAATTCATAGTTATAGGACCAAATACCAGTGCCTGTGAGGGCAGCCCACTCTCAGACCTTCCAATCACTCGGTGGTATGTCCATTGCCCCAACTGAGGAGGCAAACACCAGGGGATATGTGTACAACAAGTATGCTCAGCCTCATGGCTTTGTGTTCAGCCAAATGGAGGTGAAGGAGTGGCCTCTAACCCTAGTCGGCTCTGGCTGCTTCCTCAAAAAGTCTGGAATAATGAACAAGGAAATGAAAGATCAGTTGTTGGGTGAACTGGATAAAGAGAAAGCAGCAACCGCCAAATGTCTCTTTCTCTCCATAAATGGGGAGGTAGCAAGACTTCCTGGGGTGATCCTGGCTCCATAATTTAGTGAGCTTTATTAAATGATTTTTTTCCCCCTTACAGAACATGTAGTCTTCCAGCCCGGCTTACAGAACACACTGTTCAAGAGGCTGAAACCAGTTCAAATTTGAACTTCTGCAAAGCTCTGCTTGGCAGATTTGTAGGCAGCGATGCCCGTGAGACACCTCAAACTTTACGACTACATATTTAAGCATTTATGAGACTTGAACTGTGTTCCATTAAAATGGGGGATAAAACTAAGGGAAAAAGTCTCAAGACTTTCAGCAAGGGTAATTAGCCCCAAAAGTTTCATAAAGGATTTGATAACATTCTGGTTTTAAGCTCCTTTCCTGGGTCTGTTGGAGGAAAGGAGAAGAAAGGAGCCTATTAAAAATTCACTACTTTAAAAATGCACATAATCAAGCCAAGCAAATAGATCCCCGTTCAGAAGGAAACAAACCATACAGACCTTAATCTAAGGTAACAGATCAAAATTTACTGGAAAATATTTCAGACATGGACTTGGCTGTTTTCATCATACTAAGAAATTCTCTTTTTTTTTTTTTTTCTTTCTCCTGCTGCCCATTTAACCTCTTGGCGCTAGAGTTGGCATGAGCCTGGTTGGCTTAATGCCTCCCCTGCCTCCCCCCAGCATGGCTCTGTTTCCCTGTCTTTCCCCAGGCATGGCGGCTGGTAGATGGCCATGGGGCCTGTGCAATAGTGGAATCGAGCCAGTGCTAATCCCTGCCCTGGTGACATCACATAAACGTGGCTTAGCCTGATCATGCCAACTCTGAAGGATAAGGGCTATACCACAGGGCTCTCACCCGGCTGCCTCTGGCAAATGTTCAGTTCATGGCCTCCATCAGAATCGAGAGAGATCACTTTTTGTCTATTTCTGTGGGCATGGAAAGCAAGATACACCATCAGAATTATTTGGTGTAGTGTGGTGTGGTATGGTATGGTATGGTATGGTATAGTGTGGTATGATGTGGTATGCTGTGGTGTGGTATGACGTGGTATGGTGTGGTGTGGTGTGGTATAATGTGGTATGGTGTGGTGTGGTGTGGTGTGGTGAGGTATGACGTAGTATGGTGTGGTGTAGTGTGGTATGATGTGATGTGGTGTGGTGTGGTGTGGTATGATGTGATGTGGTGTGGTGTGGTGTGGTGTGGTATGATGTGATGTGGTGTGGTGTGGTGTGGTATGATGTGATGTGGTGTGGTGTGGTGTGGTATGATGTGATGTGGTGTGGTGTGGTGTGGTATGATGTGATGTGGTGTGGTGTGGTATGATGTGATGTGGTGTGGTGTGGTATGATGTGATGTGGTGTGGTGTGGTGTGGTATGATGTGATGTGGTGTGGTGTGGTATGATGTGATGTGATGTGGTGTGGTGTGGTATGATGTGATGTGGTGTGGTGTGGTGTGGTATGATGTGATGTGGTGTGGTGTGGTGTGGTATGATGTGATGTGGTGTGGTGTGGTGTGGTATGATGTGATGTGGTGTGGTGTGGTGTGGTATAATGTGATGTGGTGTGGTGTGGAGTGGTATGATGTGATGTGGTGTGGTATGGTGTGGTGTGGTGTGGTATGACGTAGTATGATGTGGTATGGCGTGGTGTGGTGAGGTATGACGTAGTATGGTGTGGTGTGGTGTGGTATGATATAGTATGGTGTGGTGTGGTGTGGAGTGGCATGCTATGGTTTAGTGTGATCTGATCTGGTCTGGCCTGATTTAGTTCCAGACAGAGTCTCCTTGCACATAGCCCAGGCTAAACTTGAACTCACTGTGTAGCTTAGTACAGCCTCAAGCTTGTGATCTTCTGGCCTCACAGTCTATTAAGATTCAGAATTTATTTCTTAAGCATTCTGTTTTACAAAAAGGGGCGTCAAGACCTAGTCAGCAACAGAGGCAGCAGGACTCTGTAGAGATCACCATGATTATGAAAATAGGAGGTCTTTTTGTGTCTAAAAGGTAAATAAGTTGAACCTTCCACAGACCTGTGAAAGACACTGCTGAAGGGCTTATGGTCATTGCTTCATAAGAGATCGCTCACCCTCAACACATAAGCCTGAAAGACCTGTTGGTTTTAATACTCACTGCCAGATGAGAGGTCCCAGACACATGGCTTCTTCTGACTTGCCCAATTCTTTCCTTCTGTTTTCTTAAGGCTAAGGGCTAGGGGTATAGTTTTGTGGTAGAGCTTGCCTGGCATAATCAAAGCCCTGGGTTTGATTCCCAGCACAGGAAGAAAAGAAGAGCAGACACACAGAAACTTGTTTTCTTAAGGAGGAAGAGACATTTTGAATATCGCTACCAATGACACATGTCATATTCTTCTCCTATACTCTGTCATCTTAAAGGAACTTTTCTTTCCATCTGAGGGGAGCCTCTGCTTTAGTCCACCCCTGAATGGAACTTGGAGCATCAGAGTAGCTTAGAGCAAGTATTCTTAAATCACCAGTGAGGGCTGGAGAGATGGATTGGTGGTTAAGTGCTTGCCTGGGAAGCCTAAGGACCCTGGTTTGAGGCTCAATTCCCCAGGACTCACATAAGCCAGATGCACAAGGTGGCCCCTCATGCATCTGGAGTTTGTTTGCAGTGGCTAGAGCCCCTGGCACACACATTCTCTATCTGCCTCTTTCTCTCTCTATCGCTCTCAAATAAATGAATAAAAATAAACAAAAATATTTTTAAAATCCCCAATGAGCTTTGGCTTCTGTATTGTCTAAAATGCATGAAAAGTATTTGCATTATAGTTCCAAGTAGGACATCCTTGGTTTTGTTTTTGTTTGTTTGTTTCATCAAATTATCTATTATGAGTAAAAGTTATATCTGGATTTTGTGTCATTGTCCTAAAGCTTTTGCCATATGAGACAGAACAAAGATAATGTAAGTATGTAACATGCAAATATAACCAATAATTTTAGAATGATTTGATAGCATGCTTTGAATTCATGGAATAAATAAATACAATCCACACACTCTTTAAAAAAAATCAAAGCTTTTCTGACCTAAACAACCACTCATCTTGTTTCTGTCAAGAACAATGGAAACAGAAGACATGCCTTTTTAACCCTTTTCCATCTAAGGAAAAGTCTTTCTGGTTTTGCATGAAATTCAGAATCTTTGTAAAATTGATGTGAAACACCTAATTCATGCCATCTCTAGGCATCATAGTCAAAAACCTGTGAGACATGACATCTTGCTGCTGTTCTGATTCAGGTGGGCACTCAGACACTGAGCCCCTCCCCTAGTGGAGCTGGGTGGCGAGGCTTTCTTTGTGCTTGGCATTGGGTCTCTTGAAGGCACAGGGGCGCCCACAACAGGGCAGCACTAGCCACCATGACATTGCAGAACTCGTTAGTGACGTGAGTGAGCCTGCCCCATTTTCATTTGTGGCTGAATCTAAAGATTTCTGAATCATAGACCCTGTGACAGAGCAGTTGTCTGGTGAGTAACCCACACCAGAAAGGGTAGGCTCCTCTATCATGGAGAGAGTGCCGTAAAAATTTACCACCAAAGAAGCAGACATGGTCCTATCTGGCCCTGGGCACCTGGGCACCTGCTACAACTCTGCAGGCTCCCAGGCAGCTCCTTCCAGAGTTTACCTGGGTGAGAAGCCCCTGATGCACCTGTCCCGCTATTCCCCATGATCCTTCCATTCTGCTCTCTCTCAGAAGTGCGCATGCCCCTGATGGACAAGGAACTAATGGTGTCTACAGTCGCCCCGGGGGAGGCAATGGGAGTTAGCTTCTGGAGGAGCCTCAGGCACTGCTGCCCTGCCCTTTGGTCTACCCTGTGATCCACTCATAGAGCCATCCCAGGCTGGGAAGGGGACTTGAGCTGACTGGCATTGTAGGTAGGAAGGGCCCTGTTCCACGCTGGGGGCTAAGAACTTTCCTTCTGAGAACCAACACAAATCCAGTTGCAGTGATTCAGTGTGAGCTCCTAGCCAATAGGAAAACTCCTCCATGTTTCTGTCTGAGATTCAGCCCTTGTTCTCGATCATTTTGCTTTGCTGGTTGAACTTTCCTATTTCCTTACAAACCAAGTTTTATATATTCTTCCTTTGCTACGCATTCTTAATTTTTTGTATTTTTCCCTAATTTATTTATCTGATTTAGAGATAGAAAGAAAGAAATTAAGAAAGAGGGAGAGAGAGAGAGAGAGAGAGAGCATGAATGTGCCAGGGCCTCTAGCCATGGCAAACAAACTCCAGATGCATGCACCACCTTGCGCATCTGACTTTATGAGGGTCCTGGAAAATTGAACCTGGATCCTTTGACTTTGTGGGCAAGTGCCTTAATCACTAAGCTGTCTCTCCAGCCCTACTACACATTCTTTATGTTGAACTAAACTGGACTCTTTCAGTCCTGTGGTCCTTGAACTCTAGAATTCTAAGTCCCCATCTCCCTTTCCATCTTTCCCATGAGTTCCCTGGGATCCTCCCATCAAGTCCCTTGACATCCTGCTATCTTGCTTCCCAGTTGTGTGACCACTGAATGCCGAACTACCCTGGCCCACAGCTTATCGACAAGTTGGAATGGAAAACCATAAATGACACCCTGAGCTGGAACCTTCCAAGAGACCATCATGGATGAGGAGAGGCTCTGTACAGTAATGGAACTTTTTGTGCTGAGATAGAAACTCAAGAGGAACTATTTCCAGGTGGTTCAATCCATAGTAGACCGACTCTGCTGCTCGTTGGCTGTGATGAGACAGAGTGTTATGACAAGAGCATGGAAGAGCAGAGCTGCTCACCTCCCAGTGGCCAGGAAGCAGGGAGAGTGAGAGCATGCCTGTGTCAATGTGGTCCTCCTGCCCCTTGGATTTTATCCAGACCCCCAGTCTTTGGGATGGTGCCACTTACATCCAAGACAGGTCTTTCCCCCCTAATCCTCTGGGACTGATGTCATAAACACACTAAGAAGTGTGCTCTGCTGGTCTCCTAGGTGTCCCTCCATCCAATCAAGTTGACCATCAAGATTAACGACCACAATTAGGTTGTCAGAAGGGTGCACATAGATAAGACCCATTATGACAGTGGAATGCTCCCAAGGTAGCAGCCCACTGCCTTCTCCTCCTGGCATTCTCATCCCATGACTTCCCAGGTCACCCTCAGTCTCACCCAGAAGCAAAGCTGGAGCCATTCCTGCTCCAGACCCCTAGCATGCATGTTAGGAAAGAGGAACACTTCCAGGCCAGGGTTTGAACAGTTTGCCGAAACAAAAACTTAACAGTCATACTTTGCATGGATGTGTGGGAACAAGTGTGACATGGCATGTGTGAATGTCAGAGGACAAAGTTGGGGGGTCCCCATCTTCTAGTTTGCTTAATTTTTTTTATTTTATTTATTTATTTATTTTGGTTTTTCAAGGTAGGGTCTCACTCTAGCCCAGGCTGACCTGGAATTCACTGTGTCATCTCAGGGTGGCCTTGAACTCACAGCGATCCTCCTACCTCTGCCTCCCGAGTGCTGGGATTAAAGGCGTGCGCCACCACGCCCGGCTCCTAGTTTGCTTAAAACAGGGTCTCCATCGCTCATGTCACTTGCCACTGAAAATGCCAGATCTGAAAGCTTCGAGACCTCCTCACTGCACCTCTCATTGTAGACCTGCGTGCTACTGTGTCCAGCTTGTACATAGGTCATGGGATCCTGAACTCCAGCCGTCAGCTTTATGATTTTGACTCCAGTCATCAGCAATTGCTTTTAACCACTTAACCAGCACCTCAGTCCCATTTTTTTAAAGTAAAGCAAGAAGTGATGGCACTACACCACAACAAATAAAACCCAAGGATTCCTGAGGCTGGCTAGAACATCAATGCAATGTTGAATGATGTCTTTCATGGAGGTGAGGGAAGACCCCACACCCTTGGGGAGAGAAGGCTAGGAGCGCATGCTAGCTGTCCTTGGGAAGAGTCACCCTATGACTGTGGCCTCAGTTGACACTACTCTGAGTAAAGCCGTGCAACTCCCCAAGGAGTAAAAAAGCTCCTTCAATTTCCTCAAGCCACATGGGCTGTTGTAATATTTCTCACTTCCTACCTCACAGGGCCAAATAGCTTTCAGTGGACAGGATTTCAATAAGTATCGAGTCATTTTCTCATATTTATTTCAAGCAAAGAACTGCACTGTTTTGTTGGCCAAATAAGTGGAAACTCATACTTTAATAAGCCTTCCAAGTGTGTGTATCACTTCATTGGCAAAGCACTGAAACTATCAGAATATTGAACTCTGTTTGAACACTCAAATGATGAGACAGGAAAGTCCTTTTGTTGCCAGATTAGGAAATCTGACTGAACGCAGCGTATATGCCAGCCTCCTTTGTGATCTTGCTGTTGCAAAAAATGTGGCACATTTAGAAGTTGTCAGAGAGGAGGGTGCCACACAAAGGCATTGGCTATTCTTCTTGTCGTTGGCTCCACAAAGTAATTTTAGAGTTTTGTTCCATTCTATATTTAGTCATGTCTGTTGTTAAATTCGGAATATTTTATATCATTGACCTTTGACATGTGAACTTTCTTGGAGGGAGAAAACATTCAAACTTTCAAGTTAATGTTGGGAAACAACAACCCTCAAAAATGTGGCAGTTTCTAAAGTTGGAGCCAGAAACTAACCAGTCAGAAGTTTATATTACCAATCAATCCCGCTTATTATGCCAGAGAAGCATGTCAAAGGTTGACAGTTAAGCTGGCCAAGTGAAAATGTTTCCTGAAAATTAGGATTTCCAAATAATGCATCACAGCTGTTACCTTCAGAAACACAGGGGCAAACTGAGTTGGTAATCTCAGGATAAAATCAGAAGGGGATCCAAAATCTAAATGAAATCATGTGGTTAACAATTTTCCAAACCTCAAATGATCTCCAGGTTGGTTTGTTCCTTAATCTCTCCCTCCATTGATTAATCCCATGAGACTCTGTGAACAATTCCAACTGTACAATTTGTACCAGGGTTGAATTCCCTACAGCTGTTTCATTGGCTTTGCCTTCCCATATAACTACCACTTCCTCCCAACCCAGAGTGTCGCAGCCCTGGTGCAGTTGACATTTGGGACCAGCTGATCCTTTGTTGAGGGGAGAAGGGTTTGTGATGTTTAGCAGCATCCCTGGCCTTGAGATGCTAGAAATACCCCCCAGGTTGTGGCAACCAAACCCATGTCCAGATGTTGCCGCATGCCCCCCCAGGCATTGGAGCCAGGCAGAATCACCACCAGCTGAGAACCCCTTAACTCCTCAGTACCCAAGTCAGAGCTTCGCCGTGACTCAGCTTCCTGGCTCCGCTGGATGAATATATGATGCTGTGAGCTGTGGGGGTTATTTAAGGACAAAGCAAGAAGTACCCAGCTTAAACCACAATATTGATCCCGAACACGAGAGACGCTGCTAGCTTCGAGGGTGCTTAGTGATGGAATGTATTCACTGCACTTCTTTGAAGGTCTTTAAAATTCTGACACTATCTGTGGTAGGTGGTTTAGGGGCAAGTAAGTAGAATCGAATTCTCTAAGGTCTTTTTTCAGACTTTGTGTTTGATTTCTTTCAAATTTGACAGGAAAGATAAACAAAAAGGCATGTGAATGCATAAGAATACAAAGGAACATACATTATTTCATCATTTCAAAGGAAGCGTTCCCACTTTAACTGAAGAACTGGGCATGGTCAGGGGATACGAAGATATTCTTCAATGAGAAACAATGGAAAATGAAATTGGGAGATTAGTGGATCATTCATAATATAATGTAAGAGTTACAAGGAAGAGATTTGCCTCCTGATAAATGTCTCAGAACACACATGGTGTCAACTGTTCTTCCTTCCTTTTGCTGAAAATGGATTTGCAGATTGAAGAGCTTTTTAAAGTTTAAGTCCTTTTATAAATTTCAGTTTTATTAAGCTTCACTGTAAGTCATAATTCATGAGCCCCAGTGCTCCACGGGCCCCAGGGTTCTCACTCACAAAGAACAAAGACTGTCACCGTGCAGCTCACCAGGAAGCAGCCTGAGTGTACAAGGGCCTGAGGCCAGGTTCCTCACCTGAAGGTGGTGAAGCTAACCCTACCTAAAATCCCTTCCTCTGGGATCCCAACATTTAAAGGCGCGTGCTTGCTCACAGCTGGGGTATGGCTGTAGAACACTTGCCTAACATGGGCAAGGATCTGGGTTGTTTCCCTAAAGCTGTGAAGATAATGCATAAGCAAAAAATACCCTAAATATAAGCAGAGCATTCAAAGGTGGATGGAGGGCCGGGTTAGTGAGGGATACTGGAGCCTTGACCTTGATAGCATCAACAGTTCTTCACATCTCCACACAACCTCAAGCTGTTTCTGTTTTTCTACTCTTTGGTTCACCTGCTCTTGTTTTGCATCTTCTCCTTCGGCCTCGCTGAATTCATGCCCCCTGAGGCAATGGTTTCAGGTCCCTTGGGGATGACTGTAGCCAGAGCAGGAGTCTAACCTTCCACCTGAAGGTGGCTACCGTTGCTCTATTCTTTGTTTTCTCCAAAGATATGCAGCCTCTGGGATCGCAAACATTTGATATTTTCCAGAGATCTTCAAAGGTTTTCAGAAATGCCACCCCCTCCCCCTGCAGACCACATTTTCCACCTCCTGTTTTCTATCCAAAGTTTTTGGCCTCATTGAAGACTTGGGGTTCCTTTGGCGGCCTCCCAGAAGTACCACTGGTGTGTATCTAGCTGTGGGCATCTATTCAGCGGACAGATGCGGCACAAAGAAATGTCAAAACAACTCAGTGGAGGGAAAACTTTTAATGAACACGAGTGTGCTGTCTGAGTGAGGAGAGCTGAGCAAAATGGAAAGAGCTCTTTGGTTAACACAGGATCCTAGGTCTTAGGGAGCATCCACGGCTCATGTCTTCAGTCACAATGGGTCTTAGTCCACGCAGGCTGCGTGAGCAGAAAGCCCGTCATGGACTGAGACGTTGGTCAGCAGCTGAAAACAAGTTCACAGCTCCTGAGCCTGGAGGTCCAGCTGAACGTGGCTTAGGACCTGCGAGGGCCGTGCTTCGGGGTCTGCAAGGGCCATGGCTTCCTGGTTCATGAGGCCCTGGCCCTCACTGTGTTTTTGTGCTTAAAGGGGCGAGCACTCTCTGGGGTCTCCTTTATCAAGGCCCTAATCTAATCTCACTTATGAGCATTCTGCCCGATGATCCCGTTCTAAACAGTCTTCTTCCTAATATGGACTTGGTGGGGGAGGGTGGAGGGGTGCAGACGTTGGGCGAATGAGGCCTGATGGCCGGAGCAGCTCCGCCCATGGCAATGCGAGCAGGTGGCCGTGGCTTGTGCACAAGGAGCCAGGCAGGAAGCAAGGAAATCTAGACTAGAGCCCAGAGCAGGCTTCAGCCTTCAGAGACCTGCACTTGATGACCAACTTTCACCATCCAGGTACCAGTTCCTATAGGCTCCCCAGCCTTCAGAATAGCACCCCGGCACGTGGACTCACATGCCAAAGCATGCGCCTGTGGGGGACACTTCAGAGTCAAACCATAAAACAGTAATTATGTGTTCTGTGTGTAGGGTTAGCTGAAAAAAATATAATTTAGCATCCTAGACTACTATATATGTAGAAGTGTTTTTCAAGAAAGCGACCACAGACTGTTTTGCACAAATAGGCAATGAATAAATAAAACTTGCATTCTCAGGAACTATCTTTATCAACATAGATTCCAGTAGACTTGCTCAGCAAACTTTGCTTCCTGATACACTTTAACCAGCAAATAGGAAAGTATAACCAATATCATCAACTTCAAAAAAAATTCAGGGCTGGCGAGATGGCTTAGTGGATGAGGCTGTTGCCTGCAAAGCCAAAGGATCCAAGTTCAGTTCCCCAGTATCCACATAAAGCCAGATGCACAAGGTGGCGCATGTGTCTGGAGTTCATTTGCAGTTGCTAGAGGCCCTGACATGACCATTCTTTCTCTGTATATCTGCTTCTTTTTTCTCTCTCTCTCTCATAAATAAATAAAATATTTTTTAAAACTCAAGTGGATGGCAAGAAGGCATTCAAACACTAATTATCTAGCAATAAATTTAGTCTGTATTCACATAAGCTCAATAAAGTACACCTCTAATATGTCAGGAGAAAGACTTTCTTCAAATTCTGTCTTCTACATGCTGGAAAGAATAGTTTCAACTGTTCTGCTGGCCAGCATAATTAGAAGCTAGACATCCACACGTTCCTAGAGTCTGTTTTGTTCTACCCGCCACAAGACTTAAACTAACAAACAAAAAAAGCTAACATGTCCCAAAAGCTAAGTTCTCGTCAAATATTTTGCAAAGCCTAGATCTACATTTTTAACCGCCCACAATGCTTTCCTAGCCAGTGCTTTTGTAGCATAGAACATTATAGCTTTTTTTTTCCCTCAGAGTGTGAAAGTTTAATCAACCACAAGAAAGATGCTTGCTGCTTGCTGAGCCCTGGAGTACTGTTTGGAGCCCATGCTTCAGGTCTTCCTATGTAATCGCTCTAGTGCTTCACGATCACCTTGAGTGGTTCTGGCTGGTGGTGTTTCCTGCACAGAAAGCTGTCAGGACCCCATGCTGGCTTCCCAGTGGGACTTCTTCCCACGCGGGTGTACCAGTGATAGTCCTTTTTGTCCAGAGTTCCACTTCACTGACGGTCCCTAGAACAAGCTTCTCTTCTTGGCTGTCCACCCCTTGCCCTTCCCTCCCTCCCTAGCCTGCTGCGCTGTCCAAGACCTCGGGGTTGCCAGAGCCTTCTCCCTGTTCTACAGTCACCACGGAAAGAGACCAGCACTCGGGAAGCTGAGGCAGGAGGATAGTGCATTAAGGGCAGTCCTATCTCAAAAAAAAAAAAAAGAAAAAGAAAAGAAAGAAAGAGAGAGGAGGAAGAAGAGAGAGGAAAGGAAGGAAAGAAGGAAGGAAGGAAGGAAGGAAAGATAACAAAGAAGAAAGGAAGGATAGATGGAAAGAAGGAAGAATGGAAAGAAGGAAGGAGGGAGGGAGGGAAGGAAAGAGGGAGAGAGGGAAAGGAAGATATGGTGGTCTTGGACATGTGCAAGTTCATGATGTGCTCACAGTGTGGCTGAGCAGGAAAGTAACACAGACTCAAGCAGTATTCACACACACACACACACACACACACACGCACACACACGCACACACACGCATGCACGCACGCAGTCATGGGAAGAATTCATGGGAAGAAAACTTCCTGCCCAGCCTTGTCATTGCAGGGCCCAGTGTAGCAGCTGTGGAATCACTATCTAGACAGATCCTTCCAGACCTGTCGTTGGCCCCAAAGAGGTCATGGGGAGAGGGAGCCTCTAAGAGCACTGGGTCTAGTGAGAGACGGGGGGGGGGGGGGAGGAAAGAAAAAAAAACTGAAGAAGAAAAGACATGGATATGACCTGATTAGTTTTTTTTTTTTATTTTTATTAACATTTTTCATGATTATAAAATATATCCCATGGTAATTCCCTCCCTCCCCACCCCCACACTTTCCCGTTTGAAATTCCATTCTCCATCATATTACCTCCCCATTACAATCATTGTAATTACATATATACAATATCAACCTATTAAGTATCCTCCTCCTTTCCTTTCTCCACCCTTTATGTCTCCTTTTCAACTTACTGGCCTCTGCTACTAAGTATTTTCATTCTCACGCAGAAGCCCAGTCATCTGTAGCTAGGATCCACATATGAGAGAGAACATGTGGCGCTTGGCTTTCTGGGCCTGGGTTACCTGACTTAGTATAATACTTTCCAGGTCCATCCATTTTTCTGCAAATTTCAGAACTTCATTTTTCTTTACCGCTGAGTAGAACTCCATTGTATAAATGTACCACATCTTCATTATCCACTCATCTGTTGAGGGACATCTAGGCTGGTTCCATTTCCCAGCTATTATAAATTGAGCAGCTATAAACATGGTTGAGCATGTACTTCTAAGGAAATGAGATGAGTCCTTTGGATATATGCCTAGGAGCGCTATAGCTGGGTCATATGGTAGATCAATCTCTAGCTGTTTTAGGAACCTCCACACTGTTTTCCACAATGGCTGGACCAGATTGCATTCCCACCAGCAGTGAAGAAGGGTTCCTTTTTTTCCACATCCCCGCCAACATGTATGATCATTTGTTTTCATGATGGTGGCCAATCTGACAGGAGTGAGATGGAATCTCAATGTAGTTTTAATCTGCATTTCCCTGATGACTAGTGACGTAGAACATTTTTTTAGATGCTTAGATGCCATTCGTATTTCTTCCTTTGAGAACTCTCTATTTAGCTCCATAGCCCATTTTTTGATTGACTTGTTTGATTACTTATTACTTTTTGAGTTCTTTGTATATCCTAGATATTAATCCTCTATCAGATATATAGCTGGCGAAGATTTTTTCCCATTCTGTAGGTTGCCTCTTTGCTTTTTTCACTGTGTCCTTTGCGGTGCAAAATTTTTGTAATTTCATTAGGTCCCAGTGGTTAATCTGTGGTTTTATTGCCTGAGCAATTGGGGTTGTATTCAGAAAGTCTTTGCCAAGACCAATATGTTGAAGGGTTTCCCCTACTTTTTCCTCTAGCAGTTTCAAAGTTTCCGGTCTGATGTTAAGGTCTTTAATCCATTTGGACTTAATTCTTGTGCATGGCGAGAGAGAAGAATCTATTTTCATCCTTCTGCAGATATATATCCAGTTTTCAAAACACCATTTGCTGAAGAGGCTGTCTCTTCTCCAATGAGTATTTTTGGCATTTTTATCGAATATCAGGTGGCTATAGCTACTTGGGCTTACATCTGGGTCCTCTATTCTGTTCCACTGATCTACATGTCTGTTTTTGTGCCAGTACCATGCTGTTTTTGTTACTATGGCTCTGTAGTATAGGTTAAAATCAGGTATGGTGATACCACCAGCCTCTTTTTTGTTGCTCAGTATTATTTTAGATATTCGAGGTTTTTTGTGATTCCAAATGAATTTTTGGATTTTTTTTTCTATTTCCATGAAGAAAGCCTTTGGAATTTTGATAGGGATTGCATTAAATGTGTAGATTGCTTTAGGTAAGATTGCCATTTTCACAATATTGATTCTTCCAATCCAGGAACAAGGGATGTTTCTCCACTTTCTAGTGTCTTCTGCAATTTCTCGCTTGAGTGTTTTAAAGTTCTCATTGTATAGATTCTTTACTTCCTTGTTTAGGTTTATTCCAAGGTATTTTATTTTTTTTGATGCAATGGTGAATGGGAGTGATTCTCTGATTTCATCCTCTGTGTGTTTGTTGTTAGCATATATGAAGGCTACTGATTTCTGTGTATTTATTTTGTATCCTGCTACATTGCTGTAGGTTTTGATCAGCTCTAACAGCTTGCTAGTAGAGTCTCTAGGGTCCTTTATGTATAGAATCATGTCATCTGCAAATAATGATAACTTGATTTCTTCCTTTCCAATTTGTATCCCTTTTATGTGTGTCTCTTGCCTTATTGCTATGGCTAAGACTTCCAAAACGATATTAAATAAAAGTGGGGACAGTGGACACCCTTGTCTTGTTCCTGATTTTAGTGGAAAAGCTTCCAGTTTTTCCCCATTTAGTAATATGTTGGCTGTAGGCTTGTCATAAATAGCCTTTATTATATTGAGATATGTTCCTTCTATTCCCAGTCTCTGTAGGACTTTTATCATGAAGGGATGTTGGATTTTGTCAAATGCTTTCTCTGCATCTAATGAGATGATCATGTGATTTTTGTCCTTCAACCCGTTTATGTAATGTATTACATTTATAGATTTGCGTATGTTGAACCATCCCTGCATCTCTGGGATAAAGCCTACTTGGTCAGGGTGAATGATCTTTTTGATATACTCTTGTATTCTGTTTGCCAATATTTTGTTGAGAATTTTTGCATCTATGTTCATGAGGGAGATTGGTCTGTACTTTTCTTTTTTTGTTCTATCTTTGCCTGGTTTTGGTATCAGGGTGATGCTGGCCTCATAGAAGGAGTTTGGTAGAATTCCTTCTTTTTCTATTTCCTGGAAAAGCTTAAGAAGCATTGGTGTTAGCTCTTCCTTAAAAGTCTGGTAAAATTCAGCAGTGAATCCATCCGGGCCTGGGCTTTTTTTAGTTGGGAGATTATTGATAACTGTTCGGATCTCCATGTTTGTTATAGGTCTATTTAAGTGATTAATCTCATTTTGATTTAATTTAGGTAGGTCATATAGATCAAGGAAATCATCCATTTCTTTCAGATTTTCATACTTTGTGGAGTATATGCTTTTGTAGTATGTCCCTATGATTTTTTGAATTTCTCTGGAATCTGTTGTGATGTTGCCTTGTTCATCTCTGATTTTATTAATTTGTGTCTCTTCTCTCTTTCTTTTGGTCAGATTTGCTAAGGGTTTATCAATCTTGTTTATCCTTTCAAAGAACCAACTCTTTGTTTCATTAATTCTTTGGATTGTTCTTTTTGTTTCTATTTCATTAATTTCTGCCCTAATCTTTATTATTTCTTCCCGTCTACTAATTTTTGGTTTGCCTTGTTCTTCTTTTTCCAAGGCTTTAAGGCGAAGCATTAGGTCATTTACTTGCGACCTTTCTAATTTCTTAATATAGGCACTTAAGGCTATAAATTTACCTCTTAGAACTGCCTTCATTGTGTCCCAGAGATTTTGGTATGTTGTGTTCTCATTATCATTTGACTCTATAAATTTTTTGATTTCCTTTTGATTTCTTCATTGACCCACTCATCATTTAGTAGTGTATTGTTTAGTTTCCATGATTTTGTGTATGCTCTATAGCCTTTCTTGCTACTGATTTGTAGTTTAATTCCATTGTGGTCAGATAGAATGCAAGGAATTATTTCAATTTTCCTGAATTTGTTAAGATTTGCTTTATGTCCTAATATATGGTCTATTTTAGAGAATGTTCCATGTGCTGCTGAAAAGAATGTATATTCTGCAGCCTTTGGATGAAATGTCCTGTATATATCTGTTAGGTCCATTCCTTCTATGACCTCATTTAGTCCAGATGCCTCTCTGTTTATTCTTTCCCTGGATGACCTGTCAATTGATGAGAGTGGGGTGTTAAAGTCACCCACCACCACTGTGTTTGGTGTTATCTGTGACCTTAGTTCTAATAGTGTTTGTTTGACGAATTTGGGAGCCCCCATGTTAGGTGCATATATGTTTAGGATTGTAATGTCCTCCTGTTGGAGTGTGCCCTTAATCAATATAAAGTGACCTTCCTTATCTTTTTTGACTAACGTCAGACTAAAGTCCACCCTGTCTGATATTAGGATAGCAACCCCTGCTTGTTTTCTAGGCCCATTTGCTTGAAACACCGTCTTCCAACCTTTCACCCTAAGATAATGTCTATCCTTTGTAGAAAGGTGAGTTTCTTGGAGACAACGAATTGTAGGATCCTGCTTTTTAACCCAGTCTGCAAATCTATGTCTTTTCGTTGGGGCATTGAGACCGTTGATATTAAGAGATATTATGGAAAGGTGTGTATTTATGTTTGCCATTTGTGTGTGTGTGTGTGTGTTACTTGTTCTACCTGTGCTCTCTTCTGTTAACTGGTATTTGAGTATAGCTGGTTTTTTCTAGGTTCCTTATATGTGTGCTTTTCCTTTTGTTCAGCATGGAGGATTCTATCAAGTATTTTCTGTAGAGCTGGTTTTGTCTTCAGATACTCCTTTAACCTGCTTTTGTCATGGAATGTCTTTATTTTTCCATCTATTTGAATGGATAACTTTGCAGGATAAAGTAACCTTGGTTGACAGTTGTTATCTTTCAGAACTTGGAATATATCACTCCAAGCCCTTCTGGCTTTAAAAGTTTGTGTTGAATAATCTGCTGTAATCCTGATGGGCTTGCTTTTGTAGGTAACTTGATTTTTCTCTCTAACTGCTTTCAATAATTTTTCTTTGGTTTGTGTGTTTGGAAGTTTGATTATAATATGGCGAGGGGAGGTTCTTTCTGGGTTTTGTCTGGCTGGGGTTCTAAAGGCTTCCTGTATCTGTATTGGCACCTCTTTCCCAATTTGGGGGAAATTTTCCTCTATGATTTTGTTGAAGATGCCTACTATGCCTCTGGAGTGGAGTTCTTCTCCTTCTACTATGCCCTGAATTCTTATATTGGATCTTTTCATAGTGTCCCGAATATCTTGAAATTCCCACTCATACTTTTCTATAAGTTTGTCTTTCTCTTTGTTGGACTGCATTAGGTCTGCCACCTGGTCTTCTAGCTTAGATATTCTGTCCTCTCCCTCATCCATCCTACTGGTGAGATTTTCTACAGAGTTTTTTATTTCATTAACTGTGTTCTTCATTGCTAGTAATTCTGACTGGTTTTTCTTTATTATTTCTATTTCCCTATTTATGTCTTGTATTGCCTTCTTTATTTCATGAAATTGGTGTCCTGCCTCTTCTTTGATTCCTTTGATTTCCTCTTTGATTTCCTCTTTGATTTCTTCCTTGATTGTTTTCATGTGTTCTTTGACCTCTTTGAACATATTTATAATTATTCTTTTGAACTCTTTCTCAGGCATTTCCTCTAACTCTTTCTCTCTGGAGGACATTTCTGATGCATTAATACTTTTAGGTGGATTTATATCATCTTGCTTTTTAGTGTTTCTTGTGTTATAATGTATATATTTTTGCATCTTGGATTAAGTTTATGCTTGGATTTTCTAGCTAGCTGTGTATTCTTAGCTGTATCAATTGATTTGATGTAATATATTTTCAGGGTAGGACCTTAAGGTATTAGGTGTGGCTCTTAAGACTCTCAGAGTATCTACAAAGATGTTCTTAGGGGTTGAGATTCCCTGCTATAGGAGTATTCAAGCAGGCTGAGTGGAATAAAATACAGGTAGATTCTAAAATTTAACTAAACTCTGTACACATTCAATCAAAAACAGCCCCGAGTATGTATGCAAGAGTAGTTATTATAATGACCAGATCTTCTATCAACAAAGAGGTTTAGATTTCTGGTCTGTTGAGGGATCCAAGTCAGCTTGTGACCAAGTGAGACCCTTCCCTGGTGCAATCCCAGTTACCTTGGGTGATTTTGGTCTCAGTCAAGTTGCTGCCTGGGTCGTCGGGCTGCTGTTCTGATTTCTGGAGCTGGGCACTTGCTTTTCCTACGGGGCAAACCGAGCCGCTGCTGCTGCCTCTGCTGCTCCTATAGCTGCCACCAGCGGAGCCACCACTGCTGCTGAAGCTGCCGCTGCCGTGACCACTGCCGCTGCTCCCCCCGAAGCCGCTGCTGCGGGATCTGCCACCGCTGCCGCTCCTGGGTCCGCTGCTGCTGGGGCCGCTGGTACCGGTGCTGGAGCCGCTGAAGTTGCTGCCGAACTCTGCTCCTGCTTGGGTCCTGCTGTCAGCCCAAGTTGGCATGGCCGGGTCCCGGGCCGCTGCTGTGTTCGCTGGAGCTGGGTTCAGGCGGTGGGGGAGGGGAGGGAGCCGTGGCTGCTCTGGTTGTCTCGCTGCTCCACGTGTTCTTCTACCTCGCGGTCTTCTCCTCCGCTGCTCGCTGCCGCTCTCTCCTCACGTTTCCCGAGTTGCGGAGAGCGCGGTGTGAGGGGAAAATCCCGCACCTGGCTTTTCCTGCAGCTCGAGCTGGTCTGGCGGTTTTCTGCTGCGCCGCGGCTGCGGCGTTTGGCCGAGCTGCCTGAGCCGCTGGAGCCGCTTTTCCCGCCTGTGCGGGCTCTGGATGCTCTATAACTCTTCTACTTCTCCACTGCTGCCTCAATTTCCTATACACCTCACTTTTTAGTAAAAGCGTGTATTTTGCTGAGTTTTTTTGGTCTTTTTCCCCCCTAGGCTGCTTTGGCGTGGTTCCTACGCTGCCATCTTAACCAGAAGTCCCCTGATTAGTTTTTAATGAGGTAAACTGTAGGCATTTCTCCAAACAAACACTTCTGGGTACCACCTGCTGTGCTAGGGACCCATGAAGCTGAGAGCAAATGAGAGATGAGGACACCACTTCCTTCATGCAGGCTGTACCCCAAAAAAATGATTTTTCCTAGGGTGTAATAGAATTAAGGACAGCAACTACTTCTCAATTCAATGGAAAATAAAAAGAACTTGCCTTATAGTTCCTTTTTATTTTTTTTATTGTTTTTCCATGCATATATGTTATGTGTGGCATGCATATGTGTTTGTACATGTGTGAGCACACACGTGTGTGCATCCATCTGCACGTGTTCATGTGCATGCAAAATCCAGAGATTAATGTCAGATATCTTCCTTGACCACATGCCACCTTATGTTACTGAGGCCGGGTCTCTCACTTAAACCCAAAGGTCACCAATTTGGCTAGTCAACTGACCCAGCAGGTCCACCGAGACTGCAAGCAGTTAGACACACCTGCCTGCACGGGCCCTGCCCATCCAAACCCGGGTCTACAACTCCGCAGTCCCCCCACCTTAGTATTTCCTAATTCTGCACCTTTGTGATCCTATTTCCAGCTTCTTATTTTTTTTTTAACCCCCTCAAAAAGAGGCAGTTACACCCCATTGTGAGGTGGGTAGCAATCTGCAACGTGTGGGGTCCCTTAGTACAGGAAAGGAGCATCTCACCCCTCAGTAAGGGCGATGGAAGCCCTCCCTGGGGACGCAGCATGGTGACAGCCAACACCATGGATGCAGAGAGACTGCCAAGTGGCTGGCGACATCGGTGGCGCGGTGGGAAGGCCTGGACAGAATGGACTGGCTTATTCCAGAACCGCAAGATCTCACTGGCTGCAGTCCACCAACTCAAAGTGGATACATGCAGGGGACCATAAAAGTACCTAGAGCCAAGGGTCAGGGGAATGAGATTCCAGTCCTGCCTGGGCCCCTATTCTGCCATAGGTCTCTGGGCACTTGTCTCCCCAAAATGGGCTTTCTAATCTGCCAATGGATTTGTGGACTGGATCGTCTTTGCAGCTTCTCTCCCCCAACTTCTCCCTGGCTCCATCACACTTTGAGTCTTTAGTCAAGCTTTTAGAATGCTTTGCACTAGAAAGTATCATTTAGGTTAGAGTTGATGCTTTGAGAACCGATGACGGTGAAGGCCCTGGTCACCATGATTTAGTTCTGCACTGCAATGTGGCTCATGAAGTGGTCTTTCTTTTTTTTTAAATATATATTTTTGGTTCATTTTTATTTATTTATTTGAGAATGACAGAGAGAGAGAGAGAGAGAGAGAGGCAAACAGAGAGAGACAGAATGGGTGTGCCAGGGCTTCCAGCCACTGCAAACGAACTCCAGACACATGCACCCCTTGTGCATCTGGCTGACGTGGGTCCTGGGGAATTGGGCCTCAAACGGAGTCCTTAGCCTTCATAGGCAAGCGCTTAACTGCTAAGCCATCTCTCCAGCCCATGAAGTGGTCTTTCTTGTCAGCATGCTCTTGCTCTGAAGCTGAGATCCCTTCATCTGCCTCTTTCCACAAGTCACCACAGGAATGCCTGGCAAGGGTCCTCCATGTGGAACCGGATTGTACAGTAGGCTAGTGAGATTCTTCTACTCGATAGAGACAATCCCACAGCCATGGTGCCAAGCCTCCGTGGGCACCCTTGCGCCCCTGAGGGCTTTCTGGAAGGCTCATATGGAACACGTCACTACTGTGGTTATCTAGCGTAGACTAGCCTTATCACACACTTAATGGAGAAGGGAGATTACAGTAGCAATCTACTCTAGTCACTCACCACCTCTTTGAAGTCCTAAGCCAGAATCAACACAAGCCACCAAACCCCATGAACTGACGGTGACTCAGGAAGAGGGTGATGGGTAAGGAGCTGAATTCTAATTCATCCCTGCCTGTGGACATGGACTTTGCCTAGAGCAGTTGTAAGCACCATAAAGCACATAATTCCAGTTACCAGGAAAGTTCCCCTGTCACCTCAGTAAGTCTGAACTGTGCTATTCTTATGTATCTCCAGAAATCCAAAGTGTGTGTGTGTGTGTGTGTGTGTGTGTGTGTGTGTGTGTGTGACGAGCTCACAGGCACCCCTGCATCACTCACTGAACCTGGTGCTTCCTGGTTTTTCACTACTCTGGCTGATGAATGAGCTCCAGTGACCCTCCCATCTCCCTAGACCCCTCAGTGCTGGGGTTAACGACACGCATGGGGGTGCCTGGCCGTACTTGGCTTGTTACATGAGTGCTAGATAGCAAACTCAGGTTCTCACACTTGTGCAGCAAGCACGTTTACACGCTGAACCCACTCCCTAGACCCACCTCAAGTATTTTATTGGACAAAGGAATTATGTCTCAGTTCTGAATAATAAATTAGAACCACTATAGCTTTCATTTATTGCATACTATTCTCTTTGTTGTGTGAGTCTTATGGAATAGCGAATTTATTCTCCTAATAACCTTATAAGAAAGACTTTATTGTTCCAAGTTAATAGATGAGAAAACTGGAACACTGAAATTTTTTATGCAAAAATTAATTATTTGGAGCTAGACAGATAGGTTAGTGGTTAAGGCGTTTGCCTGCAAAGCCTAAGGACCCATGTTTGACCCCCTAGATCCCACATAACCCAGATGCACAAGGTGACACATGCACACAAGGTGGCGCATGTGTCTGGATTTCAATTGCAGTGCCTGCAGGCCCTGGTGCACCAATTCTCACTCTTTCTCATAAAAATAGAAAGGAAAATGTCTGAACAGAGAATTCTGCTTAAAGGATTCTCTGCTCCAAAAAAATTATTTGTTCCAATGCTTTTTTTCCCCCTTTTTTTTTTTTTTTTTTTTTTTTTTTTTTTTGGTTTTTCGAGGTAGGGTCTCACTCTAGCTCAGGCTGACCTGGAATTCACTATGGAGTCTCAGGGTGGCCCGAACTCAGGGCGATCCTCCTACCTCTGCCTCCCGGGTACTGGGATTAAAGGTATGTGCCACCACACCCGGCTTGTTCCAATACTTTTGATAACTTTTTATTGACAATGTTCATAAATATAAATATACCATGAACATAATTTCCCCCCGTGACCCTCCCTTTTAGCATGCAAAGTTTAACTTAATTTCCTTTTATATAGAGCCAGTAGCAAGGTTTAGCCCCCTAGAAGTGGACCCCAGATTGTGTCTCTTTAGCCCAAAACCTTCCTGTCATTTGCCTATTGGGTGTTAAACATCAGAGGTGATAAAAACTCTAAGATCACATTTGGGAATGTCTCACAGACAATATTGGCAGCCAGATGACAGTCTTCAGGATATGGGTCCCTCCTCACCTGCCCTTTTTGTCTGGAGGCACAATCAGCTAAATTGCAAGGAGTCACTATTGCAGCTGTTCAGATTTGCTTGTAGTGATGACATAAATTCTCATTTTTCACACTACAAATGACAACACTATTTCTTGCCAAACCTTACCTTTAGAGACCTTAAAGTGCATCACTCCTAAGACAAGTGACCCAAGACAGGAGCAGGCTTGCTCCTGAGACTGCCTAAAGGGTCTCCAGTGAGAAGCTATACCTGCACTTCAGGGTATCCATCAGCAAGAACTCAGCCTGGATAATATGTAGGAACCTTCCAGTCTTTATGCTAATTATTTCATAAAGGAAGAGAGCAAACTGGGCAAATGTGAAACACAAGCCTGTCACTCTAACAATATTAACTATTAAGGAAATATATGTTTTGTGTGTCCTGTGGCAATTTAATTCAAAAATACAAAATTAGGGCTGGAGAGATGGCTTAGCTGTTAGGCACTTGCCTGTGATGCCTAAGAACTCATGTTTGAATCTCCAGGTCCCACATAACCAGACTCACAGTGGAGAGTGATTGATGAAGACACTTGACAAAAAACTGTAGCCTCCAAATGCACACACACACACACACACACACACACACACACACAATTATAATACACTAATAACACAATGAACGTACCACACACTAAAATATTAATACTGATGATGATGATGATGATGATGATGATGATGATGATGATAATGGGCACTAGAGAGATGACTCAGCAGTTAAGGGCTTGCCTGTGAAGCCTAAGGACCCCTGGTTTGAGGCTCGATTCCCCAGGACCCACGTTAGGCAAATGCACATGGAGTTTGCAGTAGCTGGAGGCCCTGGTGTGCCCATTTTTTTTTCTCTCTCTCTCTCCCTCTTTCTCTCTCTGTCTGTTGCTCTCAAATAAATAAATAAAAATTAAAAATAATAATAATAATGGTAGACAGTTTGATCATTTGCCAGAACATAAATACCAATGCAAAACTCACACAAAACTTGTTCAACTTTCATTGATTAGAATTCAGAGTTCAGGAATTTTTTCAAGCAGAAGAGAAAACTACACTCCGTTGTGAAATCAGCTAAGGGTGTGTGAAGTATAATCACCAAGTTAGTTCCAGCTGAACTTCTACTTTTGAAAACAGATTGCTGAGCTATAATTTTAAGTCCTGAGTGGAAATTCTAAAGTCATTCCACAGCGGCCACCGCATCTCTAATTGTGCCTCTGGCATCTTCCCTCCCTTGTTTGCCTGCGGGCCCTCACCTGGAGCCCGGGTTCTTTCTTGTCTGTGAGGAAATCAAGCACAAAGGGACCTATGAGCTTGGCGTGAGACCAACTTCTCTCCTGACTGTTGCCATCAGACCCCTACCTACCTCTGCCTCCTGAGTTCTGGGATTAAAGGCGTGCGCCACCATACCCAGCCAAAGAAATATTTTGATTTAGGTTGGCCGAATACACAATGCAGAACCCAGGTATGAGGAGGAGCGCCTGGACTTGTTGGTATCTCAGGGGTCCCCTTGTGTGTGGGGTACTGATGAAGGCCCAGGCAATGCCTGGAGCAACTCTAGCCCCAATGACAGCACAGCACCAAACTCAAGCCAAAGAAAGACTGGGTGCTTATTTGATGCTTCAATTGCGACCTCTTGCAAACGCTGCAGTGAAGTGTGGGGTTGCCTTTGTGACGCCCCAGATGCCTTTAATCCCAGAACTCAGGAGGCAGAGGTAGGTGGATCTTTGTGAGTTCAAGGCCAGCCTGAGACTACATAGTGAATTCCAGGTCAGTGTGGGCTAAAGCAAGACCCTACCTTGAAAAACATATATATTTTTTTTTCTTTGAAAAATTACATTTATACCTCCCAGTGTGATAGTGCATCCCTGTAACACCAGCACTTGGGAGGATCAGGCAGGAGGATTGTGAGTTTGGGCTACATAATACTTCGGCTACATAGCTTGGGCTATGTAGTAAGAACCCATCTTAAAAATGCATACATACATACATATTTACATGTGTACCAAATATGTTATATGGTTTGTTCCTTAAACAGTACAGTATAACTACCAATTATAAAACATGTACATTGGAGTCGATATTGTAAGTAGTCTAGCTTGTTTAGACCCCAGCTTCTTACACTGTGAGCTGCAACCCCACATGGAATCATGTAACTGCACGTCACAAAAAAATTCAGAGACAGAAAAAGGTTTCTCAACATGCAACGACCAAAACTAACAGAAAACCAAGTGTGTGGTGAAGCTGAGGTGTTTCTTTATTAGTTTTCTTGAGACAGAATGTCAGACAGCTCAGACTGGCCTCAATCACTACACCATTCAAATAGGAGATATGTGCAGACGACATGTTCTCCCTGGCACACTGGGGCGGGGGGCGGTCTGTGCTCAGGGTCTGCCAGGGCCAATTGTCAACTTCACCATTTCACTTGTTCCTCTGTTTTATTTCCCCACATCACTTCTAGTTACTGCACAATACCCCAAAGCAGACATGGGTCAAAGTGGGGTTGAATATTTTCCCTTCCCTGTGGTTTTCAAATCTCTGAAGCCAAGAATTTCTTCTTGGAACGAAACGCAAGCAACAAGCACCTAAATGCAGCAATAAAAAGTTCATTTCCATGGGTAACACATTTTTACCACACATCATATTCAATCAATCAAATAAATGTACTGATTTATAACATGAAATTACATGAGGTAAAAGCAACCTTCACACACACACACACACACACACACACACACACACATGCCCTTCCACCATGATTGAACTTTTCATGCTAAACAGGGTTTTCATTAAGGGAGAGAAACTGAAACTAAAAATCATTAATAGTCTACCTCTACTTCAGATTAACCTGGTTAAGACACAGGTCTGAATAATTAAGACCAGAATTTGTGAAATAATCAGATGTGTGAGAGAAATTATGCATACAAAATATAAACATAAAAATGAGTTAATGGTAAAAATTGTGCTTTGAGAAGATTCTACACATGATGTCTGTGTTTCTGTCTTTTGGTTCAGTGGTTAAGTTCAAGGACCATCAATGGTACAGTGATTAAAGCCAAATCCTGAGCATGGATGGAATAGGCCCTACCGTCCATCCCAATAAATTCCCACATTCCAGAAAAAAAAAAAAAAAGAAGTGAAACCAAATGTAGTAAGTACACATCTCAGTGAATACAAAGCCAAAAACAAACACAGCCAAAAAGTAAAGCAAAGTTTATTACCTACAGCACGTGAGATGAGAGCAGATGTGTACAAAGCAATGTCTTTAAACAAAGGAAGTGGGGGCGAGGGCTGTTCTCCAGGAAGCCTGGCCAGGCTCCTATAAGAAAGCACGTGAGGCTGAGCCCACTCCGAGCATGCTCAGCTTAAGGTCATACTTCAAGAAGGAAGGAAGGTGGACACATTGTGGGCTGTGCTCAGCTCAAGGTCATAGAGCACATGACTGAGACATTAAAATAGTGAACAGAGCCACCTCTGGACATACTCAAATGTACCCAAAAAGTTTTAGCTGTGAAGAAAAGGAAAGGAAGCCAGGCGTGGTGGCACACGCCTTTAATCCCAGCACTCTGGAGGCTGAGGTCCGAGGATCGTCATGAGTCCGAGGCCAGCCTGGGCTACAGAGTGAATGTCAGGTCAGTCTCTGGGCTACAGTGAGACACTACCTCAACAAAAGAAAGAAAAAGGAAAGGAGGAAGGGAGGGAGGAAAAAGGAAAAATGGAGAGATGGATGGAAAGAAAGGAAGGAAGGAAGGAAAGGAGAGAGAGGACAGACAGAGGCTGGGGAGACAGCTCAGTAGATAATGTGCTTACCACGTAAGCATGAGGACCTCAGTTCAGATCTCCAGCATCCTTGCAAGATATTAGACATGGTAACATATGCCTATGATCCTGCAGCTGGGGAGGTAGAGATGGGGGATTACTCTCTAGCTTGCCTAGCTGAATCGGTGAGTCCCCGCTTCTTAAAAATAAGTTGGAAAAATAGGAGAGGACGACACCCAATATCAACCCTTGGTCTCTACACACATGCACACATGAGTGTACCCACAAACATGCAAATATACATACATGCAGGCATAAGACACATGCAAAAGAAGAAAGCATATCAATAAGAAAGGAAAAGGCACTCTGAAGGTGCATTGATACCAAAGATGCCTCCCTCACTTAGCAGCTAACAAAAGGGTTTTGCCAACAGCGCTACCAGGCAGATGCCCAGGCTGTGCTGATGCAGAGGCGGCCCAGCCGTACTCTCTGTTAAGCTGTACTTTGAACAATGTCTGCTAAGCTCCGGCTCTGTCAGGCTCCCCTGACCGCTGGGAAGAGAGCAGAGAACAAAGACTGTCCATGGCCAAGCGCATGGAAGCTGCGTTCTGAAAGGATGCAGGGTAGACGAGAAAAAGTCAACCACCCAAACCCATGCCATGCCGTGCCAGCTGATGGACAATGTTGCAAAATAAAGCAGTCAGCGAGACCAAAGAGAACTGACAGGGAAAATGAAGCTGTTTGCAGCGAGTGTCCAGGGAGAACTTCTCTTTGAGAGATATTCTGATGAACCAAGACACGTTATAAGGGAGAAAGCGTCCACTTAGTGCAACGTCCTGGAGGTAAGACCACCGCTCAGCTACTGAGCGCAGCGAAGGAAAGTCAGCGAGGGGGAAGAGGAGGGATTGAGTCGCCGCAGGGAGGAGGTGACTAAGTCAGGCTGTGCGCTTGAGATTTACTCTTAAGTATATGGACAATCACTGGTTGAACTTGAACGGAGGCCTAATGTGATCTGGCTTGTGTGTTTTGTGTGTGTGTGTTGTTAGGTTGTGGGTTTTGTCACTGTTTCTCACATGCCTACTTCCAGTATCACATTGCTCTGTGACTTGAGTTTCAGCAATATGCCATCCTAGAAAGCAAGGCTCACTCCCCACCCCTTCCCCCAAGACTAGCAGGGCAGAGGTTGCGCTGTTGTGCTGCTGGGAATCTGTGAACCTTTAGCAGTCTCTTAGGACCAGATCATGGCAGTAAGATGAAATTGAGTTAAACGCTCAGTGTCTTGAAAAGATCGAGCCAGCCTGCTTTTATAAGACCCCAGTTTAAAAAGGACTGATAGTTATCATAACTAACTCAGTGTAAGACATACGTGTGATATAGCTTTGGGTTTTTTGTTGGCTGGTTTCTCTGATTGTGACAGGGTATCATGTAGCCCAGGCAGGACTTGAATTTATTATGGAACTGAGGATCATCTTGAACCGCTAATCTTCCGGCCTCCACCCCCCAAATGCTGGCTGGAATTATAGGTGAGTTGCCACCACGAGGCACTGACATAGCTGTCCGCCCAGATTTTGGCAATTTGCTTGTTAGGACCAAAACATAATACGGTATACACGACATTGTTCTAACATGCTTGTCTTGAGGAGTGAGTGTGTGTGTGTGTGTGTGTGTGTGTGTGTGTGTGTGTGTGTGCATGCACTTGCATGAACAGAAACATCATCTGTCATTTTATCAGAAAACTGGCCTGGCCAGCAAGCCTAACTCTAAAGTCATGGTGTCAGTACTTTGGAAGCAGAAAGTTTCACACTCAGGAACCCCGGAATGGATGTTGGGAACGTAAGTGCCTTGACATTCAACTCGGCCTTGTGTTTTGTTGACATCTGAACCAGAAAGCCATTGGTTTTCACATTCACTATAGATTATCTTAAGATGAAAGTGAGGATTCAACTAAATACTGTCCTCAAGGAACATGCATGGATGCCTCTGAAATTCGTGCTAACAGACAGAGTTTGCGTAAATTTGCCCCTACAAAGCCTTGCTTTTCATAGGCCCTCCGCTCCACAGTAGGATCTCCACCCTGCTCCTATCTGTGTGCACAGACGTGTGTTCCTTCTCTTTCCTTTCAGAGAAAAGACACGCTTACTCTGGGTTATCATTGTAGATCAAGTACACTTTTTCATCTCATTTTCTTACTTTTTTTTTAAATTTTTTTGTTCATTTTTACGTATTTATTTGAGAGTGACAGAGATAGAAATAGGCAGATAGAGAGAATGGGCGCGCCAGGGCTTCCAGCCTCTGCAAACGAACTCCAGACGCATGCGCCCCCTTGTGCATCTGGCTAACGTGGGACCTGGGGAACCGAGCCTTGAACCGGGGTCCTTAGGCTTCACAGGCAAGCGCTTAACCGCTAAGCCATCTCTCCAGCCCTCATTTTCTTACTTTTTATGAGTACAATTTAACCAAAGAATGAACTACTCACAGTGGGTTATAACACTGAAAGGCATATCCATCCTGCTCTTTGAATATAGTCTATTTCTTACTGACAATTAGTATAGACTGAAGAAGTCATAAACAGACAGACATGGCAGAAACAGACAACATTTCGTCACATGCCCCATTGTAATGATTCAGTCCTGTTAACTACGTCCTAGAGAGGGCGGTGGAATTACAAAGTGCTGAAGTTGTTGGCTTCTAAATCTTTTTTTAACTGATATTGTACACGCTGATTTTATCTCATAGTTTAACTCTTGTCTAGTCAGAAGCCATGTGATCTTGTTATTAAGATAAGAAAACTGAAGCCGGGCATGGTGGCTCATGCCTTTAATCCCCACACTCGGGAGGCAAAGGTAGGAGGATCGCCGAGAGTTCAAGGCCACTCTGAGTCTACATAATGAATTCCAGGTCAGCCTAGGCTAGAGTGAGACTTACCTTGAAAAACCAAAAACCAAAAACAAACAAAGAAAAGATAACTGGAATTTTACCCTCAATGAAAGCTATGAGGAGAACCGGGTTTGGCTTCTAGAGCAGTCCATTAGACTGAAAGCCATCGTCTCTAGTCCCCAAAATGAACAATCACGTGTCTGCTGCATATACTCTTGTCTGTGTGACTCTGGCCAAGTTGTTAATCTCTCTAAACTTCACTTTCTTCTACAAAATGAAGGCATTGGGCCCTACATGCTTCCTGGTTCTGTTAAACTCTTTAATTCTTGTTGTAATTGTATACCGCCGTTGATCTTAGAGCCCAGTGCAGGTCTATTTTTCCTCTGCTTTACTTTCTTACTTTCCCTTTACATTTCCCGTTGTCAGGGGCAGACAGAGAATTGTCCCTGTGTTGGTTAGCTTGGGCTACTAAAATAAATGGAATCGATGCTTAAACAACAGACATTCATCGATGCTCTGAGGCTGAGGTCCAAGCTCAAGGAGCCAACAGATTCTGTTCCTGATGCGGGCTTTCTCCCTGTGGTGTTGCCCCGACCCCACCTAGCGCAGGAAGTAAGCTCTGGTCTCTTTTTGTTTGCTTAAAAAAGATATAAATCCCATCCTGGGAGCTCCACCCTGATGACCACAACTAATAAGCTCCCTAAATGCCCGCTCCTCATTTCGTCACCCTGTGCATTAGATGACCATGGGTGCACTGGGGGGAAGCATAAACATCCAGGCTGTACAGACAGATCAGATGAGTTCCCGCATGCCAGCGCGGCTACCTAGTGCTTCTTAAGGCCACATTTGCCTCCATATGTACTAAAAATCTATGGCTGGAGGCAGAGGTAGGAGGATTGCCATGAGTTCGAGGTCACCCTGGGACTACATAGTGAATTCCAGGTCAGCCTGGGCTAGAGTGAGACCCTACCTCAAAAAAAAACCAAAAAAGTCCATGGCTAGGAGATGACTCAGTAAAGCATTTTTGGTACAATCATGAGGATATGAGTTTGGACCCTAGATCCCACATTAAAGCCTGGAGTGGTGGCACACACCTATAATTCCAGAGCTCATGAGGCAGACACAGACAGATCTCTGGGGAACACTAAGTAGGCTAGTTGAACTGGTGAGCTCTAGGTTCAGCGAGAGACCATGTCTCAATAAGTAAGGTGGAGAGTGATCCAGGAAAACACCTGACACCAACCTCTGGCCTCCACATGCACATGCACACATGTCCATGTCCCTATACACATGCACCTGTACACATGTAAACATGCATACACACATGTGTGCCACACACATGTACTACACACATGCAAAACACTAGAAATTTTACATTGTCACTGCTAGGTACTAAATTATGCCCCCTTCAAATTCAGGTGAAGGGGCTGGAGGGATGGCTTAGTGGTCAAAGGCATTTGCCTACAAAGCCAAAGGACCTAAGTTCGATTCCTCAGGACCCACGTTAGCCAGATGCACAAGGGAAGGCAAGCATATGGAGTTCGTTTGCAGTGGCTAGAGGCCCTGGAATGCCCATTCTCTCTCTCTCTCCTTCTTTCTCTGTCAAATAAATAAACAATTTTAAAAAATTCAGGTGAAGGCCCAAATGCTTTATGAATGGAAATAGCAATGTTATAAATGAGGTCCTCAAAAAGTCCCTGGTCTCTTCCACCATGTGGGATCACCAACTAGGAAGAAAGCTCCCATTAGAACTGGAGCAGACAGCAACCCAAGCACAGACTTCCAGCCTCCAGAGCCTTAAGAACAATGTCCATTTTTTATAAGCCACCCAGGCAATGGCATTTTGTTATGGCGGCCTGAGGAGTTAAGAGATCAGTGAAATGATGGGTGTTGTCAAAATTAAGTATTTTATTAGTGAATAAATATTAAATATTAATTAAAGTACTTGAGCATAACTGGTCATATCCTAGGGCTGCAGGAGAGTTAGAAAGATAAAAATAAAAATAAAAATCTGGGAGATGGCTCATCAGGTAACAGCATTTGCTGCTCAAGCATGAGTTCAATTCCCAGCACCCACATTAAAAAGCCAGGTACAACGTGCATGCCTGTAACACCAGCACTAAGCGGGGGCAGAGGCAGGGGAATTGCTAGGACTTGAGATAACCGCAAGGTTCTAATCTCCTAGGAAGAATGCCCAGAAAATCTGTGTACTAGACAAAGGAGTTTATTAGACATCAGCAGGGGAGAATGGGTGAAGGCAGGACAGATACAATGGAGACATGGGAAACAATCAGTTAAGAATTTCTTCATTGGGCTGGAGAGATGGCTTAGCGGTTAAGCGCTTGCCTGTGAAGCCTAAGGACCACGGTTCGAGGCTCGGTTCCCCAGGTCCCACGTTAACCAGATGCACAAGGGGGCACACACGTCTGGAGTTCGTTTGCAGAGGCTGGAAGCCCTGGTGTGCCCATTCTCTCTCTCTCCCTCTATCTGTCTTTCTCTCTGTGTCTGTCACTCTCAAATAAATAAATAAATAAATAATTTTTTAAAAAAGAATTTCTTCATAGATTTTAAGGACATGATTATCCTAACAAGGCTAAAGCATTTGGATGGAAAGAATCACATTAGACCTATTGTTCTAAAAGTTCTAAACATTTGCTTCCACCAAAACTGCCTATAGTAGCTAAATGTGGTGCGGCAAGTCTATACTTCAAGTACTGGGAAAGCTGAGGCAGGGCAGTATGAGCCCAGGGATTTAAAGACAGATAGAACCCCCTTTAATTATTTTTTAAAATATTGTATTTATTTATTTATTGAAGAGACAGAGAGAGAGTGTGTGTGTATGTGTGTGTGTGCGCAAGGGCCTCTAGCCACTTCAAACCAATTCCAGATGAATGCACCACCCTATATATCTGGCTTTATGTGGGTACTGGGAATTGAACCTGGGTCCTTAGGCTTCATAGGCAAGTACCTTAACCACTAAACCATCACTCCAGCCTATTTTTTTAAGTATGCTTAAGCAAACATTAAAGTCCACCTTGGCCCTTACCCTCTTTCCAATCTAACTGGTTTCATAAAGATTTGGTGTGACTCTTGATTCCTTTGTGTTTAAGGGCTTCCTTTAACTGCTTAGTAGCCCTTCTGACAAATAAGCATTGTTTGAGACCATGTGGAGGAAAGGGCAGAGGTAGCTTCTGGAGTTGCCTTGGTGATTGTTTGGTGTAGGTGAATGTGGAGGTCAGAAGACAACTTTCTGGTTGGTCCTCACCTTCCACCGCAGTTGAGGAAAGGTCTCTGCTGTTGATCACCACTTCTTTTGCTGTTGTTTTGTTTTTGTTTCTCGATGTAGGGTCTCACTCTAGCTCAGTCTGACCAGGAATTCACTATGTAGTCTCAGGGTGGCCTTGAACTCCTGGCGATCTTCCTATCTCTGCCTCCCAAGTGCTGGCATTAAAGGCGTGTGCCACCACGCCTGGTTCACCACTTCTTTTGCAAGCTTCTGGGAAATTCTATCTCTGCCTGCCTTCTTGCTGAAGGCTCACTGGGATTACAGAAGCTTGCCACAGCTTCTGGCTTTCATAATAGGTTCTGTGGACCAGAACTTGACTACTCAGAGTTACACAAGTGCTTTATCCACACAGCCATCTCCCCAGACCAGATTCTAGAGTTTTCACTGGGTTTTTTTGGAAGGCCTCTATTGTGTTATATAAGCTGGATTCCATATGTAATGACAAAGTTTCAATTTTTAAAAAATTAGGATTTTTAACATAGGTATTCTCTTACTTGCTACATGTTATCATATGTGTATATGTAATAAATAATATTAATCATTTGGAGTATTTTCTAAATGCTAAGTCCAGTGATTATGTATAACTCTTTGAGACATATTTCTGAAGGTTGTGAGGTCTTTTTGTGTTTTTCCTCTAAGACCCTTCCTTTTGAACTGTCTACACCATTACTACCTAGAAATACAGTGGGGCACATAACTGGAAAATGCAGGCATCTAGTTACTTATTAGCTCATTAGCAGGATGATGGATGAATGGCTTCTCAAGTGAAACGACGCCCAGCTGTAGTATGGACAAAGTTACCAGCAGTGGCTCAATTGAAGCCCATCATGTCACACCAGAGCTGCTTCTTTCCAGCCTTCTCTACTGAGGGACCTCCCCAACTCCCCGAGTGCCGCGCTTTGAAATGCACAGACCCGCAAGAATTAATCGCAGCTAGTTTAGAAGCAAGTGCGGGAGGAAGTAGACAAAAGAGCACCTTGCCCTCAGTATCTAATAAGATGTCACTTTGGAAATCAAGACAAACCCCTCGATTCTAAAAGGAAGCCTCAGGGCTAAGGAGATGGCTCAGTGGTTAGAGGCTCTTGCTCTACAAACTTGCTGACCTGAATTCAATCCCGGGCAACCACATGAAGCTGGACACAGAATGCAGCACTTGTCTGTAATCCCAGAGCACCTACCAGAGGCAGAGCCACAAGAGGCCCGAAGCTCATGGGCCCTCTGGACTGGCCTTCCTAGAGGCAAAAAGCACTAGGAGAGACCTTGTCTCCAAAACAAGGTGGAAGGACAGAACCAACACCCTGAGGCTGTCCTCTGACCCTGCCATGCACACCATGGTGCATGTATACCTACACACACACATGCAGAGACATACATGTGTACCCACACATGCACACATAAACATACACTAATGTTTCAGAGGTGAGAAGAAGCCATGACGACACCACATAGGGTGACTTGGGAATGAACATGTAATTTGAGAAACACACTCACATCTCTGCTGGATTGAGGAGCAAAGCAGGATCTCGTTTCATGCAGTGTCGTGTGCTTTTTATGTGACATGTTCCCTGGAGGCCCATGTACTTGACTATCTGGGCCACAGCTGGTGACGGGACATTTAGGTGACCTCTACCTGAATGAAGTGAATTGCTGGGGTCTAGGATTAAGTCTCTTAGTCCAGCCTTGCCTCCTGTCCTCTGCTTGTGACTGTGAATATGATGTCACCAAGCACGCCACATTCCTGCCATGGCCACCATGATGCATGCAGCTCTTCAAACTGTAAGCCAAGACCAACCCTCTTTAAGTTGCTTCCTGTCAGATTCTGGTCACAGCTATGAGAAAAGTAACTAAGATAAGTAGCCTAAGTTAGTTTTTTTTTATATTTATTTATTTATTTGAGAGCAACAGACACAGAGAGAAAGACAGATAGAGGGAGAGAGAGAGAATGGGCACGCCAGGGCTTCCAGCCTCTGCAAACAAACTCCAGACGCGTGCGCCCCCTTGTGCATCTGGCTAACGGGGATCCTGGGGAATCGAGCCTCGAACCTGGGTCCTTAGGCTTCACAGGCAAGCACTTAACCGCTAAGCCATCTCTCCAGCCCCTAAGTTAGTTTTAAAGTCTCCATCTTCATGCCTGAGATTTCTAAGTGCTGGTATTACAGGCTCTTTCTACCACACATGGTTTGTCTTACGATAGTCTTTTTTTTTTGCATGTTTATGTGTGTATGATCTGTGTGTGTGTGTACAGGGCATATGCACATGTGTGCACGTGAAGTAAATGATGGGTGTCTGCCTCAATCATTTTCCACCTATTTTTTTTTTTTATTTTAGTGAGAGCAAGAGAGAGAGAGAGAACTGTCACACCAGGGCCTCAGCCACTGACATTGAACTTCAGATGCTAACTCCACCTAGTGTGTACGTGCAACCTTGTGCTTGCCTCATCTTATCCTTCTGGCTAACATTGGATCTGGAGAGAGATCGAACATGGGTCCTTAGACTTCTCAGGCAAGCACCTAAGCCATCTCTTCAGCCCACCACCTTAGTTTTTGAGAGTCTCACTGATTCAGCTAGACTACCTGGTGAGCAATCTCCAGTGTTCTGCTTGTCTCTGCCTCTCCACTCCTGGGATTCTGCACCCAGATTTTGCATGGATGTTGGGCCACTGAGCTCTAGTCCTCATGCTTGCATGGCAAGCCCTTTGTGCACAGAGCCATCTCCCCAGCCCTCTGTTTTATAATATTTTTGGTTAATATTCATGAGATTGACAGTCCAGAGTCTGTATGTAATAGGTTCACACATAAATAAAGTACTCTCAAATCCGGTTTGCATAGCTCAAGCTTCTGAAGTTCTCTGATAGTAAGGCTGCTCATTGGCAGTGTTAGAGCTGGGGGCAGAGTGGATTGGCTCAGACTAGGGACACCATGAGTCACTCATCCATGAACTTGAACAAGGGTTGAGCCTAGCCTGGCCTGTACCTGCGCCTGGTACTCTTCATGGATCCAGAAATCCCAAAATAAAGCAGACAAAAAACTGTGGCTCTGTCTAATACACAGAAGAATAAATAAAACAGAGTGGAGGATAAAATCGAAGAGAAAACAAAGCCACAGACGAAAGTGTGCTGACGGGTAAACGGGATAGCAAGTCTGTTGAATTCTGCCACTAGTCAAGTCCACTGCGTGAGGGGACAGCAATCACATTTTGCAGACTGCTTTATGTGTCACAGTCGTATACTGGCAACTGTTACCTCATCTACCTGCAGCTCTATGATGTCGCAGAAGTCCCCATTCTATCAGCGATGTAACTGAGGGCTGGAAACGGAGTAAACATTCAGGCCAGGGCCACATGCCCAGTGGTGACTGCTCTGTCCTTGGGCCTGGATTCTCTGTGCCAGCTGCATGGTGATATGAAGAGTGGTGGTCTGTGCCAACACTGCCAGCAAAGGACTGAGGGAGCGCATGCAGGTGTTTTGTGTCTGTTCAGAGTTATTCTGTCACGGAGTTCGATATTTACAGGCTCTGGTTTCTCCTTGGGGGTGAACAAAGTGCTGTTAAATGATGCCTGTGACAACCACTAACATGCAGGAGAGGAGAGCTGGGTAACACGAGAGTCCTCCCATCTGCCAGCATTGGAACCCCATGCCATCCCCTGAAAACAAGCAAGCCAGGGTGTGGGGAGATGGTTCCATGTGTAAAGTGCTTGTTGCACAAACATGAGGAAGGAGCATGAGGACCTGAGTTCAGAACCCCAGAACAAATGTCAAACTGGACATGGAGATGCGCACCTGCAATCCCAGCAATGTGGAGGCAGGAAGTGGAGGAGCCCCGAGACTCACTGACTAGCTGATCTTGCTGGATTACTAAGGTCGTTACCGAGACCTGTCTCCTCCCCACTGCTGAAAAGAAAAAGAAAAAGAAAAAACCAAAGGTGGAGGACGATTGAAAGAGACACCAGACAGCATATCTCTGGCCTCCACATGCGCCCACACACATATGAACACATGCATACACACTGCACACGTACACATGCCAAAAACAAACAAAGCAAGGACAATCAACACTGCACACTGGAGAGCCTGGTAACCTGGGAAGTAGAGAGGAGGTCGGAATTGAAGCTTGACTGCTCTTTGAGCAATCTTGAGCAAGGTACCAAGTTTAGGTACTTGTTCTGAATGATGGGCATAAAGTATGTTGTGAAAGACCAGTACAAGGATTGCATGAAATTTAGAATCAGTATTTGTATGTATTAGATGGTCAATAAGTTGCCCTATTACCAGGCCAGTGAGTAGCAACTAATGTTTCTCTAGAACATTCTCTCTCTAGACTAGCACTAAAGGCAAAGACCCTCAAAATCTAGACATGGAATGGGCAGGACTGGGCAACAAGAACATCAGAAGCATGAAGTCTAGGAGCCCCTTGGAGCAAGGGCCCATCTAAATGTCCCGATGATTAAGGTGGACAGCAGTTCCAAGAGGCCCAGTCTACGGTGGGGACCAGGCCGATTGGAGTGGGTAGTTCCACTGACAGAGCTGAAGGACTCCCCAAGATGCTGGCTATAGGGGAGGGGACATTGGGGGAGACCGGTCAAGAACTGCATGGTGTAGCCTCCCTGTCAGAGAATCTCAGACTGTGCCGGACTCCCTATGGGGAAAGCTACTCTTCATTTTGGAGAGCTTTTTGCATCTCTAGTTAGCCTGCAGTGAATGGCATCCTAGATCCCAGTTCTCCAAGTCTATGCATTCATCCAGAACAAAACTTGACCATGCTGGGTTTTTTCTTGGAATACACACTAGTGCTGAAAGACCACAGCCCCAGGCCAACTATCCAAATGGAGCTCTTTGTCCCTCAGTGACCACTCTGACTCCAGGCCCACTAGGGACATCTGAGGTCAGAAGTCCAGCAGCCGGCAAGAGGCACGGATTCCCTCCACAGCAGGATGGCAGGTGGCAGGTGTCATGGGACCTCAGCAGAAACTCTCCTGCATAGGAGGCCCACCATACCCTCACAGAAAACTATCCCAACAGGCAGCCTTTGAGGTTGTTCAAGGTTTGCTTTCTCTTCCAGCTGCAAACCTATTTCCTGGAAAAGTCACAGCTCTCTGAGGCATTAGGGACTCTCATTGGAATCAAATTTTTGACCTTAAAAACTGGTATTAGGCTGGAGAGATGGCTTAGTGGTTAAGATGCTTGCCTGTGAAGCCTAAGGACCCAGGTTCCACTTACAGGATCCCACGTAAGCCAGATGCACAAAAGTGAGGCAAGCACAAGGTCGCCCAGGCCAACTGGGTGGCGCAAGTGTCTGGAGTTCCATTCAATGACTGAGGCCCTGGTGTGCCAATTCTCTCTCTCTAAAAAACAATTGCATTCTATTGAACTATATGTTGGAAAAGAAATCAAAGGAAAAAGTTACTTTCACAAAAAGTAATGCCCTACTGGCAGATGCCCTAAAATGTACCCTCTGTAAGTCCCACTGCCCTGCCCACCTACAGGTGGCCCTCCTGCAACACACCAACATCTGTTTTCTCTCAGAACAATTTCACAGGAGGTGCTGGCTTTCCGGCTGTTACTTATTAGTCAGGGTTAGGCTTTGCGGGACTATAGATCCCAATGTCTTCAGCCATTTAACTTGACCCTAGGCATGTTGCCGTGCTAATTACTGTTACCTTGACACAGATTTACAAACATCCCTCTTATAATGTAGCTGGTGAAACTGAACAAAGCATCTTACACGTGGTCTGAATGTTTTGATCCTGGGTTTAACACACGGTAGTCACAACATGACCTGTTTCATGAGTTAGTACCACAGCCTTCAGGGGTTGGTGACATCATACTTCAGTTTTTCTTGTGGTCAATAAAATTCAGGAAGCTTTTTTTGTTTGTTTGTTCTTTGTTTTTCTTTAAATACTTTTTATCCTACATATATTTAGCTGATTTAGTCATGTCTTTATTTCATAATGTCAAATCTATCATTTTCTCTCCTTTGATCCTTTGAATCCTGCTTTTTGGCTATCTTATTAAATTTTTCTCAGCTCAACATTTGATTTATAGATTTGGTCAAGGGCTTAATAAGAATTCTTATTAGTACACAAACAGACCCAGGTCCTGTGGCTCATAAACAGAGACCAATGAAGTTCTTACTAAATGACAGTTGTTATTGTTAATGTTAACGAATATCTCCAATTATTATTGGCCTTATTAGTCAGCAGAGCTAATGTTATGCTACTAAGTAGTTTTACCACTGTCAGAATGCACACATGTAGACTGGGCACATTACATTATTCATTACTTGTTACACTATTTCATTAAGTGACTTTTTTTTTTCCCTTTTTTAAGACAGTGTCTCACTATGTAGCCCATTCTGCCCTTGAACTCACAAGGCTGAGTACAATCCTTACAGAGGTGTTCCACCATGCCCAGCTTAGTGGACATTCTTCATTTGTGGTTATCTTGCCAGTTATCAATCTGTTCATGGAAAGAGCATAGTTTGTATTTTGTGTTTGCTTATTTCTTGAAAAACTTTGATGTCCTTTATTAAAACCAATGTATGTAATGCCCAGAGAGCTTCAGGCAACAAGAGGACTCTTCCTTTCTTGAGTGGAGCAGGGCACTGAGTTCCCTAACATACCTTCATCTTAACCTCTACTTCCCTTCCCTTCTCTGTCAATAAGGTCTTTGGTGCTAGAGTAATTGCATAATTATAATAAAGTTCCATGGACATTCCACCATGGGGGTTAGCCAAGAACTCTCAAGTAATGATTGCTATTCAACTAGTAAGTGTGTACTGAGCTCCTATGGGCTGTAGTCCCAAGGGAAAGAATTCATGGACAAAATTCCTCCCACAGAAAGTGGGGTGGGGGGAGGGAGGGTATTAACATGGGATATCTTTTTATAATCATGGAAAATGTTAATAAAAATTGGAAGCAAAGTTGCCTCGGGCAGATAGAAAGATATTGCGTCAATGGGTAGTAATGCCACAAGCCTCATGCCCCTGCCCCCAATACATACAACCAGTTTCTGCCTTGCTAGCTCTGCTCCTACTCCTGATGCCTGTCCTTCAGAAATCTCTTCCCCCCGTACTTGTCTTCCCACTCCGTTCTTAATATGTTATGTCCCTATTGACATCTGTTCAACTTTCCAGCCACCCCACTAGGATGTCACTTGAGATTGGACTTGTGGGAGAAATTTTATTTTCCTTGAAATTTTATTTTTTTTCCTTTTTTCTCAATTTTTATTAACATTTTCCATGATTATAAAAAGATATCCCATGGTAATACCCTCCCTCCCCCCACCCCACTTTCTGTGGGAGGAATTTTGTCCATGAATTCTTTTCCTTGGGACTACAGCCCATAGGAGCTCAGTACACACTTACTAGTTGAATAGCAATCATTACTTGAGAGTTCTTGGCTAACCCCCATGGTGGAATGTCCATGGAACTTTGTTATAATGATGCAATTACTCTAGCACCAAAGACCTTATTGACAGAGATGAATAATGACCTGTGCCAGAGACTAGGAACAGTGGCTTAGGGGACAGCGGCCTACTGCAATCAAGATCCTTACACTTAGCCATACTGAGATGTGCTTCAGATATAGTCACTAAAGCATGCAATTCACTTATTGTAGTATATTCATCAAATAATGTGTTTCCCACCAATCAGTTTCAAAGTATTTACCACCTCCAACTATTTTATTAGCTACTATCCCCAACACACGCAGACACACACACACGTGTACACACAGCCATCCCTTCTGTCCCATGCAAACATTAATTTACTTCCTCTACAGATAGATTTTTCTATTCCACTCCTTTCATAACAGTGGATTTTTCATAGTATGCTGTCTTTTTAACTGATTCTTTCATTTGGTGTGATATATTCAACATTCATTCACATCATAACTTACGTCAACACATAATTTTATGTTGTGGCTGGATAATATTTTCTTATGGATGTACTGTGTTTTATTTATCCATTCATTAGTTGACAGGCATGTGTGTTATTAGCAATGTTGCTAAGAGCACTTATGTTCAAGTGTTCATTGGTCTTGGTTATATGCTTAGACATGAGTTATATGGTCATCTGTGCTTAAGATCTGGGGCTGTGTGTGGTGGAGGTATCACAGTCACTAAAGTGCCAGCTTGCAAGCATGAGGATCTTAGATTGATCCCCAGAGCCCACACAAAAATTTCAGACATGGTGGCACATGCTTATAAGCCCAGCATTAAGAAAGCTGAGACAGGAGAATCCCTGAGTCTCGCTGGCAAGCCAGTCTAGCCTAATTGCCAGTCACCAGGCCAATGACAGATCTTTCCTCAAAGAAGACAGATGGTGTTCCTGAGGGAGAGTACAGAGGTTGTCCTCTAGCCTACACACATACACACACTTTAAAAACGATTTACTATTGTTCAGAATAGCCGTATTATGTTACATCTCACCAACAATGTCTGAGAGTCTGATTTCCCATAGCTTTATGAACATTGCTATTATAGGATGCTTCTGATTGGTCTATTTCTCATGTATTCCTCCTCATGAATTTTGAATCCTTTCTCATGATCTAAAGGGTCATTGATTGAATTTAGACTATTTAACACTCAGACAAACAAAATAAAGAACCAAAAATGGAAAGCATCTGGACTGTGTCTATTTAGTTTGCAAAACATAGCTGCATTAATGAAAATGGAAGAAAATCTAAAGCTGTTTGGTTCAGGATCCAGAAAGTTTCATTTTTTCCTCAGCACCTTGAAGACCTGGGATTCCAAAAATATATGACCTCTGCTTTACCTGTTTGGCTAGCAGAAATCTCTAGAGAGATTCCCTAGGGTGCTACCAAGTGATGGTGCATTTTTACTAAAGCTTCTGCAGATGGGGAGTGAACGCTGGTCTGTTAATCCCAAGTTTCATACTTTTAGGCCCATGACCCTTGTAGCAGTTACTCTGTTGTTGCTGGGGCAAAATACTCAACCAAAGGCACTTTGTGGAAGGAAAAGGTTTATTTCAGCTTATCGTTTGGAGGAGAAATTCCTACGGCCTCAGGAAAAACCTAGCGAAAGCAGACACCCAAGAATTTCTCAGGTAAGAAGGGTCAGAAATGGAAAAAGCTTAAGAAAACCTGCATTCGTCAATCTCTTGTACATTACTGGGGATCTGAGACTACAAGTGCAGTTACATGATGGCTGGTATTCTTTTTTAATTTTACCCCAACACTACAGTTTGTATACTATGAACTAAACTTAGAGCTACAGAAGCCTTGTTGTTTCTGATCAAACTTTGCCTAAATCCATACAACCTTATTATTTTGGAAATGGCATTACCTCATGCAAGAAGAAACACACTTATATTTTCTTTGTACTGGTGAACTAGAAGGGTTCATTTAGGGTTGACAAAATTTTGGGAACCACTCTTCACACGTACTGTTACCTATCTGTGTTCCTCAAGGCTATTGGTCAGGCTTTTACTAATTCTAAAGTTGCTCTCCAGGAAAATTACCACCATCTCTGTGTTTGACAACAAAATTGAGCTATGCTTCTCGATGAGAGAAAGGATGCACTGAGAATGGCATCGTTTAAAGTCACATTTTAGAGCCAGTTTTCATTTTATTACTTATTCCCTTAAAAAGACAAGTTTTCAAAACACTGGATTTTTTTCCATAAAACTCCCCAAGGACTTACAAGTATGACGCTCTTGATGAAAGATGCAGTGATTACTGGTGTATGAACAGGGAAAAATGGATTGATACAACTTATATTGGTCACAGATGTGTGTGTGTGTGTGTGTGTGTGTATGTGATTATTTATGGTTCAGGGTGGCATTAAATCCAGTAAAACATTCATGTTTCATTGACAAAAATATCAGTTATTACAGCTGGGCATGGTGGCGCACACCTTTAATCCCAGCACTCAGGATCTCAGGATGCAGAGGTAGGAGAATCACTGTGAGTTCAAGCCCACCCTGAGACTACTTAATGAATTCCAGGTCAGCCTGGACTAAAGTGAAACCCTACCTCAAAAAAAGAAAACACACACACACACACACACACACACACATTATATTAGTTATTTTTCCATCAATCCTTTTGCAAATCAAGATATATTTAGCAGGGGCTGGAGAGATTTCTTAGTGGTTAAGGTGCTTGCCTTCAAAGCCTAAAGACCCAGGTTCAATTCCCCAGTCCCCATGTGAACCAGATGCACAAGGTGGCACATGTGTCTAGAGTTCTTTTTCAGTGGATAGAGGCCCTTGTGTGCCCATTTTCCCCCTCTCTCTCGCTCTCAAATAAATAAATAGAATATTTAAAAAGAGATATGTTCAACAAATTCACTAGCTAAGTGCAGCAAACCAAAGGAGAAAAGAAGGAAGTGAAAAGGAAGGAGGGAAAATAAAGGAATTGACTATGCTGTTTTCTGTAAAGTGGAGAACCAAGTTAGCCAGAGCAATGTGTTAACTATTGCTGTGTAAGAAACCATTGCCAAACATGGTAGCTGAAAATAACTAGCATTTACTGAGTTCATTACTGTGTAACTCAGTAATTTAGGCTGGGCTCAGCAGTATGGTTTTTCTAGTCTCTTCCTGCATCTGTGGTTGACTGCAGTCCTGTGGGAAGCTTTGCTGATCTTAACTGGACTCTCCCACCTGTGTGAGCCTTGCCTGGGATACAGGCTGACTGTCATGGATTTGGTGCATCTTCTGTCTCGTCTTCCCATAGGCTAGCTGAGACTCATTCCCATGGCTGCTGGACAACATCTGAAGAGCTCAGAATGACTAAAAGACCGTTGAAGGTCTAAGTTCAGAACTGGCATATCGTTGCTTCTCCTGTCCTTTTTGCACGAGGAGGTGGGGAAAATATACTTTTCAGATATACCACAGGTGTGTTACAAAGGGCATATACACAGAGAAGAATAGAGGACTGGGTACACTTTTGCAACATACTGCAACTTATTTCAGGACTGTTCCAGACTACATTAAAAATGCATCATTTTGTTATATCTTTTCATCACAGAGCTTTTAAATATGTACTTGGATAGCTTAAGTTCATCTTTGAGGTCTAAAAGAGATTGACCTTTGTAACAAAGAACTTTGACAAATTTTCTTTTTGGTCATTAGTTTCATGTTTCTGGAAATTCTGAAATGATGGGGCTGGGAACATAGGGATCAAGCCCAGACCCAGGGCATACTAACCAACGACACTACCATTGAGGTACATTCTCAACTCAGTAGGCAATCTGAAAGGACATGTCATAAAATTTTTATCTCATTTTATTTTTCCTACTCAAAACTTCCTCATTTTAAATTGCATAAACAAAAAAATAAATAAGATCAATTTGTTGAACTTTTTGATAGTTTTTTATATTTTATTTTTATTTATTTGTCAGAAAAAGAGAGCGAGAAAGACAGAATGGGCACGGCAGGGCCTCCAGCCACTGCAAACTCCAGACACATGAGCCCCCTTGTGCATCTGGCTAACGTGGGTCCTGGGGAATGGAACCTGGGTCCTCAGGCTTTGCAGGCAAATACTTTAACCTATAGGCCATCCCTCCAGCCCTTGATAACTTTTTTAAGGCATTTTTTTCTTTGTTTTCTCATCCAGGAGACCCTGTGGCTTACAATTATTGGCTTATCTGTGATAATTAACTCATTCTTTATTTTATTTATTTTGCCTGTGAGAGTATTTGTGTGTACATATTTGTTTGCATGTGAACATGTATGCCCACATATATGTAGAAGCCAGAGAAAAACATGATTCCTCAGCCATTCTCCATTTATTTATTTATGGCAGAGAGAGAGAGAGAGAGGGAATGGGTGCCCCAGGGCCTTTAGTCACTGCAAACGAATTCCAGACACATGACCCCCCTTGTGCATCTGGCTTATGTGGGACCTGGAGAATTGAACTGGGGTCCTTAGATTTTGCAGGCAAGTGCCTTAACCACTAAGCCACCTCTCCAGCTCATCTCCATATTATTTTTTAGAGAGGATCTCTCACTGAACCTGGAGCATGTGGATTTAGCTAGACCTACTAACCAAGAAACCCCAGCTAGTCCTGTCTCTGTCTCCCCATTGCTGGGATTACAAGCACTGCGTGGCATTCCTACATTTACATGGCTGCTGGGGATCTTAACTGGTGCTTACATGGCAAGTATTTTTCCATGTGAGCCATCTCTTCAGCCCCACCCATCTGTTAAGTAAGAACCTGAAAACACCACAGGGTTTGAATGAGCAATTGCTGCTTCTTATGAAGTCACTAGTCATAGTTCACTAGTGGTTACTTTATGCTTTATTACTAACTGTAGCTATTGCCTCAATATTCTAAAATACTGTAGTTTAAAAGATGATAAAAGACACACAAACACGCACACACACACAGAAGAACCTGTTCTTCAAAACCCGCAAAGCAAAGGCTGGGGAGATATCTCCGTGGTGAAGAAAGCACTTGCCACACAAGTGTGAGGACCGAGGTGTGGACTACCACCCAGGCAACCACACAAAGTGCCAGACACAGTGGTACAAGCATGATTCTCTGAGTTTGGATCCCCAGAACCCATGTCAAGCTAGGGACAGTAGCGTGACTCTCTGAAATCCCAGCGTTCCTATGAAAGTTGAAAAGTGGGGACCAGAGAATCCTCCAGTGCTCTCAGGCCAGCAGCCTGGAGTCTGCCGTAGTGAGCAACAATGAGACCCTGCCTCGAGCAAGGGGGGACGTGAAGCCCAACCCCCAAAGGTGTCCTCTGCCCCCCACATGTGTGCTGAGGCATGCATGTATACCCACACTCATACAGAACACCCAAACATAAATAGAAATAAATACATATGTATGTAACAATATGACTATTTGTAGTCAAGTACAAAAATGTGATATACACTAACTTTAAGAGACTGGCAACTTTTGGAAGGGAAGTTGAGAAGGGAGGAGGTGAGGTTTTAGTTTTCCTCTCCCTTGCCCCGTTTTCCTCGAAAAGCTAAAGTACTTAAAGTCAAGTGTTTAACCCCCATAGTGGTGACATTGCAGAACAATATATTCTTGGTGTTTTCTGAAAGCTTATAATATCTCATCATTTTAAATACTTTTTATAAAGAATGACATGGAAATTAAAGAAAAAGCCACATAGGATGGCATGCGTTATAATGTCAACACTTGGGAGCCAGAAGCAGGCAGATCACTAGTTTGAAACCAACCTGGGCTATGCAGTGAGACTCAAGTAATTTACTTTCTCTTTATTGTGTGCATGTGTGCATGCTCATGTGTGGAGCTATCCATACGTGTGGGCACACGTGTGTATAAAGGTGTGTGTGTGGGCACACACGTGTGTGGAATTACCCGTACATGTGGGCACACGCATTTATGAAGGTATGTGTGCCCATGTGTAGAAGCCAAAGGTCGATATCAGGTAACGTCTTGAGACACACTCTACCTTTTTTTTAAGGGTCTTTCCCTGAATCTCAGGCTCACTAATTCACCTCAACTATGTAGCCAGCAAGCCCTAGGGGTCTGCCTGTCTGCTTCACTGGCACTGGATTGGCACCACCACACCTGGCATTTTTATAGGAATCCTGGGAATCTAAACTCAGGTGCTCCAGCTTGTGCAGCAAGCATTGTCCCCAACTCAGCCACCGAGACTCTGAAACCCCAGCAGAGAGGGGTCAAGGAGAAGGAGAACCTCACGAGAACCTCACCAAAGCAGAAGGCATGCTCACATGTGTAAACATCTGCCTACAGTCATTCCAGCCGATGCTGGTAGGTGACAGCTATCAGGGATCAGAGAAAGCATGTGGTGGTTTCATTCAGGTGTCCTCCACAAACCTGTGTGCTCTGAATGCTAGGTCCCCAGCTGGTGGCAATTTGGGAATTGGATCCTCCTGGGGGTGATGTATTCTTGGGGGTAGTTCTGGGGTATTATAGCCAGTATTTGACACACTCTCCTGCTGTCCACCTTATGTTGGCCAGGAGGTGATGTCCACCCTCTGCTCATGCCATCATTTTCCCCTGTCATCATGGAGCTTCCCCTTGAGTCTGTAAGCCAAAATCAACCCTTTCCTCCCACAGGCTGCTCTCAGTCGGGTGTTTCCTACCAGCAATGTGAAGCTGACTGCAACAAAGCTCTTCTCGTTCTGCAGTTCCACAGGCGACACTGCATGAACCAGGCTTCCCTCCAAGTCCAAGGCCCCCTCGGGCAGGCCAGGGAGATGACGCAGGCCAGGCCTGTAACGCTCAAAGCGCTGCTGAGCAGTGAACAGGGTAATAGCCTTGCCTACCCTGCGACTGTCACACAATGATTGGCAATGGGCTTCCCCTCATCTAACCTGGAGCGCACTGGACAGGGAGACTGGAAAACTTACAAACCAGGTCATTTCTACTTAGGCTACGGACTTCTCTGCTGTTGAATACAATTTAGTTCCACGGTCAATGATAACACTGGGGCTATGTGTGACTTACTGTGGCTTCTTTACCTAGTGACCTGGGGCTGTCAGAGTCTTAGCAAGTAGAAGCCGTGAGGAGGCTGCAGGTGGGTGGGGAGCTGCTATTGCACAAGACATCTCCGAATGAGATGAGAGAAAACACAACAAGCCCCTTTCAGAATGGGAGCCTCAGCCGCTGGGTACCCATGGAAAGAAAGCACTGTGCTCTGAGGGCTGAACAAAGTCAGAGGCCACTTGAGGGGACTTGAGTTCTCTAAGTTAGTCCAACACAAGCTGCACAACATTCTGCACGAGGAGCGAGCATACAGTGCATGCTGAGGCAAAGGGAGAACTTAGGACACAATTATTTATGATACAGATACTTCCTTGGATTTATTTACAGCCTTAACTCACCTGGGGTCTCATTAAAACTCACGTGTCAAGCTGGCAGTACACATTGACATGGTGAATACTGGGGTACTGAATAAAGACAAAAACTGCCAGATTCCTTGCCCTGAATTGGCGCACATATGCAAATAAGAATACTAATAGCATATCTTTTATTTAAAAAATGCTTTGTGCTAAAACAGTCTCTCCACATATGTGACAGTGTATTCTTCATAGTATGGTCCAAAAGCTGAGACCAAGATGTTTAGAACTCATGAGTGGAAGGTTACATGGCTCATGAGGACTCGTCTGCAGGCATGTAGTAACATAGACTGCTTTAGGCATCCTTGGGCAGGAAGGAGGATTACAATGCCAGATTCACCATGCCTACTGTGTGGCAAATGAGCGAGGCCCTGCTCAAAGACTCCAGCGGACCTGTCCTCCCAGTGGCCCACGGGGAGGAAGAGCAGAATCGGAAGAATGACTATGACAGCCTCCAGGATTATGTTGAAAATGAAAACAAGCCACAAGCAACTACAATGAGAAAGTATATGCCGAGAAGTATGCCATGCAAGCTCAGCTGGTGTGTTAGTCAGCTTTTTGTTACTATGACAAAATGCCTGAAAGACAGAGATAACTCAAGGCAGGATAGGTTTATTTGAGCTCACAGTTTGGGAGGCTGTAATCAGCTATCTTTACAGTCCTTGGGCCAGTGGTGGGGCAGAACTCTGCGGTACGGAGAGCATGGGGGAGCAAAGCTGCTCACATCCAGGAAGGAGAGAGATCATGGGAAAAGAGAAATACCAAAAGAGGGAGAAAAAATAGCCAAGGAGGAGATAACATCCTTCCAGAGCATAGCTTCACTGAGTCGCGCATCTCAAAAAAGGCCCTCTCGCCTTCTTTCCACCACCTCCCAATACTGCCATGGATTTTTAAAAGCAGAGAGAGGGCTGGAGAGATGGCTTAGTGGTTAAGCACTTGCCTGTGAAGCCTAAGGACCCCGGTTCAAGGCTCGGTTCCCCAGGTCCCACGTTAGCCAGATGCACAAGGGGGCGCACGCGTCTGGAGTTCGTTTGCAGAGGCTGGAAGCCCTGGCGCGCCCATTCTCTCTCTCTCCCTCTATCTGTCTTTCTCTCTCTGTCACTCTCAAATAAATAAATAAATAAATAATTTTTAAAGCAGAGAGACATAGAGGAGTGACAGACAGCCACTGCAAACAGACTCCAGATTTACATAGGTACTGGGGACTAGAACTCAGGTTGTTAGACTTTGCAGGCAAGCACTTTAACTACTGAGCCATCCTCTATCCAAATGCCATGAATTTTTTTAAAAAATCTTTGTGTGTTATATGTGAATGTGTGTGTGATAGAGAGAGGGGGCATGCACATTTGGAGGTCAGAAAAAAAACAGGTGTGTCATTTCTAGGCTTCCATCTGTTTCGGGCAGGGTCTCTTGTTCGCCGTTGGGTACAGTTCAGCGGGCTAGCTTGCCTGCAAGCTTCCAGAGACCCTCCTGTTCCTACCTCCTGTCTTGCCATAGGCACAGTAGGATTGCAGATGTGTGCTACCATACCAGGCTTCATGTGAGTTCTGGGGATGTGAACTCAAGTTATCATACTTGGACAGCAAGCATTCCTACGCCCTGGGTGTGGTGGTTTGATTCAGGTGTCCCCCACAAATTTAGGTGTTCTGAATGCTAGGTTCCCAGCTGATGGAGATTTGGGAATTAACTCCTCTTGGAGGCAGTGTATTGTTGGGGGCGGGCTTATGGGTATTATAGCCAGTGTCCCCTTGCCAGTGTTTGGCACACTCTCCTGTTGCTATTGTCCACCTGATGTTGGCCAGGGGGTGATGTCCACCCTCTGCTCATGCCATTATTTTCCCCTGCCACTATGGAGCTTTCCCTCTAGGCTGTAAGCCAAAGTAAACCTTTTTTTTTCCCCTACAAGCTGCTCTTGGTTGGGTGATTTCTGCCAGCAATGGGAACCTGACTGCAACACTGGGCTATCTCCCCAACCCCATGCCCTCAAAATTTGAATCATCAATGCATTAATCCACCTATGAGTTCAGAACTCTCCCAATCAATCTCTTTCCAAAGGCCCGTTTCTCTTGCAACCACACCTTGTAACACATGAACCTTCAGAGAACCATGTCATCCTGCCTTTGGACGTGGCACCATTGGTCTGTGCAGGAGTTACTTTTGTGTCACTCTGACAGAATGTCTGTCAGTACAGCTCAAGGTTTATTATGACATAGGCATCCGGAGGATTCCAGTCCCTCGTGGAGAGGAAGGCGTGGTGCCGGGAGCAGCTCGGTTCCTGGCCATAGGAGACTGTGGCCGTGGCTTGTTCATTTGAAGGCAGACAGGAAAGAGAGAAAGCAGGCAGAACTTAAAGCTGGGATAGATTCCAAAGGCTCCCTTCCAACGACCTTCTCCCACCAACCGCTCCTAAAAGGCTCCTTGGCCTTCGAAAATATCTGGAACCAGAGTGCTTAAAACATAGGACTAGAGACACGGCTTAGCAGTTAAGGTGCTGACCTGCAAAGCCCAGTGACCCTCGCTCGAATCCCCAGTCCCCACACACAAAGTGGACCATGCATATGGAGTTCGTTTGCAGAGGTTGGAAGCTTTGGCATGCCCATTCTCTCTGTCTCTCTTCTCTCTATCTCTCAGTGCTTGCAAATAAATTAATAAAATTATTTTTTTAAAAAAAAGGACTGGAGAGATGGCTTAGTGCTTAAGGCACTTGACTACAAAGCCTAAGGACCCAGCTTCAATTTCCCAGGACCCATGTAAAGCCAGATGCACAAGGTAGCACATGCATCTGGAGTTCTTTGGCAGTGGTTAGAGGCCATGGCCACTCATTCTCTCTGTCTCTCTCTCTCTCTCTGCCTCTTTCTTTCTCTTTCACTCTAATAAATAAATAAGTAAAATATTTAAAACAAAAATTCAAAAAATCTGACTATAGGGACATTTCAGATTCAAACGGCAATGATCCAGAGCTCTTCCAGGCATCTGAAGGGCCCTGCTGGGCTATTAGGAATTCTGATTCCTAGGCTAATTGTAGCCCAGCTTTATCTTTTTATAAATATATTTTATTTATTTATTTATGTGTGTGAGAGAGAGAATGGGAACGCCAAGGCCTCCAGCCACTGCAAACAAACTCCAGATGTGTGCGCCCCCTTGTGCATCTGGATAATTGAACCAGGATCCTTTGGCTTTGCAGGCAAATGCCTTAACTGCGAAGCCATCTCTCCAGTCCCTAGCTTTATCTTCTGTGCTTCCTGCAGTCTATCCCTTCCCAAGGCTCCGCCTCCAACAGATGCCAGTCCTAAAGCTCCTCACTACACACCTTTTATTGGCCTGTGTCTTCTTTGTCAACATGAAGGCACTACTACTACTGTGGAAAAAACACACTTGAAAGGCCAGAGACATTCTTGGATTCAAATCCTTCTCTTTGCAGGTATAAACTTTTAGCAAGGTGCTTTGTGTCTCTTTCTTCTTTATCTCCCTCTCCCTCTCCCTCTCTCTCTCTCTCTCTCTCTCTCTCTCTCTCTCTCTCTCTCTCTTTCTCTTTGGTTTTTCAAAGTAGGGTCTCACTCTAGCCCAGGCTGACCTGGAGCTCACTATGTAGTCTCAGGGTGGCCTTGAACTCACGGCGATCCTCCTACCTCTGCCTCTCGAGTGCTGGGATTAAAGGCGTGCGCCACCGCACCGACTTGCTTTGTGTTTCTGAACCTTGATTTCTGATTCTCTACAATGAGAACTAACAATATCTACTGTGGTCATGCTGCAAAGATTACAGATACTGCACACAGTATTCCTAAATAATAGACACCATTAGTACTAAAATCTGGTCATAGGTTAGGACAGCACTGTTTTCAGGGAAATTTTCTTTGTAAAAAGTACAGAAAGTCTTCTCTGAAAATTCCCTTTCTCTCCAATGTGTCCTGCTCCACCAAGAACTCAACCTCTCTTTTTTCTTTTAGAAACAACTTTTGAACTCAGCACTAAATGAGACATTTTTATTATGCTTCTCCCAAGGGCCAGGGAACATTGAAAAAGGGCAGAAAGAATGTCAAAGCCAGAAAATGGGGAAGAATGCTTCAGAAGGCTGTCTTCCAGACACAGAGTGACCGTTTCCCTCATCACCTCCCAGTGGCTGGTGCACCTGCACAAAACTGCACTATATTGGGCCCATTAACATTCCATCATGGGTGGTGCAGGAAGGCAAAAACAGAGACATTAAAAGTAGAATAGGGGTCCAGCCATTGTGGAAGTCAGTGTGGAGGTTCCTAAAACAGCTAAAGATTGATCTACCATATGACCCAGCTATAGCACTCCTAGGCATATATCCGAAGGAATCATCTCATTTCCTTAGAAGCATGTGCTCAACCTTGTTTATTGCTGCTCAATTTATAATAGCTGGGAAATGGAACCAGCCTAGATGTCCCTCCACTGATGAGTGGATAATGAAGATGTGGCACATTTATACAATGGATGGACCTGGAAAGGATTATACTAAGTGAGGTAACCCAGGCCCAGAAAGCCAAGCGCCACATGTTCTCTCTCATATGTGGATCCTAGCTACAGATGATTGGGCTTCTGTGTGAGAAGGAAAATACTTAGTAGCAGAGGCCAGTAAGTTAAAAAGGAGACATAAAGGGAAGAGAAAGGAAGGGAGGAGGGTACTTAATAGGTTGATATTGTATATATGTAAGTACAATGATTGTGATGGGGAGGTAATATGATGGAGAATGGAATTTCAAAGGAGAAAGTGTGGGGGGAGGGAATTAACATGGGATTTTTTTATAATCATGGAAAATGCTAATAAAAATTTTAAAAAAATAAAAATAAAAAAATAGGATAGAGACAAGTTAGAAAGAAGAAAGGTGTTGCAGTCAGGTTCGCATTGCTGGTAGAAATCACCCAACCAAGAGCAGCTTATGGGAAAAAAGAAATTTATTTTGGCTTACAGGCTCAAGGGGAAGCTCCACAATGGCAGGGGAAAACAATGACATGAGCAGACGGTGGACCTCACCCTCTGGCCAACAGAAGGTGGACCATAGCAACAGGAAAGTGTGCCAAACAGTGGCAAGGAGAAACTGGCTATAAAGCCCATAAGCCCGCCTCCAACAATGCACTCCCTCCAGGAGGCGTTAATTCCCAAATCTCCATCAGCTGGAAATCTAGCATTGAGAACATCCAGGTTTATCGGGGACACCTGAATCAAACCAGCACACAAGGGTTTAGTAGAAAGGGTATGGGAGAGGGGACAAATAAAGGTAATGGGAGGGAATCATGATCAAATGCATTATATACGTGTATGAAAATTGTCAATAAAAAAAAATTAAAAAGAACTGTGAGCCAGGTGTGGTGACGCACACCTTTTAAAACCAGCACTCAGGAGGCAGAGGTAGGAAGGCCACCCTGAGACCACATAGTGAATTGCAGGTCAGCTTGGGCTACAGGGAGACCCTGCTCTTTAAAAAAAAAAGCCTGTAAAGACTTCCTGAAACATCAACAATATTGAAAGAAGGACCTTAGACTTCTGAGAGAAAGCATCAAAATAACTTAGAGGCAAAGAGGATGAACATTTCAAAATAAAAAGTTATACCTGCTCAATTATGAGGAAATCTTATTGGGTCTCACAAGCTGTCAGGGCCTCTAGAAATTACACTGCAGGTACCCCTGAAATGGGTGGCCTTTGATGTCAATTTCATGGCACCCCGGTTCACTTAGGAGGACCCACGAAGTATATCAGGTGCACAATAGCTTCTTATAGGAATGTATGGTCAAGGCTGTTTCTCACCAGCGCAGAAAGTTCTTCTGGATTTCTATAGCTGGATTATTCAATGGATTGGATCTAACTGTAAAAATGATCCCAACTCTTGGCCTGAAGAAAAATAATATAAAGTAAAATTAAACACACATGTACAGAGTAACACATTTTGAAGATTTGGAATGCAGTAAACTTCTTAAAATAAATACAAGTGTCACCTTGATTCACCCATGAGGAATGCCCAACAGGCCAGAGTGCAAACATAAGCAAAGATGCTTGTGAGAAATGCCAAGGTCACTGCAAGTGCAGAGGGCATTGAAGCACAGAAGAGGGGAGCCCTGGGGGGGATCCCTAAGCCAGGGAGTACATGCACTGGGTGTGAGAAGCAAGTGCAAATCAGCTCAGTGGTATGAGGGTGGAATAGCCTCCACCCACAAAGAAGTAGTAGGTACCCCACTTCTCTTGTGCTAGGAGGTAAAATTCCAGGCAATCTGTGGGAGCTGGCAGAGCTGGATGGGCGAGCAGGTCCTCTTTGCAACCAGGCTGTGAGCAAAAGGATGGAGGATTCCATTCGGATCTGTTCATGGGCTCTGTCTCTCGTAAACAAACCGGGGCTCCTTAGAAGGCTGCATGGCCACCTTCGAGTCTGCTCCCTGTCACAGTAGCTGGGCCCCAGGAGACATTCCAGAAGCAAGCAACACAGTCTTGCCTCATTTCAGATGTGGAGACCAACCAGTGAGGAAGTGTTCCCATTGGAATTCAATTTTTAAAACCACATCCAGGCTAGGGAGATAACTCAGTTGGTAACGTGCTTGCTTTGAACATGAAGCCCTGAGTTTGGTCTGTCCTAAAGCACACAGAAATGCTAGGCATGGTGGCTTGCTCTTACAATCTTAGCACTGGTGTTGCAGGGAAAGGCGATCCCTGGGGTGCACTAACCACTCAGTCTAGCCTACTTGGTGAGCTCCAGGTCAGTGAAAGAGCCTGTATCAAAACTGGTGGTCAGTGCTTGAGGAGGAATGCCTGTCATGCTGTTCTGGGCCTCCATCTCCCCGCACATTTACATCCAAACTAGGAAAACAAAAAGCAGCAGCAGCCATATCCTACATTTAAAATATTTGTTTTCATTCATTCATCCAAGTATTTTTATAGAACATTTAATTTGTGTCAGAGATTGTTCTGGGCTTAAGAGACTCAGCAAAACGCAAAATAGATATAAATCCCTCCAGGGAGGGATCAATTATGAAAATACCTAAGTAAATAAAAAGTATAGACTATTAGAAAGTGATTTCAACTGGAGAAAAATAAAATAGGGAAGGAATAGGGGTGGCAACAGGAGGTTGGATAGGGAAATTTGCTGGTTTCCTATTAAATTTCCTTCCAAAGTGATGACATCTGTGCATCTGAAGGGACCTTGAGATGATGAGGAATTGATTCTTGCTGATATCCAAGTGTATTCTGAGCATTAAGGCCGTGGGGCTAGCTCGAATATAAGAATGCCAGAGTGCCTACTGCTGCCGGAGGATTGAGGTGACAGGTGCTGAACACAGGCCCTGACCAGTCAGCGCCATCAACAGTTTGGAGCTTGTAGAATTTTGTACTAAACCAGACCTGAGTGGGGATGGGAAGCCATCCAGGAATCTGGCTGGAATAATCTTCCAGGTGATTATCCAATTGGGACACAGAATTAAGTTCCCTGGGCTTAAATTTGAAAACCATTGCCCAGGAACCAGAGCCTAAGCTAGTGTTTTCTCTCAGTCTTTCAAATGATTTCATCAATAGTCACAGGCTTTCATGCCTACCATATGTAGGCATCTCCAGCCATTTCTGTTTTCCACCCAGACCTCTAATCTTCGGTATCCAAGCTCCATCTCAGCACCTCACCGAACTCTGCTCCAGCTTGATAACATCTGCATCTTAGAACTTCACCAGCCTGAACTCTTGTGATTCTTTCTCAACAAATGGCTCTCCATTATACTTTGAAGTAGGCTTGATTGAGAGAGTGGCAGGAGAAATGGCCACCTTACAAGTGACGCCTGATGGCAGTTTCAACCCTAGGCCCACTTTGAGACTCATCTTTTTTCTTTGGGGCCAGAGGTGCATGTTCTCTGAGACTCAGGAGCTCTTGCTGCTACCTCTGGGCTTTGTTTTAAAGAGAGAGAGAGAGAGAGAGAGAGAGAGAGAGAGGGAGAATAGTTACATCTGTATATTTAGGTATATGCATGGGTATAAAGGCCAGAATTGTGTCTCTAATTCACCTATTTTTGAGCCATTGTCTCTCACTGGACCCAGAGTTTACCAAGTCTCAGCAAGTGTCAGGTATCTTCCTGTCTCCTTCACTGGGATCACAGGCACATGGCCATACCTGGCTTTTTACAGGGTACTAGGGATCTGAACTCAGGTCTTCATGCTTACATGATAATCATTTTACCAACTGAACTGCCTCCCAGCCTGTGCTCTGGCCTTTGTGGTACAACTTTACTGTCCGTGTAGAAGACAGACGAATTGATTGCTGTCATGTATCAATACTAGAATTCATTGCTGAGTGAGGAAAACTTGCTAGAAATCTTCTCCATTCAGGTTCACAACTACTTCTCCTTGAATTGCCTATTATAAGGATACAGTGAACCACTAAGACCCAGTGAGCCTCCCTGATGGTCACTAGGCCACACATTGAATTTGGGATTGTGAAAGGGGCCATAGGTGAGAGATAGGAGCTGGAAGGAGGCTGCCTTCATTTGGCTCCTGCTGCTCTTCAGGACTGGGCTGGCTGATCAGATCTCTGTGTGCCTGACTTCCCTCCCCTACAAGTGGGGCTAATGATGGTGCCCATCTCAATGAGCAGCAATTGAAAAGATTAAATGAGTTATTATATGATACGATACATCACTGCCTTGTTTTACTTAGAGCACAGTCAGTACCTGGTTCTGGGCAAGCATTAACTTATCCCATGAATGTATATTTTCTGAATGAATAAGCAGAAGAAGCTTGGTCAAAAAGCCAAGCTCAGGTAATTGAGTGAACTTCTAGGGGAAACTAATTTTATACAATGTTACTCACTAGCACAGCTGCTCCCCAGGGCTCAACATTGCATTAATTAGCTTGTGATGTTTTGATTGATTCTTGTCTGTGTTTCTGAAAGACTTGCCCTGGATTCGTGTTGCCATAGGTAGGGGCCATCTAACCCATGATTCCTGACCAGAAAAAACTAAGAAGCAACTCTCTAACGCCATGAGAACGCAAGACTGTGAAAACAAAGCTATTACAGAATGACATCATCATCTAAAAAAACAATGAAATAAGGAACAACCAGGGTTTTCACCACTTGATCCAAGGCCAAGAGGAGAGATAGAATGCTTTGTTTTTGATTGAAGTGGTTCAGAATTGGCCTTTAATTGGCCTGGAAGTGAGAAAAAAAAACAAAGATAGGGTACAAAAATATAATAGGGTTCACTTGAAACCGGTCAGTTTATTTAAGTACCTGAGCTGGGCTTTCTAACCAAACCCTTTGTGTTCACTCACTCTCCACCCTTAAGACCTTCTTGAAATACAAAAGGAAACGGTGTCAACGGTGCTTGCTAAAGATAGAGGAAGTGGAATGGAAGGCAAGATCGATCGGGTACAGATTGGGAACCAGTATGGCAACACAGCATCAGATGTGCCAAGGACCACCCCCCCCCCCAGAGAATTCACCTCCAGCCATCTTCACCCCCCACTTGACAGTGCACAGAAGAGAAATCTGTGGGCACACCCGCGGTGACCACTAACATGTTCAAGTGTGAAGGATGTGGTGGCACCACTTGGCAAAGGAGAGCTCAGGGGCTCTAAAGGGTGACCATGGGTTCACAAGTACTTCACAGAGGCAGGCAAGTCAAGCATGACCCTTAGTATTTTCCTGAATCTGTGGAAGAGGGACAGGAATGATGAGATCAAATCAACAGATGTTTGCTAGGCTCTTGGCACTGCACCAGCAGCCATGGAACTTGCTGGTTTTTTATCTTATATTCAGTTTTGTTGCTTTCTGTTTTGGAGGCGGAGTCTTTCTCTGTGGTCTAGGCTGCCCTTAAGCTACAGAACTTCCTTCCTCAGCCTTCCAGGTGATGGGGTTATAAGCCTGAGTCACCACAATACCCATCTATTTTCTGTTGCATTGCTTCCTAACATGTTCCCTGGGGATCTAGGTGAGGATCACGCCCAGGCCTTCAGCATATCCTCTGCCACCAAGCTTCACCCCGCCCCCTATGTTAACCAATATCAGCTGCATGGTTTTGGAAAAAAATAATATGTGTCCTTATAAGGTTAGGGAGACTTCATTATCAGGCCCTTTGTTTACTTATTTTTTTCCTTTTTTATTTATTTGTATTTATTTATTCATATACTTATTTATTTTGAGACACAGGCTTGCCATGTAACCACGGCTGGCCTTGAACTCATGATTCTCCTGTCTCAGCATTCCAAGTGCAGTGATTAGAGGCAGAAACCACAGTGCCCAGCTAAAATATGCAAATTTATGACACATCTGAACCCAGGGATGATTAAAGCATACAAAGTGGGTCTGGAAGGAGGCCTTACTCGCTGAACTCTATGTTGTCTGGAAAAACTTTGGGATCTTGTGGGAAGGAGACACAGATGATGGGAATGGGATGTAGCCCAACGAAGGCTACACTGGTCTGCAACTATGATCTCTAGTCACAGCGACAGAATGGCTGCTGGCCGGAGGGGAGACTTTGCCTGGGCCTGGGGAGACCTCTGAGCTCTTCCTCCCTCTGCTTTCCATGTCAGGCAGGAGTCCATGAAATCTGTTTTCTGGCCTACTAGTGTGGACAAGTATAGATTTCTTTTACAACTTAGCAGCCTTTCCGCCTGTCCCCCATTTCTCTGAATTCCCATTTCCAAATAAACCAAGAAATTATATTTCAAGGGGGCATAGCCCGGGATCCCACAAGTTCTAAGAGGGAAATAAACAAGATGCTGTTGCAAAGAGTGCCAGAGGAAGCCACGTGTGACCAGGAGGCGGTATGGAAGCCCTGACCTAGCAGACAGCGGGCTTGCAGCCCCACAGTGACTGGGGTGGGCCTTGAAGGCCCAAGAACAGGAAGTGGAGAAGCCAAGGGAGGACAAGTGTGGCTCAAGGACAGAAATAAGGCCTGTGTCATGGGAGAATAATTGTGATGAAGACAGGACACACAGAGAGCAATAAGAAGCCACTACAGTTGTTTCTTTGCATGCAAGTATGTGGTGTATTGACGTGTGTATGCAGGAGCCTGTGTGAGGAGGTGTGTGTACACCAGAGGAAAACTTCAGGTATAACGTCTATTGCTTTTAATTTTTTTGTTTGATGTTTATTTATTTATTTGAAAGTGACAGACAGAGAAATAGGCAGAGAGAGAGAGAGAGAATGGGCATGCCAGGGCCTCCAGCCACTGCCAACGAACTCCAGACACATGTGCCCCTTTGTCTATTGCTTTTAAAGACAGGGTCTCTCATTGGCCTAGAGCTCATCTATTAGTCAGCAAGCTCCAGGATCTTCCTGTCTCCACCTCCCTGACACTAGGATTAAAAGCCCATGCTGCCTGCCTGGCATTTGGGTGTTGGACATTAAACTCATGTTTATACAACATGCACTCTACTTTCTGAGCTAGGGCCCCAGCCCCCAACTGCAGTCTTTACTCAGAGAGTGGCATGACCCAGGTAATTGCTAAGGTCCTGGTTTCTGTGTGACTCCACATGTGTGGAGATGTGGAGGACAGTTATGGAGCTGGAGAGCAGGAAGTGGCTGGGACCCTGATGGGATGGGATAACCAAACACAAGGCTGATGCATGAGAAGGGTCTGGTCAGTTCTCAGGGCCATCTGAGTGAATGTAATCTCACACGTGGAAGTTAAAGGATCTCATCCAAATGTGAGTGGTATTGCGTCAGCTGGAGTGGATAATGGATTTGGGAAATAGGAGATGGGTTCCTATTCACAAAGCTGCTGGTGACATCCAGGGACATCTGGGGACAGCAGTTAGTCATTCATCTACACCAGATCCTGTTGGAGAAAGTCAGACAAGGATACCGTGGCCATATCTCTCCAGGACATGTGTGTGTGTGTGGAGGGCACAGAACAGAGGCAGGAGGATTACTGGGGCTCACCGGTTGGTCAGTGTAGCTGAAAAACAGTGAGTTTCAGGTCCAGTTTGAGACCCTTTTTTAAGGACTTAAGGGAAAAGATTAATAGAAGAGTACACTTGACCTTCTCCTCTGTGCACCTGGGGTGCACACATCACACTACACATGCCCCCCAACCCAGCACTGGGGTTTCAGGCAGTGGTGGTCATGCCTTTTCCCATGGGTGCTGGTAACCAAATGTACATCCTCATGCTTGCATGGCAAGTGCTCTAACCCACTGAGCCATCGCCCCCCCCCCCCCCAGGAGCATTTGTGAGTTCTGGTTTGGTGATCCATGAAAGGGAGGGCAGAAAGAAGGGAGGAATAAATGAAGGCAGGAGAAAAGGGAAGGAGAGGGTCCTGGGTCCCAGCTTCTGGCTCACAGGTGCAAGAGTGAACCTGCAAAGCGGGCATGCCAATGCCTTGGCGTTGAAGTCAAAACAGATAAGAACTGGCAACGGCATGCTTCCAAGGCAACAATATCCCCACCTTAGCCTGTGTGGGGCCTTGAGTTCAATCTCTAGCACCAAAAGAAGAAATAATCACACTTCCAAAGAACCTCGCACATGAAATAGGCTTCGAGTGCATTGTTAAATTATTGCACTAAACCAGTCTCAATGTCTCCAAAAGTTCAGAAAAATCTCATTCAAGACCAGCTCCCCATTACTCACCGAGTCCAGTTCCCGGGTCTTGAGTGCGTGATCATGATCGGGTGTTCATGTTTTTCCTCTAACACTCCCTATGTACACAATTGCCCTTCTGTTGGTTATGACGCCTCTTGAACTGTCAGAAGAAATTTTTACCAGTGATCTTTAACAGGCCAGTGTCTGGAAAGAAGGTAGGGTGTGGGCCAGGGATGTCATGCAATAGTAGAGGGCTTGCTTAGCACTCACAAGACCCTGGCTTCCAACCCCAGTATGGGATGCAAGAGATGTGTTTGCATGATAAAATCTGGGGGTCTTCACTATCTGGGGTGTTCTGGAAATAATGGTATTAAGCTACCTGGATCTCCTACTTTGTGGAATGAAAACCTCACCTCTGACCAGAAGGGTGGATGGATACATGCTGGGAACTGAAGAGATGCCTGGTTCTAAAGTAAGACCCAGAAGAGTGGGCTCTTGCCAAGAGGGCGCTCCTGCCCACTTCTTTTATCCTATTAGCTGTGTTTTGACAATTCTTTTTAAAAAAAAAGTGTCTAAAGCAATTTGAGCTAACGAAGTAATAAACATTTAGACATACAACGTGAATTGAATTACTGTTTTTGGAGGGGATCTTGTCAATTTCTTTCTCTAGCTTTGGAAAGAGAGCTGTACCAGCCCCTTTGCCTCCCCCAGGTCTTTTGAAATGGAAGTCTCCCGCTCCAGGAGCGTCGCGAATCCTTGACAATAGACCCATGACTAGGTTATCTTACAGCAACTTCCATTACCCAAGAGTTGAAGGGATATTAGCATTCAAGACAACTGGACTAGATCGAGGGGAAAGAGCTGCGCCTTCAGCCCAGGGCTCCCAGGGTAGGAGAAGGCCGCGCACACAGAGGGGTTTTTGGGTGGGTTTTGATGGTGCCAGGGGAGAAGGGGAGGTGGTCCTCCGGTCTGGGGTCCTCTTTCTCAGCCTTCCCTGCGTGCAGTCACTCGGGTCGCCAGCTAACTTTGTGTCTCTCCTGCGGAGAGCCGTGGGGAGGAATGGGAAGCTGAGGCCGCTCCGGGGCGACTTGGGGGCGTCCCTGGCTGGGCGAGTCGCTGGGGGGAGGGGGGTGTTGGGGGGAGGCCCTGCCGCGGCTGCAAGAGGTCCCAGTGTTACCAGCTGCCCGCGGACGGGCGGGCGGACTGGGCACGCCGGGCACCGTGCGCTGGGCCGGGCGCCGCAGGTCCCCGCGCGGGCGGCGAGGGGCGGGCTGGTGGCGGTGCGCCCTGGCGCGCGGCCAGGCTCGGCGTGAGCGGCGGCGCGGGCGGGCGATGGGCTGACGGAGCTCCGCGGCTGGCGGGCGGGCGGCGTGGGGGGCTGGGGTGGCGGCGGGGGCGGGGGCGGGGACCCGGGCCCGGCCAGCCAGCACCGGCGGGGCGGCCGTGGACGCCGCCGAGGAGGAGGAGGAGGAGAAGGAGGAGGCGGAGGCGGCGCTGGGCGCGGAGGCCGCCTGGTAGGCCACGGGCCTGCGCCCTCCCGGGGCTAATGGGACGCCGGTTTCGGCGGACCGGCTGCTTGCGACGCGAAGTTCCTCGGCTCCCTTAGAAGCGCAAAAATATATATATTAAAAGGTAATGTGTCTTTGTTTCCCAGTCTCGGTGGCAGGGAGGCAAGTGATGATGCCGGACTTCTGTTTCCATTTTCCAGTGCTAGGCTGGGCCACGGGGACGAGCCCCTTGTGCCATACTTGGGGCTCCGAGTCTTTCATTTCGCGTCTGTTACATTTTTTAAAAAATGCGAGCCCCACGTGGGGCTCATACTACGCCCCCTCCCGCGAACCCTCCCCCTGCACGCGCGCGCTCCTTTCTCATCGCAGACGCTCGCTGTCTGAATTTGCTCCGGGAGGAAGAAAGATTGCTGTAGGCAGAGCTGGGCGGGGATTTTTTTTTTTTTCTTTTGCTCTTTCTTTCTGGAAGCGTCAGGGGTGTCCAGTCCTTTGGGTGCTGAAGAGAGCGCTCCAGACTGGATGGTGGGAGGCGGGCACGGAGCCGGCCTCTCCTTTCCACAGGGCTGCAGAGAGCGAGGTGCACGGAAAATGCGAGCCGGCCAGGAAGGGGAGGAGAACAGTTAGGACCTTCTCAGTTAAAAAGGAAAAATGGCTAAAGGCAGTGCATCTGTGTTTGCAGGCAGCTGCCCAGATGTTGGTGCGCACTGAATGCGAGGACGATCCCCAGTGCCGCCCTTTGAAGGGCGTGGGGGGCTGCCGGAGCGTAACCAGCAACTCCGCTCCACGCCTTTCTCTAGTGCCTGGCTAGCGGAGTCACGGCTCGGTCGATTCAGGCAAATTCTGCAAAATTTCCAAGGGATGGCTGTTCTAATAATAGCTCTGGCCGCGGCTCCTTCATAGACCTCCTCATTGTGAATGATGCCGCGTCGCCAGCCCGCTGGGGAGCGCAGCTTGCTGGGAGACGACATCCAGTGACCCCTCCATGAATGGACGAGGCGCTGCCTCCCCTGTGAATGGAACATCCCGACCCAGGCTGCCTGCCTGCTTCTGCCTCCTTTCAGTTTGAATCCTCCTGGATTCTGAAGCGAGGTATGTTCCGAGAAAACGAGACGGGCCCCCTTCTAAATCGGAGGTGGCCACTCTCCAGTCTTGGCTCGGATGTCTGCATTTAACGGCAGGATTCTTCAGCGACCCCTACCCCCTGCCCCCTCCGCATCCGTTAAGGCTTACCCCGTTCCACATGTGTGAGTGAGTGATGGGTGGGAAAGCCAGCCCGAGAACCAAGGGAACCTCGCATAGGGCAGCCACCGCGAACCCGGGAACGCACCTCGGGAGATGGCTGCAGGCGTATGTCCTGTAGACTTCGTTGACCTCAGCTATGCATGTCGTCCTTACCGCTGCAACCCAGTGGCTTTTTAGGAGTGGAGCTGCATGTAGGGGAAACGCATTTCATTGTTTTGTTCCTCGTCTTTAAAATGCATCACGCCCACTTATAACGTTTGGCCCCAGAAGACATACAGCGTCTCAGATCAGCAGAAATCTGGTTTGGATTCTCTTAAGTGTTATTTGTCTCTTACAACCTCGAGAATCAGCTGGGCCAACTTGTACATTGTCTTCTGTTGGCTGAGGGGTCCATTCTGCTGCCAATGAAAGTTCCCCGCCTGTCTAAGGCACAACAGGAACGAGGCTCCTGCAGCAATCAGATTAGAATCCATTTAATCTTCAGAAGTTATATAGATACAATTACTTTAATTGGAGGCAGTATTTTGACATGCTTTGAAATCAACACCATATTGTGCATCAGTGGATACAAAGTTGCCTATAGATAAATGGAAGTAAAGCCTGATGTGCAAAATTGTGTGGACAGAAGTAACCTCATATTTAAAAAAAAAAAAGTTCTTTTTAAATAACAGTTTCAGCAGCGATGAGTATCAGAAAGTCTCTCCATCCTCTTTTGTTCTAACAGGTGTGAGCTAACCCCGCTGTTGCTATATTCTTTTTAGCATTTGTCCTGAACTAATTTTATGAATAAGGTTTTTTTTTTAATAAAGCCGGGCGTGGTGACGCACGCTTTTAATTTTTTTGTTCAGTTTTTATTTATTTATTTGAGAGCCACAGACATAGAGAGAAAGACAGATAGAGGGAGAGAGAGAGAATGGGGGCGCCAGGGCTTCCAGCCACTGCAGACGAACTCCAGACGTGTGCGCCCCCTTGTGCATCTGGCTAAAGTGGGACTTGGGGAACCGAGCCTCGAACTGGGGTCCTGAGGCTTCACAGGCAAGCGCTTAACCGCTAAGCCATCTCTCCAGCCCTGAATAAGGTTTTTTTATGGCCTTGGATCTCTACGTCGTCTGTACACGTTGTTGTTAGGTCTCTTGATAGCCTACCAGGTGGGGAGTGTCGTTAGCGTGCTCTTGTCATTGGGGAAACTGAGACCTGGTGAGGTTTGGCAAGATGGTACATTTCTAATCAATGACAATTGCATACCAGATACATACAGTAGTGGTTTAGTTGTCACGGCAAAGTCAAAGCCCAAGGTCAAAGACAGGAGATGAGTCCTTGCTTGGGTTCTGGACCCAGGTGAAAGTTTTGTGGAATAGTAGGTAGGCAAATTTTCGAGGAAAGGCTCTGGAGTCACCGTTGGCAGGTAGATTGGGTTTGGTTAGTGTCAGAAAGGAGAGAGAATTGGAGAGTTCAGGAAATCTGCTGAAGAGTTACTTTTGTCTCTACATAAGTGTATAAGTGTGTGGTAGACAAAGGACTTTTTCAAGTACAAGTACTGACTTTACTTCCTAAATATAGCACTTGCGTTGCCATTGTTTATCCTGGGGTGTGTATGTGTGTGTACGATGTTTATAGTTCTCTTTCCATGTGTCCTACAAAACACATACTTATCCTTTAGAAATGTGGGCTAATCTTTATTGCCTTTAAACTGACATACCACACTGGATGCCTGAAACCAAGAGTGGGTAATTTACACTCTAAAGCTTTGTTCTTAGATATACATATATATCTCTTAAAAATAGTCAAACAATATAACTTTTTGGAGAGTCTCTAGTTCCATAAGTAAGTGTGACTGCTAAACAGTTAGATTATGAAGTTATTTTAAACCATACTATTCACAGTATCAAAATGTTGAAGTCAAGATTCACCAACTTTAGTTCTTTCTTTTTCTTCTTCATTACATTGAACTTAACGACCTCTCACATAGCAGGGGTATGTGTGTATGTGTGTGTGTCCCCAGAGATGTGTGTGCCATTCACCTGTGTAAAGGTCAGAGGACAACCTTGGGTGTTAGCCGTGTCTCCTTGTACCTAGTTTGCGGTGGGGCCTCTTGTTCTTAGCTGCTGCATACACAAGGCTACTTGGCCCATGTTCCCTTCCCATCTTGCTGGGATTCTGACCCATGCACTCATGTCTGGCTGTCCGTGGAGTCTGAGGGTGAGAAAGATCATCAGGTTTCTGTAACTGAGATGTCTCCCCAACCTTTCCTCAAGCTTATTTTTTCTGTTTTCTTTTCTGTCTCTCTCTAAGTTGCCCAGGCTGACTTTGCTCTTGTGATCCTCCTGCCTCAGCCTCCAGAATAACTGGAAAGACAGCCTGCACTGCCAGCCACAACCTATCCCTTTCTTTTTCGATAGCATCTCCTGTGCTAATGAAATGGGCGGTAGAAGTTCTCTCTTGAGGTTTAGTTGTTGTGAAATATTCTAGCATCTCAGTTGGGAACGATTTCTGGGACCTTATAGGAAACTAATAGGCTGGTGATCTGCCAGTGATTATTCAGCAGGTTTCCTAAAACTTCTGTTTTGCTTGAACTGAAGATGCATGAGGGGAGCTCACCCCCTTTCCTTCCCAGGCTCCACAAACAATTGAGGTCCACTCTAGGGCTCCTCTGCTGTTTTCATCCATTTCTCTACCTTGCCCATAACTGGTTACATGCTGTGTATTGCTTTCTGAAAATATAATGAAAAGAGGGTAAAAGATCTTGGATGTCTCTTGGAAAAAAAAAAAAAGAGATATTGATGGGCTGGAGAGATGGCTTAGCGGTTAAGCGCTTGCCTGTGAAGCCTAATGACCCCGGTTCGAGGCTCGGTTCCCCAGGTCCCACGTTAGCCAGATGCACAAGGGGGCGCACGTGTCTGGAGTTCGTTTGCAGAGGCTGGAAGCCCTGGTGCGCCCATTCTCTCTCTCTCCCTCTATCTGTCTTTCTCTCTGTGTCTGTTGCTCTCAGATAAATAAATAAATAAATATTAAAAAAAGGAGATATTGAAATAGGAAAAACAAGAGTTGTTGATCATATGTAGCCCCAGCAGCTTTTCCAAAGCAATCTTAGGCAACTGGGAAAAGTTGCTACCAAAAATCCACCTACTGGGGAATGATAAGATCTCCATATTTTCATCCTGTAGAGTTCCTTCTACCCGCACTTAGAATGGTGTGTGCGAGAAGCATTTTCCATGTTTGTTTTTGTCTGCCCCAGAAGAGCCCATGTCAGTGCAACGCAAGTTCAATAGCTCTGGGTGCTGCCGGCTGCACAGTCACTACGGAACACAAAGGCCAGGCGGCCCTAGTGTCCTTTTCTGCAGAAGTTTTCCGAATCAGCATGACTGTAGCTTATCGAAACTCTCTCCCCAGCAGTTTCCTTTGAGTTCCCTTTCCTCAGTCCTGAGGATCAGCATGTCTTTTCTCTGGTAAGGACTGATTCAGGCACACAAGCCAGCTCCATCACTAGAAGCACTGCTCTAGAACCCCTGATCACGGAGCCCCTTGTCTTTCACATAAGATACCAGAGCTGCTGCTACTGTTTAGTGGATGGCACGATGCCTGTTGTGTGTGCTGATGACTACCTCTGCTTTAAGTTCTTAACTGTATCAGTGGAAACCAGGCACCCCAAAAAGAATTCTTTGCTTTAAATATGGAAATTCCCTCTAGGAATAATATCCACAGGGTTAGGATACGTCCCAGTCAGCAAAATGCTTGCCTTGTAAGCAAGAGGACCTATTTAGTCTCCAAAATCAAGATTAAAAAAAAAGTCTGTACACGGTTGTGCCAGTTTACAGCCTCAGTACTGGGGATACTGAGACAGGAAGATCCCTAGAGCTCCCTAGCCAGCCAACCTAGCATGTTTGATGAGGTCCAGGCCAGTGAGAGACCACATCTCAAAACTATTAATAATTTTAAAAAAGGATGGGCCTGTAGAGATGGCTTAGCTTTAAAGGCACTTGCTTGCAAAGCCTGATGGCTTAAGTTTGATTACTCAGTATCCACACAAAGCCAGATGCACAAAGTGGTATGTGCATCTAGAGTTCATTTGCAATGAGAAGAGGCCCTGATGTATCCATTTAATTCTATATTTCTCCCTCTCTCTCTCTCTCTCTCTCACTATCTCTCTCTCATACTCTCTCTCTCTCTCTCAAATAAACAAAAAGATGGACAATGGGGCCAGGCGTGGTGGCACATGCCTTGAATCCCAGCACTCAGGAGGCAGAAGTAGGAGGATCGCCATGAGTTTGAGGCCACTCTGGGACTACATAGTGAATTCCAGGTCAGCCTGGGCTAGAGTGAGACCCTACCTCGAAAAACCAAAACAAAACAAACAAAAAAAAAAGATGAACAATGCCTAAAGAATGACACTTGAGATTGCCCTCTGGCCTTCACATGCACGCATGTGCACGCACACACGCACACAAGAAAAAGCCAAATTATTGACGAGTAATAGAGAGTTATGAGAAGCATGGTTCTGTTCACTGGTCTTATTGCTGTCAGAGAGTCAAGAAAAGATGAGCAGATGATCATGGCTTGATGTGAATAAATAACCTTCCTTTGGCTATGCAAGCTAACTGTAATTCCGAGAGGTCCCTTGTAGGAGCTCGCTGGCCAGAAAGCACCATCTCGTGTGCAGTGTTTTCTAGGATTTTGTTCTGAAAGTGGAGCTCTGGCTTTCCATGATGCAACATGAGCGGAAACCTTTTGTCTGTGATCGAAACAGGTACATGCACCATATCATCTGGCCTCGACTCTGACCATACTCACATGCTCTTTCGTGTTCCTGTCTTGGTGGCGTGCACCCACCAAGCAACACCTGCTACATCTTCATTCTTGTTGTACACTTACTATTCACAATGTGTAGCCTACCACTCATGATGGGCACCTCATAGGTACTTGTTGAATAGACAGTATCTGTAGGAATCATCAGACCATATTCCCACATTGGTCTATAGAAGCCTCTACAGAAGTTAAATGTGGCCTCCTATGTCCAGCCTGTCTTGTGGCTGCTCATGGGTGGCGTGGCTCTTCTTCTTCAGCAATGCAGAGCCAACCTTAGAGCCCAGAGACATGGTTTTGGTGGAGAACAACCTAATCTGTGAGGGATGCGACTTTGTTTTCAAATTTGGAACAGGGTCTGGCTGTGTAGGCCAGGCTGGCCTCGCACTCGTGACCTCAGTCTTTTGGGGCTCTCGGGCATGCACCACCACCTCTGGCTTTGAAGAATTTTTTTTTTTCACTTCAAATCTGCAAATATCCACCCCTTCAAACTCAAGGCTATCATTCTGTCATTTCCATCAGAATCAGCCTGTCCTTTGGGAGCTGAGATCTTCTCTGTCAGGCTCTTGCCTTTCTTCACCCTTACTGGATGAGGAATGCATGAAAAAAAGAAATGGCACGTAATAGGGAATCAGATGGATAACGTATGACAGCAAATGGAAATAATAATTGGAGACTTGCCATAGTGTGCCGTTCATAGCCATAAAGTGCACAATTACGCTCTCTCCGCGTACCTGTGAAAGGACAGAGCCAAGCTAAAGACCCAAATAGTGTAGAGCCACGTGGAACTGGAGCCACACCTTCCGTTAGCCGAAAAGCATGGGACTGGCTTGGCCACTTCCCGACTCCCTCTGGCTACCCCCCACAAAAATACCCAATATTTATTTCTGTGTTGCTCAGAGGAAGAGAGAGATTGAGAGCAGAGAAGAGGGGAGGTGGTGAGGACATGAAGCAGACGCACAGCAGAGCACAATGGAGGGCAGTGTTCTCCCGTCTCTGTCGTCTTCTGTGGGGCCGGTTGAGTGTTGGGTAACAGAGGAACTATAGAGTGACCAGGGGCACAGATGTGGCCAGCAGAACTTGGCCAAAGGGAAGGGATAAGTGCAGAAGGCGACTGTAGCCAGGGGTACAGCTCTGGGCATGAGGACTGCGGGTACACTCCGCTACCAGGGCTGTCTGCCCAGCATGTGCACATGGGATTTGGAGAGGATCCATCACACATTTTAGACATGGCCATGGGTAGGAATGAGGGAGGTACAAGGGGGTACAGGGATACCTACATAAGAAGAGGAAAAGATCATGACATCAAAATAAAAGAGACTGATTGAGATGGGGAGGGCATATGATGGAGAATGGAGTTTCAAAGGAGAAAGTGGGGGGAGGGAGGGTATTACCATGGGATATTTTTTATAATCATGGAAGTTGTTAATAAAAATTTGAAAAACAAAGAAAGCACTTCCAGCCATTGAGGGGCCTTGCCAGCACCTCAGCCACTGGGGCCAGGGTCCCTGCCTTATGACATGGATTCACAAGACTCCACATAGTAGGGCCAACTCAGAGCACACTGTGGCATCATCTGCCCCAGCACTGACACTCTCTAGTGATGAGACCTGGGGAGACTTACCAATTTTCTCTAAGCTTCAGTAAGCAAAGTCACCTTCACAGAGCCAAGTGAGGTCCTATCTGTGAGGCACCTAACACTAAGTTTGGGTGGGGGGGGCAATGGCTCAGTGAATAGAGACTGGATTTCAGATCCCCGGGGTTCATGGAAATGCCAGGTGGATATAGCAACCCACATGTGATCTGGGCCTTCGGGAAGTGGTGACAAGGGTCCCTGGGACGAGCTGGCTAGTTAGGGTAACTGAACTGGTGAGCTCTAGGTTCTTACTCAGTAAATAAAATGGAGCATGGTTATGGAAACCTCTGGCCTTTTTGCACACACTCATGCACACAGGCACACCCACACACACACCCCAACATGAGTATGTAAACACACTACATATGCATGCTCATACACATCTACCTTCTGATTTAATCAATGTGCAAAAGCAAAAAAGATTGAAGGCATTGTATGGGCTGGAGAGATGGCTCAGTGGTTAAAGCGCTTGTTTGCAAAGCCTGCTGGTCTGAGTTCAGTTCCCGAGTATCCATGTAAAGCCAGAGGCACAAAGTAGCTCATGTGTCTGGAGTTTGTTTGCAGTGGCAGGAGGCCCTGACACACCCATATTCGTTCTCTATCTGCATCTTTCTCTCTGTCGGTCTTTCTCTCTCTCTCTCAAATAAGTAAGTGTTCTTTTTTAAAAAAAAAAAAAAAACAGACACTGTATCTGTTGCAATCCTTCCCTTTTGGACAGATCAACAATGTTAACTTTGGAGGGAATTAGAAACCCTGAGATATAAGAAGACAGCTAGCTGTGGAGGAGAAGACAAGACTGAACTACGTGGTGTGCTCTGACTTACAGCGCTGAAGTTTTATGCAGAGAGTCTTGCATTAGGTGGAACAGATTAAGTGCAACAGCTCTGATAGTTCAAAATATCATCCTAGCCTTCTAGAAAGAGCTCTGAAGGGGGCTGGAGAGATGGCTTAGCGGTTAAGCACTTGCCTGTGAAGCCTAAGGACCCCGGTTCAAGGCTTGATTTCCCAGGACCCACGTTAGCCAGATGCACAAGGAGGCGCTCGCGTCCTCTCTCTCTGTGTCTATCTGCCTCTTTCTCTCTGTCACTCTCAAGTAAATAAATAAAAATGAACAAAAAAAATTTTAAAAAAGAAAGAGCTCTGAAGGGGAAAAAGGCATGGCCCTAGCAGTGGTTACTATTGGGGACAGGGGCTCCAAGTTTCTGAAGCATGGCAGGTGGCAGGATGGAACTGAATGTGAAGGGATGAGAGTGGATAACCAGGAATGAAGGAATGAAAGCCCTGGGGCTGTTCTGCTATATCCGGGTCTCAGTGGAAGGCGAGGGGGCTGGGAAGAAGAGAAGAAAGTCAGGTTCGGCTTTGCATGATGGGTTCTAACCATCTTCCATTGTGATATTCTTCAGTCGTCACACATGATCAGAAAATGCATAGGACTTTTGTCTTGAAAAGAGTCTAGAGTGGAATTGAGAATGACTGGTAAGATTATGTCTGTTAGTGCCTGTGTGTGGAGTATTTGGAGTGTCTGCGCACACCATGCATACAGAGGCCAAAGCAGCGCACCAAGCGTCCTCCCCTGCTACTTTTCCGTGTTCTTGCCTCAAAAGGAGTCTCCCTGAACCTGGAGCTGCCATCCAGGTTTGTTCATTTTGGGCAAGCCTCCTGTCTCCTCTCCCCTCAGAACTGGGATGACAGGGGTGTGCAGCCACTCCCAACTATTTGATGTGGACACTGGAGCCCGAATTCCGATCTTCTCAGTTCCTCGTGCCTGCATGGCAAGCACTCTTACCCGCTGAGCCATCTTCCCAGCCTCAATGGCATCCTCTTCGCAGCAAAGGCAAAAATCCGGTCAGTGCATGCTGTTCCTTGGTTATTTCCCATTTGTTGCCATGACTCAAGAAGACATTTAACTCCTATCTGGTATATTTTACTGAACTTATTAATACATTGCATGACTGGCAGAAACCAGCCTTAGAGCCAGAGAGTACTCAACACTTTCTGCACCTCATTTTTCCATTATACCAATCACCCAGCCATACTGGAAATTCTGGTATCATTTCCTTGTCATGCAAGAGATCAACAAGCTGACTTGCATTGTATTCTATACAATGATTTGAGAGCTTAACCTTCTAGGAGTTAAGTGAAATAAATCACAGTAAGAGATGATCTGTCTTCTGGTCTGATTAACTAGACACACATGAGCAGTAGAATAAAAGCACAAAACAAATGGACAAACAGAAAAAAAAAAAAAAGTATTTATAGAACATTATGCCTACATCCAAAACAAGGATATATTTTAGGTGTACCCTAAGGGACAGCTTATGGCCATCTTTTGCCTAGACAGGGTGGAGTGTCTGTCATTTTATAGAGAAATTATAAGCTGGCATTTGTTTGTGGTTCCTTCCTTTCTTTCTTGTGGAAAATATGGTTTTTGTAGTCCACAACAATTGGGTTTGTCTCCCTTCCTGTTTCTAAGGTTGTAACTTAGCCCACAGAGGTTTCGTGCTATTTTAATACAAAGATTTACAACTTGGAAAGAAGCCCAAATAGTCAGAGAATAATATCCGAACACAGACTTTTATTTCCTATGGAGCAACTTTCTTTTCTTCTTGCCAGTAGAAGTGACCACACTCCTCAAGGAGAAACAAAAATCAACTGAGAAATTCTGTGAGTTGTAAGTTTTACATTGTATTGGCTTTTTGGTTTTATACTGGGCCAAAAACACAAGGCACTGTGTAGGTGTCATGCTCGTTGATTGTAGGAACGGAGGCATGAGGAGGCCAAGTTCCCGTGGCTTCAGCTGGAAGGGGCGTGTGCTGCCAGTCAGGACATCTCCGTTCTTCTCATCAGACCTTACAGCATGAGGTCGTCTATCACAATGGCCTTGAAATGGCTGCTTTTGGGTTTTATTACTGATCAACTTACCCCAAATTCTCGTCCTCACTGCTCTTGGATGGTGTCCCAGAATTCATCAGAGCCTTGCTGCTCTTTTCCTGGTTGTTGAGTCCTCCCTGTGGCTCTGCTCTTCCTCTTCTTCGGGAGGCTTCAAAATCATTGTCCTGTGACCACTGACTCACCAGTCTGCCTGCCACTTCCTCCCGGTCGCCTCGCTGGGATCCAGCGCCTCCTCCAGGCTGCTGCCTCTCCACTGCCTGAGCAACATGTGTCTCCTGTGGTCCCAGCTCAGGACTCCTGTCTCGAGTTGCCATAAAATCATCACCAACGTTCCCTTCCCCGCTTTCCTGTTCCGACAGCTACATTCACACAGACCCTTTCCTTTCCACTCTGGCCCCTTTCTACCTGCACTCCCTGCAGTTCAGCCTCTTTACCATGAGACAAAGGGCTCATCACAATCTAGCAGTGCTTTCTTAAAGTTCTTTTCTTCCATCACCCTACAGAAAGACAGAGAGGGGGGGGGGGAGAGAGAGAGAGAACAAAAACAACTTTGCCTCTCACCTTAGACTTGATGCTATGTCATTGCTCCTATTTGGCACTGAAATGCCCCATCTCTTCTTTGCCTGGGCCACATCAACTCACATTTTGTTGTTTGTTTGTTTTACAAGGTAGGGCTTCACTCTAGTCCAGGCCGACCTGGAATTCACTATGTAGTCTCAGGGTGGCCTTGAACTCACAGTGATCGTCCTACCTCTGCCTCCCGAGTGCTGGGATTAAAGGCGTGTGTCACCACGCCCGACTTCTACTCACCTTTTAACTCTAATCTCTAATATTGCTCTCTCCAGATCTTTTTAAGCTGTGGCTTCTTAAATTCTGTAATTAAACGAGTGTGTTTTTTTTGATTAAAAACAGTAAAAGGTCCATGAAGGCTCAATGGTCAAAACTTAATTCACAGTGAAACACCGAGTGAGCCCCAGGCAGCACTCAGTCAGTGCGGCATCACGTGACTTCGCTGCAGCATCACGTGACTTCGCTGCAGCCTTGACTTTGAACACGCAGCACGCGCCCTTTGCACTGCGCATGCCTTCGCACCACCCGGTGTCAGTGACCCTGCCTAAAGTGCCTTGGCTCAGAGCCAACATCGTGATAGTATGAATTGCAGTGATTTTACTATACATGCAAATTTTTCTAAGCTTACACAAGCATGATGGTTTAATTATGGAAAACAGGACCTTTTAATATTTTCCTACCAGCACTGTCATTCTGCAGGATATAAGTATCAAGTAATTTTTAATGTTTTATTTTTTAAATATTTATTTGCTTGCAAGTAGAGAGAGGTATGGAGAGAGAATGAAAATGAGAAGAGGGAATGGGCATACCAGGGCATCATGCCACTGCAGACAAACTCCAGCTGCATGCGCCACTTTATGTATCTGGCTTACGTGGGTACTGGGGAATCAGACCCAGTCTTTGTAAGCAAGAGTCTTTAACCACTGAGATATCTTGCCAGCCCTAAATGTTTGATTTTAACAATTGCTCTTTGAGTTGCTGACGTGAATTTTGGCGTCAGGTTAGTATAGGATTTCCAACAATTTCTGAAATTAAACAGATTGTTGCTATTGTTGTTAGTGTGTGTATAACTCATGGGGTGTGTGTACATGTAATGTATGGTATTTGCATGTGTGTACATGCTAGAGGAGGTCTGATATCTCCCATGGGCACACACACTCATTTATACACCATACAATTACACATATACACACATATCATGTGCTGTACATACTTCTGGCCTCTGTACATAGCTTTCAAAATGTGCTGTTACATAAATTAATCACCCATATCTTTGTTCTGATTGTCTCTTTTGATGTGTAAAAGGAATATCTCTCATACCTTACTGGATTCATTAATAAAGTGTTGACATATACTGTACGTACTTAAAGTACACTCTTTTACTATTGCTTGTTTTGAGGCAAGATCTTACTGTATAGCTCAGGCCAACCTTGAACTCATTGCAGAAAACTGTGCATGAAGCCATCATCACAATCAAAAATTGCAGCCTCGGGCTGGAGAGATGGCTTAGTGGTTAAGGTGCTTGCCTGTGAAGCCTTAAGAACTCATGTTCAAATCTCCAGGTCCCACATAGCACAGTGATGCAAGTGTGCAATGTTGCACATGTGCACAAGGGGGCGCACACATCTGGAGTTTGTTTGCAGAAGGCTGAGGGTCCTGGTGCACCCACTCTTTCTAAGAATAAAAATAAAAATGGCAGCCTCATACTTTCCACCAGCCATATTTGTCCTGTATGCATTTTTAGGTGGCATGCCAGATAATAGGTTTCATTATTATAGTTTCACCCTTCTATTGCTCTTTCTTGTCTTCCCTCTTCCCTCTCACTGTTTGCCATGGCAATCAGCATATAAGAATCTTCTGTGTTTTGAGCTCTGTGTTAGGCACTAGGAAAGATACGAAGTGTATGTAATCTTTGTCCCTGCCTCCCATGTGTATCTTCATTTAAAATTCTGACTGTCAGGGTTAGGGGGATAAATCAGTCGGCAGAGTGCTTGTATAGAGTGCTAACTGGCTTGTTAGTCTAGTTGAAACTGAGCTACAGGATCAGTGAGAGACCCTGTTTCCAAAGACAAGGTGGAAAGCTGCTAAGAGACCTGATGTCGCTATCTGCCCTTTACATGCACACATATATGCATGCACATCAGATGCAGGTGCACTTGCACACAAATCAACAAATGCACACACACACACACACACACACACACACACACACACACACACACATAAAATAAAACTCTGCCTTTCCTTATGCTATGATCTCATCACAGCCTCGTCTCCAGGTCTTTTCTAAAACCATGCCGCAAACACTTAGCTTTGCTTTCCAAGGCTCTGAGTGACACGTTGTAGTGTTTGCCATCAGCACTACTGTTTTAAATCAGGAAGGAGCAAAGATCAGAAACCCTGCCATCTTTTAATCAGCTCTGATCTGGGCAAAAACACATCCCTTGTTCCTCCTTACGTGGAAACAACCCAAACAGTAGGCTCAGTCTCAGCCATTTTTTCCATGTGTAGTCAACATGATAATTGCCTCCTGCCGAAATCACTCTGTATCCAATTAGAATTTTTTGATTTGACTAAGAGATACGTCTTTATTTCTGAAACTGTGCCCTAATGCTGTGCACTCGATTTTTCGATCTCCTGCCCGCATGGCCGGTGCACTGGAAGGCAATGCACCATTTCCTATGGCAGCTCTTCTACCTGGAAGCTTACAGATTTGAGAGCGACGAGTGGGGAGTCTTCTCCCTCCTCCTTTTCACCCTTCTCCATTTGCCTTCCTTTCCCACCCTCCTTCCTCATGCTCACTGCTAAATGGCCTTGGGTGACACAAGGAAAGCTCTGGAACTTTTTGTTTCTCTGGAGCCACTGAGGCACAGTCAGAGCCCCAGAAGAATATGATTAATGGAGGGCAACATGCCAGCGCAGCTAACACGAACCTGAGAGGTCCCTGCCCGTGGCGGAATCCTTTCCAAAGAACTCGGCTACGTCAACCCATGGGCAGTATCCTCCAGCCCGGCGGGCTGTCCCGCGGAGATGTCAGAGTAGCTGTCAAAACCTCCCTTTAATGTCTGCGCTGTGCATTCCCAAACTGTCCCTGCGATTTTTGCTGTCATGGCCATGGCCGAAAGGTTGCTTTTCAACCTCCCTTAGCTAGGGCCCCGGGCCCAGCACGCAGGAAGGGTGTACTTGCATTCTGGAACACTGGAATCTTGGTCTAACTTAGGTCAGCCGTCAGGAAGGAATGCTTCCTGACGGGCCCCCGTTCTGCATTGTCCAGGGTGCGTCCCGCCAAAGTGGGTGGCAGGGTGCTTAGGTGGCCCTTTCTCCACTCTACTTCAAGAGCCTCGAAGGGCTCATGTGTGGAATCAGCAGAGCTTGCAGATGACGTGGCCCAGATGCTATTTTCTGCCCCATGCACCTCATGAAGGGCAAAGGATGTAATACGTTCAATTCTCAAGGAGGACCCAAGAGGCAGGACCACTCCCAAGCTCTCTTGCTCATGTGGCAAGTAGATGTGTCACCTGCCTCTGGTGGCCGGCTGACACCGATTCTGCCAGAGGTGCAGTGTGTTGTTTACTGAGGGCCTGACAGAAGCAGCTTAAGGGAGGAAGAACTGATTTTGGCTCACAGGGGACCCAGTCTTTCGTGGCAGGTAGGAGAGCAGCGTGGTTTGGGTTCCGTTTGTGGCTGCGGTGGCTGTGCCTTCTCACATCGTGCCAACCAGGAAACAGGACACTCAGGCCAAAAGTGGGGTAGGCCATATCCCCCAAAGCCCATCCACCAGCAACTCACTTTCCCCAGCTAGACCCTACCTCTGAATGTTCCACAGCTTCCCAAAACATGCCACCAGCTAGGGACCAAATGTTCAAACATACAAGCCCGTGAGGGCTAGTTTGCATTCAAACCATAACGTGCAGTATACAGGCCTGTGGACTACGGAGGATGTAAACGGCATGTGCCTAAGCCCAGGTTTGGGGAATGTTTCTACAGAATATGGAAACTAAGAGCTATGTCAGTGATCACAAACTACATTCTATAGTCACTATTATGTCATTGCCCCTGGATTGACAGATAAGAATATGAGCAATGTAAATGTATATTTGCTAAATTACATAAAAATATTTATGGAGTACTTATTATGACAGTCATATCATTCTATTTCAGTTATACATATATTGTCATCTCAATATCAATAAAATATTTACAATACCACTGTAACAACTTACTGTATCATGAGACCCACAGTTGTAAATAGAGCACTATTACCTCTTGTGGATCCCAGTGTAAGCAAAAGCAGTCAAACTTAAGCTAACAGATTGAATTGATGTTGGCATTAAGCCATGTGTCCAAGAAGATATCATTAAGAATTTTGTTATTAACACTTGAATTCTCCACCCAAATAGCAGCAATACACATAAAGGTCCCACTTATAAATAAAAACAATAAAGTAGCACTAATTTTTTTTCAAAACAAATTGTGGTGTTGAGTGAGAATGTAACCCAGGACCCTTTGCATATTAGGTGGGCAATCTGCCACTTACCTGTCCTCTAGTGACAATATGAGATTTTACAATAGAAGGTATGTGATTGCATATTTACTCAAGACAAGTTGATAGCTTAAAAAAAAAAAAAAAAAAAAAACAGGAAAAAATGTGATTGGCCTGCCAATCTGTACTGTAATTTTTAAAGCCTTCTGATTAGTAAATAAATGCTATAAATATTCATTTCATCAAACTGCATGTATTATTATAACAGGAAATATCACAAATACACATACCAGCCATGAAGATGAGTATATCTATTTTGAAATCCATGTCTTGCCTGCCATAGTTTATCAGAGTGGAGGGAGGGAGGTGCCTTCCTCACGAGTACAGTGTTCCCTCTAAAGTGTCCCTTGGATGATGGCCTTCTGTCTTTACTGATCACTTGCCATAGTAGGACAGCCCAATCTTTGTGGAACAATGATGCCTGTTTGAAAGGTCTTCCTTCTACTGAATTTGAATAGATCCTCGGGAACTCCCACCCACTGGCTCTTTCTCCCATCTAAGAAAAAGCTCTTCTCCTTTTTCATTAAGCTTATATTATCACCTTTAGCTGTGTGCAGGATAGTCTCCATTTCACACCTGTTATTCATCTCCCTTCCATCAACCAGAACCTCCCTTGAGCTCATGAACATGCCATGATCAGGACAGTCGATTGCATAGTTAGCCTGCTGCAAGAATCTTAGATGCTTGGGCTATGTGTATAGTTTTCCCATCAATCCTGGGGAAGGCTTTTATTTATGGACCTGTTGCCTTGTTTCAAGTGTCCCCCATTTCTTTCAGTTTTATGTAAAATATGATACCCAGAATTAACCAGAGTCTAAAAATGGTTTAATATCAGAGCACCAGATGCCTGGTGATTCCCTTATTCTGGATGATCTGTTTCTGGCATGGGAGCTACGTGTGGAGCACAGAACCAGAAACAACACAGTCCCAGGTTTTACATTTTGAATCTACCCTCCAAAGTGCCTCATCAGCTGTGGGTTTGATAAGCACGCCTTCTGTGTCTGTTTATAAATTGCTAGGGGAAATGCATAGATTGAGAGACAGCTTATTTTGAGTATCTCTTTGCAGTTTTTCAAGTGTTTGGGTGTTGTTGGGCCTCAAGTGTGTGTGAGTTGGAACCCTCTTCAAGACTGCCCTTATTTCTCCCTCATTATGATGGAATGGGTCTGAAAAGAGTGTTCAGCTTATGGCGTCACACAGGGTTTAGACGTCTTCACATTCTCCAGCTCCCAGGCTCTATTTGTCACTGTCCTTCACAGGATGACAGATGTTTTTAGAGCATTCCATCTTCTCTCCCATTTTAGACTTCCTTAGACTAGACAGTCTATGCCAGACTCCTGGTTCTGTAAATGCCACTTACCCACCATGGTCCTAATCGCTGGGTGCGAGAGGATCCTTGTGATGGCTCATCTTCATTGTCAAGTTGACTGAATTTGGAATCACCTAGGAGATGCACTTCAGGGCATGCTTGTGAGAGCTTTTCCAGAGAGGTCGAGCTGAGGAGGGAATACTCATCCTGAATGTGGGCATCACCATCCCATAGACTGGATTCTCACCATCCCATAGACTGGGTTCTCAGACTGAATAAAAAGGAATAAGGAAGGAAGTGAGCTGAGCAGAGCATTTCCTGCTGTCTGTGCCTGATCCATCAGATTGTGAACACACTCCCACAGCCGCAGCTGCAAGCCACTCCTGCTACTTCACTTTCCTAACCTTGGTGGACTGTGTCCTCAAGCCATGAGTCAAAATTCACCCTTCCTAAAGTAACTCTTGACAGGTATTTTTCCATGGCAACAAGAAAAGAAACCAGTGTAGTCCCCTCACCTTTACCTTCATTCCAAAGCACTTTCTATCCTCCTCCATATCACAGTGATTTCTGTGTAATTGCATGTTAACTTAGTATTCCCTCTGGCTATAGAGGACATGGAATCTTCTTAGGTTTAGGCACAAAATTGGCTCGTCATTTTGTGTCTTATAAGATGCCTGGCACATGACAAATATACCACAAGCATTATTCATGCTATCTCTTAGCTCTATTTTTATTATTTCATTAGAATAAATTCCTAGAAATGAAATGACAAAGCCCAAGGATATGAATCTTCTTTAGTCATTTGAATTCTAGTTTTGTTTATTTCCTATAGGATTTTAATGGTTTTCTATTTAAGATGTAATTATCCACTAACAAAATAATGTTATCTTTAACATAAAAACTTTTAATTATCACACTTCCCCAATTTCACTTACCTATTCTTTCTGTGAAAAGGGATTGAATTTTAGAAGTATTTATAATGTATACGATCATAAATTGTCCCACTGCTTTCATGTATAGAGAGACCTCAGAAATATTCCCAACCTGGTTTTTGGTTGTTTTTGTTGTTGTTGTTAGTTTGCTTGCATATTTGAGGAAGGGTCTCCCATTGCAGCCCGGGCTGGCCTTGAACTCTCAGCAATCTTTCTGCCTTAGCCTCGCAAGTGCTGGGATTTTAGACATGAACCACCACACTTGGATCCCTACCTGTTTTTAATATGGAACTCAATCATCCGGGACTTATCTAGGGGACAGTGCTACAGTTGGTTTGTGTTCTTTTCATGTTGAGCTCCTCACACCCCTTCTTGACTGAGAAGTTGGGAAAGAAGCAGGAGCTGCATAGGTGAGTGCTTTGACCTTGAAAGCCTCTCTGCCAGCAGTGAATCCATGCCTGACCTTGCTCCTGCTTTAGACATGTCTTTGGAGGACCCTCCTTGCCCTCTGACTTTCCTTGGTCTAAGTATCTGCTTCCATTTCCCAACTCTGTGCCCATAGAAACTTGGGCCGTGCTGTGATTCTTGGTCCTAGGTTATAGACACTTAATGCTCCATATGTGTCCCCACAGCACCCTTCAGGAGTTCTCCAGACACATTGCACATGCTCTCTGATGCGTCATTCTCCACTTTCTCATCCAGCTCCATCTTCCGTATGTCATCATGGTTTTACTTTTAAAGCCTGTATCTTTTACAAACAATGTCCTTCAAGGCCCATAGGATACACCTTATCTCAATTAGTTCAACCTTATCTTCTGTCTGCACTATTTAAAACTTTCTTTCTTGAGTTTGGGTTCCCTGTCTGGCTCTTTTTCAACTCCAAATATTCCAAGCAGTCACTGAAACAAAAGCCTTTGTGTGTGTGGAGGGGGAGGGAATTCTCACTGAAAACAAAACACACACACACACACAGCCACGAAGACCTTCAAGCCAATTTCTATGGCAAATGAGATGCAGTGTTTTCTCTCATCTTTCACACTTCAAGGAGAGCAGAGGGGATGTCCGAGGTGCATATACATTCTTGCTGATGGTTTGTATGTTTGTGTCCTGGGGATTCATACTTGACTCAGCCACCTTTACAGAATGTCTACATGGACATGTGTGCTGTGACTAAGAATTGCATGTATGACTTGAACATGTCACCCCTTCCCACATCTCATGTTTGCGTGGTCCTACACTTCATGTCTTAGGCAGACTCCATGTTGCTGCATACCCACATCTCCCACAGGGAGACCTTAGCGGTCTCCGCCATTGGGCAGCAGAACCAAAGGCCTCCAACACCCTTGGGTGGATAAAGTCCCTGATTATGTACAACCAGGGCTTTGTGAAGGGCTGACATTTGCTCAGTCACTGGGAACAGCCTCTCAAATGTCCCCCTGTGAGATCCAGCCTCTTCATCAGCCAGTATAAACACCTCGCGTGAGGGGCAGGAAGAAGAACCCATGGCTGTTTTGTTCAGTGAGTGTGCAGGGCGGGGGTACACAGTTGACCAAAATTTCTACCAAGCTGCAGTGGCTCTTTGTCACCCCTGAAGGTGGGCTTTGCCAGCTCCATTTTATAGATTGGACTGTGAGGCCCAACTTGTTGACATGAGTTGTGGAGTGTCCCACTTAGCTAGCAAGAGCTGAGGCCGGAACATGAACGCGCACAGCCCAGCCCGGGAGGGACAGTGAAGTAGGCACGGCCCTTGGCTCAGTGCGTCCCGGTCCCCTTGTGACTGGGGACTGGGAGTGACCATGTGCCCGCAGCTGTCTCCCTCAACTCCGCCAGCTGCAGAGAGCATCTGGCAGATCCACAGAATCTCCAGCGTGGTGACAAATTTCCCGCACTAGGACTGTTAGATGTTCTAGCAGGAGTGTCAGGGAGAGGTGACATCCTGCCTGGGGCGGCTGCCATCTGGGGCTAGGCAAACTCCCTGTGGCTGGGAGAAAGTGTGTGGATCATCAGAACTGGGCACTGAAGGATGAACGTGCGTTAGCATCTTTCCCATCTTTCCCTGAAACCTGATGATCAAGCCTCGGAACCCAGACATGTCAGGCTTTGTAACTGTAACTGCTTGGCCTGAATACACCTTGGTTTGAGCAGAATGCTAGGCTAACATGCTAGCAGTGGACTCTAAATGAAGATGGAGTCTTGTTTGCAGAAGCAGTGGCACAGCCCATGTGAGATAACCAAAAGACTGTTGTAGAGGTGTCCAGCCAGTCACAGTGGCAAATGGAAAGTGATGCCACCTGCCTGTAACCTGTAAGCCTTCACGGCTCCTGTCCACCACCCCATGCATGGCTTCATAGCTCTGTGCTCTCCAAGCTGATGTCCAAATGCATAACGTCGTTCCAGGCTCACGTGCTTAGATCTCCCAGTGTTTCCCTGACAGCACTTCCTCTGTGTTGGCTGCCAGATGCAAAGAGGTTGACTGTCTGCCTCGGCCCCTGGCTTGACGCAGACCGTAAAGCCCTTGGGTTTCTTGCATCCGAGATGCGCCTACTCAACATCTATACCAGCAGCTTGTCCTCCGCTGTAAAGGTGAAGCTTGCCAGTCCTTCCCCGTAGCCCATTGCTGACCTTCAGGTCAAGGTTATTCATCTGTGAGATCCCCAAGGCCATCTATGGGGTCTCTTGGTTGTACTCAACTCTTACTTGCCTGGATCCATGCTTTGCCATCTAAACATGAGGTCCAAAGCCTGGCTATGTGCTGCCGACCCTTCACCCAGCAGGATCATGTGGTGAGGATTCAAGTTGATTACCTCACAGGACTTGAGGCTTGAAGGTACACAGGCCACTGGATCCTTATAGCATCAGTATCAGAAACTAAAATTGTCTTCTCTCCTCAGACATGGCAGCCCTATGCTGTCCCCATGCCCTGAGGGTGACCCAAACCCTATGTCTTCTTTTCCTTCTAGATTATCAAGAAAACCTAATTTCCTTTTGCTGTAACTAAAGAGACAGCTGGGCACCCACAGTGTCATTAGAATGGGCTTGCCAGAAACCTCAGAGCCATACTGGCCCCATTACAACCCTCATCCAGATGCAAATGTGCACAAGATTCACCATGGCTGATCTCACTTCGATGTCACATTGCATGTCATGTTAATTCCTTTCTCAGCCACTTCGGAGCTTCCACCTCTGCTGCTGAATATGACAGCCTCCAACACCTGATAAACACAGAGGAGGCTCAGCCTTGCCAGTGGTCACAGAGCAAAACAGGGACAACATTAGTCTCTTTGAATGAATCTTCTAGTGGGCAGTACTTGTTAAACTCCTTTTTGTCCACTTGCATGTCGTTTTAATATAGTGATTCTTTTTTCCTTTATTAGTTATGTATGTACTCGGTGTGTAAACAGCACATCTTTAACCTCCTCCCTCTCCTCCCCCCTCTGAAGGGACCCTTCTCATTGGGGTTGCCAGTTATCCCCATGGGGACTGTGGATCGTGAATTGTGGGGCTAGTGATCAGTTATGGGAGAGAGGCAATGTCTCTATGTGCAAGGACCCAACTTGTGGTTCTAACAATCTTTCCACCCCATCTTCCACAAATTTCCCTGAGCCATGTTGGGTTCATTTTGGTCTACTTCATTGATGAGTCCTGGGAGCCTCTGTGTCTCTGTGTCTCTGGTTTGGTAGGAGTTGAGTGTTCTCTGTGTGTATCTCCTTCACCCTTGTGCTGGTACCAGGCTCACCAGGAAAGCAGCACTCCTGCTCATTTCCCCACTACCTCTATGGTTTCAGCTTGGGCCTGGTGAGGTGTGATGGGATGATTCTCTCCTGAGGATCTGCGTCCATCTGAAAAAAGAGAAGCAAATTCTCCAACGGAGAGTGAAGTGAGCTCCAAATAAATGCGATAACCATTATTAGTTTAGAGATAACTTAATTGGCTTAGGCCCTCTTGTAGCCCAAGACTGGTGGGAGCTTGATATTGGAGAGTGAACTCAGATTTTGGATATTATTCTAACTTGTTTCCCAGTTCCAGCTATGGGTTTTATTCTACTGAGTGGATCCATTAGCCAATCCAAGAGCAGTTGGTTACCCACCATGGCTGTGTGCCACTGCTGCACTTGGGTGAGCATCACGTCAGGTTGTTTGCTGTTGACTAGCTTAGACCATGAGTTGCTTGGACAGATGTTGGTCATTTCCCCCCAGTAACTCATGTAGCACCTTCTGGCAGTAAGCAAGCTGTCTGGGGTCTGGCTCTCTTCCAAATTCCAGCCAGGTCTCTCCATGTTCCATACCAACAGCATATAGTGTCTTCAGCAGTAGGGTCTTACCATTAACCTTTAGTGGGTCATCAAGTACTCTGACAGAAGTCTGTCTTCTTATGGGAAACCTTGTAGGTCTCTCTGATCAACAGCTCATTGTGGGTGTTAACTTCATCCTGGTTCTGGGAGTTACAGGCCAGCGCCAAGGGAAAAGAAGAAAAAGATGGGTAATACAAAATAAAAAGAGGGAAAAGAGAGAGAGGAACAGGAGAAGATTGAGGTTAGTCTTCATCATACCCTCTCCCAGGCTCTGTGATTCAGGTGTTCCCTCTAAGGACCTGAAGAAGTTTCAACCTTTTTAGTCTGTCTTTCAGGATATAGGATTTTATGGTACCAGTTCCATTTGGGTCCAGTTTTGTGACCCCCCCCCCACACACATACACCCTTACCCTCCCCTTCCACCCCACATTCCCTATTGTCCAGTCCTTGAGTTGCCTATTAGGTAAGTCAGCATCTTGGGCAGATCCAGGTTAGGAGCCACAGATGAGTGAGACCATGTGATGATTGATGGGCTAGGGGTGGGAGATGGTTCAATAGGCAGAGTGCTTGTGGTGAAAGTTTGAGGACATGAGTTCAGATCCCCAGCAACCTCAAAAGTGTAGGTGTGGTAGCATGTGTCTGCAATTGCAATTCTGGGGAAATGGAAACAAGAGGATCTCTAATGCTTCCTAGCTAGCTAGTCCATCCAAACTGGTGAGCTCCAGGTTTAATAAAAGACTATATCTCAAAAAAATAAAAGGTGGAGCGTGATCCAGGAAGACACCTGATGTTGACCTCTGGCCTCTACAAGCACATGATCTCATGCCAGCATGTGCACCCACACTTATACAAACATGCATACACCTATTCATGCACATCACACACACGGAAATAGACGTGAGCCACAGCTAAGTCAGACAGAGACAACTAAAATAAAAATGGACACTGTCCCTTTTGCCTTTAAATGTTAGGAGCAGAGGCCCTTTGTGCCCACTGCCATTAGATCAGCTATTTTTGTGGTACAGCTTAACAGTGGGAAGAATATATCCACATTCATTAAGTGGCCTGAAGTCCTTCATTATCTGTATGTGCTCTGTCCATGTGCTTTTGTGGATCTCTGTGCGCTGAACTCATCGATCTCTTCCTGGCTGTGGGATACTGTAAGATTGCTGAGATTTTGTGATCTTGCAAATTCTGAGTAACTAGATTGGTCCTTGGGTTTACTTTTTTTTTTTTTTTTTTCCAAAGGAGGAAACTGTAGTGGAGAAGAACAGTGAGGTGACACTCTTGAAATGACCCAGAAAGCTGGGGTTCCAACTATGACTTGTGCTGGGAAGTTGTAGTCACAGCCTTGGAATTTCCTTCAGAGCCAGGAAATAGCTGGGTCAGAGGTCAGATTGTAAGGTGCTGCTGTAATGCATCCGGCATCCTCAGGATGGCCCATGGTTTAAGGGGCCCCATAGTTAGGGAGGATGGAGAGTCTTCTTGTTTTAGATGCTACTGAAATCAAATTTTCTGTTTGGTGGTAGTTTTCAAAGACAATACCCCAGGTTGTCTAAAGACTACTGGTGATTTTCTTAAAGCAAACTTGCCTTGGAACTGCCAATTTCTTGGTTTTGTGTAATTTTCATGAGCCATGGATATTTCTTATTTTATTGTCTCATCAATTGATTGTCTCAAAACTGAATCTGAGTCACAACTTAGTAACTTTGCAAAAAGACAAAAACAAGTAGGTGTGTGCTAATTGGGTTAAAAAATGGTTTTTCAGCTGGGCGTGGTGGTGCACGCCTTCAATTCCAGCACTCAGGAGGAGGAGGTAGGAGGATCGCCATGAGTTTGAGGCCACCCTGAGACTACATAGTGAATTCCAGGTCAGCCTGGGCTAGAGTGAGACCCTACCTAGAAAAAAAGAAAAAGAAAGAGGTTTGTCAGGGGCTGGGAAGATGGCTCGGAGGGTAAGAGTGCATGAGGGACTGAGAGTGTCTGAAACTGCCCAAGTTCAACTCCCCAGCACCCATGTAAACAGTTGGGCGTGGCCATGTATGTCTGTACCTCCCAGGTTCGCAGAAGTATGGAGTGGAGACCAGAGAATTGCTGGGGCTCACTGACTGAAAATGTCACTTCCACGCTGAGGGAGAGACTCTATCTCAAGGACATGTGCAGATGAACAATACAGGGGGCAGGGGGGAGTCACCTGAAGTTCTGCTTTGGCCTCCATATGCACACAGAGAGGGCATGGCCATCCACATTCATATGTGTACATACCACACGTATCATACCACACACACACACACACACACACACAAATGTTTTTTCAGGCCTGTGAATATTGCCCTAAACAGCTGCCCTCCCACCACCCACCCTCACCCAGCTCCTCCATAACACTTTTAGTGTAAATCACTGTAAGAACCTGAGAAAGAAACAGTGACATGTATCGATTGGCTATGTTTGTAGCTTTCATTTTCAGCCACACATTTTTCCGAGTTCGGATTGCATTCCCCTCACATGATGGTGTGAGCATCTGCACAGCTGCGTTATATTGCTCACACATTGTCCCCCTCCGTGGATCTGGGGCTCCTTCTTCATACTCCTTCCTGCACAAGCACACACTACGGCGCATGGCTTTGTGTGGCAGGGCGAGAGAATGAGGAAGGAAAATGTCCAGGCTAAGCAAAGCAGAACTGGGGTACGCAGAGCAAAGGCCCTTGAAACTGGGATGTCTTCGCTTCATACTGGAAGAGAAAAACATTATTAATAAACTATCTTTGAGACTTTTCCCAACCTGGAATGTCTATACTGTCTTTAAGAAGAGACTTGTTGGGGGCTACAGACATAGTCTTGCCTCACAAGCACAAGGACCTGAGTTTGACCCTTAGAATCCACTTTAAAAACACGTAACCTCAGCACCAAGAGAGGCAGAGACCAGGGTCCCTGCGCTCATTGGCCAGTTAGTCTAGCCTTGCTGGCCAGCTGCAGGTCAATGACAGACCTTGTCTCAGAAAAGAAAAAGTGGGTAGCAATAATGAGAAACTACACTGGGGGTTGTCCTCTGGCCTACACGCACGCACGCACACATGCACACGCACACACACACGCGGGCATTAAACAAGCACTTGTCAGACCCTCAGTTCCACTGCCATCCGCGTCACCATGTGGAGGCAGCAGAGTGTTCCCAAAGTTGCCATTTGACCATTTCAAATCTGAACCTCAACCAGAAAAAGCAAATCTGTACCTTGAGCTGGGGACCCTAACTACTCCCTGTAGAATATCCTGAGCTCAGTATTTAGGGGTTGTCGTTGCTGGTGCATGGCTTGATTACTCGTGTTCATTCATCCCAAAGAGGAGACTCCACTGTCACCGTGGAGCAAGAATCCCTCTTACCATTGTGACTATGCCGGACGGCTGTACGCGTATACCCTCAGACACAGATAACTACGGCCCGGCCCTTTCTACACCGAAGCTTCCCTGGTCACTGCTGGTCACAGTCAGTCTCCCATTCATTCTGTTCACAGGGAAAGAAGGAGTCAGACACTCAGGGTTGAGTGTCCTGGCTAATGTACAATTGTAATTCTCATTTATAAAATGTTTAAAACAGAGGCCATGGAAGCAAACTTGCTGAGTAAGACTTCTGTCATCTCTATTAAGGAGGCCACCATCATTCTTTGTTTTTTTTTAGTTTTTCGAGGTATGGTCTCACTCTAGCCCAGGCTAACCTGGAATTCACTATGTAGTAGCAGTGGCCTGGAATTCACAGCAATCCTCCTACCTCTGCCTCCTGTGCTGGGATTAAAGGCGTGCGCCACCACACCCAGTGAGATAGTATCTTTTTTAACATGATTAGATACAGAGTAAGTCATTAAAAGTTACCTGTGTGGGGTGAGTAGAGAAGACCCACCCACCGTCCATAATCCTGCTACGTAGCATATCAACTCCTCTTAATTTTGCCTCCTGATCCCTGTCCATGTACAGGGCCGTTTTATTGGCTGCTTTCTGATACAGAGATCACTTCATATTTTTCTGTGCTCACATCCCTTCTTTATGCCTAGTCTTCGTGACTCAGCCTGGGCCTTCACAGCAAGTTGGAATACATTGGGACGGACACCTCACTTTCAAAATAACACTTTTCCGTATATCCCAAATGACGGAGCCCTTGGCAAGCCCCGTTGCTATAGCATTGTATTGCAGCGAGGCAATTTGTGGTTGGGATGTTAGCCAGCTGACATCTGTACGCAGCCTTGTTCTCCAAAGGATTTCCTTTGAGGGCGATGCCAGGGCTCCAATTGTGCCTGTGCAGCTGAAAATAAAATAAATAAATAAATAAAAAGGAAAGCTGTATTATTTTACAATTGTGAGTATTCAGAAGAAAATTTCAGTGTGCCTGGCAAGCGAAACAAAGCGACAGATGTCTGCTGTTTCTCTGAACACACCCACAAGGGCGAGCCTGTTCCTAGCGGAGAATGAGAAGCCCGTACTTCAGTTGCACTTGGGAATGGGGCGACAAGCAGGTACCCTTTCGAGAAGCGAGCCACAGCAGCGCCCACTCAAGAATGCTGTTCCTTCAAAGCCACAGCGACGCAAGCGTGAGTTTCTGAACTGACTCTTCTCTCTGCACCTTTTTCAGGGATATGATTTCTCTTTCCGAAAACAAGGCTTGGAGCACATTTGAAAAAAACACAGTAAATACTAACATCTTAATGACATACAGCCTACTTTCTTAAGCTGCTGGGCAGATACAATGACATTTGATTTTCAAGACTACTATTTTTTTTTCAAATGAAGATAAGACCCTCAGGGTAAAGATAAAGTATAAACCTCGTGTGCTTTAAAATATTTTGAGAGAGTACATTATCTCCTTTTAATGACTGTGATTAAAACTTTATTTGATACAGTAATGGCTTTCAGATAGCAGTTTATTTTTTACAGAATTTATTAGGAGTAAATAAGCAACTTGGAATCTTGTGCCTACCTTACTTGTTCTGTGTGCTAAAGCTCAAAACATGGTGTTTGAAGTTGCAAAGGACAAAATGACATTTATTTCTTGGAAAACCCTTCCTATCTTTGCTCCTTAGAGAATTTCTTGGGCCTGTATGTGATAAAAAAAAAAATTAAGAAATTCAAAATAGCATGCAAGAGGATTGTATTACTTTCCTTCCTTGAACTTGTACTCTGTTAATATTTTTAATGAGAGCTGAAATTTCGTCATTCTAAAATTTTATCTAAAGTGGCCATGTGATTGCCATGAACTTTCCTCTTGGAATGTGAAATAATGTTTTTATATGTTACTATTTATTTATTTATTTGAGAGGGGTTGCAGAGAGGGAGAAAGAATGGGCATGCCAGGGCCTCTAGCCGCTGCAAACAAACTCCAGACACATGTGCCACTTTGTCCATGTGGCTTTATGAGAGTACTGGGGAATGAAACCCAGGTCCTTTGGCTTTGCAGGAAAGCCCCTTAACCACTGAGCCATCTTCCCAGGCCCTCAGATTAACATTTTTGGTGTGCCTCTGTTTTGATGAAGAAATGATTTCTAAATGTTGGCATGACAGCATAGATTTCAATTTAATTTAAAATTATAATGACTAATTGAATTTGGTAGGGGAATTATTGGAATTGTGTAGAGGGATCTGTGTTTTGGTTGGTTTAATCCTTGGGAGGTACGAGCCTACCATGGCATGTGTCGGAGCTCACTTTCCACCTTGTTTGAGGCAAGGCGTCAGGCTAGCTGACCCACACGCTTTCAGGAATTCTGCCTCCACCTCTCATCTCGCCATAAGCACACTGGGACTGCAGCTACCCCAGTGTCCAGCTTTCCATGAGTTCTAGAGATCTGAACTCACGTCATTACACTTAACACGGCAAGTGCTTTATCCATTCAGCCATCTCCCCAGCCCCAAGGAAGTGGCCTCAGCTGGACAGGCTGCCTACTGTTAGCCCCGTTGACAGATTCTCAAGCCTGTTTTCCTACTAAAGTACATAATTCTGCAGGTGACTTCAAAGAGGAAGGACTTCACATCAACCCATCTCATGTCTAAAGCCACCTGATTAGGCTTGCATGTCCGAAACGGCTGAAATTGTTCCCAATTTTTAGTTTATTTTAATCCCTTCATTAGTTTATATTAAACCTGACTGCTAAGTCATCTTGATAACTCATAATCCAAAGCAGTTTGAAATTAGGCCCATCCAGGCTGGATGGATGGATTAGCTATTAAGTCATTTGCCTGAAAAGCCAAAGGACACAGGTTCAATTCCCCAGGACCCACGTTAGCCAGATACACAAGGGGGCACATGCGTCTTGAGTTTGTTTGCAGTGGCTGGAGGCCCTGGCATGCTCATTCTCTATCTAGCTCCCTCTTTCTCTGTCAAATAAATAAACCAAAATACAAAAGATGTATATTAAAAAGTAAAAAAAGACTAGGCCCATTCAAGAGGCCATGCTATTTGATTTGAATTTCCAAAGTAGGGGTTGGGATTGGGTGTCCACCAGGCCCTAGGAATCCATCTCTCTCTGGCTGCTCAGCACTGGGATGATAAGCCTGAATCCCCACAGCAGGCTTTTCTATGTGGGATCTGACGATTCTGGCTTGATGGAGTAAGGTGGATGGCTTCTCTGAAGGCAGAAGGAAGGAATTTTCTCATCGGAGTCCATGACACCTTTAGACTTGCCCATCAGACAATTCCTGGTAAATACCGTCTCCCCTGGAGAAGGCCCTTGAAAGAAGCTGTCTGAGGGCTGTGGGGTGAGCAAAGTTAGCTCTGTCTGTGTGCATCCTTGCAGCTGCTCACTGGGCGCGGGGAGGACTTCAGTGGAAGCTGCAGGTTGATGGGGAGGACGGAGCTGGAGGAGCCGTATGCACCATTGGACCCAAGCAGTGGTGTTGGATGCAATAGAAAGAGCTGATTACTACATTCTCCGCAGATGATTTCCTTCAGTATCCCATGTAAAACCTAGTCATTATTAACTTATATAAACATGCAATCAATCGCATGGTATCACAACAAAAGTCAAAGTGAAAGACCCTCGATTCGACTATACGTGACTATTAATCTGTGTGTATGGATCTGACGCTGGAGACACTATTGACATTCTCGCCACCATCGGTTAGCATTACGGGTAAAGGTAGCAGGCAGGTCACGGTGGGAGCTGCAGTCGGCTGACGTCTCGGAGGAGCCCTGCTTCTTCAGAGGACCTCCTTGAGGGGAGGCCAGCACCCCAGCCAGCATCACAAATGCAGGAACTGTCCATGCAGAAAGCCACTTATTAAACCTTCACCCAACTTAACCTTTTGTGTTTTATATGGGAGACCAGTGTCAGGCCTTTGCCTGGGACTAGGGACAGAATAAATAGCTGACACAAACAACTTGCAGGAAGGGACAGTCATCTTAGCTTAGGTTTCAAAGGGTTCAGTTCTTGGTGCCTTGGTCCCAGGAGATTTGTCAGAACAACATGGAGATGGGACTATGTGGTGGAAAAGACCTGTTCTTTGCTTCGTGTGTCTGTGTGTGTATGTGCGTGTGTGTGCGTGTGTGTGTGTGTGTGTGATGTGTGTATGTGTGTGTTCATGTGGGTGCTCCTACATGTGTCTGTGTGTGTGTGTGTGTGTGTGGTGTGTGTGTATGTGTGTATGTGTGTGTTCATGTGGGTGCTCCTACATGTGTCTGTGTGTGTGTGTGTGTGTGTGTGTGTGTGTGTGTGTGTGTTCATGTGGGTGCTCCTACATGTGTCTGTGTCTGTGTGTGTGTGTTCATGTGGGTGCTCCTACATGTGTCTGTGTGTGTGTGTGTGTGTGTGTGTGTGTGTGTGTATGTGTGTGTTCATGTGGGTGCTCCTACATGTGTCTGTCTGTGTGTGTGTGTGTGTGTGTGTACAGGCCAGAGGACATCCTCAGGTGTTAATCCTTAGGCATCACATCACCTTTTGTGAGACAAGAGCTCTCATTGGCCTGGAGCTTGTGAACTAAGCTACACTGACTATTCAACAGGCCACAGGGATCCGTATCTCTCTGGCCTCTCAGCACTGGGATTATAAGCACGAGAGCCCACACCAGGCTTTCGTGTGTGGGTTCTGAGGACTGAACTCAGGTCTTCACGTTTGCAAGGCAAACACTTGACCTATTGAGTTCTCTCCCCAGCTCCTGAGTTTTACTTCTTGTAGGACAGAAGGAATGCCAACGCACTACTGTAGTTTTCCTTTGCACCTCTTTTATTCCATCTTGACCCCCAGCCCATAGGAGGGCGCCAGCCACATCCAGGGTGAGTCTTCACCCCTCGGTGAATCATCCTGGACACGTCTTCACAGCACACACAGAGGTGCACCTCACCAGTTTCCTAGGTGGTTCTTGATCCAGTCAGGTTGGCAGGAACAAGCAACCATCACAAGAAGAGATGAGCACAGACCTTCTGTTAGTAGCTGGCAGGGTTAGAACCAAACGCGTATGCTCATCTTCAGTGTCTGCTTTTTCTGTTTCACTGCTCAGAGCCAGCAGTCCTGAAAGGCAGGAGGGAACAAGGGTCAGGATTATCTGTAGACACTTATCTCCAAGCCTCTTGTGTAATTGGCTAAAGCATGGCAGAGTCTCAGGTCAGATGTGAGAAGAGACACTTAGCTAAGATGGGAATAAATTCAGCTGTCAAATGAGTGGCCCTCTGCTCTTTAGGGGTCAGGAAGACAGACGCTGAAGATCCCAAGCTCTGTCCCTCATTCATGGCGACAGTGACTGATGAAGAATGAATGACAACTGGATGTTACAGAAGTTTTTAGTAGTTCCTTGTAGTTCTTCCACAGAAATGTAGACACCATGAAGACAGAAGCCTTCTCTTGTGAGACACTGTCCCCCAACACCCAGCATAGCACCACTACACAGAGAGTGCTCCTTAAAAGTGTTTTCTTTTTGGTTTTTCGAGGTAGGGTCTCACTCTAGGCTGACGACCTGGAATTCACTGTGTAGTCTCAGGGTGGCCTCGAACTCACGGCAATATTCCTACTTCTGCCTCCCAAGTGCTGGGATTAAAGGCGTGTGCCACCACGCCCGGCTTTTTATTTTATTATTTAACTTAATCCTTATTTGAAGGAGCAATAGGCAGATAGAGAATGGGTGTGTCAGGCCCTCCAACTACTGCAAATGAACTCCAGACGAATGTGCCACCTTGTTCATCTGACTTACATGTGTCCTGAGAAATTGAACGTGAGTCCGTTGGCTTTGGAGGCAGGCAAGCACCTCAACCACTAAGCCGTCTCTCCAGCCCCTTAAATGTGTTGTTATTTGTTTGTTTGTTTGTTTTTGGAAGCAATAGCAATCTAGCCACTTCTAACACAGGGCCAAATCCCACAGGGGAAATGTCACCCTGGGGATGATGCCTGGAAGAGTTTATTCCAGGAGCCTGCTACGCCTTTCCTGACTTCTGGACTGTCAGTGACCACTGTTCTCTTTTCCCACAGATGACGGAGGGCCGTCGATGTCAAGTCCATCTCCTAGATGACCGGAAGTTGGAACTCCTAGTACAGGTAAATCCCCTGCGTCAACATTCCGAGTTCCTTCTGTGACTAGCAAGATGCAGAGAGGATTCAGTGGGGGTTGGGGACAAGGGTGGCCATTGGGTTTTGATCTCTATTTATTAAAATCTGTGGGACAATGGCTGGGACACAACTGGTACTGCGTGTGCATGTGCGTACTATTTTTGCTCATTCTGATTCTGTGTATTCCATGCCTCAGGCGTTCAAGGCCAGATGTATATCTAACCTATTGTTATGAATGTCTAGAGAAGGAAATACCACAAGTGCCATTAGCAAGGATTTAACTGCTATGTAACCTATGCCACTCCCGCTGTAACTAAAGTGGTGTGCTGCTTCCGCTCAGAGGGGAAGACAGCTGCTTCTTTGCAAATTCAGCTTTCACGGTGTGTGAGAAGAGGGAAAGCATCTTTGTGCTCCGTGTGTCCCCTAAGGGCTCAGGGGCTCCCTTCCCACTTTATCCCGTGGGTTGATGTTGCCAGTAATGGTGAACATCTGGAAAAACAGAGAGAAATCAACACATCCCCAAACTGAGAGCACATAGGTCAAAAAGTCACAGTCATAAGAACGCCAGGCCCTCATCTTCGTCACCTTGCTGGTGGAAAGACCATCGTTTTCCCCTTTGTCCAAGGAATCAAGGCATTTCCAAACCTGCTTTAAAGACCTTGAAAATGTGTTGCCCAACTCCAACTTTGGTCACTCATTGTCTGTCTCGGGTTAGGGTGGTGTGTCTCCCCTTCCATGTTATTTACACACACACACACACACGTATGTAGATCAGGCTAGTCTTGAACTTGTGGCAAACTTCCCACCTCAGCTTCCCAAGTGCCGAGATCACAGACATGAGGTCCCATGCTCACCACTCCATGACATTTTCCCAACAAGATGCAACAAGAGGCAGGGACATGCCCACATGCTCATTCCCAGCGAAGTGACCCACCTGCAGACTCGCTGACTGCATATCAAAATGTTCCAGTTGAAAACTTCAAGAGTTGATACATTCCATGGGCATCAGATTATGAATGCAATGTATGAAATAGAGAAAACTGGGAAAGACGCACCATCACATCTGGCAAATACAACTCTATTCTCATGCGGGTGGATTTCTTTCCAGCATTTTTCATATTTACAGTTTTTCATGGTTGCAGTCATAATGTATTCTTAATGCTACACGTTTAAGTTTTCCATGTTACATTGTCTCTCACTAGCATGTCCTAAATTGCCATAAATTCTCATCTTTGTTAAATGCTGTTTAAATTCCAGAAGTGGTTATACTATCATTATTGAATCATTCACTCACTTGGGCATATTCAAGGCTTTTGTTTCCCCTCTTGCAATTTTTCCAGTATTACAAATAAATGCTATGATTACCTTCTCATCACGTGTAGAAATTTCCCAGGTTATGTGTGCATCAAGCTAAATTCCATAGCCGATAGCCGTGTTAAAGTCATCTTGTGGTTTGCATGTGAGTGAGTGAGGTAATCAGTGTCAGGGTGAAGGAGATAGACCCTGAGGACACTCGACACATTCCAAAGCAGAGATCCAGAGGCTCCTGAGAGCTCATCACTGAAGTAGACTTAAAACTCACCCACCACAGCTCAGGGAACTTTGCATAAGAGGGGGCAGAAAGATTATAAGAGTCACAGGTTATGACATCATACCCAGAGGCATCCCCTCCCCCCAAAAAGTAACCGACTGCTGCTCCCACAATGCATAACCCAAACCCCGTGGGGAATACCTGCAACCCCACTGGGGGTCCCCAGTGGAATGGGGGCAGGGACAAGGGAAAAGAGGGTAGCAACACATACAAAATATATTTTTAATAATAATAATAATAAAGAAAAAATAAAATTATAGCACAAAAAAATGAGAATGGGGCTGGAAAGATGGCTCAGAGGTTAAGGTACCTGCCTGAAAAGCATAACACCCCAAGTTCAATTCCCCAATACCCAGATAAAGCCAGGTGTACAAAGTGGCACATGCATCTGGAGTTCATTTGCAGTGGCTAGAAGCCCTGGAGTGCTCATTCTTTCTCTCTTCACCCCCCCCTCCCCACATTCTCTCTCTGTGCTTGCAAATGAATGAATAAAAATATTTTTTAAAAAGAGAATAAAGAAGCCAGGTGTGGTGGTACATGCCTTTAATCCCAGCACTTGGGAGGCAGAGGTAGGAGGATCGCCGTGAGTTTGAGGCCACCTTGAGACAGCATAGTGAATTTCAGGTCAGCCTGAGCTAAATGAGACTCTGCCTTGGGAGAAAAAGAAAGGAAGGAAGGAAGGGGAAAATGTAAGTGAGAGCAAGATCTTTCAGTTAAACAATATTTCATGCCCTGAATTGCTAGAAATCAATGGAGAAGGGCTTGGAAGATGGCTCATTTAATGAAGTACTTACTTTGCAAGCATGAAGGCCTGAGTTCAATCCCCAGAACCCACATAAAAAAAAAAGTCAGGGCATGGTGTTATATGCTTATAATGTCCCTCCTGAGTCTGGGACTTTACCAGAGTTTCTTTCTTATGATAAAGGCCACATCTCATTGTCATTGCTTGGGTACTTGTCACCATTTCCCAAAGCCTCTAACAATTTGATGATTGCATCTGCTTATCCCCACTTGCATACCCCAATACCCAGCCTGATGTCTGGTACATGATATCACTAAAATACACTTTCTGAATGAAAGAATATATTGAGTCAGATGCATTAGTATTGCTTCCTGGAAGGGCTTCTTGCCTAAATCCCAACTGCTTGAACAGAGGACTTGGTCTGGCACATACAAATATTTTAAACTCCCTTGCAGAGTGGGCTTCAGCAAAATTGGGAGAGATGGGGTTAAAATACGTGAAATGTGTTCTTTTCTACAAAGTTCTATCTTTCAGCAACATGAGGCAGAAACCTTTCTTAAGTTAGTTCTATTATTAAGCTCTTAAAGACCTATCTCTAGGTTTTATTTATTTATTAATTCATTTATTTGAGAGAGAGAAAGAGGCAAATAGAGAGAGAAAGAGAATGGGTACACCAGGACCTCCAGCTGCTGCAAACAAACTCCAGATGCGTGTGTCACCTTGTGCACCTGGCTTATGTGGGTCCTGGGGAATGGAAGCTGGGTCCTTTGGCTTTGCAGGGAAGTGCCTTGATTGCTAAGCCATCCTTCCAGCCCCATCTCCAGGCTTTACATGGTACAAAACATTTTGACCCCATACCATTGTGTTTTTAGTACTAGTTTTTAAAGTTGCTTACAAAATAATAGGTTTCATTATAACTTTGTGTGTGTGTGTGTGTGTGTGTGTGTGTGTGTGTGTGTGTGTGTGTGGTGTGTGTGGCATACGCACATGTATGTACAAATGCAGAGGCCAAAGGAGGATGTCACATGTCCTCTTCTCTTGCTTTCTGACTTACTTTCTTGAGACAGGATCTCTCACTAACTCTGAAGGTCATGCCATTTTACACCTAGATTGGCTGAATTGGCAAACCTCCTGTTTCTGCACAGCTCAGGGCTGTGAGCGTGTGTGGTCACGCCAGGCTTTTTATGTGAGTGCTGGGGACTGAATTCAGGTCCTTATGCTTGTGCATCAAGTCCTCTTACCTGCTGAGCTGTCTCCCCAGCCGCACGATGACATTTTTATACACAAATATCACTGGACGAGGGAGCGCTCATATTATCCTCCCTAACCCTCCTCCTTCTTCACAGCAGTCCCCTTCCTCCTCCCAAGTAATCCATCTTTTTTTTTTAATTTTTTATTTATTTATTTGAGAGCAACAGACACAGAGAGAAAGACAGATAGAGGGAGAGAGAGAATGGGCGCGTCAGGGCTTCCAGCCTCTGCAAACGAACTCCAGACACGTGCGCCCCCTTGTGCATCTGGCTAACGTGGGACCTGGGGAACTGAGCCTCGAACCGGGGTCCTTAGGCTTCACAGGCAAGCGCTTAACCACTAAGCCATCTCTCCAGCCCCCAAGTAATCCATCTTATGCTGTGTATGTGCAAATATTCTATTAAATCTAGATTCCACATATGAGAGACAACATGCAATATTTGCTTGCTTCCCCACCTCCCTTCCCCTCTCTTTCTTCCCATTTCTCCACACTTCAGACCACTCCTCCCTGGCCATAATCTTGTACTTTCATGTCTTTGACCTTAAATCTAGATTCTGCATATGACTGAAAACACCTGGTGTTTGTCATCTTCGAGTCTAACTTATTTTACTTAACTGGTCTCCAGTTCCATCCATTTTCTTGCAAGGGATATAATTTCATTCTTCTTTGTGGCTGGATTAAACTTCATTTTGTGTATCTCGTATTTCCTGTATCCATTCCTCTGGTGACGGGCGCAGAGGCAGGCTCCATACCTTGGCCATTGTGAAAACTGCTGTGGTAAGCTTGGATGTACAAGCTTTTCTTAGCCCATGTATTTCTACAGTATGCTGACTTAAATTGCCTTAGCATCTAGAGTGATAATGCTCACATTCATTTACACATTAATCAACAAAAAATTTAAGTATTGAAAAGTGTCGTTATTGTAATTATTGTTGTTAAGAACAATTTCAGAGCATCTGTCATGATCTTGGGACTAAGAAATACCTTTCACAGCCTTTTTGCGTGGAGATACAGAAGTAGGGGACGGGGTAAAGAGCCTTTGCAGCCCATGTTTTCCTAACATGCTTTGCGAGATGAGGAAGCGGAGTTACAGGAAGTGCTTGTCTGTGCAGAGAGGCACATGAGTTGTCATAAGTTGACCAATCAAGTCACTCATGAGAAATGACAGAAGTGTCACTTGAGTATGCAGCTACTAATGATTAGGGGAGGAGCCTCACCTAAGGCTGCACCTCAAATCCTCAGAATCAAGGAAACTTCTAACATAACTGTTAGAAGGGTAAGGTGACTCATTTCAACAGCTCTCTCTCTGTCTATCACCTCAGGAAGTCAAAAAAAATGCTTTCTGTGGCGGATTCTGGGAATCAGGCAAGAGCACAGATACTTTCAGGCAGTGGTGCAAAGTTGACCACAATAAGCATAACAGTTCTCTGGGCTACAGAGAAAAATGGCCACAGTTCTTTTTATCTCCCCCCACCCCCGACAGGGTAGCCTCGAACTTACTGCCATCCTCCTACCTCTGCCTCCCAAGTGCTGGAATTAAAGGCATGCACCACCATGTCCAGCAAAAATGGCCAAAATTCTAACATTGGATTTTTACCCTAATATGCACTTTGAGATTACTGTATGAAATCTGTACTTGCAGAATCCAGTTGCTCCCAGTATATGACACATTACCCCACTGGGAAAGAGTAGAAGATCAAAAGCACTAGCTACAAATTACTCTGAAATCCACATGCAATTTTCTGGCACCCATATCACTGCTATGTAGTTCTTTATGTCCTTGAATCCCTCTAAGAACAGGTGGGCCTCAAAAATAGTTTTAAGGGGCTGGAGAGATGGCTTAGCAGTTAAGGCACTTGCCTGCAAAGCCAAAGGACCTTGGTTCAATTCCCCAGGACCCACATTAGCCAGATGTAAAAGGGGGTACACGCGTCTGGAGTTCGTTTACAGGGCTGCCCTGGCGCACCCATTCTCTCTCTGTCTCTCTACCTGCCTATTTCTGTCTCTCTCTCTCTCTCTCTCTCTCTCTCTCTCTCTCTCTCTCTCTCTCTCTCTCTCTCTCTCTCTAATAAGTAAATAAAAATAAAGTATTTAAAAAAATAGTTTTGAGGTTGGGTGTACTGGTGGACACCTTAAATCCCAGCCTCGGGAGGCAGAGGTAGAAGGATTCCTATGAGTCAAGGCCAGTTTAGGACTATAGAGTGAGTGCCAGGTCAGCCTGGGCTACACTGAGACCCTATCTCAAAAGAAAAGGACATCTGAAAGATATCATGAGTCTTCAGCCACATACGATAGTTATGTGCAGGTGGCATGACCAGGTCTCATTCCAGTCTAACCTGCAGTTTCTTTGCTCTGTCAACCAAAACTGTCCCCAGCAGTGAGAGGTTCACTCAAAATGCCTCATCACAGTGAGAAGCCACCATCATCTTGCCTCAGTCAGCCTTCTTTTGAACCTTCCATAGGCAGAGATGGAACATAGCATGCCTTGAACATCAGTGAAACTTCTCAAATCTTGTCTTATTGTTGTCATTCCTTTAAGATTCTTTTATTTTATGTTTTCTGATCTGAATACCTATTTGGAAGGAGATTCTGGAAAGAAAAGACAGGGAGCTCAGCATGGTGGCACAAGCCTGGAATCCCGGTGCTCCAGGCGGGAGAGGCTGGACGATCAATCCCAGTTCACACCAGTATGGTGCACATAGAGAGCTCCAGCAGGCCAGCCTTGGATTCCTAGCAAGTTCCCAGCTTTACACAGAACAATGAAGGTGATGGGTGGGGGATGTTTAGTGGTAGTGAGGATAATTGAAGGGAGACTTAGGACGTCCATACACTGAGAGTCAATAGACCGAACACGGGAAGCTGTTCCTAGGAAAGGTGTTAGACCTTTTTCCTCAAGTTTTCTAAAAATATAATTTTCACTAGAATGGAATGGAAGAGGTGTGGTTCTTGGGAAGCTCAGGAAGTCTGGCAGGAAGACAAGCCAGTTTGAAAAAACAGGCATCTGCCTTCTGCTCAGACCCCCGCCTTTCTCTGTTCTTCCCATCACTTTAAAGGAGGACAAACTAAGCTCCGCCGGCAGAATTGCTTCTCTCTGGCAACAATGACTTGCACACCTCTAGCCCAGTCTCACCCCCACCGGCCACGTTCCCACCTTTGCCGAGGAAGTCGCCGTGGGATCGAGACAACATTTTAAGTACAGGTTCTCCAAAGATGGCCGTGTCTGTCCCCTCTGGCCTGGTTTCTCAGTGGCCACAGGCAGGACCTTTGTAACTGCCAGCTTCTAATGCAATAGAGAGAAATAAACCTTCCCACAGTTCTGAGAAACAGATGAAACTTTAGTGAATGTTTCCCAAGATGATTCACATGATAATTAGATGGCTGCTGTAATTACTTGGTGCCCTGATTCCAAAAAGACCTTTGGGGCATAAACTTCCAGAAAGGCCGAAACTGCATTATGTGGGATAGCAGCCACCAGCCACAGGTGGCCAGTGAACTGTCCAGATGAGGCTCATTGCCAATTAGGGTATGTTGTGTGTATAAAATACACACTCAAGTTTAAAGATTTCATTTAAAAAAGAAAAGTGCCTTATTGATGACAGTTGCATTGACTTCATGTTGAAATGATAGTATTTGGGCTATATTAGGTTGAAGAAAAAATATATTTCAGTTAACTCACCTGTTTGTTTTGCTATTTCAATGTGGCTGTATTTTAAGATTAAGACTACTGTGGTGGTACACACCTGTAATCCTAGCATTTAGGAGGCTGAGGCAGGAGGATCATGAATTTGAGGCCCAGTTACATAATTACTTCAAGGCCAGCCTAAGCTACATAGTAAGGCTCTGTCAAAAATGTCAAATTTTAGGTCAGGTGGGGTGTCACACTCCTTTCATTCCAGCACAATGGAGGCAGAGGTAGGAAGATTGCTGTGAGGTCAGGCCAGCCAGAGACTACATAGTGACCTCCAGATCAGCCTGGACTAGAGTGAGACCTTCCCTTGAAAAACAAAACAAAGCAAAAAAGTCAAGTTTGGGGCTGAAGAGATAACACAGAATTTAAGGCATTTGTCTGCAAAGTCTAAACAACCCAGGTTTGACTCCTCAGTGCCCATATAATGCCAAATGCACAATATGGTAAATGCATCTGCAATTCATTTGCAGCTGGAGACCCTGCTTCACCCATTCTGTCTCTCTGCTTGCAAATTTTAAAAAAGATAGAAAATTTTTGAAAGTCAGGTTTTCAATGTAGCTGTGGATCATATTATATTGTGGTTGGATGGCTATCTCTAGAGGATAAACAAATTAGTCCAAACAAGAAAAAAGTGTGAGCATAATAGAATTATCTAGGGTTATCCAGATTCACACCGGTTGTTTAGCACAGCAATGGTCATGGTTTCTAGCCCTTTTGGAAGTCTGTATGGAGCACATCTGATTTAACCCTTGTAATACCAGAAAAGTAGATGCTCTGTCAGATAAGCACCAGGAATTCAAAAAGGGTCATTGGCTCGTCGTCACGGCACAGATAGAGCTCAAGGCTTCTGATCTTATGTCCACTCATCACTGTGCCGTAACAAGTCTCCCCAAGCCATCGACAACCTGAGACCTCACTGAGGCTGCCTCACTGCTCCCTCACCAGCACCCTAAGGCCGGAATGTAAGGACGGGGAACCTTATCTCACGTCCGCACCTGGAGGCCGGTTCCCCTGACCAGTCCTTTCTTTGAACTCAGTTCTTAATGGAGCTAGTAAAGATTTCTACATTTAAGGCTTGAAGGTGAAGAATTTTTACATCAGGGGAAGCCTCACTTTCTCTTTACGCGCAGTAGATGAGCTCATTATTGCCCTCCGTCACTTTTCTCTGTCTGACCAACATACTGTGTATACTAGTCTCAAAGGTGAAGGAAGCTGATACAGGCTTTGAAGAAAGTAGCACTGTACGCAACATCAATGCTGCGGTCTGCCATGGCATAGAAAAGAAACCACGTATGACTTAGAAAAATAATCTAGGGACTGGAGAGATGGCTTATTGGGCAAAGTAAGTGCTTGTTGTACAAACACGAGAAACTGAGTTTTGATCTCCAGTGTCCACATAAAAGCTAGGTGTGGCAGGGCGTGCTTGTAATCCCAGCACTGAGGAGGCCTGGACAGGAGTTCATCTAGGTGAATCAGTGAGCTCTCAAAAACCCATAAAGCGAGTGACTGTGGGGTGATGCCACCAGCAAGTGGTACAGTGTGCTGGAGACACGGCTCCCGTGAACCATCCCCTCTGCTGAGGTGGGTTTCCTGCAGCTGCCTGAGTCGAGTCAGCAGTGAGAGGTTGTTACCTGGGATAGGGTTGGACTTCTGGTGTGGCTGTTTGTGCTTGAGTCATCAATTGCTCATTTCAGAAACCCCTCATCCTGTTCTGTAAGTAACCCCAATAAACTCATTGGTTCACAAAAACGAAAGAAAGGAAGGAAGGAAGCAAGCAAGCAAGCAGAATAAAAGAAGGAAGGAAGGAAGGAGAAAGGGAAAAGAAAGGAAGGATGCACAGCCTCTGGCCTACAAACACACATGTGCCCACATATATATGAACATGCATATCCAAGCACACACTACGTACACACATGAAAAAATAGAGCTCCAAGCCGGGCATGGTGGTGCACGCCTTTAATCCCAGCACTCGGGAGGCAGAGGTAGGAGGATCGCCGTGAGTTCGAGGCCACCCTGAGACTACAGAGTGAATTCCAGGTCAGCCTGGGCTAGAGTGAGACCCTACCTCTTAAAAACAAAAAAGTAGAACTCCAGTAGTTCTACAGAGAATCAATGAACAGACTTGGGCTTTCTCCATGTGGCCGCAACCACGTACACACTCATCATCACATCTCCTCAGCCATTTCATGGTTAATAATATTATTTTGTAAAATGTGCAGAGAATTGGCTCCTACCAAGTAAGCCAGGAATTCCCCCAAAATACATGTTGCCAAGAAAAGAAGATAGAATTGATTCCGTGTCTTCTCAGCTAAGCTCGGCAGGCAGGTGGCATCTTCTGATTGGCTGGCCGGACCATCTGCTAAGGCCTGGTCCATATCTACCATCTGCTTCCTTTACACTCAGTTTACTCAGAGTTTCTAGCTCAACCAAGAGCTAGGAACAGAGAGAGCAGAAGCTAGGAGCAGATAGGGGGACTCGATGTTAAGAACCTTCTGTCCTGGACCTCCCAAGCCATCAGCCACCTCAACATCAAGAGCCGGGGGTGGGACATGGACAGCATCTCGGTGGGCTGACCTCAGACTTCAGTGTGACTGCCGTCATCGTTCGGTAGGCTTCTCTTGCAAAGCTGGGAACACCACCAAATGAGCAAAACAGATGTCTTTCCAGACCCTGGGGGTAGCCAATAATATTTAACATTTAAAGGCACATGGCGAAGCAAATAAATGTGAAGATAAGAGTATAGTCAGCTGACGGGCTGGTCGGTCCATGTGTCAGCAACGCTCCTTTCATGGTGTGGAGGAATAAAACATGGTTCTCTTTGGAGGAGGAGCATAGGGATGCTGTCCCTGTCCCTTCTGCAAGCAAAGGCTTTTTTTTTGGTGGGGGGATATAGTAAAGTTGGTGAGCGTCTCTTCTATGCAGAGTGAAAACAAAGACAAAACCCAGTCTCCCTGGGGAGATGTGACAAAGGGCCAAGTGGCAGGATATAGTAGATTGATGCTACCATCTGGGGACCGTCTCACACACATGGCTCCGGAGCCAGACAGCTCAGCCAAGCACAGGACAGGGCAAGGAGGCGCAGACGCCATCTCCGCATCTCCAGCTCCTAGGCTGCCCTGGCTAGGCTGCTGGTTGCCTAGCAACACCTCTTCATTGCTCCCCTCCCCCACACCCTCCTGCTTCCCCGTTTTCTGAGCCCCATTCCCCCCCTGAGGCTAATTTTAACTTGTTTTAAAATGCACTCATTAGAAGCCCTATAAATTGCCAATATTTGGCCAACTTTGTCCTCCAAAAAGGACAATGTCATCTGGCTTTAATGGCAATGTTGAAGGGAGAGGGGGAGGGGAGAAACACAGTGCCCTCATTCTTCCAGGGATGGGTAGCACTCCAGAAAGTTCTGTGTGCTATTTTGATTTTTTTTTTTTTTTTTTTTTTGGTTTTACTGTTCAGTTCTGGTTCTCCATGATCTTTTTTTTTAATAAAACCGTTTCTACAGATCCTCTTAGGCAGCACTGTAGAGAAGTGAAGAGCTAAGGGCTCTGTGGAGAGCTTTGGGGAGACTTCCTCTTGTCTCTGTGCTAAAGAGCCACTGAGAAGGGAGAGGCTGATGCAAACAAACTCAGCCCACACTTCAGCAAAATGTGAGTTCTGTGTGGAAGTGGTAGGGGAAAGCCTCGTGTAAACACACCTACACACACACACACACACACACTATAAAAGACTGTGGAATTGGAGAGAACTGAGCTTCTAAAAAGAGTGGAGTGACAGGAAGAAACCCAAGAGTTAACATCCGTGGGGTGAGAACTGTTTTGTACCCATACGTCCAAGACTTTACCACGCATATTGTGTTGTGTTGTGTCTGGGTTAACTGTCAGCTTGACAGGACCTAGAATCACCTGAGAAGGATTATGTAGATTAGGTTAGCCTCTGTGTGGGTCCATGAGAGACTGTTGATTAGGTAATTAAGGTGGGAAGGCCCATCTTAATTACCTAAGGTGGCAACATTTGATGGGCTAGAGACTACATAGAAGGAGGGAGCTGGCTGGGCAGCAGCACTGAGACAGAGTACTACCTGGAGCTGATAGGTGAGATAGACCTTTTCTCTCCTAAACTGATTTCTGTCAGGTACTTTGTCCCAACAACTAGCAAGTAACTACTACAGCCCAGTACCCCATTCAGATGCTTGCTTATGAAATAAGTATCTGTTTTGCATCTACCATGGTTCCAGGCAGATCTGACAGTTTCTCCCCTGGGCTGACAGTCCATGTTTGAAGGTGATAAATGATTATTTAGACTGTACCTCTCTTTGCAAGTCTACTACCTGATTCTTCCTATTTCTCAAGTGGGCTGTGTGGTCACTGCTTACCCTGTTGGTGGGACACCACCACTTCTCCATGGGTTTGTGTCCACAAATGCCATCCTCTCTAGTTAGGAAGGACCCTGGCATGCTAGGAGTCAGCTGTACTCATTCTGTTGCCACTTGTAGTATCCAGACCCAAGGAGGAAGGAAGTCTGGTTCACAAGAGAGAAAGAGCACCCTCAGGTGTAGAGGGGGTGGAGGAAGGATGGAAGTGTGTGAGGAGGTCTCAGAGTCCCCACAGCACCCTCAGGTGTCAGAGGGGGTGGAGGAAGGATGGAAAGGTGTGAGGAGGTCTCAGAGTCTCCACAGCACCCTCAGGTGTCTGAGGGGGTGGAGGAAGGATGGAAGTGTGTGAGGAGGTCTCAGAGTCTCCATAGCACCCTCAGGTGTCAGAGGGGGTGGAGGAAGGATGGAAAGGTGTGAGGAGGTCTCAGAGTCTCCATAGAACCCTCAGGTGTCAGAGATGGTGGAGGAAGGATGGAAAGGTGTGAGAAGGTCTCAGCTTCTCTAGCTCCTGCATCTTCTGTCATACAGCATCTCTGTAACCCTTTAAGTGCTCTGTTTTCTTACTTGCTCAGCACTGACATAGACATCCTAACAACGTGGATCATTTCTAAGTCTTTCAAAGTCATGAGGTTGTCCTCTTTTAAATGTTTGGGAAAATTTTGTGTAGCTCAGTGACTAAACATTGTGTTAGGTTAACTAATACTTATTTTTTTATCACACTATGTTCAAAAGAGCTTTGTGTGTGTCGGTTCATCTAATCAGCACCATAGTTCTTCCAGATAGATTACTATTTGGTTTCTCATTTTCAGATGATGAAATAGAGGCACAGGGAGGACATGTAACTTATCAAGAATTGGTAAAGAGCAGAGATCCTATTGAAAACAAGCTTTCCTGACTCCATAGTGAGAACAGGCTCCTGTATGCTGAAAGCACAGGCTTTCAACCCCTCATACTGACACCTAACAGGTTCCATGACCTTGTGTATTTTTTTATTAGTTTTGTACTCAGTGAATACAGTCAAGTTTATACCATTGTTAGCCTCCTCCCTGACCACCCCAATCTGCAGGGACCCTCCTTGTTGGAGTCTAATGGTCATGCATTGTGGGGTTAGCCATCAGTTATGGGTAAGAGGAAATGTCTCTGTGTATCATGATCCAATGTGTGGCTCTGGCATTCCTTATGCCCCTCTTGAGCAAATATCCCTAAACCATGTTGGGTTCATATTAGGTCTGCTTCAGTGATGAGGTCTTGGGAGCCTCTGTATCTCTGGATATCTGGTTTGGTAGGAGTTGAGTGTTCTCTCTGTCTATCTCCTTCACCATTGTGCTGGTACAAAGTTCACCAAGAAAACAGCACTCTTGCTTGTTTCCCCAATTATTCTTAGTTTCACCTGAGGCTCTTTTGAGGTATGATAGGGGGGTTCTCTCCTTAGGATTTGCATCTATCTGAAAAAGAGAAGCAAATTCTGTGACAGAGAGTAAAGTTGGCACCAGATAAATGGCATAAACCCCCCCCTTTTTAAGGGAGAATGTAATATGTGTGGGCACTCTTGTATCCCATGACTGATGGAAGCTTGATAATGGAGAACTAGCTCATTTTTGGATATGATTCTGACTTATTTCCCAGCTCCAGCTATGGGTTCCTTTCCACTGAGCAGTTCAGTTAGCCAAATCAAGAGCAGTTGGTTTCCCACCATGGCTGTGTGCCACTATTACACCTGTGTGAGCATCACATCAGGTTGTTTGCTGCAGAGTAGTTTAGACCATGATTTACTTGGACAGATATTGGTTATGTTCCCCCAGTGGCTCATGTAGCACCTTCTGGCATTAGATGTGCTAATTGTCTGGGGACTGACTGTCTTCCAGCTTCCAGCCATGTCACTCCATGTTGTGTGCCAACAGCATATGGTGTCTTCAGCAGTAGGGTATTACCACTAACCCTTGTTGGGTCATCAAGTGCTCTGACAGAATTCTGTCTTCTTTTGGAAAACGTTGTAGGTCTCTCTGACCAAGAACTCATTGTTGATGATAGCCACATGCTAGTACTGAGAGTTTCAGGTCAGCACCCAAGGAGCAAAAGAAGAAAAAGACAAGTAATATAAAAGAGATAGAAAGAAGATAGAAAAGAGTGAGAGAGTGAGAGAGAAACTGAAATAGAAGGAAGGAGGTTAAGGTCAGTCTTCATCATACCCTCTCCAGGGCCTTGTGATTCAGGTGTTCCCTCTAAGGTCCTGGTGAAGGTTCGACCATTTGGTCTATCATTAAGGATGTAGAATTTTATGGTACCATTGCTGTTTGGGTCCAGTTTTGTGTCCCTCTCCCCTCCCTTACCCTTCTCTCCCTTCCCACCCACCCTATTGTCTGGTCCTCGAGATGCTTGAATTTCAGTGTCTTTCTCTATATACAGTGAACAATGGCTACCTACAGCTTTCGTGCTCTGACTTTTAAAAATATATTTAATTAATTTATTTATTTGAGAGAGAGAGAGAAAGAGGCAGAGAGTGAGAGAGGAAGTGAAGGGGAGAATGGGAGTGCCAGGGCCTTGCAAATGAACTCCAGATGCATGTATCCCCTTGTGCATCTGGCTTACATGGGTCCTGGAGAATCAAACTGAGATCCTTTGGCTTGGCAGGCAAATGCCTTAACCACTAAGCCATCTCTCCAGCCTTGGTGCTTGAATTTTATTGGTGAATTGATGCTCATAACTGCTTCATAGACTTCTGTTTAAGAGTAAATGAATGAAAACCAATGCCATGCCCACAAGACTCACTGGCACATGGTAAACAGCTCTCAGCTGGAATCCAAGGCTCAGACTGGGCCATTTGGTAACTATGGTTGCTAACCACAGTCCTTTGCCTTTCCCTTCTCAGCTATAAAATGATAATGTTAGCTATCTTGACTTTGGGGAGCATGTACAAGGCTATGAAATAATACATATTCATCGTGTTGTTACTTCTGTTTTTGCATGTGTATGTGTGGTGTGTGGTGGCACACATATTGTGGGTGGCTGTACATGTGTATGTGTGCGGATGGCAGAGTTTGACATTACATGTCACCCTCCATTGTCTCATTTTTATTTGACTGAGGCAGGGTCTCTCATTTCTACCCAGACTTTGTTAACTCATCTAGTCTAGTTAGCCAGCTTACCCAAGGATTGTTTATTTCACTTCATGGATGCTAGAATTGCGGGTGGCTGCCACACATTTATGTGGGCTTTGGGGATCTGAATCTCAGTCCGCGTGCCTGTGTGGCAAACACTTTCGCGACTGATCCGTCTCCCAAGGTTCTGGTGGTGTCGTTTCTATTCATTTAGCCATCCGTGTGGTTGTGTGGTTGTGCACAAGACTTTATGGAGTATTTGCAGAGCTTGGCAGAGGTCACTTGACAAGTGATGGGCTGACAGTCCATCACAGCATGTCTTAACTGCTTAGCCATCATGACCTGGTTTTTTGACAGACATTGGTTATCATTGCTCATCCTCCAAATATCACATATAACCCATGTGACAAGTGCATGAGGTGACAGGTGTGATGTTTACATGGAGGTGTTTTTGCAGGGTCGGGAGACATGGATTTGGTTTTGTGTTCCAACGGTGCCAGAACATGCTAGTGGTTCATCACTCCAGGGGATAATTTTTTTTTTAATAATCTTGACGGTGGTATCACAATACTTCATCAGTGGTTCATCCTTAGTGCTTTATATTAAACAGCACTGAAGCACAGTTATGAATGGATCCCTTATAAACAGGATGGGGATTGTATTTCTCAGCCCGTGACTCTCAGGCCCGGGGTACCACAAGTTCATGTATTAACTGCCATTTCCCAGTAGGGCTGTGTATCTTTTGTAGAGATTGCCATGCCCAGCCAGATTTTATAATGCACAGTGGGACCCATATTTAGGGGGCATTCAAACACGTTCTGTTCCACTGCATGATTCAGAATCCTGCCTTGGAATTGGAGCCATCATCTAGGAGAACCTCATTTCCCAGGGAATGCCATAGTGCCAGTTCACACTGATCAAGGAGGGTTTTTTTTGTTTTTTTTGTTTTTTTTTCTTTCAGGAAAGGAGGTTTTAAAATTCCATGTGGAGTCTTTTGAGCATGGTAATAGATCAGTACAGTGATTGTTCAGTTTTAAAATTGTTGATAGATTGTAAGATATATTGCTACAATAAAGTGGGCCATATGTTGGTATAATCAAATATCCTTGAATGAGCACTCCTCTGTTCTGGTCTTCCTTATGCTTCTAATACAGCTGGTGATTTATAAAACAACAAAAAGAGCATCAGTAGACTAATATCTATATATTTCATGCTTAAGTCTTTTAGAACTGTAATAATCCTTCAGAATGCCTCAGAACTCCATTTCATTTTACCATGTGTCAGTAACAAAGTCAGAGAAGTGTGAGGAAATCATTGCCTTTCATTCCCCTTTGGAGATTAATAAAATGACATATAAACTAATGAGTACTGTGATGTCAATTTTTTTGTGTTAAGTTGGGTCTATGACATGCACTGACATCTGTTCTCAGTCTCATGAACACACACTGTTATACACTGTCATGGTACACATACATGTGCACGCATATGTACACACATACCGTGTACAAATCTTAAGAGAGCAGAGTTGCTCTGTAGCTTTAGTTCAATAATGCTTTTTCTCACCAAACTATAGTCATAAACAAGATAAAAATGGTGAACCTTACTAGGCATGGTGGTACACGCCTTTAATCCCAACACTAGAGAGGCAGAGGTAAGAGGATCCCTCTAAATTAGAGGCCAATCTGGGACTACAGAGTGAGTTCCAAGTTATCCTGGGATAAAGTGAGACCCTACCTTAATAAGACAAGCAAAAAAAAAAAAAAAATTATGATCTCCTCCTAAACAGTGCCACTTTGGCTTCAATGATACCCAGCTTATTCTAGATTCGCCTTGCAGCTCTTGATTTATGGACCTTCCCAGAAGAAATGGGTACGCTGGTCATGGCCCCAGCCACCCTAAGGAGCCCATGGCATCCTCATGCCAATACTCAAAGGATAAAAGGGAGTTATTTCTCCTCCTGTGCCTCCTTTTGTTAGAGCAGGAAAGCTGCCCAGTTGTCACTTCCTATGCCTCCAATCCCTGCCCACTCCCCACACCAAGACCATAGAGGCTCATATGCTCAGGTCTCAGCCCATCACCACAAGGGGAGTGGAGTGAACATGCCTGGCTGGAACCAGACGTTCTCCATATGTAGTGCTGGGGAAACAGAATAAGTTAGAGGAGCAAGTTCGAAGTCACTAATCTTGTATATGGAATCAGCGTAGGAGCAGAACCCAAGATGGCCAGAACCAGGCTGGGACTGGGACCCAGTAGTGGACTGCTTTATGTAGTACACAGAGGCAAAGATGAAACAGGAAAGAACATAGCCTGTTTCTTGCCTTTTCTCCATGGCTTACAGGCAGAGCCAGTGTGGCACACTGGGTCCCTGAGTTTTGGAATTAAAATTTAAAGATGGAAGGAAAATGAGGATAGAGTAGTTTTGTTTTGTTTATTTTTCAAAAATTGTGGTTCTAACCATGCATGGTGGTGCACACCTTTAATCCCAGCATTCGGGAGAAGAGATAAGAGGATTGCTGTGAGTTCAAGGCCACCCTGAGACTACATGGTGAATTCCAGGTCAGCCTGTACTACAGCGAGACCTTACCTTGAAAAAACAAAAAAAAAAAAAAAAAAAGTCATACTGGAGATTGAACCCAGGACCTCACACATGCTAAGCGTGCACTCTACTCATTGAACTACATTCCCAGCCTTAAAAAATAATATTTTACAGGGTCCCACTAAATTTCCCAGGCTGGCGTTGAACTTGAAATACTCTTGCCTCAGCCTCCCAAGTAAAGGGGGATTACAGGTATGCATCACCAGGCCTGTTTTTGTTTGCTTATTTGGAGTTTTTTTGTTTTGTTTTGTTTTGTTTTGTTTTGCTTTTTGGTGCTGGTGGTGGCATGCAGGGCCTTACCCATGTGTGGCAAACATTATGACTGAAGTTCACCCTACCTCCTAGAAGGTTTTCCTTTGTCAAATATGAAGAAATATTTTTATCTTCCTTGATCTTCATTTATATAATAAAATAGTAAAACACACCAAAACATTGGTATGAAATTTGAATAAAGCCCAGTCTTTATTGAGAAGAGAATAAAGAACAGGCTACATTTACCTTTGTTTAAAATTTCTATACATTAGTGTTGTTTTTTTCTTATTTCATCACCAACCCAAGGAGAGTCTGTCCAGCTCTCAAATCACAGGGTGGCTGGTGGCCAGCTTCCATCACTTCCATCACAAGTTATGTCATGGATGTAACCTTAGACTTGTAAACAAGGAAACAAAAGAATCCCACTCCAGTTACTTAAGATAACCAGAAACTATAGTGCCAACCTCCTAGGCAACAGAGGTAATAGCAACCACCTTTGTTATTACAAAACCATAGTTGAGGCTAGAGATGTATCTCAGTGCTAACGCTCTTGCCTACCACAATCAAGATCCTAGGTTCTAATCCCAACACTGTAAAACAAAAGCAACAAAAAAACAGCTCATGATCTAATCATCCAAATCATAAGCCATGGCTGGAATTGTTGAAAAAAGACCAGAGCTAATATTTGGAGTCTTGGTCACTCCCAAACATGCATGAACTTTGGCATTAATTTACTTTTTTGTTGGGGGGGGTGGTTTTGAGGTAGAGTCTCACTCTGGTCCAGGCTGACCTGGAATTAACTCTGTAGTCTCAGGTTGGCCTTGAACTCACGGCAATCCTCCTACCTCTGCCTCCCGAGTGCTGGGATTAAAGGCATGCGCCACCACGCCCGGCTTGCATGAATTTACTTTTTAAATGTCACTGGATCAATCAAGTTTTGCTGCTACAAAAAAAAAAAAAAAAAAAAAAGCCACACACCTTTAATCCCAGCACTCGGGAGGCAGAGGTAGGAAGATCGCCGTGAGTTCGAGGCCACCCTGAGACTCCATGGTGAATTCCAAGTCAGCCTGGGCTAGAGTGAGACCCTACCTCGAAAAAACAACAAAAAAAAAAAATGCCAATGACTAGGTGAATGGGTTGAACACAGAAACATCTCTCATAATTCTGGATGCCAGAGGTCCAAGATCCAGATTTGGGCAAGGCCTGCCTCCCTGCCTTCAGGAGGCCTCCTTCTCTTTGCCCTCACAAGGCCTCTGCTGTGTGTGCTCTGTGATGGTGGCTCTTCGCTAAGGACACCCTTGTGACCTCATTCAACATTAACTACTTTCTTAAAGGCTAATTCCAAACACTGTCCCATCCTGCGGCACGAAGATTAGGATGAATCAGTGAATTTGGAAGGCAAACAATTCATTCCATAACAGTGGGTTTATACAAATGACTTCTTTTCCCCTTAGAATTTCTTTTCTTTTTTTTTTTTAATTTTTTGTTTATTTATTAGAGAGCGACAGACACAGAGAGAAAGACAGATAGAGGGAGAGAGAGAGAATGGGCGTGCCAGGGCTTCCAGCCTCTGCAAACGAACTCCAGACGCGTGCGCCCCCTTGTGCATCTGGCTAACGTGGGACCTGGGGAACCGAGCCTCGAACCGGAGTCCTTAGGCTTCACAGGCAAGCGCTTAACCGCTAAGCCATCTCTCCAGCCCAGAATTTATTTTCTTTTTCTTCCTTTTTTATGTGTATGCATTGTACATGTGTGTGTATCTTCATATGTTTGCATGTGTGTTTACATGTGTGTATGTAAAGGTCAGAAGTCAATCCCAGGTGTCTTCCTCAATTGCTGTCCACCATATTTTGTGAGACAAGGTCTCTCGCTGAACTTGGAGAGCACAGAGTTAGTTGGACTCACCAGCCAGCACGTCTCAGAGATACTGTCTGCTATCTCCACCTCCCCAGAGCTGAGACTATAGACGTACACCACCACACCCAGCTTTCCGTGGGTGATGTGGAGGGGAACTCAGGTCTGCATCCTTTATGACAAACACGTCACTGAGTGAGCCATCTTCCCGGGCCTCTCTGCTTTAGTTTTCAAGAAGAAAGCAAGGAAGAGAAAAGATAATGACTCATGCATTGAAAGGGCACTAGGAGGTCTGAGGTCTGAGGGCAGCAGTGTCCACAGCTGCCTGCACAGTGACCTGGGGGAGCACAGTAGCCTCACACCATCCTTTTTATAGGGTCACACTGATTTGCTGCCTGTGCTTGGAAGTGGTTGTTTTTCCCAGGGCTGACCTGCTTCACTCTGGATGTGAAGGCAGCAGACTCAGAGGAAGCCAGGCCTCTGGTGGAGTCAGCCCAAGCTGGCTCAGACCTCAGTCAAGTTTCTGTCATTCCCTAATCACAGCCACTGTGAGACATGGATAACAGCTCCGGAGGCTTCCACCTCTGTGAGCCAGCAGACTGTCCACACAGAGTGAGGCTTGGACCCTAGAGCTGGGTGTCTTTGACATGATCACATGGAAATCCAAAAACGCTCACGTGCCTTAAGCTCAATAAGCTCACAGGAGAAAAACAAAAGACAAAGATGTTAACTGCACCGAAGGCCAAATTGACTGGAGCTTCCCCCAAACGCCTAGAACTTTCCAAAGACATGCAGAGTTCTTTTGGCGGGCACCATATAGCAAGAATCCTGTTGGCTGAGGCTACCACTGAAGAGGCTCATTCAAAAGTTATTTCCTCATAAACAGTTTCCTGTGCCTTCAGTCCAGATGAGTGACTCAGTGTATGGTGACCTCCCTCAAGTGCCTGGGGAAATGGTGATTCTTGCAGCCCAGCCCTGGAGTTGTGTTAATCGTCCTTATATGGCTTTTCTTCCATGTCATGGTTGCAGCCAGCACTTTAGACTCGACAGTAAAGGCAAACAGGTGACATCCCATCTCTCCGTGTAGTCTGAAAACAGAATGTCAGTAGAGAAAGGAACACAATGTGCCAAGACACGGAGCATGTCTGCCTCTGTCACCATTCCGCTGTCCTTGGTGACTCCATCTTGGGAGCCCATCCTGACCTAATAATATGTAAAACCTGAAGAAACCTAACACTTTATGGGTTCATAAGGCTGCAAGAAAATAACACTTTCATTCACTGTCTTCGCAGATTCAAAAGGGACCTTTTTTTCTTCTTCTTTTTTGGAGATGGGGATGTCTGTGCCTTCACCCAGGCTGGACTTGAACACCTGGTGTCAAGTGATCCTCCTAAATAGCTAGAAGTATAGATACATACAACTTCACCTAGCTACCCATAGCATTTTGTGGGATGAAGGGTGGGATGTCTGATAGTCAGTAGAAGTGGAAATTACATATCTATTTAACTTTCTTTAGGTACAAGTAGAAACCTTGTGTGGACGCATCATGTGTTGGTACCACCATTTCCCTTCTTCCTGCACCCATTACCCTGAGGGCCAGTCTCAGCTGGATTTCTGGTATTCACCATGGGGTTTTATTTAACCTTTAAACCAATTGTTTATCTTCAATTAATGCTGCAAATTTCAGAGATTATCAAGATACAAAATGGTATATGCACAGAGCTTCTCACTATGACACAATTTGTTACAGCAAAAACTTGGAGATAAGTAAAGGTGCGTTATATAATAATTGAAAAAATGCTGATATCAGACACAATGTAATTGTTAAGCAGGTATAAAACTAAATCAACAAAAAAGACATGGAGAAGCAAGAGATGAAATAATGCAGTTGGCCAACCATAAATGGTAGGTTGCAGTTCAGAGTTCTTTCCCATGATGCCCTGAATGAAGGAATGGTTAACGGGGAAAAGTCCTGCCCTATATTTCAGGAAAAAGAGGGTTTCAACCTACATGTTCTTCAAATTATTTACTGGACTTGCTTCCATGGAAACCACCAGATTCTGAACTGACCTCATGTAAGAAAACGAGCAGAAAGAATGTAAGGGAGGGTGTAGAAAGGACAAGCAGCCCTCAGGGGGCCTGTGTAAGTAGAGACAGGTGTCCTGCGGAAAACCTTGCAGAAGAGGACTAGAATTTGGATTTTTTTAAAGTACTTTTCTTTTTATTTATTTATTTGACAGAGAGAGGGAGAGAGAGAATGGGCGTGCCAGGGCCTCCAGCCACTGCAAACGAACTCCATGTGTCCCCTTGTGCATCTGGTTTACATGGGTCCTGGGGAATTGAACCAAGGTCCTTTGATTTTGCAGGCAAATGCCTTAACTGTTAAGCCTTCTCTCCAGCCCTAGAATTTGGAATTTTGAGAAAGGATCTCACTGGGCAGGCCAAGCTGGCCTCAAGTTTTGCAATCCTCCCACGGCTACCTCCTGAGTGCTGGGATTATAAGTGTGTAACACCATATCTGGATGCAAGGTTAAACTTTTAGATGAAAAACACCTAAGGAACATATTGGTCCCCAGACACAGGGATGAGTTGGCCTTGGTGATAATATTACTCAAGAGGATGAAAACTAGAAGGTGGGCTAGAGAGATGGCTTAGTGATTAAGGCACTTGCCTACAAAGCCTGATATCCTGAACTTGATTCCTTAGTACTCATGTAAACTAGATACACAATGTGGCACATGTATCTGGAGTGCATTTGCAGTGGCTAGAAGTCCTGGCACAGTCATTCTCTCTCTATCTTGATTGCAAATAAATAAATAAAATATTAAAAATAGGGAGCTGGAGAGATGGCTTAGCAGTTAAGGTGCTTGCCTGTAAAGCCAAAGGACCCACATCCAATTCCCCAGGACCCATGTAAGCCAGATGCACAAGGTGGCACATGCCTCTGGAGTTTGTTTGCAGTGGCTGGAGGCTCTGACATGCTCATTCTCTGTGTGTGTGTGTCTCTTTCTCTCTCTCTCTCCTCCACCCCCCCCTTCTCGAATAAATAAATAAACAGAAATAAAAAAATAAAGATAAAAGTGCCCATTTATCAAACACAATGACCTTCTGATCCTTTGTAACGTTTATACATTCCCACCTGCTAATTTTGGCCTATGTACAGTTCTAAGTAGCGTTACTAAACACGATCAAAGGGTCTAGGGAGACGGCTCAGTTGGTAAAGTGATGACCTCAGCTGAATCCCTAGAACACATGTTTTAAGGAAGAAAAAAAAGAGAAAGCTAGATGCAGTGGCACAGCTTATAATTCCAGTGCTGGAGAGGCAGAGACAGGAGGACCCCAGGGGTTCACTGGCCACCCAATCTAGGATATTTGGTGAGTACTAAGTAAACTGTGGGCAGTGCCTGAGGAATGACAGTCGGGGTGTCCTCTGACTTCACGCGCATGCACGTAGTCATGCGTATGCGTGCGTGCACATGTGCGCACCCACACAACCCAAGATCAGAAGCTTAGATGAAACTTTTGACTTCTCGGTGCTTCTCATAGTAGAAACTGTGACTCGGAGCTTGGTTAGTGTCCTAAGCCCTTGCCTTGAGCCATGCAAGCTCAACCAGATATACTTTGTGAGGAGTTTTTTCCAGCTCAGTGACCCTAATAAGGAAGGAAAATGAGAGCAGTTACATTGGTTTCAACGTGGATAGTCCTCTCGAAGGAAATACCCCTGGGGAAATGATTCCAAGAACCAGTATCCCCCCTTGCCCATGCCACCCCAAATGTCCTTCAGAGTGTTGGTGTCAGGTTAACGTGAGAAGCTCTTCACTGCATTTTCCTATCTGAGATATGGGTCCATTGGCCTGCCAAAGTCCATCAAGAAGCCCTGCAGTGAAAATCCCTCGGTAGCCATCTCCGCAGGCTTCCATTCCTGGACCAACAACTTCTTTGGGGGTGCTCCATTTCTTAAGGTTGATGGAAATCGGGGCTCCATGTAACACACTGCAGGAAATACCGTATCTGATTCTGAAAAGGCAAATGCCCACTCTCAGCTCTCCTGGGACCAGCTGCGTGGCTCTGAGCTGCCCCTTTGACTTTCTGTGTTTTCTTACCAAGGAGCAATGATTTTGCCAGGTGGGGTGACACAGACCTGTCACCCCAGCAGTCGGGAGGTGGAAGCAGGAGGCGAGACAGCAAGACCCTGTCTCCAAAGGAGAAAAAGACAGAGGAGGGGGAGATCATTTCCAGCCTACCTCTTTGTCTTTACCAGGCAAGCTAACACATCATGAAAATGGCATGTAGTGGCTCTGAGCTCAGTGCGTTGGGTAGCTTGTGAGGAGGCGAGCAAGCTACCTGCTCATGCTGTGCTTCTCCTGCTAAGATGAAGCTTTAAGCTGAAATAAGTCCTTTCCTCCTATCAGCTGCTTCTGGTCAAGTGTTTTGTCCCAACACTATGAAGGTAACTAAATGCTAGAGAAGTACAGAACTACATATAAAATGAATGCACACAGCAGAAAGACAGCTATGTGCATACTGCTAAATACTATCACATGGTTTCATTGCTTCTTTATTATTTTTATTTTTGTAAGGCAAGATCTCTGCTATATAGATCTGGTTGGCCTCAAACTTCCAGCAATTCTCCTGCCTCAGCATCCCGAGTGCTAGGATTACAGGTAGAGCCACTGTACCTGGATTCACTGGGTCCTAAAACTGCCCTCAGAGAGGCTGTTATCTCCACTTTACTGTGGGAGAAACTGAGGCAGAAAGTGTCAGTAAGTTGCTGTGGTTTGCAGAGCCCTCCCCTGCAGTTGCTGAGCTCAGGCGCCCGTCAGACCTGAAGTCCTGCTCTTGGACACACCGCATACTTCAGGCTGGGCAAGAACATTCTTGAAAAGGCAAAGAAAACATGTGCCTCTCCAGTACTCCCAGAGGCCTCCATCTCAAGTCCCCTTCAGCTCCGTGACACTTAGGTCTCTCAGAGATGATACTGTTAATGACCTGTCCAGCACACGTTGCCATCAGAGGATATTATGGGGTTGTGTGCATTTGCCAAAGTAGAATGAACAGGAGGGGAAAACTGAACAGAGAGCTTCAGATGGGGTCTTGTGTAGTCAAGAGAGGGGTGGAGGAAGGAAATGTTAACCCTGTCTGCTTAAATAGCCCGTGTCTTTTCAACCTACTTTTTATGGTCTTCCAACAAGCATATGGCAATATGTCTATGTGAGTCTGTCTGAAGTCTCTGCTCACCTCCTGTGTGCCCATCCATTTCCTCTGGATCTGCTCTGTAAGCCTCACGACTGGCCTCTGGCCCAGAACTTCGAGGTGCATCAATTCCTAGTGCTCCAGGGGATTCCTTTGCTATGTCAGGCTTTCAAATTCCGGTGTCCTAGGACTATTCTAAAATTAATAGCTGGAAGTCATGGAAAGAACCTGGGGGTAAGGGACCTGGTTCCACCCCATACTTCTTCCTCTTGGATGAGAGGATGAAGGGCTGAGCTCATGTCTGCAGGCAGTGCTATATTTTAGGGAACACTGAACTAACTTGTGTCCAGAGACTAGCTGTTTTTTTTCTTTTTCTTTCTTTCTTTTTTTTTTCTATTCGGCAGTGCTGCGGATGGAAGCCAGGTCCTCATGCACGATAGACAGGCCACTGAGCCACCCCACTACCACCACCACCATGCAGCCCCTAGAACCTGGTTTCTTTTTCTAAAATTTTCTTGTTTATTTTTATTTATTTATTTGATAGTGACACATAGAGAAAGAAAGAGGCAGAGAGAGAGAGAGAGAGGAGAGTGGGCGTGCCAGGGCCTCCAGCCACTGCAAACGAACTCCAGACGTGTGCATCCCCTTGTGCATCTGGGTAAATGGGTCCTGGAGAATAGAGCCTCGAACCGGGGTCCTTAGGCTTCACAGGCAAGCACTTAGCCGCTAAGCCACCTCTCCAGCCTTAGAATCTGTTTTCTTGAGAGACCTGGCTCTGCTGACGGGATGCTGAGTTGTTTTAAACCAGCTTATCCATTCTCAGGGATAAGAGCCTCCGTATATAAATGTGGTTGGGCTTCTCCACTGTATGTGACAGAGCATCTATCTTGAAGTCCCCAGAACTGGTGGTCGGGACCGGGAGAGAGATTTACTGTGCATACCTGTCAATCTTTGAATTTTGACCACAATAATATATCGCCATTATTTTTCAAGGCAGGGTCTCACTCTAGCCCAAGGTGACCTGGAACTCACTATGTAGTCTCAGGGTGGCCTCGAACTCTTGGCAATCCTCCTACCTCTGCCTCCAGAGTGCTGGGATTAAAGGTATATGCCACCACTCCCGGTCAATCTTTGAATTTTTACCACAATAATATATTACCATTTTTTCCAAGGTAGGGTCTAACTTTAGTCCAGGCTGACCTGGAACTCACAGAGATCCTCCTACCTCTGTCTCCCAAGTCCTAAGTGCTAGGGTTAAGAGGTATGTACCACCATGCCTAGCCTACTGTTTTGTTTCAAAAATACATTGTTTTAGAGTGTGTGTGTAAGAGAGAGAGAGAGAAAGAGAGAGAGAGGGAGGGAGGGAGAGAGAATTGGCGTGCCAGGGTCTCAGCCACTGCAATCAAACTCCTGACGCTTGCTCCACCTAGTGAGCATGTGCAACCATGCCCTTGTATCACCTTTGTGCATCTGGCTTATGTGGGATCTGGGGATTATAACTTGGGTCCTTGGGCTTTGCAGGCAAGCACCTTAACTGCTAATCCATCTCTCTAGCCCCCCAAAATACACTTTTAATACCTACAGTGAAGTATAATTGACCTTTATCAAGTTGCAAGTATTATTCTGTGTTCTGTCTTTTTTTGGTTTGCTTGAAATATGGTCTCACTGTGTAGCCCAGGCTAGCTTTGGACTCACTATACAGTCCAGTCTGGCCTTAAGTTCCCAATCCTTCTGTGTTAGCTTCCTGAGGCCTGGGATCACAGGTGTACACTACTGTGGTTGCCCTAAACGATGTGTGTTTAAAGCATGTAATTTAACATACACTTATAAGACCATCAGAAGCCATCGTTATACATTAACCTCCAAAGATCTGGGATTGCAGGTGTACACCAGTGTATATAGACACAACTACACATATTTAAGTCATGTAACTTGGCCCTCTGATACAGGTAAAACCATCAGAAGGTCTCTAGTTAGTTCTTCAACCTTAGCCAACACAGCGCCCCCCTCCCTGAGCCCAGTGGCACTCTTGCCCACTCCCACTGTCTCTGGGTGAGAGTTGCTGGTCATGAGACGTGACTCGCAGACAGCTGAGCCAGCGTCCGTGCCAGGTGTTCACGGGCTTTTGAGAAACCACCGCAGAAGGATTCAGGAGCGTTCGAAGGAAAGTCAAGCGTGCTTGATGGTTTCCTTTCTCCGCACCTTGCTCCAGCCTCTCAGCCTGAGTGCTCTCATCAGGAGTGAAACACGGGGCGTCCTGGGCTCGAAGGGCTCACAGGAGCAGCGAAAGGAGTTGTGCCCTCTTTGCCCAGTGTGAGTAGAAAGTTTCACTTCTTCCTGGGCAATAAGGCAGGAAGAGTGGGCAGCAAGAGCCCTCAGGACCGGGCTTGTTAGAGACACTGAACCTGAGCGTGGTGCTGGAGAGGGGCACCAGCTGAGTGGACAGGTGAGGAGAGCAGGTGGACAGGCAGGTGGGGGCTGCTGGACGTTCAGGTTGTCCTGGGGGTCCATCCCGCAGCTCTCTCCCTCTCTCTGTCTCTCTTTCTCTCTCTCTCTCTCTCTCTCTCTCGTGTGTGTGTGTGTGTGTGTGTGTGTGTGCGTGTGTGTGCATGTGTGTATCTGGAAGACCCTACACAATTGGTCTTTGAAATCCTGAGAAAGCTTCTTATCAACAAGTAAACCAAAGTAAGCAAAAGTCACCCTGGTTCTGTTCGTTCTCAGATGTTGAGTTCTAAAGGTTCCCTTTCAAACACATCTACCTTATTGGCTCCCATACAGAGGCAGCTATCTCAAAGCCAGGTACAAAAGTTAACGCCGCCCGCAGAAGAGACTAGAAGTCTTTCTTCACCGCTGTACTTAAGTCAACACTCTGCGGCTTTCTCCATGGAAGCCAGCTTTATAAACATGAAGTCCGCATTATGTATCTCACCTGCCAGCGCTGTCTTTGGGCCAGGTGTCCTCTCTGCAATGCATGCTGGGAAGTGCTCCCTCCATGACTATTTGAAGGTTGCCTGATCTTGTGGGTTGCCATTCAATGTCATGGAAGTAATTTATTCAGAATGAACCTGGCAAAGACCTTTAAGAGTCAGACCTTTTGCAAAGCCCTGCACCAATTAAAATGGTAAAAACGAAATCATGTCTTCTATTCCTGAAAGACAAGACATGCTATGTCAAGTGACACATACATGACACTTTCCCCAATTTAGACCAGAAAATGTCTCAAATCACTGAGATTGTCTTTCTTGGACTGATCTTGGAAAAAGATTTTTTTAAAAAAATATCTGTAGTTGTACGTTGCATAAAATGTGTGTCTTTTTCCCAGGTTAGTGGGAAATACAGAAGGTATTCAAGTCAGATTTGGTGAATGACTATGCTTTGTGATATCACTGGATATTTGCATTTATTGGGTATCTTTATTCCTTACATTTTTAATGTGTTGTGCTCATGAAATTGTACGGCGAAGGATCAAGTGATAAAAATGGGATAAGTGATGGATTTACGAATGAGTAGCATTTAACCAAACCTGTGTGTTTGCATATTTAACCCTCTTCTGTTCTGTTTGGCCACAGTTGATCAATTTTGGAAAACATCACTAATTTAAATTTTCTTCTAGTATGTGTAATGGGCATTTTTTTGAAACAAAACTTTCTGAGATTGTTAAATATACTCCAAGAGCTGAATCAGGCAGTTGATCACAGACCTTCACTGTTGAGCCTGACCACGATTCTGCATTCTAACTCAGAAAGTGCATTTTTTTTTTCTTTTTCTTCTCTCTTTCTCTTCTTGGGATGCTGGCCAAAACCTCTGCTTGTTGGCTCTGGCACTGAATAAATATCCTCAGCCTTTCTGAAAATAAAAAATAAATTACTGGATCATACACTGTAAAATGAGTTGGTGAATTTTAGGCTATGTATGTTAGAACATAGATTTTTTTTAGTTGAAAAAATTATTTATTTATTTTATTTGCATGGAGATAGTGGGGGAGAGAGATAATTGGGGCACCAGGGCCTCTAGCCACTGCAAGCAAACTCCAGGTGCATATGCCATTTTGTGCATCTGGCTTTACGTGGTACTAGGGAATCGAACCTGGGTTGTTAGGCTTTGCAGGCAAGTGCCTTAACTACTGAGCCATCTCTAGAGCCCCCTAGATCATAAATTTTAAATATGTTTTTCAACTGTTACCTTTCAAGCATTGATATGGCCAAAACCTTGTTTGTATGGAAATTGAGTTATGGTTTGGTTTGGTTTTGGTGGTGTTGGGATAGAACCTGGGCAGGGGGCATGCTGAACAAGCACCTACTCCTAAGCACATCCACATTTACACTAATGCTCTACTTAAAGAGTTTCACAGCATAACCTCTAGAAGAAAGACGTGCTTATCAGTGTCTATAGAATGAGAACTCAGAAACACCAATAGGCTCAACCAGTAACTCACTGAGCGTTTTCTGAACTTCTTTGTTCTTTAGAAGGAAAGGGAGGAAATAGGCAATAGTGCCTCAGAAGTTCTGAGACCCCATTATTAAAGCTTAAATCGTCTTTCTTCTAGACTTGCCTCCTTCCTTGGTGGTACTTCCCAAACAAAGACAGAAATTCAGGTGTAGCCCTCCAAGGCTCAGACCAGATCCTCCAGGACTTTCTCGGTCTCCCTTGCTCTCATCTCCCTTAGTTGCTCCAGTCTGGTTTTTTTTTTTTTTTAATTTATTTATTTGAGAGCAACAGGCAGAGAGAAAAAGAGGCAGATAGAGAGAGGGGGGAGGAGAATGGGCGCACCAGGGCCCCCAGCCACTGCAAACGAACTCCAGACGCGTGCGCCCCTTGTGCGTCTGGCTACCGTGAGTCCTAGGGAATCGAGCCTCAAACCAGGGTCCTTAGGCTTCACAGGCAAGCCCTTAACCACTAAGCCATCTCTCCAGCCCTTCAGTCTGTTTTTAAACTCACTCTATAGCCCAGGCAAGCCTTGAATTGAATTTGCAATCCTCCTGTCTCAGCTTCTCAAGCAGATAGGGACTGCCTGAATTCTGGTAGAGGTAGGAGCCCAGCCAGCAGTATGACTATTGGCCTAGTGGCTCAGCCTTGCTCTTCAGGGCACTAAGAGGACTCCCAACCAGCAAAGGGAACATGGGCTAAGGATGGGTTAGGAATTGAGGATGTGGAGGTTAAATGCTGAGGGAAGCTTGGGAAATATTAGCAAACATTTAAAACAATCATGTGGAGGCTGGAAAGATGGTTCAGCAGTTAAGACACTTGCCTGCAAATCCTAACAACAGAAGTTTGATTGCCTAGTACACACATAAAGCCAGATTCACAACGTTTAAAAAAATTTTTTTTAAACTATCATGGGATGGAGAGATTGCTTAACGGTTAAGGCACTTACCTGCAAAGCCAAATGATACATGTTCTATTCCCCAGGACCCACATAAGCCAGATGCACAAGGGGGTACACACATGTGGAGTTTATCTGCAGTGGCTCGAGGCCCTGGAGCACCCATTCTCTCCTCTCTCTCTCTCTCTCAAATAAATTTTATATATATATATATATATATATATATATATATATATATATATATATATATATATAAACTATCATGTGCCCAAAGCTGAATGACATTTTAAGTCTATTCTATAATCTGCACAAAGTTCTAGAATGCCATGGTATTTTTCTTCACATTTTATAGGGAAGAAGCTGGAAGGTCTGAGAAATTAAGCTACTTGGCTAGAAGCCCATAACAGTTCATGAAACCTGATTCCAGTTCACTTCTCTGCCTCCAGGGTCCTGTTTCTGAGCACTGACCCTAGATTCTCCAGGCTGTTGTGATTTGATGCCCAATTCCCCAAGTGGCAGCCAGGAAAGTTGACGTTACCACATCTCACATGCCGTTGCTCTGTCGCTCTGTGTGGCGAAAAAGTGACTAGTGAAAGGCATGGATCCGACATGCTTTTCTGTCTTGACATACGTATCTGGCTGTGTGGCGTGTTCCGTGGACCCAGGAGTCACGGACACTGGACAAGCGCTGTTCTACTGAACTATGTCCTCAACACTGCAATGATTGTTAAAATAACATTTATGAGCCTTTTGTTTGTTTGCTTGTTTGGTTTGTTTGAGACAAGTTCTTACTATGCACTTCAGGGTGACCTCAAACTCACAATTCTCCTGACTCTGCCTCTCAAGTACTGAGATTAATAGGCATATGCTACCATGTCCAGCTTAAGAAAATAAAACTTTATGATACTGGACATGTGTGTGCGTGGGCACACATGTGCATGCATGCATACACACACACACACACACACACACACACACACACACACACACGTGCAACCTTGACCATGAACAGTCCTTTTCTTTCATTTTATTTTCCTGCCTTGCTTTCCCGGAAAGCCTTGTCTCTCACGAAAGTTCAGTGTCAGGCGGGGACTGTACTCATCTGAAGACGTCTGACGGTTCTGTGGCATAGAGCCAGTTGAATACAGTCATGGGCGGCAGGATGTGACGCTCATTCTTCTGTACTTACAACCTCTGCAGCCAGCAGAGTCAGGTTAAGAACCACAGGACTGTATTCTCTTGATCTCGGGCTCTATTTTTAGATTGTTGATGCAAGCATAGCACCCATGACCTTGCACAGGCTAGGCAAGCACTCAGCCACGGAGCTACATCCCTATCTCCCCATGGCTTTGGAGTGGTCCAGGAGGAAGATGTATTTCATTGACTTTTTATGTTCTTATTCTAACACTCTTAGCCTGATTCCTTACCTTCCTGGAAAAGCAGAGAGGTGAAGGAGAGGCTGGGAAAGGCAGAGAGGCTGACGGCAAGGCTGGGGAAGGCAGCTGCTCAGTTAGCAGCATCTCTTTTGTGCCTGTGACTTGGGCCATGGTCTGACCTTTCCTCTTGCTGATAAAGGGATGAGGACAGGGAGTGACAGCTCCACAACCAGCAGACACACATCCTGGCAGACAGTGGCACTTGCTGTCATGGGGTCGTAGCCTATGATGATTTCCTTCTTACAGGCGGACACATTATGATGAATGCAAAGCCTATTAACTCTACCCCAGGAATGAGAAGGCAAGGCCTTGCACCAGAGAGCGAGGGCAGCGGAGGAGGCACACAGTCTAACCCCGGATGAGGTCATTGCTAGGCTCTGTTGTCTATGACAAGGAGGGGTCAGGATGTCAGGCATTGCATGGGAACCATCCCATTAAGTCTCGCTGTTGTGAAGTGTTGCCGAGGGCTCTGCCAGGCCCTCCAGTGTTTCGATGAAATGCTTTGGACAAGAAGAAACAGGCAAGAGACAAAGGCAAAGTGGGATGCGTGTTTTTCTCCTTGCTCTCCGTTCACAGGGTATCTCATGCCACACTTCCTCAGCGCCACTTATGGGGACACACAGGATCACACATGGGAGAGAAGGTGTTCAATGTCAGCTGGACCCATAGCTAAAGAGTACCAGTGCAAGGAGAATTTTCCAGTGGTTGAAGATAACTCTCTGAGCCATACAACCTGTAATCTTATTTATACCAATAGGCTGAGGCAGAAGGATTGAGTTCATAGCCTATGTTACATATTGAGATCCCATCTCAAAAAAAATAAAAAAATCAAAGGCTGGTAATATAGCTCAGTGGTAGCATGTTTTCCTGGCATGGGCAAAGCTCTGAGTTCTATACCAAGCACTGCAAAAAGAAAAAAAAAATGAAGGAAGAAAGGAAGGAGAGAAGGAGGGCAAAAGGAAAAAGACATTTCTCTGAGTCCCTGGCTTAGTGGTTAAGCACTTGACTATGAAGCCTAAGGACCCCGATTCGAGGCTTGATCCCCCAGGACCCACATAAGACAGATGCACAAGGTAGTGCATGCATCTGGAGTTTGTTTGCAATGGCTGGAGACCCTGGCATACCCATTCTCCCTCCCTCCCCCTCCCTCTCTCTCTCCCTCTCTCTCCCTCTCTCTCTCTCTCTCTCTCTCTCTCTCTCTCTCTCTCTCTCTCTGTTGCTCTCAGATAAATAAATAAAAATAAACCAAAAAAATTTTAAAGACATATCTGTGAGTCCTAATAAAAATAATCTTTAGGAGGTCCTGGGCTTGAATGAGTTCACAATCTGCAGAACAAATGAATCTTCTAAAGGCTCATGAGATTATGAGGAAACAGAAACGATGGGAAAAGCTATTTCTTATCAATCTGAAGACTTGCTAATTATTTCTCTACTTCGTCATTTATTTGTATATTCATCTACTCACTCATTCATCCATTCTCTCCTGCAACCATTTCACACTGGGCCAGGCTCATGTGAAAACAAAGGTGCACCCAGGACAATTCCTGTCCTCAAGATGTGGCCATCCTTGCAAAGAAGTAGACGTAAGGAGCAGAGTGGGTGGCGCAGCAAGATGGATGGCCAGGCTGGCGTCAGCAGCTCTTGAGTGGTCAGTGAGTCCAGCTGTGGAGTTGTTGGAACAGATACTCGACCCTGCAACCCTGGCATTGCTCTTCCCAGAGTACCGGCCGAGCAGGACTAGATCTTAGTAGCTGGGCAGAAGAGAAAAGGGAAGGGATATTGAATCCAAGAGAAGGGCTCTGGAGTAGCTGAGGGCATCATGGAAGAGCAGGGCGTCAGAAGCAGGAGGGAAGAGAGGGGCCCTTGGCACTCCCATTTGCTTACTTCTCCTCCCCCCATGTGCCCATCCCTTACACCTGGGGGGGGGGGTGCAGATCCGTCAGTGAGGAAACTCAGGTCAAAGCTATCCTGGGTCCTGACCCACCGTACCAGCTCCTCCATCTCTCAGGTGTAAGAGCACTGGCCTTTGTTCATCTGTTTTGGCTATTTTGAATGTGACTTAAATATATTTTTTTAATTTATTTGCAAGCCTGGAAAAGAGAGAGAGAGAGAGAGAGAGAGAGAGAGAACAGGTTACCAGGCCCTCCTACCTCTGCAAACGAACTCCAGATGCACATGCCGCTTTGAGCATCTGACTTCACGTGGATACTGGGGAATCGAACCCAGGCCATCAGACTTTGCAAGCAGGCACTCTTAAGTGCTGAGTCATCTCCCCAGCCCTGAATGTGAATTTTAAAACATCTTTCCTGTCTTATTATCAGTATTGCAGGAGGCTATGTCAGTTTGCCTGGACTGAGAATCACTCCATATTTCTTATGTGGTTTGGCTTCAGGATCAAGATAAAATGTCAATGCCAAGCCATTTAATAATGGCTGACATTAGCATGTGTTTAAAGCCTAATAAAATACTGCCTCCAAAAATTTGTTGGCCAGATCCATGCATGGATCCAGGGTATCCTATCAGGTTTCTGGAGATGGTTTGTGAGTCTGTTCCAAGCTAAGGGGCTGGTTTCGCTGAGCACCTGTGTGCTGAGCTGTCTGCATAGTTAGAAGGCATGTGTGTCACCTACAGCTCTGGTTCTCCCAGAAACTGTGCTGCAGACATGACCTCTAATGCCACCCGTGTGCCTTGCTTGGGCAAACTTGCAGACAGTGGCCTCTGTGAAAGAACCTGGCTGTTAGTTTTTGCTGCTCATGAAGCCTGTCTGAGCGGAACTTCTCTCCAGAGTCACACTGTTGGTCCAGCAGTAGGAATTATACTAGACCTCTTTACCATGAAGTTAAGTGCCTACGATGCTTAGTTGATCATGAAAATAAGATATCAACTACAACTGCTAGTAACAAAATAGAACAATAGACTACCATTAAAGTTACGTGATATCTTAAAAGAGTTAAGGTGGCATGCTTGGTGATGCACACCTATGGTCCCAGCACTCAGTAGTCTGAGGCAAGAAGATCATGGGTTTGAGGCTAGACTGTGCTACTTGTCTCAAAAGAAAGAAAGAGAGAGAGGGAAAGGAGTGAGGGCAAATGTTAATATTTTATTAATATTTATACTTTATCAATATAATTCATATGTTTACTAACATTTTCTGATAACTTTCTAAACAGAACAGTGGATAAGGGGAAAGAAGAGTTTATGTTCTTAGTCTACTATTACAGTTCTGAAGACCTTCTGAAAATGGTAACATAGGGTTAAAAAAAAGGGTAAAAATAAAAATAATGTGTTTTATGGAAGCATGAGGATTTTACTAAATTTGTGGCCCAATTCACTTCTATCAATGTCTAATGTCAGATACCACATAGAATATTTCCTCGGGGCTCAGGTGATGTCTTGTAAATCCGTTCCGATATGTGAGGATGGTGGAGCGATTCGCTCCGGCCCAGGAGCCCATCCTGCGCTGGCACTCTCTTAACTGGCATGGTGCAAGGCAGCCGGGGAGCCACATGGCCTTTGCAGTGTTGTTGGTCTGCCTTTCATGCAACTGCTTTTTAGGAATAGATCTTTGTCAGCCAAACGTTGGTCTCTCCACCCTATCCTCCTGGGATCCAGCACCTGTGCACTTGCCCATTACTCTCCCGCCCCAGTGAGCATGCCTTGCTAATTGTATTGGAAATGACATCAGCAGGGCAAAGTGCCGCTCTGCAGCATGCACCTGCCAGCTGTCTGCCAAAGCTCTCCGCAGGGAGGATGCACAGGGCGGCACTCAGAGAGCTTCCAAACTCAAATACGGATTCACGCTGAAAAGCCATGGAAGTCTCCAGGCATATTGCTGGAACTGGAAATCCCCCCCCCACACACACACACACCCCAGCCAGCAAGAATAGTTGTAACCCTGCAGAAGCAATAGGTAGCAGGTGTGAAAATGTGAGCGCTCCTTCGGTGAATGGAGTGCGTATTACTGCAAACAGAGAAAAGCAAGAGGGGCTCCGTAGGGCCAGGCTATGGAAGAAGCTCGAATCCAAAGGAACTTGGCTGCTTTCTGTTCTCCTTACTCTGGGGGATGATTTATGCATAGCTCCCAAGATAAAGGCTGACAGTTGCTACTGAAGAAAACTTAGATTCTGATAGGAATGGTCCTTGTTGAAGTGATAAGGGGCCAAGTAATTTTTGTGGAGATTCAGTTACCTGAGAAAGGGGAACCCATTTTTATTGATTACCTATTGTATACCAGGACTTTTATAAGTGACAGTTTATTGAATTGACACCAAAACCCTGTAAGATGGATGCCATTGTGGCACACTGGAGTTTCAGGGACTGGGCAGATGGTGCTGTGGGCAAGAGCATGAAGATTTGAGTGGGCTCGAGCGTGATCTGCAGCGCCCACATAGACAACTGGGCAGGGCCCTGCACACCGCCACCCCAGTCCCGTGGGAGAGGGAGACAGGACAGTCACCGGGGTTTGCTGGTCAGCCAGTCTGACTGAAAACAGCGGTTCTAGGTTCAGTGAGACAAGAAAATAACTCAGGGGCTGGGGCAATAGCTCAGCCGTTAACGGCACTTGTTTGCAAAGCCTGCCGGCCCAGGATCCGTTTCCCCAGTGCCTGCAGAAAGCCAGATGCGCAGTGTGGCACGTGCTTCTGGAGTGCCTTTGTGGCAGCGAGAGGCCCTGGTATGCTCATGCTCCCCTCAAATAAATACATAAAATTTTTTTAAAAAGAAAGAAAAAAGAAAAAGAGGAAGAAGAAAGAAAGAAAAAGAGAAAAGAGAGAAAGAAGGAAGGAAGGAAGGAAGGAAGATACTCAGAGAGCAGCAGCGGGCCGTGATGGTTACCCATGGCCTCCGCACACATGTGCATATTCTACTGTACATACACACACCACATATATTATGCACACATTCAAATACCAAAATAAATAAAGATAAAAAGAATTAGGTTGCAGAGCCCCATAGTTTAATCACAAATTCACAACCCAGGTTTCATGAAAGGGGTACTTATATCTTAAGAGGAGGCATCTCAACCCTGTATTGTGTTTCGCTTCCTCACAATCTCCACCTCTCCCCAGCATCACACCACATGCAAAGGTCTCTTTTCACTAGGACAGCAAAAAAGCCACATTCCGTGAACACCGGCCAGACCCTAGGGGAAGGCGGAGGCCGGGGGGTGCCGCCATGGAGAAAGCCCGGCTGCTCCTTACCCTGGAAAGGAAATATGAATGAGCGCTTGTGCTTGACTCTGCGCTGTTGCTGTGCTCACCTCTAAGGAAGAACTTCTAGATGCTTCTCGCCGCTGCTGCGAAACTGAAACTTCAGGTCCATGGCTTGTCTAAGACTCCAGACGAGCTATGTAGAGCCAGTTTCACAGCTCCAACTTCAGTGGCTGCTCCTGGGTTGCTGGAGTAGCACCTTCCTCCACTCTTTCCTGAGTGTCAGACCAATGTAATTGTCATCGTCACAGCTTTATGGGGAAAGCCCCAGCTTTGATGACAGTCCCAAGGAGCCTAACCCAACCAGAGATCGGGAATAGCGGAAAGGACAGAAAGGAGATTAAACAGATGTGCATACTGGACCCCAGTGACCCCAAGTCCATTTAGGGGGTTTTGATGTGAACTTCAGGTTTTGAAGGAGGAAGAACTGAGGAAGAGGAGGCAAGAAGTGCTCATAACTGAGCATTCATGGCCAAGATGCTGTCTGGTTGATCTCCATCTCAGTTCTGATGCTACAGCGTGGCCCGAGGAAGCCCTGGTTGCTTGTGGGGACAAGCTGTGCCCTGGAGAGCATTATTTATGCTGCAGGGTACGGCCTTGATGGACAACATGGATAATTGTCTTCGTGGTGGGGGCAGGGATCTGTTTGGCTGCCTTAGACTCTCAGGTGACTGCAGGTTTAGGACAAGGAAGAACTGAAGACCTTTAGGTATGTGTCATTGGTGAATTTGGAAGCGAGGACTGTGAAAAACTAATAGCAGGATGCCCGCGTGACTCTTACCCAGTCACCTTCAGTCTCACAGGGGAAGAAGACGGTTTCTGAATAGACGCTCCCTGCGTAGTTAACGTGCTCACCCGCTGCGTGACCCAAAGTAAAGGAGACAGATGCAAAATGAAGGGCGAGGTGCCAGGACTCGGTTTGAATCAGTCCTGGTGCCCTCTGCCACTTTAGAGGTAGAACCATACCATCATTGTGATTTTTTTTGTTCATTTTATTTATTTATTTGAGAGTGACAGAGAAAGAGAGACAAAGAGGCAGAGAGAGAGAGAATGGGCGCACCAGGGCCTCCAGCCACTGCAAACGAACTCCAGATGCATGCGCCACCTTGTGCATCTGGCTAACATGGGTCCTGGGGAATCGAGCCTTGAACCAGGGTCCTTAGGCTTCACAAGCAAGTGCTTAACCACTAAGCCATCTCTCCAGCCCCATCAGTGTGATTTTTGATCTTGAAAAGTTTACTTCTTCAAGTAGTGAGCATAGGGTGTTTACACGCAAAGGAGTCTTGTCACTCCCTGCTTTATGTGTGAGACAGGTGCAAGACCAAGCATACAGGGCAGGCGTCTGGTTCTGTGTGTACGTGAGTGTGTGTACGGAGGCGGGCGTAGCTTTGCGTTTGTGTTTTCAGGCATCTGTACATCTCTGTGTGTATGCATGTGGAGGCTGGACGTCAACACCGAGGGTCATCTTAAATTGCTCCCACCTTATGTAACAAGCCAGGGGCTTGTACCGCTCCTGCAGCTCACTGACTCCTCCAGGCTGGTAGGCGGCAAGTCCCAGGAGTCCTCCCGACTCCTCCTCCCCAACACCTAGAACACAGGCACATGCCACTGTGTCCAGCTTTTGGTTTGATTACTGCGACCTGAATTCAGGTCCTAATGTTTGTGCAACAACCACATTACCAACTGAGCCATCTCCCCAGCCCAGATAGGCCTCTCTCTAAAGAAAAGAAAAGGGGCTGCAGAGATGGCTCAGTGGTTAAGGCACTTGCCTAGGAAGCCTAAGGAGCCAGGTTCAATTCCCCAGTACTCACATAAGCCAGATGCACATGGTGGTCCATATATCTGGAGTTCGTTTACAGTGGCTAGAGGCCCTGGCATGCTCATTCTCTCTCTCTGTTTCTGATAAATAAATTTTTTTTTTTATTGTAGCTGGAGAGATGACTTAGCAGGTAATGCACTTGCTTGCGAAGCGTAAGGACCCAGGCTCAATTCTCCAGGTCCCTTGTAAGCGAAATGCACAAGGTGGTACATGTGTCTGGAGTTTGTTGCAGTTTGTTGCACACACTCTCACTCCCTCTCTCTCTTTGTCCCAAATAAAAATAGATAATGTAAGTGGTCAACACGATGTTGGTGGAGGATGAAACGCAGCTTAGCACCCTCTTGTTCACTAGGAGTAACGTGGGCTGCAGACTTCACCGCCCTATCTGGCAGAGGTCCACTGATGACCATGGAACTGCCTTTGTAGCCTCCCCCACGAACCTCTCCCCACACCAAAGCAGGTTTATTGTTCATTAACAGGCCTGTGACATTGCCCTGAGCAGGCTGGAGTCTGGGGGTTGCTGGGTGAATTGGAAGGCAGCCCCTAATGAACACCTGCCTGCCTCCAGAGTCCCCAGGGGCGTCCTGAATAAAGCAGGCTAGTGGAGCGCTGTGCATTTCCAGAGGAGTAATAATTATGGATGCCTGTCAAAGCCTTCCCATTGGGCATCATTCAAATGCATGGGGGAGAAAGACTCCCTCCCAGAATGATATCAGCTCCCAACTCTTCCTAGATGCTCAGGACAATCAGTAACTTAGAAAAACACCAAAGAAATGAAGTGGAAATAAGAGGAAGGGATCAAAAGAAGAAAGTAAAAAGGACAGTAAAAAGAGAAGAGAAGGTCGTTCCCAGAGAGGTGCCTTTGCCTGAGCTGAGTCCTTGGAAAATGGACAGGGAGGAGAGAGGACTGTAGGAATGGACTGGCATCGGGAAGAACCAGGAAGGAAGGAAAGGCTCACTGCAGTGCAGTTGGGAACTGTCACTTTGTTTCTGGGGCACACCGGCAGCATTTCAGTCTGTAAGCCACAGGCTTCCTGCATGGTGTCTAGAGATGCATTCTGGGAAGAAAACCCAGCAACTCTTTTGCATCACTGCATGTGACATCTGGCCCCGTCCCCCTTCTCGCTGCATGGGGTACCACCGGCTGCCTAGCAGTTCTCTGCTTTAGACCAGCTCCCAAAGTGTGTCCAAACACCATCCCCTTCTGCAGTCTGCTTCCCTGCTGGGCTGGGCTGAGACCAAATACTTTACCCCTTTGTCTGCCCACTCTAGCAAGAGAAACCTCAGGGGATTTTACATATGTATGTGGTGTGGTGCATGCATGTGGAGGCCAGAAGTTATGTCATGTGTCTTCTTCAATCACTGTCCACCTGATTCTTTGAGACACTGAGCCCAGAGCTCCTTGATTGAATTTGACCAGCAAGCCCCAGGGATCTCCTGTCTCTGTCTGCTCAGCGCTGGGATTATAGGTGTGAGCCTCCCTGCCCAAATTTTATGTGGGCCCTGGGAATCCATGCTCAGGTCCTCATGCTGGCAGAATAAGCATGTTACCAACTGAGCCTTCCCCCCACCCCCTAATAGGGACCTTGTCCAGGTGCCAACTGCGCGTCAAGCACTGGCGTTGTTACGGCTGCAAATATTAATTAAATACTGCCTGACCACATCTTACCGTGTGAACAGATGCAACTTCACCTAGATGCTGGGACGTCCGAGAAGTCAATTGCTTGTTGGAGGTGTGCGGTGTCGTTTAAACCAAAGCTTCCTTCGGGAGCTCCGTTGTCCAGGTGGTAACACTTCTTCCGTATCAGAAATTGCTGAGACTCGATTTTAAGTGCTCTCCTCGCTAGGAGAAATTTAAGCGTGTGCAGAAATGGATGTATGAGTTTGTCTGGGTTCATCAGGCTGTGATGGGCACATCGGAGCACCGCGTTGTATGCTGTAGTCACAGTATCCGCAATGTTGGCCAGTTTTGACTGACTAGGTAAACAAAGAATAATAAAACTAAAACCCAGCCTTTGGAGTCAACCCTAAACTCAAGCTCTATGCAGGTGCTATGGAGATGGTGGCCTTAGGCATACCATTAATACTAGCTGACTAATTTGAAGATTAAATGAGAAAGGATAAACCTAGAACCTGGTGAAAGAGCTCTTACTAGAAGAGACAATGTCACAATAGGTAGTGGAAAGACAAGACGTCTATACGTGAGCATAACTTCAGGGTCTGGTCAACAGCCTTTGTTTTTTGGTTTTTTTTTTTTAATTTTTTATTTATTTATTTGAGAGCGACAGACACAGAGAGAAAGACAGATAGAGGGAGAGAGAGAGAATGGGCGCGCCAGGGCTTCCAGCCTCTGCAAACGAACTCCAGACGCGTGCGCCCCCTTGTGCATCTGGCTCACGTGGGACCTGGGGAACCGAGCCTCGAACCGGGGTCCTTAGGCTTCACAGGCAAGCGCTTAACCGCTAAGCCATCTCTCCAGCCCCAGCCTTTGTTTTTTAATTCTTTCCTGCTGCTGTCCTGTTGTCACTCCTGTGCCTGACTTTTGTCGCTCCATCCCACTTCGGTGCGCCAAGATCTGCTGTGTCTCTCCTCAAATGAACCATCAGGGGCTAATGGCTACAGGCAGACACTCTGGTCCCGTTCATATGTAAGCTGTAAGCTATAAGCTGGTAACAAAGTGGCTCCCCTTGCCCTTGGATGGTCTCTGTCTCCTTATATAACCCATGTTTCCAGGTGATCTAAACCACCTGACCCGTGGTTGAGACCAGCCGCCCATTGACTGCGAAAGCGGTAAACTGGTCGCCTCTGTGACTTGGTTGTGATGGAGGTATCTGGGACTAGGTGCCTGGCTTATGGAATTAATGGAGTGAGTCCATGCAAAATACCCAGTTCAGGCTGGAAACACAGACATTGTGCTCAGCGAGTGCTTAATAGTGTTGCTGGGTGCTGGTTTGCAGCCAGCTCTGTGGCGCGCTCAGGGCATTATTGACTCCTAGTCTGGACGCAGAGCCAGCCAGGCATTAGCGGAATAGGATTCTGGTTGGACAAGGACTCCCCAGTGGGGCAAGAACTTCCCTGTTTATTCTGGAACCCTGGCCCCATTATTCTTTACATCAGTCTGCATAAAAGAAGTGGCCTCTGTTTATTCCCTGCTGCAGAATCCAAGGCTCTGTTAGACAGACTAATGAGCAGAGCCCGAGGGTGGCGTTGGCAGGGGAGGGGAGCTGCCAGAATGGGCTCTGCATGGAATGACCTCAGCCCCTCCCCGCCCCCTTTCTCCCGGGAAGCAAGCAGTGAGCCCTGGCCAGCACAGCGCGGAGCCCCAGGCTGGGGACTCAGGAGCACAAGGAGAGCGCATGCTCAGGCAGCATTTATTAAAGCTGCCCAAGGCCTTCTGGGAAGAAAACCCAGCTCCTCCTGTCCAGAAAGAAAGGGCATATTGGCCGTGGTTTCTACGGTCTCCTGGAGTTGACCTGTGCTGCCATTTATTTCACAGCTGTGGGCTTGCTTAACGAGTAGGAATCACCTGTCCACGAGGTCTTGGAGTGCCCACTTTCCCGGTAGGCAGAGTGGGCGGGCAGGCAGTGCTGAGCACAGAGTACCCACAGCTGTGTCCATGGAGTGTGACCCTTACCAGCCTCGTGGTCACTGCAACTGGCAATAGCAAATTATCAGGAACACCCTTGAGGTCTGGGGAGACGGCGCACTGAACGAAGTGCTTGCTGAGTTCAGGTCTCCAGCGTTCACATAAATGTTGGGCAGGCCTGGCAGCCTGCCTGTTACCCGACTTGGAGGCAGAGACAGTACCTAGGAGAGAGGGGTATGGTTAGGGTGACTGGACCCCTGCAGGTTAAAAAAAAAAAGACAGGAAAGTCTACTCTTGCTAAAAGATCAAAGATGATCTGACTTTTTATCGCTTGTCTAGTTCCCTAGACCTGTTTTTTCACAACCAACCAGGACCCCTCCTGGGAGGGGTGTCTTTCATAGGATTTAAACATGGTGCTTGGTCAAGTTCAGCCCTTGGAACTTGGTGTCAGGGCTAGCCTCTTCCTGAGACAGCCCCTCGCCCTAACCAACCAGCTGTCCCCTGGTTCACCTGAGCCTGAAGACAGCCACCACCATATGGTCATAAATACCTTTGCAAGGGGAGAGCAGGCTCTCTGATCACTTAGGAACTTTCAGCTATGGGTGAAATTTCCTCTAGGTCCAGCCCGGTTGAACCAAGGGGAGCCCCCCCCAGCCCTTACTCTCTACATGGGTTCTTTACCCCCTCCAGCTCCTCACATGGCAGGAGCTTCTTGAACTTTCTTTTCTTTCTTTTCTTTCCATGGTTTTTCCAGGCCCTCCATGTGGGATCTCTAGCCACCTGGGTGCCTTTTCTTGGCTCTGTCCTTAGCTTCCCTCAATAAATATATTAATTTAATAATTATCCTTCTCAGTCTTTTTTATTCAATTCTTTGATTAGAATTAAAAAACAAACCTTGGGGCTGGAGAGATGGCTTTGTGGTTAAGTGCTTGCCTGTGAAGCCTAAAGGCCCCAGTTCGAGGCTCAATTCCCCAGGACCCACGTTAGCCAGATGCACAAGGGGGCACATGCGTCTGGAGTTTGTTTGCAGTGGCTGGAGGCCCTGGCATGCTCATTCTCTCCCTCTCTCTCTCTCCCTCTCTCCCTCCTTCTCTGTCACTTTAAAATAAATAAATAAACATAAAACAGAAAAAAATAAACCTTGGGTTTGGGGTTCAAGAACTTTCCTTGACCCCTAACACCCTGTTACACCTAGTCTAGCAAAGCAATGAGCTGTGGGTTCAAATGATAGAGCCTGCTTTAGTAAATAATGTGGAGAGTGATGGAGAAAGGCACCCAATGTTAACTCTCACTTTCACGTGCACCCACGGACACATGTATGGAAACACATACGCACATATACAAACGAGAGGGAAAAGAATATCCTTGAGAGCCAGGCATGGCACTATGCAACCGATCATCCTGGAAGCAGGGGGGCTGAGGTGAAAGGATTGCAGCTACACAGCATTACACCTGTCTCCAATTAAAAAAAGAAAAGAAAAGAAAGAAGGAAGGAAGGAAAGAAGGAAGGAAATGAAAGGAAAAGGAAGAGAAAATCACCCTTGTGATGTAGAGAGAGTGGACTCAGTCTTGGAACACAGCTCTGAGTCTTCCCAAAGGGCAGATGGAAGCCATTTGATGGTGCTTTTTGATGTTTGCTGGTTTATTTTATTTTTAATGCCATTAACACAGAAGCAGAACTTCCTTTGAGTTCGATAGAAACCCCATGGGAATGGTGGCTTGAGGGAGAACCCACTGCTGAATTAATGCCACTTCACCACTGGCTGACCAGAGTTGGTTCACCTTCCTTCTGCCCAGGGTGGCATCTGTCCACAGACAGAGATAGCACTCTTACTCCAAGGGGCTTGGGCTCAAGGCCCTTCCTGAGGCAGACAGCCAGCAAACACTGTGCTTCCTGTGCCTGGGACCTGTCAGCCAGGCTACGCAGGACACACCGGATCTTTGAGGTTCTAATCTGAGGAGATTTAAATGTTTCTTGTGGCTGCCAAAGCAAATCACCATAATCTGGTGGCTGAAAATGTCAGAGCTGTGTTCTCACAGTTTGAAGCAAGCTGGAGGGAGCCTCAGCCCCGGCCCTTCCTGCTGCTGGTGGCATGTGTAGTGGCCACCACTGCTGACCAGTGCGTCTGGGCCACTCCCATCTCAGCCTGTCGTGTCTTCTCCTGCATGTGGCTGTGTCAAAAGCCTATCTTGAGGCTGTGGAGGTGGGTAAAATGCTTGCTGGGCAAGCCTGTGGAGCAGGACCCATGTGGACCAGGACCATGGTGGCCTGTCCCTGTAAGCTCAGCTCAGGGGAGGCTGAGATCAGAAGTCTCTGGGGCTAGCTCGCTAGCTCGTCTAGCCAAACCACTGGGCTCTAGGTTCCGCAAGAGACCTCATGTCAAAGAGTAACTTGGGGACTGGAGAGATGGCTTAGTGGTTAAGTGCTTGCCTGTGAAGCCTAAGGACTCTGGTTCGAGGCTCGATTCCCCAGGACCCACATTAGCCAGATGCACAAGGGGGGGGCATGCATCTGGAGTTCGTTTGCAGTGGCTGGAGGCCCTGGCACCCATTCACACTCTCTCTCTCTCTCTCTCTCTCTCTCTCTCTCTCTCTCTCTCTGTCTCTGTCTCTGTCTCTCTCTGTCTCTGTCTCTCTCTGTCCCCCGCTTTCTCTGTCTGTTGCTCTCAAATGAATAAATAGAAATAAACAAAAAATTTTCCAAAAAAGAGTAAGTTGGAGGGCCACTGAGGAAGACACTTGACACTGACCTCCAGTCTCCATGGGCACACTCACAAACACACATGCAGACTATGCAGCTAACTAGCCTAGCCTCCTTGGTGAGCTCAGGCCAACCAGAGGCTTCCATCTCAAAGGAGGCAAACATGTTCCTGTGGATGACTCTGAAGGTTGTCCTCTGGTTTCCACATGCAGGTACCTACACATACACACAAATAAACATGGGTTCACACACATACAAAACAAAAAAAGATGGAGCCCTGTATGCATGCAGATTCCTACTGGAACAGGCCAGCCTCCTGAGCCCCGCACGTGAGTCCAGGGCGAGGCCCGAGCAGCAGGGTCAGTGGGCTGCTCCGGCCTCCGGCCGTCCTTCCTGTCACCACACTGGTCGTCCAGGTCTCCAGTGAGCACTGGGGTGTTTCCACAATGGTGGCTCCACTGTGCACAACAGACTGAAAAGGACGTTCCCAAGGAAACCTCACTTGCCAGATGTAGGGAGGGAGGCCGGCTTAGAGGGAGAGTGGGAAAGAATTTGATAGGAAAAAGAGTACAGGGCTGGAGAGATGGCTTAGCGGTTAAGCGCTTGCCTGTGAAGCCTAAGGACCCCGGTTCGAGGCTCGATTCCCCAGGTCCCACGTTAGCCAGATGCACAAGGGGGCGCACGTGTATGGAGTTCGTTTGCAGTGGCTGGAGGCCCTGGTGCATCCATTTTCTCTCTCCCTTTATCTGTCTTTCTCTCTCTGCCTCTTTGTCTGTTGCTCTCAAATAAATAAAAGCAAAAGTAAACAAAAATAATTTTTTTAAAGAATACGGAGGAGAGAAGCTCCTGAGAGGACAGTTAATGACAGGCTGAGAGAAAGTCTTAAGCGCACTGACGTCACAGGGCCCGCACGGCCGGAGAGACTGGAGTAGCTAACCCCCGACACACAGAGCTCCCCTTGCTCATCCTGTTCCGCCCCAGCCACCATTGTCCCATAGGACCCCACGGGCTGCTGGGGGCTCTCTTGGCCTTGCTCCCAGCACAACCCCTGCAAGGCTCCCCAAATGTTTTCAACACAAGCAATTAGCAAATTATAATTAGCAGGATTCTGTAAACAGCCCTTCCAAGTACTGAATGGCAGAGTGGTCTGCTTATCAAGCAGCTTGCTTCCAACGGGTGTAAGGCACTTGCAGAGCAAGGTAGTTTGTGAATCACCATCACATCAAAGGGGAATATTGTCTTCCTCTGCAAGACTGGGAAATCCAGATGCTGTTGCCTGAAATAGCTAAACCCCAGCCTTAAGAGACTGCTTGAGTCAGTGAGGACTGGTAAAACCACACTGGGATGGATACAAATGACAGATAAGGAGGTGGACCACATCCCGGGCCCTGAATGCACCCCCACTCTTATGTTTGTGAGCAGCCAGCAACTGCTGCCAGACACCTTGACAGCAGACTTGCGTGGCTTTTGTGGAAAGTTAAACTGGGAGGTGCAATTTCCATGTCTTCTGGAATCTATCATCTCCCCCATTACTGCCTTGGTTTCTCCCTTTGTCTAATGCATGTGTATGTGTTCGTGTATATGCATACATATGTGTGTGGGCAGGTGCACATGCATATGTGTGCACGCGTGCAGAAGCCAGAAGCTGATGTCTCGTGTCTTGCTCAGTTTTCCTCCACCTGATTTTTGAGAGAGGGCATGTGAAAGAGACAGACTCTGGAGTTTTCTTGGAGCTCACTGGTTAAGACAGACTAGCTAGCCTCAGAGCCCCCAGGATTTTCCTGGCTTCACCTCCCCATCATGCTGGCTCTAAGGCCGCCCTGCTACACCTGGCTTTTACACGGGGGCTGAGGAATCTGACTGGGACCCTCGGCTCGCACCACAAGCCCTTTGCCAACGGAGCCATCTCCCCAGCCCACTTCTCCATGTCTAAATCGTGGATGACCCATGACCTCTCTCCTTCTTTGAGAACGGTGCATATGTACTTAAAGACGAAACTGGAAAGGGATTGATGGTTTCTGTTTTCTACAGAAGCTATCCATGAAGTCAGCATACGAATTTGGGGCAAGCATTGTAACCCTCACCCCCAGAGCCTTTGGGGCACATGATCCTTGACCTCTCACCCAGAAGTTCTGAGGTCCAGGAAAAGACTTCAGAGAGAGGTTATCCATCTGCGCTTTGAGGCCATGCAAAGCTGTTTGTTTATTGGGTTTTTTTTTTTTTCATAAACTTGAGGTTAAAATGTACAAAACACAAAATTTACCGTTTTAACCATTTTGTATGCATGCGCTTCAGGGCGTTAAGTACACACAATGTTACGTAAGAGCTACCACCATTTCTACAACGTTGCCGTTATCGACAGCAGAGCCCAGCCCCGGCCCTCTGGTAATGTCTATTCTCTATGAAATCACAAAATAAAACCTGGTGTTGTGGCTTTAGCTTCTTTCATTTAGCATGATGTCTTCAGGGCTTGCTCATTGCTGCGTGTATCGAAATTCCATTCCCCTGTGGCTGAGCACTATGCATTGTGTCTATCCAGACCTTGTTTTCAATTCTCACTTTCCCGTGAGACTGAGAACAACTTGTGTGATGTCTCTGCTTCTTGACTGGCAACAGAATAGACATGTCTAAGTTGGATGAGATGAGATAGTCTATGGCAACTCTCAGTTCCATATCTCGGATGTAGTAGTGATTCCTCAGAGATTTCCTTGGAAGACATGGAATTCAAAAGAGGATGCGCTCCTTTAATCCCAGCACTCCGGAGGCAGAGATAGGAGGATCTCCATGAGTTTGAGGCCACCCTGAGACTCCAAAGTGAATTCCAGGTCAGCCTGGGCTAGAGAGAGACCCTACCTTGAGAAAACAAACAACAACAACAAAAAGAAGAAGCAATACAAATGTGATATGATTAGCAAAAGTTGCTCGATGCCTGCCTTTTGCCACGCTAAGGTTTAAATGGCAAGAGGCCCACGTCTTCAATGCCTACTGACCAAGGTCCCAGTTCCACCCCTATATTCTCCCTAATCCCGTCCCATACCTCGCCTTCCATGCACCCCATCATTTCTGTGACTAATGTATGTAATGAGTTGGTGGTAGGTCAATTATTCCTTCCTTCTCTTGGATAAATGTATCTCCAACCACATGTTTCCAGACACTGGCTTTAAAGTTTACTCCAAAGAGAAAGAACTTTTGGTTTCTGTCCTTTCCAAGTTTGGCCTGGATGTTTTACAATAATCTGGAGGAGCCCACAACAAGACATTTTAGTTACACCTCATTTTATAATACCACACGCTGACCCTGTCAGACCACCTACTGTTCCGTCTGTGTCCCCATGCACAAGGCTTGCCCTCAGGGGACTTTTGACATTTACACCAAGAGCCAATCCATTCGGAGTGCTGGATGATCTCTTACTGGCGAGGATGCTAAGTCTGACACAGCCTCAAGGTCAGGTCCAAAGATTCTCCAAAGAAGAAAAACGTGTTTTGTTTTGTTTTGTTTTGTTTCAAGAGAGGCTCTTGCTGTGTCGCCCAGAGCAGCCTTGAGTGCCTTTTCCTCCTTCCTCTGTCTCTGAGTGTTGGGATTGTAGTTGGGTGCCGCAGCCTGCTCAGAATGTTCCCAGGAGAAGCAGTCGTCACAGAAATACTATGACTAGGAGCTAGGAGGATGGCGTAGCGGGTTAGAGTGGAGGAGCTGAGTGCAATCCCCAGCACCGAGGGAAAAAGCCAGGCGTGGCCGCGTGTGCCTGTTACCCCAGAGCTGAGGGAGGGGAGGAGACACGAGGAACCCCTCGGCTCCCTATCAGCCAGTCTAACCTAAAACAGCTCGAAGTCCAGTAAGAGACTTTTTTCACGGAAGTAAGGCAGAGCATGAGCGCATGTCACTTGCACATCTGGGCACACACATGCACAGATGCTCACACACATATGCACACAAAGGGAAAAAAAGAAAGAAAAGAAAAGCTGTGGCCAACTTGAAAGGGATGGCAAGCGTCCAGCCTGCCTCATAGTCCCATATTAAGTGCTTCATATCTGGGCAGCCCAACAGTTTCTGGGGAGGATCTAGCATTGGCAGAAGAGCCTGCAGCATCCCACAACAATCAGTATTTGTTTGCAGTGTTGGGAGCCCCCATCTTGTGTTCTCCCTCATGACTCATCAGTACAATTCCGAGATGTGCCATGCGTCTCCCCCACCCTCCAATCTGAGACTCTCTTGTGTTGATGAAGGAGGGGCTGTCATCAAACCTTCAATTCCCTATTGGTTCAGAGGTGGCTTTTTCATGGCTGCAAAGTGTGGGGGGAATGGAAGTATGAGCACAGGAGAGGGCATTGCCTTAGCAAGCTGGGTTCTCCCATGGATTTCTGCCTCCCAGGGAGAACATGTAGCTTTACACCATCACTCTGCACAGTTTTCCCTGGCTGGTGAGTCAAGATAAGAAGGCATGAAGATCATAAAGGGGGAACATCAACCTCATCTCTAGCCTGTTTCCTCCCATATGGTGAACAATTGCACAGGATTATACTGAAGCTGAGAGATTCTGCTGTATGCAAAGTGCTCAGGGCAATGGCCACCACATAGCAAATACAGAGCACCCTAGATTTACCACAGTTCAGCTTCGGGGTTTACACTCTATGATGGCAGAAAAGCAATAAGCAGTTAGCAGAAACCATACTTTGAATGCTGAATTGGGCCAGGGCGAGATGCTACAGTCGTCTCTAATTGTCTGTATTACAAACCTCTCACGTGCTGATTAAATGTATTTTTTTAGATTTTATTTATTTATTTATGAGAGAGAGAAAGAGAGAAAGAGAGGGAAAGAATGGGCACACCAGGGCCTCCAGCCACTGTAAATGAACTCCAGATGCTTGCACCACCGTGTGCATATGGCTTACATGGGGTCCTGAGGAATCGAACCTAGATCCTTTGGCTTTGCAGGCAAGTGCCTTAGCTGCAAAGCCATCTTTCTAGCCCTAAATGTATGTTTTACTCAACAGTATTTTCAATTTGTGATGGATTTATTGGAAAGTTACCTCAGAGCATTTGTGTGCAGTGGTTGTGAAATAAATTATTTTTCAACTGTGTGGGTGGTGTGCATGCATGTACATATGCATGTTTGTATGTGTGTGGTACCCATGAATGTGCACGTGCACAGATGTACATGCAGAGGCCAGAGATGAATATGGGGGGGGCCTTCCTCAGTTGCTCTCCACCTTATTTTTATTTATTTATTTATGAGAGAGAGAGAGTCAGACAGACTGATAGAGAGAGAATGATCATGCCAGGGCCTCCAGCCACTGCAAACAAACTGCAAATGCATGCGCCACCTTGTGCATCTGACTTACTTGGATCCTGAGGAATTAAACCTGGGTCCTATGGATTTGCAGGCAAACGCCTTAACCTCTACATTAGCTCTCCAGTCCTTGTCCACCTTATGTTTGAGACAGAGCCTCTCTCTGAACCTGGAGCTCACCAACCCAGCTAGACTGAATAGCCAGTGAGTCCCTAGGGCTCTTCCTCCTCCTCCCCACCTCCGCAGCTGGGGGGTACACATGCATGTCACCACACCAGCATTTACATGGGTCCCCGACCTCGGAACTCTGGTCCTCACGCATGCACAGCAAGCACGTTACTGACTTAACCATCTACCTAGCCCCTAAATTATTAATTCCTATAAAAAGATATAATGGAAACTTCCCAACAGTGCGGCACAAAATGTAAGAGGGAAAGTCACTGGGTTTGTCAGCAAAGAGCAGTGCCATTTATTGACAGAACGAACCTATTAGGAAACAAGACAGTCTCCATCTGTTACCTATGACCTTTGACTCGGCTGTTTGCTCAATAGTGTTCCGGTGGTCTGTTCCTTTGGGTTTTATAATAGTCAATCTGCATTTATGTATAACACTTGAGCTTTGAAACACTGCACAGAAAACATGCTAGAAACCTGAGATGGCAGGTTCTAGGAAAAGCTGTCTCCTCACTTAATCTCTTCCCTTTTTATTCTTTCCCAGCCCAAGCTTTTGGCCAAGGAGCTTCTTGACCTCGTGGCATCTCATTTCAACCTGAAGGAGAAGGAATATTTTGGAATAGCATTCACGGACGAGACGTAAGTGCCGTTCAGAGCCCACAAAGCCCAGAACAAAAGAGTAGAATCAGAAATTTCCCTGTCTCAGCTGTGAACAGTGAATTAAGCTGCTGGCCACTTGGGTCCTGTGGCCTGGGGTCAGTCCAAGTTCATCATCTGAATTTCAAAAGCCTTGTGATCATGCCTGGGAGAGCCAAAGGATATAATTAGAGTGATGCTAATATTATGAAATTATTAGGTAAATGTTCTTGCAATCAAGCAGGTTCATGTTCAGACCAAAATGTTTACTTTTTTTTAAGTAGATCTGTATGGGTTTGGTTTTCATTAAGGTTAAATGAAAACTTCTGGAAATTAAATGTTTCTCTCCAGTATTGGAATAACAATAACAGGAAGTAAATCTGATGACAAATTCAAAATGAAAAAAAAAATATATCTGAGCTGTTCCACTAAGTTGAAACAGAATACAAAAATCAAAACTTCAGATCACCCATCTGATGGAAAATGATACTAGCTTTCGACAGCCTTCCAATTTGGCTCCGCGCAGTAGTGTTTTGTGATACAAGGAAAGGACAGCTTTACTAGCATTTGGATTTGCTCTGTATTGTTATCACAAGAGTTCAGTGGACATCTGCCCAGATTGTTAGATGAGAATAAGCGAAGGGCTGGGAATGCACTTATACAGCCAAACACTTCCCTACATGTACACGGACCCAAGTTCCATTCCAACACCCAGAGAGAGGATCTATCTTTAACAACTGTTTAGGGCTGGGGGCGGGGGTCTCAGCAGGTAAGATCATTTGCTCTGCAAGCATGATGGCCTGAGTTCAAACTCCACCACTTACATAAAAAGCCAGGTATGACCACACATGCATGCAATGTTAGCGCTGAGGGGAGTGGAGACAGGAGGATTACTGGGACTCCCTGGTCAGCTAATATAACTGAAAGATGGGGATCTCCTGGTTCACTGAGAGTCTGTCTCAGAGAAATAAAGCAGAAGAGCAGAAGAAGAGAATAACTAGCCTCTTCCTCCTGCATCCGGAGTCACACACATTTACACACGCACATACCACCTCCATAAGCAACATATGCTATACACATACACCAAAATGTCTCATAAGAAGCCTCTTTCCTCTAGATGTGTATGCACAAAGTGTTTTATATATAGACACACATATATAATACACACACACACGTGAGTGTGTGTGTTTGTGTATATGTCTCTGTGTGTGAAATCTTTAGAATTAGGGAAGCGATATCCTGAAATGCTCATAACCCAGCGTGACGTTAGCGGCTGGGCAGGACAGTAGAGATGAGTCAAGACCCCCACAATGAGGCGGGACGACTGAGGCAGGATGATTCTGAAGGAAGAACAGATGGCCCATGCTGGTCAATAAGCAAGTGACCATATTCACGACTACACTTAGCCTTGGTGATCTGCAGATGGACAAGATGACCATATTACTGATTTTCCAAATGGAGACACTATGAGTAAAAGAAAATGTAAAACGGAGCTATAGAAAGCAAACCGAAATATATTGTCCCTTGATAAATAAGTGACATGTTGGACAATGATATGTAGAGATCAAAAGCCACCTCTTTCTCTGGGAAGGAACGAGGTCAAGGCGTGGTGCCGGAGTCCATAGGACACGGAGGTGGAAGGTGAGCCTGTGACTTGGCTCACTCCAGCTGTCCCATCCAACAGAAATGGGCCAAGTGAGCCCAGCTGGGAGAGGTGAGGCCCATGCAGGGAAGCATCCAGAAAGCCACGAAGAAGAAACTTAAACATTGGCACATCTAGAAAAATTACTTTCATAAATGCCAGTGTTTTCTGCCCTTTCTCTTGAGAATCACTGTGAACCCTTAATTGCTCTTCATGCTGTTTTCACTGATTAGAAGGAAACTGTAAGCTTCAATTAATCATATCTCCATTGTCCCCGTTTCCCAAGTAAGTTTACTCAGCTCAAAGAATCCATGAACTCTACATGGTCCCAATTAGACTTCCCTTTGAATCAACAAGACTCAGAGAATGAGCACATTATCTTGGGCCAAAGAGGAAGAAATCTGTGTGCTAAGTATTGCAGACCACATTCCTGCCAGTGCTGACCAGAAGCATTGATTAGAAGGTGAAAAGTCAGTCTTCCCTCAGGGCCGCAGGAGGCAGGAAAGCCATACCTCCCAGGCATGAGGTGAATGCTCCAAAGTCCAGTAGGCCATTCTGTTAGGCCTGTGCACTCTGGAGCTGAGGTCTCTTTGGTCTCTCTTCAGGCCAGGAGCAATCATCTGTGTGTGTGCAAACATGCATAGAGGTCAGGCTTCCAAAAACAACATGTTCTCTCTAGCAAGGCCTTGAAGGCATCCTGCTAGCATGCCTAGACACAAAATGTGTGCCCCCTCCAGCACCTCATTCCAGATCTGAGTGGGAAGGTATCTCCAGCTATGACGATGCAAGGGGCCAGCAACCAGCAGGGATCCGCGGTGAAGAGCTGGGCTCACAGACAGTTCCTGAGCAAGCACCTGCGCTTGTGCCTGGGGTCTTGGGGAAAATGAAACTGTGAGAGGCCCACAGGAAACCAAACCCTCAAGGGGCTCGTACAAGGAGACAGAGCCTACTGAGTAAGAATGGCCCTATATCGGGGACAGGCTGTCATCACCTGGTCATACCCAGACATGCACATGTCTGGGATCTCTGGTAACCAGGACTCTGCTCCTTTTCCTGGCAAGAAAGGGAGAAACAAAGGCTGTCCCCACAAAACTGTGCCTGTGAATGTGGCCCGCTCTGGATTGGTGATTCCTATGTCAAGATGTGCCACCCTTAGAGTATGTCCCCTGAATTCCATGTGATCCTAGCATGACATCTTTTGTTGTTGGTTTTAGTGCTGGTACTAGTGATAGGACTCTGGGCCTCATACATGCTAAGCACGTGCTATAACACTGAACCACACCCTCTGCCCAACTTGAGTTTATTTAATAACTGCTTTCAAACTGGGCATGTGCCAAAAAGAAAAAAATCTATTTAATTTGCCAGGCCTGGTGGCGTACACCTTTAATCCCAGTACTTGAGAGGCTGAGGTAGGAGGATCACTGTGAGTTGTTAAGAATAATAGTTTTGAAGCATTCATTCTAGCTCTGTATTCCTTGTTTTTAATTCTTAAACTTTTTATTTGGGAATAATTACAGTTACAGAAGAGATAAATAGTACAATTTCCATTTCACTTTTCATTAACTTTCTCTATTGAAGGCACCCTGCAAACACATTATGTCCATCAAAAAGTGATGGCATTTACTACAGTTTAAAATATACTAATTTATAGGCTTTCCCCAAATATCCCCAGCTTTCCAATGACTGTCTTTTCCTGTTCTAGAATTCAATTGCATTTAGTTTTCTTTTATTTGTATGTCCAAATGTAAAGAGGAACAGGTAGTCATCTATTAGTGATCTGAACTGGGTCTGTGTCCTGCAAACAAGGACATCGGGCACTCTCATTCAGGGTCAAAGCCGGGTATAAATGGGATCTTCAAATGTTCATTAACCCATTGCTGAAGTCAGGTTTCTTCTCAACATTGGTGGCTCACTGGAAGACCCAGGACACTTTATAAAACACGAGTGACTGGGACTTGCCCCAAAAATTCTGATCCAGTTGGCTCAGTATGACCTGAGAGTTGAGACTTTTGGCAAAGCTCCCAGTTGATTCGAATTGCAGCCAAGTTCAAAAGGTCTGTTCTGGAGAAGGGGAGTATGTGAGCCGATTTCTCCTGTCACCTAGATCCAGCTCTGAGAAGAGCTGATTCAACTTAACACTTTGAATACTGGGAACCAATGCTGACATATCCCAGGAGGGCAGCATTATCGACCAGGTCTCTGCCAAGCTCCTTTTCTTCTTTTTTTTTTTTTTAAAGTATTTTATTTATTTGTTTGAAAGATAGAGAGAGACTAGGCACCCTGGGGCATCTTACCACTACAAACAAACTTCAGATGCATGCATCATTTTTTGCACCTGGCTTTATGGGTACTGGAGAATTGAAGCCAGCTTGTCAAGCTTTACAAGCAAGCACCTTTAACCACTGAGCCATCGCTTCAGTCCTCAGGCTCCATTCTAACAGTCTGAGAATTAGCTCTCTCGTTCAACTTTTAATGTTCCCACATGAACAGATAGCATTACTGAAAACTGAGGGTCTAGCTCAATGGTTGAGCTTGAGTACTTGCCTAGCGTGCTCAAGGCCATGGATTCCTAATAGGAGAAAGATAAAAAGAAATTAAATAAAATAACTGAAATTTTATTTTATCATTGACATCCTTTTAGAAAAATTTTTTTTTTACATTTTTACATTTTCATTTTGCTGGGTCATATGGTAGATCTATTTTTAGCTATCTTAGGAACCTCCACACTTATTTCCAAAATGGCTGGACCAGATTGCATTCCCACCAACAGTGTAGAAGGGTTCCTCTTTTTCCACATCCCTGCCAGCATTTATGATCATTTGTTTTCATGATGGTAGCCAATCTGTTAGGAGTGAGATGGAATCTCAACGTAGTTTTAATCTGCATTTCCCGGATGACGAGGGATGTAGAACATTTTTTTAGATGCTTATACACCATCCATATTTCTACTTTTGAGAACTCTCTATTTAGTTCCATAGCCCATTTTTTAATTGGCTTCTTTGATTTCTTATTATTTAATTTTTTGAGTTCTTTATATATCCTAGGTATTAATCCTCTATCGGATATATTGCTGGCAAAGATATTTTTTCCCATTCTGTAGGTTGCCTCTTTGCTTTATTCACAGTGTCCTTTGCTGTACAAAATCTGTGTAATTTCATGAGGTCCCAGTGGTTAATCTGTGGTTTTATTGCCTGAGCAATTGGGGGTTATAGTCGGAAAGTCTTTGCCAAGACCAATATGTTGAAGGGTTTCCCCTACGTTTTCCTCTAGCAGTTTCAGAGTTTCAGGTCTGATGTTAAGGTCTTTAATCCATTTGGACTTAATTCTTGTGCATGGAGAGAGAGAAAAATCTATTTTCATCCTTCTACAGATACATATCCAGTTTTCCCAGCACCATTTGCTGAAGAGGCTGGCTTTTCTCCAATGAATAATTTTGGCATTTTTATCGAATATCAGGTGGCTATAGCTACCTGGGCTTACATCTGGATCCTCTATTCTGTTCCATTGATCTACATGTCTGCTTTTGTGCCAGTACCATGCTGTTTTTGTTACTGTGGCTCTGTAGTCTAGGTTAGAATCAGGTATGGTGATACCACCAGCCTTATTTTTGTTGCTCAATATTATTTTAGATATTCAAGGTTTTTTGTGATTCCAAATGAATTTTTGGATTGTTTTTTCTATTTCCGTGAAGAATGATATTGGAATTTTGATGGGGATTGCATTAAATGTGTAGATTACTTTTGGTAAGATTGCCATTTTCACAATATCAATTCTTCTGATCCAGAAACGAGGGATGCTTTTCCATTTCCTGGTGTCTTCTGCAATTTCTCCCTTGAGTGTTTTATAGTTTTCATTGTAGAGATCCTTTACTTCCTTGGTTAGATTTATTCCAAGGTACTTTATTTTCTTTGATGAAATTGTGAATGGGAGTGATTCTCTGATTTCATCCTCTGAGTGTTTTTTGTTAGCATATAGGAAGGCTACTGATTTCTGTGTATTTATTTTGTATCCTGCTACATGGCTGTAGGTGTTTATCAGCTCTAACAGTTTTCTGGTAGAGTCTTTAGGGTCCTTTATGTATAGAACCATGTCATCTGCGAATAATGATAACTTGATCTCTTCCTTTCCAATTTGTATCCCTTTTATGTGTGTCTCTTGCCTTATTTCTATGGCTAAGACTTCCAGTACTATATTAAATAAAAGTGGGGACAGTGGACACCCTTGTCTTGTTCCTGATTTTAGTGGAAAAGCTTCCAGTTTTTCCCCATTTAGTAATATGTTGGCTGTAGGCTTGTCATAAAAAGCCTTTAAATATATTGAGATATGCTCCTTCTATTCCCAGTCTCTGTAGGACTTTTATCATGAAGGGATGTTGGATTTTGTCAAATACTTTTTCTGCATCAAATGAGATGATCATGTGATTTTTGTCCTTCAGTCCATTTATATAATGTATTACATTTATAGATTTGCATATGTTGTACCATCCCTGCATCTCTGGGATAAAGCCTACTTGGTCAGGGTGGATGATCTTTCTGATATATACATTTTCATTCTGAAACATTTCCACTGTTATTTTAACTTTCAATTTTTAATTTTAATAATGTATATTTATTTATTTGCAAGCAGAGAGAGACAAACAGAAAGAGAAAAAGAATAGGTGTGCCAGGCATTCTAGCTGCTGCAAATGAACTCCAGATGCATGTGCCACTTTCTGCATCTGGCTTTATGCAGTTACTGAGGAATTGAACCTGGGTCATTAGACTTTATAGGCAAGTATCTTAACCACTGAGTCATTTCTCCAGCTCCCAAATTTTAAGTTTTCTAAATGATTGACTGAGGGAAGGCAGAGGAACTCATCATCTAAAGCTATAACTAAACAGAATAACCAAACACATCCCAAATTGAAGTAATGATTTCCATAGTATGTTTACATGTTAATTGTAATCTCCTGTCCCAAACTTTATGAATCACTCACCAGATGGCATAAATGAGTGCCCAGTTTTTCTGGGGTAGGGAGGTGGCTCAGTGGACAGTGTACTTAGGTGAATCCCCAGCATCCACATAGAAGACAGGTGATATGTTTGCCTGTAATCCCAGTGCTGGGGAGGTGGAGGCAAGCAGATCTCTGAGGACTTGCTGGCCAGGTAGCCTAGCTGAATCCATGCGCTCTAGATTTAGCAAGAGACCCTGTCATGAAAAAAAAAAACAAAAAGCAGTGGGGGTGGAGAGCAACTAAGAATGACATCAATTTGTGGCTTCTGCAGGCACACGCGTGTACACATACCCTCCCCCGTACGCATGTGCCTTAATATAGAGAACTCATACATACACAAACACACATGCACACCAAACAAGTTCTACTAAAAGGCTTTTAAATATCTTTAGGAAGCATTTAGAAATTTGAGGGGAAAGGGAAAAATTGGTTAGCCATATTGTATATTTTAAAAAGCCAAGTACAATTTGAATGCATTTTCAGTACCAATTAAGAAAATGAGTAGTTCTTAACATATTATTTCATAACAGACCCCTTTGAAATTTGTTAAGAATTTACATTCCTTCTCTTGCAGGAAAGTTCACATACGAAATTTTTGCTTGAGTTCTAGAGAGGTCCCTGGACATTCTAAAGCCACAGCTCTAGTTTGCAAACATAGAAAGGAATGATTAAGGAAGGACTTTTTAAAGCATCCTCAGTCCCAGTTAGTTGAATTGCCTGGTCAGTACTGACTGGGGAATTAGAGTTACCTACATAAGGTAGGTACTGTTGGAAATGCATCCGTGCCCACGGTCAGGAATGCTATCTCATGAAGAATGATGTTTTGTGCATTGTCATTGCATGTCTGCGGGAACAGAAGGTGGCGGGCTGGCTGGGCACTCATGAAGCGTCTATGTGAGGCCACAGGCTTATCTGCCCTTCAGATGTAAACAAAGTACAAAAGCAATTTTCCAATCATGGCAGCAAGGATAAGCAGCAAGCAGCTCTGGGAATGTAATTTATTTAGAACTAGGCTCCAGGTTTCCACACCTTGAGTCCGGGACAGTGGGACAGAGACATTCAATGGCTCCAGCCATCACACCTGCCTTGTCATAGCTGCTTCAGGGAACCTGACATTCAACAGTCATGGCTTCTTCTGAGAGGAACACTCGCTGTCTGAAATTCTGGCAAACAACCTACTATGTAGCAAGCAGATAAGTGCTGTGCATGAAGAAGATAAATGAAAAGAATGATGTCATCTAAGGAGAGGCTGGGAACCCCAGCATTTCCAGCCTCTTCCTTCCCAGTGCAAATGATATTGAGGATGCAGGGTCTTGAACCAGGTGATCGGGGTGAATTCTTCATGCAAGACCCTTAATTTAGGATGGGCACATTGTCTATGTCTGGTTAGTGTCACTGAATCTCCAAGAATGGGGATCCGTGGGGTATGATCATAAAGCCTGCTCATTCACGGTCAATGGGTCATTTAGCTTCCATAGTGACTGATGAGAGTTACAGAAATAATTGGCTTTTGGCCCCCGTCAATCCTGTGTTTGTGGTATAGGAAATAATTAATAAGACATGAAGTAGAAGATGTTATAAAGAAATTTGGGGACAGCCTTAAGATAACATAGTGGGGTAACCAGTTTCTGCATAACTAAAAAGTACAGCTAGGGGCTGGAGGGATGACTTAGTGGTTAAGGCACTTGCCCGCAAAGCCCCAGGACCCATGTTACTGAGATGCTCAAGGGCGCACACGCATCTGGAGTTCATTTGCAGTTACTGGAGGCCCTGGGGCACCACCCATTCTCTCTCTCTCTCCCTCTCTCTCTCTGTCTCTCCTTTTCTCTGATAAATAAATAAATAAATAAATAAATAAATAAATAAATAAATAAATAAATATTTTTTTTTAAGGACAGCTAGAATCCTAATGGAATTTAAATAGGCCTTGATTGGTCATGTTGTTTCCCTAGTACCTACCCTTTCTGAATCTTTCTCTAGTATTTCAAGGTTTTTTAGCCAAGCTAGTAGTTAGTATTCCTGATCCCTCCTTGATGAGCTTGTATGTTCAACAATCAAAGACACTACATGACTAAACATTCTTCAGCCTGAAAAAATCTCCATTCCACCTCTATCCAATGATATCTCAAAGAATGTCTTACCCTCACTTTGATATTCTGTTTGGCTCATTCCATGTGCAGTAACTTATATACAATAAAAGCACGTAAAGGCCTACAATGTCATTCTCTCTCCTGGGTCCTGAGAAGGGCTGCATTCAGATAGACTTACCGTGCACCTTCACCCTCCAGTGACTCCAAACAAAGCTCTCCCTGAGGCCATCTCTATTAAAGGTACCAGCCCTTGAATGAAAAATCTATTTGTATTATATGTTGTAGCCAAAAGCAATATGTTAAACAAAGGTATCCAATTTCTATTGCCTGGAAACAATTGCATATTTATTTCTGACCCAATAGTTTGACCTACCACATCTATAAACCAAATGAGTCTTATCTTGCTCAGTTTAAAGATTGTTATCAGCGAGGGCATAGCAAAAAGACTTTGTCTTCTGGGATCCTTTTATTTATATATCTGGCTTTGTTATTGGCAGCAGCACTAATGTGTATTATCAAATGACAAATCAATGGGTATCATGAAAACCAAGCCATGGGCCATCATCTCATAGCTACAGACCAAAGACAGTGTTTCTTTTCCCCTTTGATCTTCATCCCACCCTATTTCGAGGAGAAGAAATGGGTCTGAGGAAACACTTGGTGTCTAGTTAACTGTGGGCTGTTAAATAGGACAGAACAAGCCCTCTCCAGGGAGAAAGCCTTGTCTCTATTGGGTGTAGTAATTGTGACTTCAGACCGCCAAAACATGAGCAGAAAACAACATTTTAAGAAGGCTTACTGCAACCCCAAATCACTACCCTAGATTATGGGTTCCACTTTACTTTTTATGTTTTGTTTAAATACTGGGACGTTGCTCTGAGGAACCATGGATGAGTTGCTTGTCTTTTGGGTCTTTTCCTTTCAATGGCTTTCATGGAGAGATGTTCACAGCTCAAGAAATGGAGGGAGCCATATCCTTCCTCCTAAAGGTCAGAGGGCAATGGGTATTGAGGAAGTCACCCCTGTGGGATAAAGAGGCAAACAAGGGGGCCTAGAAAGGGGGTTCTGAGAGGGTTCTGAGGTTAAAGGCTCTTGCTCACAGTGTGGGGGGGGAGGGAGGAAATTAACATGGGATTTTTTTTATAATCATGGAAAATGCTAATAAAAATTTTTTTTAAAAAAGGTGCTTGCTCACCAAGCCTGCCTGCCTCACTGTCCGAGTTTGATTCCCAAGCCATTCACATAAGTGAGATGTATAAAAAAATAAATGGCATAAGGATCTGGAATTTGTTTACAGTGACAGAAAATCTTGGCACACAACACACACACACACACACACACACACACACACACACGCATGCATGTACCTATATGAGCAAATACATATGATTTTTTTAAAAATGGGCTGAGAAGGGCTGGAGTGATGACTTAGCAGTTAAGTACTTGCCTGTGAAGCCTAAGGACCCCGGTTCGGGCTTGATTCCCCAGGACCCACGTTAGCCAGCTGCACAAGAGGGCACATGCATCTAGAGTTCATTTGCAGTGGCCAGGGCCCTGGCACGCCCATAATCTCTCTCTCTCTCCCTCGCTCCTTCCCTCCCTCTTTCCCTCTCTGTCTCTCAAATAAATAAATAAAAATAAACAAAATTTTAAAAAATGGGCTGAGAAGATGGTTCAGTGGTTAAAGTGTTTGCTTGCAAAGCCCCCTGGCCCAGGGTTCAATTCCCCAGTGCCGCCATAGAGCCACATACATGTAAAAAGGTGGTGAACGCGTGCGTGGGTCAGGCTGTTCCTTACAGGATTGAGACTACAGTTATAGGAGAAGCGAACAATGTGAGGTCATTTTTTTTCCAAGACTCAGTTTCATGATGATTCTTGCCTCCTTTTTCTCTCTGCTTCCTAGACATGTTGATGCATTTGTTTCTAGTCATTTAATTACAAACATCAAACCAACCCATAGCCAATAACAAAGGAATTTCCAGGTAAATGCAATGCAGCCAGGCATGGTGTGTTACATGTGGAATCCTAGCATCTGGCAGGCTAAGGCACAAGGGTCACAAACAAAATAATAAATCCATTTAGCATACAGGAGTATGCTAAAAATAGCATGCTTTTATTTGGGGGGGTTGAACTAGGGTCTCACTCTAGCCCAAGCTGACCAGGAATTCACCATATAGTCTCAGGGTGGCCTCGAACTCATGGTTATCCTCCTACCTCTGCCTCCCGATTTCTGGGATTAAAAACATGCGCCACCACTCCCGGCTAAAATGGCATACTTTTAAAACATTTATTGTGAGGACTGAAAAATCGAGAGGAAATGGCCCAGTGTCACCCATGCCTCTGTCCCCTGGGAACGTCACACCCTCCCTTTGAGGGATGACAGCCCCAAAGAGCCAGGTCTAGTCCCGGTAGTCTGTGCGGTCAATAATGTGCTATTGGGGTGAGGTGGACCACTGACCAGTCTTAAGAGCATTGCGGGACCTTCTCAGGTCTTTAGCCTTCCTTAGCTGTGGCCATAGCAATGGCAAATGTGCTCTGAATTACTCTAGCTTATGGGTGACTCTAAGGTGTCACCTGTGAGGCTCATGAAAACGTTGTTCCCACCAGACATTCTACCAAGAAATCTTGTGAGACAAACGTGACGATTTTAACTCTACATGGTTGTTGGGTGGATTACGTTTGTAGGTGGTCGTCCAGTCAGTGAACAAACGCTCCTTTGGGGAACCAATACTTGCCAGGGATGATGCTGCATTCTGGGAAAGACAGTTGTTTCTTTCCTTCATATGTTTGTGCTTTCACGTGCATGCATGTATGTGTGCACGTGTATATGCATGTGAGCGGGCACTCATGTGAGAGGGCACACTTACATGTGTGTGCATATGGATGTTGAAGGTTGACACCAAGTATCACTTTCCTCTTTACTTACTAAGTTGGCGTCTCCCACTTGAGCCCAAATTTTAATGACACAGCTAGTCTCGCTAGCCAGCTTTCCTAGAATTCTGGGACTTCAGGCAATGGCCATGTCCACCCAGCATGTCCATGGGTGCTGAGGGCCTCAGTTCTGGTCCTCATGCTTGTCAGGCAAGTCGTTTATCTATTGAGTCATTCCTCCAGATCTTCCCCTTGCCTTTAAATATATATATGTGTGTGTGTGTGTGTGTGTGTGTGTGTGTGTGTGTGTGTGTGTGTGTATGTATGTATGTATGTATGTATTTGAGAGACAGAGAGAATGGGCACAGCAGGGCCTCTAGCCAACTGCAAATGAACTCCAGATGCATGTGCCACCTTGAGCATCTGGCTTATGTTGGTCCTGGGGAATTGGACCTGGGTCCTTTGGAAGCCTAAGGCAGGCACGTGCCTTAACCACTAAGCCATCTCTCCAGCCCTCCCCTTGCCTTTTTAATGTTATAAACTTACAACTTAGATGGATGAATAAACCATATTTTTAACATAACTAGTTGTGTAAAATTAGGCTAAATGCCTTGCAGATGACACAAATCATAAGCTCTGGAGAAGTTTGAAGGAGCCCTAAGCTTAAGCAACAGGTGAGCATTCCATCACTGTGACAAAATACCTGTGATAAGCCAGGCGTGGGGGTGCACGCCTTTAATCCCAGCACTTGGGAAGCAGAAAGGAGGATTGCTGTGTCACGAGACTCACCCTGAGACTACAGTGAGTTCCAGGTCAGCCTGGGCTAGAGCCAGATCCTACCTAGGAAAGCCAGGGGGAGAAAAAAAGCAATAAACAATTAAAGAGGAGGAAAGGACTGGTTTAGTTCATAGTTTTAAAGGTCTCATTTTATGGCACTGCAGGCCACAGTAAAGCAGATCAGAGCAGGGAGCTCACGGTGAAGCAAAATTATTAGTCACCTCAGGTTGGCTTAGAAACAAGAAAAAAGGAAAGGGCAGGATCCCACGATCCCCTTCAAAGACATGCCCCCCCCTCCACCCGTAGCCTACACCCTCTAGACCCGGCCCCTTAAAGGTTTCACTATCTCCCAGCAAAGCGTGGGCCACTGGGGAACCTGTAAGCTCCAAGCATGACAAACAACAGCTATGAACGCATGCGGCTTACCGTGTCTCCACACCGGTTGACATCCATGAAGGTATCACTGCGGTGCAGATAAGGGCCAGGCCCGTCACGACTGAAACGGTTCTCTGTGGGTCTTTCCCAGCCTCAGGCAATCCCTGATCTGCTTGCAGTCATTGTAGATTAGTTGTGTTTTCTAGAGTTTTCGTAAGTGGAATCAAGCTATCTGCACACTTGTTAAAATCTGGCTTCTTTCAGCACAATGCAGTTGAGGTTTGTCCACATAGCTGAGCATAGCCATGGTTCACTCTTGTTACTGCTGTACTGTACTCTGCTGTGAGCACAGGCTACCTGCCCTTTCCCCTGCCAGCCAGCACTGGGGTTGTTTTAAATTGGGGGCCGGAAAGATGGCTTAGTGGTTAAAGTGCTTGTCTGTGAAGCCTGAGGACTGTGTTTGACTCCCCAGATCCCACGTAAGCCAGACGCCCAAGGTGACACATGTCCAAGGTCATGCATGTGCACAAGGTGGCACCTGCGTCAGGAGTTTGATTATGGCTGGATGCTCTGGCATGCCAATTCTCTCTCTCTTGCTAATAAAAAAGGCCAGTCTATTGGGCTTGCCTCAAAAAGAAAAGGGAAGAAAGAAAGAAGGAAGGAAGGAAGACAGAAAGAAAGAAAGAGAGAGAGAAAGAAAGAGAGAGAGAGAAAGAGAGAGAGAAAAAGAAAGAAAGGAAGAAAGAAAGAAAGAAAGAAAGAAAGAAAGAAAGAAAGAAAGAAAGAAGGAAGGAAAGAAAGAAGGAAGGAAGGAAAGGAAGGTAGGAAGGAAGGAAGGAAGGAAGGAAGGAAGGAAGGAAGGAAGGAAGGAAGGAAGGAAGGAAGGAAGGAAGGAAGGAAGAAAGAGAAAGAAAGAGACAACAAAAAAAAAAAAAGGAAAGAAGTTGTATTTCAGCAGCTAGGGAAGTAGCTCAGCCCAGAACCCATACCTAAGAAACCCAGATATGGTGATGCGCACTTGTAATCCCAGCACTGGGGAGGCAGAGACAGGTGGATCCCTGGGGCTTGTTGGTCATCCATTCTAGCCCACTAGGAGAAGTCTAGGCCAGTGACAGGTCCTGTCTCAAAAGAGGTGGATGCTACTGGGTGTGGTGGCACATGCCTTTAATCCCAGCACTTGGGAGGTAAGAGGATCGCCATGAGTTCGAGATCACCCTGAGACTACATAGTGAATTCCAGGTCAGCCTGAGCTAGAGTGAGACCCTACCTCGAAAAACCAAAAGAAAAAAAGAGATGGATGCTGTTTGCAAAGCAATACATGCAATAATCTGGCCTCCACACACACACACATGCACACATGTGCGTGCCCACAAACACACATGCCTGCACACGCATGGTGTCCCTGCACAGACACATAAACAAAAGTAACAAAGAAACGGTGGCTCGTGGTTCACACCACTTGCTTCAGGAAAGATGTTGTGAGGATGGTTAGGTGTATGTGAAGAATGTTCTGAGTCTCCCCAGAAAAAACACAGCCAGGAGAAGTGGGGTGGGGGTGGAGACCAAGAGGGAGACCTGCGGCTGTGGGGAAAGCGTCGTGGCTCTCACTGCCTTGATTTCAGGAGCTCCAGTCCCTCCCCCACTTCCCTCTCACGCCACACGGCATCTTCCTTTTGCATATTGTCCCCCAGATAACTGTTTGGAGTCCCTTCAATACACAAAGGCTTCCTATACCCCAACCCAGCCCATTCTGCTCCACAGGGATCCCAACTACCACAGCAAAAGTCAAGGTCCTAACCAGTCTGTCACTTTTTTCTTCAGGGGACACTTAAACTGGCTTCAGCTAGATCGAAGAGTGTTGGAACACGACTTCCCCAAAAAATCAGGACCTGTGGTTTTGTACTTTTGTGTCAGGTATGTACACCTGGGATTCTTTTTGTTGGTGTTGTTAACCATAGGGCTATATTCCTTTATATAGGGATATTTTAAATGAGTGATATTAAAGTGCTTCTTAGCTTGCTCCTCAACTGCCCGTGCTGATTCTCCCCTCTGAATTTCCTCAAGCATGCCGGTGCGCTTTGTAAAGGTCAGTGCTCAGAATTGGACCCAGTCCTCCCAAGATGATCTACTGACCTGCAAGGAAGGTGGGGATCTCAGATTCTCCCTTCGGCTTTATTATTTTGTCAGAAAAGTCTGGGAGAAGGATGTAACTCCAAAGAAAGGAAGATCAAATTTTTCTTGGCTTCTTAGGGGTGGGTATTGTAGTATTGTTATATCTCTAGCTAACGTACGGAAACTCGGGTTGTAAGTGTGCAAGGCATGCTAGTATGCACTGGCACATATGATTACACACCTGTCCTAAAGGGCAATGAAGATAAAACTTTTGATGGGTTTTGGCGGGACCAGCAGGCATGGGAAGGGTTATGCATTTCAAAGCAAACTGAGTCTTTTTCTCCTAATACATGTGCTAAATTCATCTTTGGTGGCATTTGAACCTCCAGGACAAATCTCTGTATTCTCTGCTTCTGTCACAAGTAGTATTTGAGTCTCTTGAAATGTCGATGCCTTATCGCTAATAAGACTAGTAGAAACCCAGCCACAAATCAAAGTTTTGCACATTTGCTAGCAAGACAGGAAACTGTCAAAAATACATCAGAAACAATAGGCATTTTCTGTTGACTCACCTATTCTAAGACATTGTATTTAACGATCACCTTAGGAACTATGTTTGTGACATGGTGCTTTTAAGGATAAACATTTGCCTTCTCTTCTGAAGACCGCAGGACCAATCACCTCTGTTTACAGAGGGTCTAAATCCAAATCAGAATCAAAGCAAAGGGTAGGAGCCCTCAGACCCAGCAGTTCTTGTCTCTGTCTATGGAGCCACTAGGCTGGCTCTTTCTGGAACCTTTGTGAACTACCACTGCAGAGGTAGTCAGGGCTGGCTGTGTTTGGCCCAGCTGGCTTCTTAAAATATGCTTGAGAATGTGTGTGTTCATGTGTGTGCGGGTGCACATGCGTGTGTGGGTACATATGCTGGCTTGTGCATGTGGAAGCAGCCAGAGGACAATCTTCAGGATTGTTTCTCAGAAAGCCTGTCCACCTGTTTTTGAAACAGCGTTTCTCGTTGGCCTAGACCTCACCTACCGAACCTGTTTCCACCTGCCCATTGCTGGAGTCATAAACACATGCTACCACGTCCAGCATTTTTACTTGCATTCTGAGCATCAAACTCGGGTCCTCATGCTTGTGAGACAAGCACTTTACCAACAGCCTTTTTCCAGCCCAGGCCCTGCTCTTTGCATTTTTTTCTCTTTTTTAGGGGAGGGTGTTATTTTTCTTTCTTTATTTGCAGGGAGAGAGAGGCAGGGGGAAAAGAGTGGATGCACCAGGGCTTCTTGCCACTGCAAATGAACTCCAGGTCCATGCCCCATTTTGTAAACTGGCTTCACATGGGTACTGGGGGAATTGAACCTGGGTGGTCTGATAAACTATTTGCAAATAATTTTTCCCTAAAGAACAGGGTCAGAATTGCAGTGCTTAACATGGCTACTTAGACTCTACAAACAGCATTCTGAGAATCTCAAGTAAGAGCCTAAAAAGGTGCATTTAACAGGCTAGAGTGTATGACTTTACCTCAGCTGGCAGAGTAAATTTCAACTCGCAGTTAATGCCTTTTTGATTTGCTTAACAGCTGTGGAGATATCAGAGCTAATCTCAGCCACTTCCATTACTGACGGGAATGATTTCAATACCATATTCTCTTTAATGGTGTCTCCAGTTTCTCAGATGAATGGAGAAATAACCTTATAAAGTCAAGTCTAACAATGCCTGCGGAGGGGAAGGTGATATCCAGAGAGACTCAAGTCGAGTGGAAGCAGTTCATTACCCTGAGATCCCAGTCCAAGGAGTACACTTGACCATGTGTCAGGTTCCCGCTCCTTCCTCTTCTTGTCTTTTAACGTGAGGTATTGGCTGTGTTAAGGATCATGCAGACACATTTCAATGTGTGGACAATTCTTAACATGTGTGTAAACATCTACAATCTGTTTATTGTGATCCTTTTCTTAACTTTTTTTAATCTTTATTTATTTGAGAAAGAGAGAGGCAAATGGAGAGAGAGAGAGAATGGGCATGCCAGGGCCTCTAGCCACTGCAAACAAACTCCAGATGCATGCACCACCTTGTGCATCTGGCATACGTGAGTCCTGGAGAATTGAACCTGGGTCCTTTGGCTTTGCAGAAAAGTGCCTTAAATGCTAAGTCATCTCTCTAGCCCTCGTGATTCTTTGTTCATTAATTATGCCAACAATTTTCCAGCTTCAAATCTAGATGCAAATTTTGTCTATGAGAATATTCTGGTACC